>NC_064921.1:3410179-4043348 GCF_023897955.1 Schistocerca gregaria
ACAGATTACAGATTGGCTTCAGATTTGCATCGGAAACTACTACTGGTCTTCCTGGGAACCATCAAAGCGTAGACTGTTTCAGACATTACTCCCATGGAGGAAAGTGCGGATGGTGACTGTTGTACTCAATCCAGATGCAATTTCAGTGTTTCATCAGCACTCTGATAGTCCACAGATTACAGATTGAATCCAGATGTGCATTGGAAACTACTACTGGTCTTAATGGGAACGATCCAAGCGTAGACTGTTTTAGACATTACTCCCATGGAGGAAAATGCGCATGGTGACTGTTGTATTCAATCCCGATGCAATTTCTGTGTTTCATCAACAGTCTGATAGGGTACAAGTTATAGAATGCCTCCAGATGTGCATCGGAATCTACTATTTGTCTTCCACTGAATGATCAAAGCGTAGACTGTTTGAGACATTACTTCCATGGAGGAAAGTGCGAATGGTGACTGTTGTACTCAATCCCGATGCATTATCAGTGTTTCATCAACACTCTGATAGTCCACAGATTACAGATCGCCTCCAAATGTGCATCGGAAAGTTCTACTGGTCTTAAAGGGAACGATCAAAGCGTGGATTGTTTGAGACATTATTCCCATGTAGGAAATTGCGCATGGTGACTGTTGTATTCAATCCCAATGCAATTTCTGGGTTTCATCAACACTCTGATAGTCCACAGATTACAGACTGCCTCCAGATGTGCATCGGAATCTACTACTGGTCTTCCTGGGAACGATCAAAAACGTAGACTGTATGAGACATTACTCCCATGGAGGAAAGTGTGCATGGTGACTGTTGTATTCAATTCCGATGCAATTTCTGTGTTTCATCAACACTTTGAAGGTCCACAAATTACAGAATGCCTCCAGATGTGCATCGGAAACTACTACGGGTCTTCCGTGGAACGATCAAAGCGTAGACTGTTTCAGACATTATTCCCATGGAGGAAAGTGCGCATGGTGAATGTTGTATTTAATCCCGATGCAATTTCTGAGTTTTGTCAACACTTTGAAGGTCCACAGATTACAGGTTGCCTCCAGATGTGCATCGGAAACTACTACTGGTCTTCCAGGGAACGATCAAAGCGTAGACTCTTTGAGACATTACTCCCATGGAGGAAAGTGCGCATGGTGAATGTTGTATTTAATTGCAATCCAATTTCTGAGTTTCGTCAACACTTTGAAGGTCTACAGATTACAGATTGCCTCCAGATGTGCATCAGAAACTACTACTGGTTTTCCAGGGAACGATCAAACCGTAGACTGTTTGACATTACTCCTATGGAGGAAAGTGCGCATGGTGAATGTTGTATTCAATCCCGATGCAATTTCTGTGTTTCATCAACACTCTGATAGTCCACAGATTACAGAGTGTCTCCAGATGTGCATCGGAAACTACTACTGGTCTTCCTGGGAACGATCAAAGCGTAGACTGTTTCAGACATTACTCCCATGGAGGAATGTGCGGATGGTGACTGTTGTACTCAGTCCCGATGCAAGTTCTGTGTTTCATCAACACTTTTAAGGTCTACAGATTACAGAATTAGTCCAAATGTGCATCGGAAACTACTACTGGTCTTCCAGGGAACTATCAAAGCGTAGACTGTTTGAGACATTACTTCAATGAAGGAAAGTGTGGATGGTGACTGTTGTATTCAATCCCGATGCAAATTCTGTGTTTCATCAACACTCAGATAGTCCACAGATTACAGATTGTCTCCAGATGTGCATCGCAAACTACTACTGGTCTTCCAGGGAACGATCAAAGCGTGGACTGTTTGAGACATTACTCCCAAGGAGGAAACTGCGCACGGTGACTGTTGTATTCAAACCCAATGCAATTTCTGTGTTTCATCAACACTCTGATAGACCACAGATAACAGATTGCCTCCAGATGTGCATCGGAAACTACTACTGGTCTTCCTGGGAACGATAAAAACGTAAACTGTTTAAGACATTACTCCCGTGGAGGAAAGTGTGCATGGTGACTGTTGTATTCTATCCCGATGCAATTTCTGTGTTTCATCAACACTTAGAAGGTCCACAAATTACAGAATGCCTCCAGATGTGCATCGGAAACTACTACTGGTCTTCCAGGGAACGACCAAAGCGTAGACTGTTTCCGACATTACTCCCATGGAGGAAAGTGGGGATGTTGACTGTTGTATTCAATCCCGATGCAATTTCTGTGTTTAATCAACACTCTGATGGTCTACAGATTACAGATTGTCTACAGATGTGCATCGGAAACTACTACTGGTCTTAATGGGAACGATCAAAACGTAGACTGTTTCTGACATTACTCCCATTGAGGAAAGTGTGCATGGTGACTGTTGTATTCAATCCCGATGCAATTTCTGTGTTTCATCAACACTCTGATAGTCCACAGATTACAGATTGTCTCCAGATGTGCATCGGAAACTACTACTGGTCTTCCTGGGAAAGATCAAAGCGTAGACTGTTTCCGACATTACTCCCATTGAGGAAAGTGTGCATGGTGACTGTTGTAGTCAATCCCTATGCAATTTCTGTGTTTCATCAACACTTTGAAGGTCCACAAATTACAGAATGGCTCCAGATGTGCATCGGAAACTAATACTGGTCTTCCTGGGAACGATCAAAGCGTGGACTGTTTGAGACATTACTCCCATGGAGGAAAGTGGGCATGGTGACTGTTGTATTCAATCCCGATGCAATTTCTGTGTTTCATCAACACTCTGAGAGTCCACAGATTACAGATTGTCTCCAGATGTGCATCGGAAACTACTACTGGTCTTCCTGGGAACGATCAAAGCGTAGACTGTTTCAGACATTACTCCCACGGAGGAAAGTGGGGATGGTGACTGTTGTATTCAATCCCGATGCAATTTCTGTGTTTCATCAACACTCTGATAGTAAACAGATTACAGATTGTCTCCAGATGTGCATCGGAAACTACCACTGTTCTTCCTGGGAACGATCAAAACGTAGACTGTTTCTGACATTACTCCCATTGAGGAAAGTGTGCATGGTGACTGTTGTATTCAATCCCGAAGAAATTTCTGTGTTTTATCAACACTTTGAAAGTACTCAGATTACAGAATGCCTCCAGATGTGCATCAGAAACTACTACTGGTCTTCCAGGGAACGATCAAAGCGTAGACTGCCTCAGACATTACTACTATGGAGGAAAGTGCGGATGGAGACTGCTGTATTCTATCCCGATGCAATTTCTGTGTTCCATCAACACTCTGATAGTCCACAGATTACAGATTGGCTTCAGATTTGCATCGGAAACTACTACTGGTCTTCCTGGGAACCATCAAAGCGTAGACTGTTTCAGACATTACTCCCATGGAGGAAAGTGCGGATGGTGACTGTTGTACTCAATCCAGATGCAATTTCAGTGTTTCATCAGCACTCTGATAGTCCACAGATTACAGATTGAATCTAGATGTGCATTGGAAACTACTACTGGTCTTAATGGGAACGATCCAAGCGTAGACTGTTTGAGACATTACTCCCATGGAGGAAAATGCGCATGGTGACTGTTGTATTCAATTCCGATGCAACTTCCGTGTTTCATCAACACTCTGATAGTCCACAGATTACAGATTGAATCCAGATGTGCATCGGAAACTACTACTGGTCTTAATGGGAACGATCCAAGCGTAGACTGTTTGAGACATTACTCCCTTGGAGGAAAATGCGCATGGTGACTGTTGTATTCAATCCCGATGCAATTTCTGGGTTTCATTAACACTCTGATAGTCCACAGATTACAGATTGCCTCCAGATGTGCATCCGAAACTACTACTGGTCTTCCTGGGAACGATCAAAAACGTAGACTGTATGAGACATTACTCCCATGGAGGAAAGTGTGCATGGTGGCTGTTGTATTCAATCCCGATGCAATTTCTGTGTTTCATCAACACTTTGAAAGTCCGCAAATTACAGAATGCCTCCAGATGTGCATCGGAAACTACTACTGGTCTTCCAGGGAACGATCAAAGCGTGGACTGTTTGAGACATTACTCCCATGGAGGAAAGTGGGCATGGTGACTGTTGTATTCAATCCCGATGCAATTTCTGTGTTTCATCAACACTCTGATAGTTAACAGAATACAGATTGCCTCCAGATGTGCATCGGAAACTACTACTGGTCTTCCTGGGAACGATAAAAGCGTAGACAGTTTCAGACATTACTCCCATGGAGGAAAGTGTGCATGGTGACTGTTGTATTCAATCCCGATGCAATTTCTGTGTTTCATCAACACTCTGATAGTCCACAGACTACAGATTGTCTCCAGATGTGCATCGGAAACTACTACTGGTCTTCCTGGGAACGATAAAAGCGTAGACAGTTTCAGACATTACTCCCATGGAGGAAATTGTGCATGGTGACTGTTGTATTCAATCCCGATGCAATTTCTGTGTTTCATCAACAGTCTGATAGGGCACAGATTATGGAATGCCTCCGGATGTGCATCGGAAACTACTATTGGTCTTCAAGGTAACGATCAAAGCGTAGACTGTTTGAGACATTACTCCCATGGAGGAAAGTGCGAATGGTGACTGTTGTACTCAACCCCAATGCATTATCTGTGTTTCATCAACACTCTGATAGTCCACAGATTACAGATCGCCTCCAAATGTGGATCGGAAAGTACTACTGGTCTTAAAGGGAACGATCAAAGTGTGGACTGTTTGAGGCATTACTCCCATTGAGGAATGTGCGCATGGTGACTGTTGTATTCAATCCCGATGCGATTTCTGGGTTTCATCAACACTCTGATAGTCCACAGATTACAGATTGCCTCCAGATGTGCATCGGAAACTACTACTGGTCTTCCTGGGAACGATCAAAAACGTAGAATGTTTGAGACATTACTCCCATGGGGGAAAGTGTGCATGGTGACTGTTGTATTCAATCACTGTGCAATTTCTGTGTTTCATCAACACTTTGAAGGTCCACAAATTACAGAATGCCTCCAGATGTGCATCGGAAACTACTACTGGTCTTCCTGGGAACGATCAAATTGTAGACAGTTTCAGACATTACTCCCATGGAGGAAAGTATGCATGGTGACTGTTGTATTCAATCCCGATTCAATTTCTGTGTTTCATCAACACTTTGAATGTCCACAATTTACAGAATGCCTCCAGATGTGCATCGGAAACTACTACTGGTCTTCCAGGGAACGATCAAAGCGTAGAATGTTTCAGACATTACTCCCATGAAGGAAAGTGCGGATCGTGACTGTTGTATTCAATCCCGATGGAATTTCTGTGTTTCATCAACACTCTGATAGTCCTCAGATTACAGATTGTCTCCAGATGTGCATCGGAAGCTACTACTGGTCTTCCTGGGAACGATCAAAGCGTAGACTGTTTCAGACATTACTCCCACGGAGGAAAGTGCGGATGGTAACTGTTGTATTCAATCCTGACGCAATTTCTGTGTTTCATCAATACTCTGATAGAAAACAGATTACAGATTGTCTCCAGATGTGCATCGGAAACTACTACTGTTCTTCCTGGGAACGATCAAAGCGTAGACTGTTTCTGACATTACTCTCATTGAGGAAAGTGTGCATGGTGACTGTTGTATTCAATCCCGAAGAAATTTCTGTCTTTTATCAACACTTTGAAATTACTCAGATTACAGAATGCCTCCAGATGTGCATCGGAAACTACTACTGGTCTTCCAGGGAACGATCAAAGCGTAGACTGTCTCAGACATTACTACTATGGAGGAAAGTGCGGATGGTGACTGTTGTATTCTATCCCGATGCAATTTCTGTGTTCCATCAACACTCTGATAGTCCACAGATTACAGATTGGCTTCAGATTTGCATCGGAAACTACTACTGGTCTTCCTGGGAACCATCAAAGCGTAGAGTGTTTCAGACATTACTCCCATGGAGGAAAGTGCGGATGGTGACTGTTGTACTCAAACCAGATGCAATTTCAGTGTTTCATCAGCACTCTGATAGTCCACAGATTACAGATTGCATCTAGATGTGCATCGGAAACTACTACTGGTCTTAATGGGAACGATCCAAGCGTAGACTGTTTGAGACATTGCTCCCATGGAGGAAAATGCGCATGGTGACTGTTGTATTCAATCCCGATGCAATTTTTGTGTTTCATCAACAGTCTGATAGGGTAAAGGTTATAGAATGCCTCCAGATGTGCATCGGAATCTACTATTGGTCTTCCAGGAAACGATCAAAGCGTAGACTGTTTGAGACATTACTCCCATGGAGGAAAGTGCGAATGGTGACTGTTGTACTCAATCTCGATGCATTATCAGTGTTTCATCAACACTCTGATGGTCCACAGATTACAGATCGCCTCCAAATGTGCATCGGAAAGTTCTACTGGTCTTAAAGGGAACGATCAAAGCGTGGATTGTTTGAGACATTACTCCCATGTGGGAAAGTGCGCATGGTGATTGTTGTATTCAATCCCGATGCAATTTCTGGGTTTCATCAACACTCTGATAGTCCACAGATTACAGATTGCCTCCAAATGTGCACCGGAAACTACTACTGGTCTTCTTCGGAACGATCAAAAACGTAGACTGTATGAGACATTACTCCCAAGGAGGAAAGTGTGCATGGTGACTGTTCTATTCAACCCCGATGCAATTTCTGTGTTTCATCAACACTTTGAAGGTCCACAAATTACGGAATGCCTCCAGATGTGCATCGGAAACTACTACTGGTCTTCCAGGGAACGATCAAGGCGTAGACTGTTTCAGACATTACTCCCATTAAGGAAAGTGCGGATCGTGACTGTTGTATTCAATCCGGATGCAACTTCTGTGTTTCATCAACACTCTGATAGTCCACAGATTACAGAATGTCTCCAGATGTGCATCGGAAAGTAGTACTGGTCTTCCTGGTAACGATCAAATCGTAGACTGTTTCAGACATTACTCCCATGGAGGAAATTGCGGATGGTGACTGTTGTATTCAATCCTGATGCAATTTCTGTGTTTCATCAACACTCTGATAGTCCACAGATTACAGATTGTTTCCAGATGTGCATCGGAAACTACTACTGGTCTTCCTGGGAACGATCAAAGCGTAGACTGTTTGAGACATTACTCCCATGGAGGAAAGTGCGAATGGTGACTGTTGTACTCAACCCCAATGCATTATCTGTGTTTCATCAACACTCTGATAGTCCACAGATTACAGATCGCCTCCAAATGTGCATCGGAAAGTACTACTGGTCTTAAAGGGAACGATCAAAGTGTGGACTGTTTGAGGCATTACTCCCATTGAGGAAAGTGCGCATGGTGACTGTTGTATTCAATCCCGATGCGATTTCTGGGTTTCATCAACACTCTGATAGTCCACAGATTACAGATTGCCTCCAGATGTGCATCGGAAACTACTACTGGTCTTCCTGGGAACGATCAAAAACGTAGAATGTTTGAGACATTACTCCCATGGGGGAAAGTGTGCATGGTGACTGTTGTATTCAATCACTGTGCAATTTCTGTGTTTCATCAACACTTTGAAGGTCCACAAATTACAGAATGCCTCCAGATGTGCATCGGGAACTACTACTGGTCTTCCTGGGAACGATCAAATTGTAGACACTTTCAGACATTACTCCCATGGAGGAAAGTATGCATGGTGACTGTTGTATTTAATCCCGATTCAATTTCTGTGTTTCATCAACACTTTGAAGGTCCACAATTTACAGAATGCCTCCAGATGTGCATCGGAAACTACTACTGGTCATCCAGGGAACGATCAAAGCGTAGACTGTCTCAGACATTACTACTATGGAGGAAAGTGCGGATGGTGACTGTTGTATTCTATCCCGATGCAATTTCTGTGTTCCATCAACACTCTGATAGTCCACAGATTACAGATGGGCTTCAGATTTGCATCGGAAACTACTACTGGTCTTCCTGGGAACCATCAAAGCGTAGAGTGTTTCAGACATTACTCCCATGGAGGAAAGTGCGGATGGTGACTGTTGTACTCAAACCAGATGCAATTTCAGTGTTTCATCAGCACTCTGATAGTCCACAGATTACAGATTGCATCTAGATGTGCATCGGAAACTACTACTGGTCTTAATGGGAACGATCCAAGCGTAGACTGTTTGAGACATTACTCCCATGGAGGAAAATGCGCATGGTGACTGTTGTATTCAATCCCGATGCAATTTTTGTGTTTCATCAACAGTCTGATAGGGTAAAGGTTATAGAATGCCTCCAGATGTGCATCGGAATCTACTATTGGTCTTCCAGGAAACGATCAAAGCGTAGACTGTTTGAGACATTACTCCCATGGAGGAAAGTGCGAATGGTGACTGTTGTACTCAATCTCGATGCATTATCAGTGTTTCATCAACACTCTGATGGTCCACAGATTACAGATCGCCTCCAAATGTGCATCGGAAAGTTCTACTGGTCTTAAAGGGAACGATCAAAGCGTGGATTGTTTGAGACATTACTCCCATGTGGGAAAGTGCGCATGGAGATTGTTGTATTCAATCCCGATGCAATTTCTGGGTTTCATCAACACTCTGATAGTCCACAGATTACAGATTGCCTCCAAATGTGCACCGGAAACTACTACTGGTCTTCTTCGGAACGATCAAAAACGTAGACTGTATGAGACATTACTCCCAAGGAGGAAAGTGTGCATGGTGACTGTTCTATTCAACCCCGATGCAATTTCTGTGTTTCATCAACACTTTGAAGGTCCACAAATTACGGAATGCCTCCAGATGTGCATCGGAAACTACTACTGGTCTTCCAGGGAACGATCAAGGCGTAGACTGTTTCAGACATTACTCCCATTAAGGAAAGTGCGGATCGTGACTGTTGTATTCAATCCGGATGCAACTTCTGTGTTTCATCAACACTCTGATAGTCCACAGATTACAGAATGTCTCCAGATGTGCATCGGAAAGTACTACTGGTCTTCCTGGTAACGATCAAATCGTAGACTGTTTCAGACATTACTCCCATGGAGGAAATTGCGGATGGTGACTGTTGTATTCAATCCTGATGCAATTTCTGTGTTTCATCAACACTCTGATAGTCCACAGATTACAGATTGTTTCCAGATGTGCATCGGAAACTACTACTGGTCTTCCTGGGAACGATCAAAGCGTAGACTGTTTGAGACATTACTCCCATGGAGGAAAGTGCGAATGGTGACTGTTGTACTCAACCCCAATGCATTATCTGTGTTTCATCAACACTCTGATAGTCCACAGATTACAGATCGCCTCCAAATGTGCATCGGAAAGTACTACTGGTCTTAAAGGGAACGATCAAAGTGTGGACTGTTTGAGGCATTACTCCCATTGAGGAAAGTGCGCATGGTGACTGTTGTATTCAATCCCGATGCGATTTCTGGGTTTCATCAACACTCTGATAGTCCACAGATTACAGATTGCCTCCAGATGTGCATCGGAAACTACTACTGGTCTTCCTGGGAACGATCAAAAACGTAGAATGTTTGAGACATTACTCCCATGGGGGAAAGTGTGCATGGTGACTGTTGTATTCAATCACTGTGCAATTTCTGTGTTTCATCAACACTTTGAAGGTCCACAAATTACAGAATGCCTCCAGATGTGCATCGGGAACTACTACTGGTCTTCCTGGGAACGATCAAATTGTAGACACTTTCAGACATTACTCCCATGGAGGAAAGTATGCATGGTGACTGTTGTATTTAATCCCGATTCAATTTCTGTGTTTCATCAACACTTTGAAGGTCCACAATTTACAGAATGCCTCCAGATGTGCATCGGAAACTACTACTGGTCTTCCAGGGTACGATCAAAGCGTAGAATGTTTCAGACATTACTCCCATGAAGGAAAGTGCGGATCGTGACTGTTGTATTCGATACCGATGGAATTTCTGTGTTTCATCAACACTCTGATAGTCCACAGATTACAGATTGTCTCCAGATGTGCATCGGAAACTACTACTGGTCTTCCTGGGAACGATCAAAGCGTAGACTGGTTCAGACATTACTCCCACGGAGGAAAGTGCGGATGGTGACTGTTGTATTCAATCCTGATGCAATTTCTTTGTTTCATCAACACTCTGATAGTAAACAGATTAAAGATTGTCTCCAGATGTGCATCGGAAACTACCACTGTTCTTCCTGGGAACGATCAAACCGTAGACTGTTTCTGATATTACTCCCATTGAGGAAAGTGTGCATGGTGACTGTTGTATTCAATCCCGAAAAAATTTCTGTGTTTTATCAACACTTTGAAAGTACTCAGATTACAGAATGCCTCCAGATGTGCATCGGAAACTACTACTGGTCTTCCAGGGAACGATCAAAGCGTAGACTGTCTCAGACATTACTACTATGGAGGAAAGTGCGGATGGTGACTGTTGTATTCTATCCCGATGCAATTTCTGTGTTCCATCAACACTCTGATAGTCCACATATTACAGATTGAATCCAGATGTGCATCGGAAACTACTACTGGTCTTAATGGGAACGATCCAAGCGTAGACTGTTTGAGACATTACTCCCTTGGAGGAAAATGCGCATGGTGACTGTTGTATTCAATCCCGATGCAATTTCTGGGTTTCATTAACACTCTGATAGTCCACAGATTACAGATTGCCTCCAGATGTGCATCCGAAACTACTACTGGTCTTCCTGGGAACGATCAAAAACGTAGACAGTATGAGACATTACTCCCATGGAGGAAAGTGTGCATGGTGGCTGTTGTATTCAATCCCGATGCAATTTCTGTGTTTCATCAACACTTTGAAAGTCCACAAATTACAGAATGCCTCCAGATGTGCATCGGAAACTACTACTGGTCTTCCAGGGAACGATCAAAGCGTGGACTGTTTGAGACATTACTCCCATGGAGGAAAGTGTGCATGGTGACTGTTGTATTCAATCCCGATGCAATTTCTGTGTTTCATCAACACTCTGATAGTTAACAGAATACAGATTGCCTCCAGATGTGTATCGGAAACTACTACTGGTCTTCCTGGGAACGATAAAAGCGTAGACAGTTTCAGACATTACTCCCATGGAGGAAAGTGTGCATGGTGACTGTTGTATTCAATCCCGATGCAATTTCTGTGTTTCATCAACACTCTGATAGTCCACAGACTACAGATTGTCTCCAGATGTGCATCGGAAACTACTACTGGTCTTCCTGGGAACGATAAAAGCGTAGACAGTTTCAGACATTACTCCCATGGAGGAAATTGTGCATGGTGACTGTTGTATTCAATCCCGATGCAATTACTGTGTTTCATCAACAGTCTGATAGGGCACAGATTATGGAATGCCTCCAGATGTGCATCGGAAACGACTATTGGTCTTCAAGGTAACGATCAAAGCCTAGACTGTTTGAGACATTACTCCCATGGAGGAAAGTGCGAATGGTGACTGTTGTACTCAACCCCAATGCATTATCTGTGTTTCATCAACACTCTGATACTCCACAGATTACAGATCGCCTCCAAATGTGGATCGGAAAGTACTACTGGTCTTAAAGGGAACGATCAAAGTGTGGACTGTTTGAGGCATTACTCCCATTGAGGAAAGTGCGCATGGTGACTGTTGTATTCAATCCCGATGCGATTTCTGGGTTTCATCAACACTCTGATAGTCCACAGATTACAGATTGCCTCCAGATGTGCATCGGAAACTACTACTGGTCTTCCTGGGAACGATCAAAAACGTAGAATGTTTGAGACATTACTCCCATGGGGGAAAGTGTGCATGGTGACTGTTGTATTCAATCACTGTGCAATTTCTGTGTTTCATCAACACTTTGAAGGTCCACAAATTACAGAATGCCTCCAGATGTGCATCGGAAACTACTACTGGTCATCCTGGGAACGATCAAATTGTAGACAGTTTCAGACATTACTCCCATGGAGGAAAGTATGCATGGTGACTGTTGTATTCAATCCCGATTCAATTTCTGTGTTTCATCAACACTTTGAATGTCCACAATTTACAGAATGCCTCCAGATGTGCATCGGAAACTACTACTGGTCTTCCAGGGAACGATCAAAGCGTAGAATGTTTCAGACATTACTCCCATGAAGGAAAGTGCGGATCGTGACTGTTGTATTCAATCCCGATGGAATTTCTGTGTTTCATCAACACTCTGATAGTCCTCAGATTACAGATTGTCTCCAGATGTGCATCGGAAGCTACTACTGGTCTTCCTGGGAACGATCAAAGCGTAGACTGTTTCAGACATTACTCCCACGTGCGGATGGTGACTGTTGTATTCAATCCTGACGCAATATCTGTGTTTCATCAATACTCTGATAGTAACCAGATTACAGATTGTCTCCAGATGTGCATCGGAAACTACTACTGTTCTTCCTGGGAACGATCAAAGCGTAGACTATTTCTGACATTACTCTCATTGAGGAAAGTCTGCATGGTGACTGTTGTATTCAATCCCGAAGAAATTTCTGTCTTTTATCAACACTTTGAAAGTACTCAGATTACAGAATGCCTCCAGATGTGCATCGGAAACTACTACTGGTCTTCCAGGGAACGATCAAAGCGTAGACTGTCTCAGACATTACTACTATGGAGGAAAGTGCGGATGGTGACTGTTGTATTCTATCCCGATGCAATTTCTGTGTTCCATCAACACTCTGATAGTCCACAGATTACAGATTGGCTTCAGATTTGCATCGGAAACTACTACTGGTCTTCCTGGGAACCATCAAAGCGTAGAGTGTTTCAGACATTACTCCCATGGAGGAAAGTGCGGATGGTGACTGTTGTACTCAAACCAGATGCAATTTCAGTGTTTCATCAGCACTCTGATAGTCCACAGATTACAGATTGCATCTAGATGTGCATCGGAAACTACTACTGGTCTTAATGGGAACGATCCAAGCGTAGACTGTTCGAGACATTACTCCCATGGAGGAAAATGCGCATGGTGACTGTTGTATTCAATCCCGATGCAATTTTTGTGTTTCATCAACAGTCTGATAGGGTAAAGGTTATAGAATGCCTCCAGATGTGCATCGGAATCTACTATTGGTCTTCCAGGAAACGATCAAACCGTAGACTGTTTGAGACATTACTCCCATGGAGGAAAGTGCGAATGGTGACTGTTGTACTCAATCTCGATGCATTATCAGTGTTTCATCAACACTCTGATGGTCCACAGATTACAGATCGCCTCCAAATGTGCATCGGAAAGTTCTACTGGTCTTAAAGGGAACGATCAAAGCGTGGACTGTTTGAGACATTACTCCCATGTACGAAAGTGCGCATGGTGATTGTTGTATTCAATCCCGATGCAATTTCTGGGTTTCATCAACACTCTGATAGTCCACAGATTACAGATTGCCTCCAAATGTGCACCGGAAACTACTACTGATCTTCTTCGGAACGATCAAAAACGTAGACTGTATGAGACATTACTCCCAAGGAGGAAAGTGTGCATGGTGACTGTTCTATTCAACCCCGATGCAGTTTCTGTGTTTCATTAACACTTTGAAGGTCCACAAATTACAGAATGCCTCCAGATGTGCATCGGAAACTACTACTGGCCTTCCAGGGAACGATCAAGGCGTAGACTGTTTCAGACTTTACTCCCATGAAGGAAAGTGCGGATCGTGACTGTTGTATTCAATTCGGATGCAACTTCTGTGTTTCATCAACACTCTGATAGTCCACAGATTACAGAATGTCTCCAGATGTGCATCGGAAAGTACTACTGGTCTTCCTGGTAACGATCAAATCGTAGACTGTTTCAGACATTACTCCCATGGAGGAAATTGCGGATGGTGACTGTTGTATTCAATCCTGATGCAATTTCTGTGTTTCATCAACACTCTGATAGTCCACAGATTACAGATTGTTTCCAGATGTGCATCGGAAACTACTACTGGTCTTCCTGGGAACGATCAAAGCGTAGACTGTTTCAGACATTACTCCCATGGAGGGAAGTGTGCATGGTGACTGTTGTATTCAATCCCGATGCAATTTCTGTGTTTCATCAATAGTCTGATAGTCCGCAGATTATAGAATGCCTCCAGATGTGCATCGGTAGCTACTACTGGTCTTGCAGTGAACGATCAAATCGTAGACTGTTTGAGACGTTACTCCCATGGAGGAAAGTGTGCATGGTAACTGTTGTATTCAATCCAGATGCAATTTCTGTGTTTCATCAACAGTCTGATATGGCACAGATTATAGAATGCCTCCAGATGTGCATCGGAAACTACTATTGGTCTTCCAGGGAACGATCGAAGCGTAGACTGATTGAGACATTACTCCCGTGGAGGAAAGTGCGAATGGTGACTGTTGTACTCAACCCCAATGCATTATCTGTGTTTCATCAAACCTCTGATAGTCCACAGATTACAGATCGCCACCAAATGTGCATCGGAAAGTACTACTGGTCTTAAAGGGAACGATCAAAGCGTGGACTGTTTGAGACATTACTCCCATTGAGGAAAGTGCACATGGTGACTGTTGTATTCAATCCCGATGCGATTTCTGGGTTTCATCAACACTCTGATAGTCCACAGATTACAGATTGCCTCCAGATGTGCATCGGAAACTACTACTGGTCTTCCTGGGAACGATCAAAAACGTAGACTGTTTGAGACATTACTCCCATGGGTGAAAGTGTTGTGACTGTTTTATTCAATCCCTGTGCAATTTCTGTGTTCCATCAACACTTTGAAGGTCCACAAATTACAAAATGCCTCCAGATGTGCATCGAAAACTACTACTGGTCTTCCAGGCAACGATCAAAGCGTGGACTGTTTGAGACATTACTCCCATGGAGGAAAGTGTGCATGGTGACTGTTGTATTCAATCCCTATGCAATTTCTGTGTTTCATCAACACTTTGAAGGTCCACAAATTACAGAATGCCTCCAGATGTGCATCGGAAACTACTACTGGTCTTCCAGGGAACGATCAAAGCGTGGACTGTTTGAGACATTACTCCCATGGAGGAAAGTTGGCATGGTGACTGTTGTATTCAATCCCGATGCAATATCTGTGTTTCATCAACACTCTGATAGTTAACAGATTACAGATTGAATCCAGATGTGCATCGGAAGCTAGTACTGGTCTTCCTGGGACCGATCAAAAACGTAGACTGTTTGAGACATTACTCCCATGGAGGAAAGTGTGCATGGTGACTGTTGTATTCAATCCTGATGCAATTTCTTTGTTTCATCAACACTCTGATAGTCCACAGATTACAGTTTGTCTCCAGATGTGCATCGGAAACTACTACTGGTCTTCCTGGGAACGATCAAAGCGTAGACAGTTTCAGACATTACTCCCATGGAGGAAAGTGTGCATGGTGACTGTTGTATTCAATCCCGATGCAATTTCTGTGTTTCATCAACACTTTGAAGGTCCACAATTTACAGAATGCCTCCAGATGTGCATCGGAAACTACTACTGGTCTTCCAGGGAACGATCAAAGCGTAGACTGTTTCAGACATTACTCCCATGAAGGAAAGTGCGGATCGTGACTGTTGTATTCAATCCCGATGGAATTTCTGTGTTTCATCAACACTCTGATAGTCCACAGATTACAGATTGTCTCCAGATGTGCATCGGAAACTAATACTGGTCTTCCTGGGAACTATCAAAGCGTAGACTGTTTCAGACATTACTCCCATGGAGGAAAGTGCGGATGGTGACTGTTGTATTAAATCCTGATGCAATTTCTGTGTTTCATCAACACTCTGATAGTAAACAGATTACAGATGGTCTCCAGATGTGCATCGGAAACTACTACTGTTCTTGCTGGGATCGATCAAAGCGTAGACTGTTTCTGACATTACTCCCATTGAGGAAAGTGTGCATGGTGACTGTTGTATTCAATCCCGAAGAAATTTCTGTGTTTTATCAACACTTTGAAAGTACTCAGATTACAGAATGCCTCCAGATGTGCATCGGAAACTACTACTGGTCTTCCAGGGAACGATCAAAGCGTAGACTGTCTCAGACATTACTACTATGGAGGAAAGTGCGGATGGTGACTGTTGTATTCAATCCCGATGCAATATCTGTGTTCCATCAACACTCTGATAGTCCACAGATTACAGATTGGCTTCAGATTTGCATCGGAAACTACTACTGGTCTTCCTGGGAACCATCAAAGCGTAGACTGTTTCAGACATTACTCCCATGGAGGAAAGTGCGGATGGTGACTTTTGTACTCAATCCAGATGCAATTTCAGTGTTTCATCAGCACTCTGATAGTCCACAGATTACAGATTGCATCCAGATGTGCATCGGAAACTACTACTGGTCTTAATGGGAACGATCCAAGCGTAGACTGTTTGAGACATTACTCCCATGGAGGAAAATGCGCATGGTGACTGTTGTATTCAATCAAGATTCAATTTCTGTGTTTCATCAACAGTCTGATAGGGTACAGGTTATAATATGCCTTCAGATGTGCATTGGAATCTACTATTGGTCTTCCAGGGAACGATCAAAGCGTAGACTGTTTGAGACATTACTCCTATGGAGGAAAGTGCGAATGGTGTCTGTTGTACTCAATCCCGATGCATTATCAGTGTTTCATCAACACTCTGATAGTCCACAGATTACAGATCGCCTCCAAATGTGCATCGGATGTTCTACTGGTCTTAAAGGGAACGATCAAAGCGTGGATTGTTTGAGACATTACTCCCATGTAGGAAAGTGCTCATGGTGACTGTTGTATTCAATCCCGATACAATTTCTGGGTTCCATAAACACTCTGATAGTCCACAGATTACAGATTGCCTCCAGATGTGCATCGGAAACTACTACTGGTCTTCCTGGGAACGATCAAAAACGTAGACTGTATGAGACATTACTCCCATGGAGGAAAGTGTGCAAGGTGACTGTTGTATTCAATCCCGATGCAATTTCTGTGTTTCATCAACACTTTGAAGGTCCACAAATTACAGAATGCCTCCAGATGTGCATCGGAAACTACTACTGGTCTTCCAGGGAACGATCAAAGCGTAGACTGTTTCAGACATTACTCCCATGAAGGAAAGTGCGGATCGTGACTGTTGTATTCAATCCCGATGCAACTTCTGTGTTTCATCAACACTCTGATAGTCCACAGATTACAGAATCTCTCCAGATGTGCATCGGAAACTACTACTGGTCTTCCTGGGAACGATCAAAGCGTAGACTGTTTCAGACATTACTCCCATGGAGGAAAGTGGGCATGGTGACTGTTGTATTCAATCCCAATGCAATTTCTGTGTTTCATCAACAGTCTGATTTTCCGCAGATTATATAATGCCTCCAGATGTGCATCGGAAACTACTAGTGGTCTTCCTGGGAACGATCAAAAACGTAGACTATTTGAGACATTACTCCCATGGAGGAAAGTGTGCAGGGTGTCTGTTGTATTCAATCCCGATGAAATTTCTGTGTTTCATAAACACTTTGAAGGTCCACAATTTACAGAATGCCTCCAGATGTGCGTCGGAAACTACTACTGGTCTTCCAGGGAACGTTCAAAGCGTAGACTGTTTCAGACATTACTCCCATGAAGGAAAGTGCGGATGGTGACTGTTGTATTCAATCCTGATGCACTTTCTGTGTTTCATCAACACTCTGATAGTAAACAGATTACAGATTGTCTCCAGATGTGCATCGGAAACTACTACTGTTCTTCCTGGGAACGATCAAAGCGTAGACTGTTTCTGACATTACCCCCATTGAGGAAAGTGTGCATGGTGACTGTTGTATTCAATCCCGAAGAAATTTCAGTCTTTCATCAACACTTTGAAAGTACTCAGATTACAGAATGCCTCAGGATGTGCATCGGAAACTACTACTGGTCTTCCAGGGAACGATCAAAGCGTAGACTGTCTCAGACATTACTACTATGGAGGAAAGTGCGGATGTTGACTGTTGTATTCGATCCCGATGCAATTTCTGTGTTCCATCAACACTCTGATAGTCCACAGATTACAGATTGGCTTCAGATTTGCATCGGAAACTACTACTGGTCTTCCTGGGAACGATCAAAGCGTAGACTGTTTCAGACATTACTCCCACGGAGGAAAGTGCGGATGGTGACTGTTGTATTCAATCCTGATGCAATTTCTGTGTTTCATCAACACTCTGATAGTAAACAGAATACAGCTTGTCTCCAGATATGCATCGGAAACTACTACTGTTCTTCCTGGGAACGATCAAAGCGTAGACTGTTTCAGACATTACTCCCATGGAGGAAAGTGTGCATGGTGACTGTTGTATTCAATCCAGAAGAAATTTCTGTGTTTTATCAACACTTTGAAGGTCCTCAGATAACAGAATGCCTCCAGATGTGCATCGGAAACTACTACTGGTCTTCTAGGGAACGATCAAAGCGTAGACTGTCTCAGACATTACTCCCATGAAGGAAAGTGCGGATCGTGACTGATGTATTCAATCCCGATGCAACTTCTGTGTTTCATCAACACTCTGATAGTCCACAGATTACAGATTGTTTCCAGATGTGCATCGGAAACTACTACTGGTCTTCCTGGGAACGATCAAAGCGTAGACTGTTTCAGACATTACTCCCATGGAGGAAAGTGTGCATGGTGACTGTTGTATTCAATCCCAATGCAATTTCTGTGTTTCATCAATAGTCTGATAGTCCGCAGGTTATAGAATGCCTCCAGATGTGCATTGGAACCTACTACTGGTCTTCCTGGGAACGATCAAAATCGTAGACTGTTTGAGACATTACTCCCATGGAGGAAAGTGCGGATGGTGACTGTTGTAATCAATCCTGATGCAATTTCTGTGTTTCATCAACACTCTGATAGTAAACAGATTACAGATTGTCTACAGATATGCATCGGAAACTACTACTGTTCTTCCTGGGAACGATCAAGGCGTAGACTGTTTCAGACATTACTCCCATGGAGGAAAGTGTGCATGGTGACTGTTGTATTCAATCCAGAAGAAATTTCTGTGTTTTATCAACACTTTGAAGGTCCTCAGATAACAGAATGCCTCCAGATGTCCATCGGAAACTACTACTGGTCTTTCAGGGAACGATCAAAGGGTAGACTGTCTCAGACATTACTCCCATGGAGGAAAGTGCGGATAGTGACTGTTGTATTCAATCCCGATGCAATTTCTGTGTTCCATCAAAACTCTGATAGTCCACAGATTATGGATTGACTTCAGATGTGCATCGGAAACTACTACTGGTCTTCCTGGGAACCATCAATGCATAGACTGTTTGAGACATTACTCCCATGGAGGAAAGTGTGGATTGTGACTGTAGTATTCAACCCCGATGCAATTTCTGTGTTTCATCAACACTTTGAAGGTCCACAAATTACAGAATGCCTCCTGATGTGCATCGGAAACTACTACTGGTCTTCAAGGGAACGATCAAAGCGTAGACTGTTTCAGACATTACTCCCATGGAGGAAAGTGCGGATAGTGACTGTTGTATTCTATCCTGATGCAATTTCTGTGTTTCATCAACAGTCTGATAGGGCACAGATTATGGAATGCCTCCAGATGTGCATCGGAAACCACTATTGGTCTTCCAGGTAACGATCAAAGCGTAGATTGTTTGAGATATTCCTCCCATGGAGGAAAGTGCGAATGGTGACTGTTGTACTCAACCCCAATGCATTATCTGTGTTTCATCAGCACTCTGATAGTCCACAGATTACAGATCGCCTCCAAATGTGGATCGGAAAGTACTACTGGTCTTAAAGGGAACGATCAAAGTGTGGTCTGTTTGAGGCATTACTCCCATTAAGGAATGTGCGCATGGTGACTGTTGTATTCAATCCCGATGCGATTTCAGGGTTTCATCAACACTCTGATAGTCCACAGATTACAGATTGCCTCCAAATGTGCATCGGAAACTACTACTGGTCTTCCTCGGAACGATCAAAGACGTAGACTGTATGAGACATTACTCCCATGGAGGAAAGTGTGCATGGTGACTGTAGTATTCAACCCCGATGCAATTTCTGTGTTTCATCAACACTTTGAAGGTCCACAAATTACAGAATGCCTCCAGATGTGCATCGGAAACTACTACTGGTCTTCAAGGGAACGATCAAAGCGTAGACTGTTTCAGACATTACTCCCATGAAGGAAAGTGCGGATCGTGACTGTTGTATTCAATCCGGATGCAACTTCTGTGTTTCATCAACACTCTGATAGTCCACAGATTACAGAATGTCTTAAGATGTGCATCGGAAAGTACTACTGGTCTTCCTGGTAACGATCAAATCGTAGACTGTTTCAGACATTACTCCCATGGAGGAAATTGCGGATGGTGACTGTTGTATTCAATCCTGATGCAATTTCTGTGTTTCATCAATACTCTGATAGTCCACAGATTACAGATTGTTTCCAGATGTGCATCGGAAACTACTACTGGTCTTCCTGGGAACGATCAAAGCGTAGACTGTTTGAGACATTACTCCCATGGGTGAAAGTGTTGTGACTTTTGTATTCAATCCCTGTGCAATTTCTGTGATTCATCAACACTTTGAAGGTCCACAAATTACAGAATGCCTCCAGATGTGCATCGGAAACTAGTACTGGTCTTCCAGGGAACGATCAAAGCGTGGACTGTTTGAGACATTACTCCCATGGAGGAAAGTGGGCATGGTGACTGTTGTATTCAATCCTGATGCAATTTCTTTGTTTCATCAACACTCTGATAGTCCACAGATTACAGATTGTCTCCAGATGTGCATCGGAAACTACTACTGGTCTTCCTGGGAACGATCAAAGCGTAGACAGTTTCAGACATTACTCCCATGGAGGAAAGTGTGCATGGTGACTGTTGTATTCAATCCCGATGCAATTTCTGTGTTTCATCAACACTTTGAAGGTCCACAATTTACAGAATGCCTCCAGATGTGCATCGGAAACTACTACTGGTCTTCCAGGGAACGATCAAACCGTAGACTGTTTCAGATATTACTCCCATGAAGGAAAGTGCGTCTCGTGACTGTTGTATTCAATCCCGATGGAATTTCTGTGTTTCATCAACACTCTGATAGTCCACAGATTACAGATTGTATCCAGATGTGCATCGGAAGCTACTACTGGTCTTCCTGGGAACTATCAAAGCGTAGACTGTTTCAGACATTACTCCCACGGAGGAAAGTGCGGATGGTGACTGTTGTATTAAATCCTGATGCAATTTCTGTGTTTCATCAACACTCTGATGGTAAACAGATTACAGATGGTCTCCAGATGTGCATCGGAAACTACTACTGTTCTTCCTGGGATCGATCAAAGCGTAGACTGTTTCTGACATTACTCCCATTGAGGAAAGTGTGCATGGTGACTGTTGTATTCAATCCCGAAGAAATTTCTGTGTTTTATCAACACTTTGAAAGTACTCAGATTACAGAATGCCTCCAGATTTGCATCGGAAACTACTACTGGTCTTCCAGGGAACGAACAAAGCGTAGACTGTCTCAGACATTACTACTATGGAGGAAAGTGCGGATGGTGACTGTTGTATTCAATCCCGATGCAATATCTGTGTTCCATCAACACTCTGATAGTCCACAGATTACAGATTGGCTTCAGATTTGCATCGGAAACTACTACTGGTCTTCCTGGGAACCATCAAAGCGTAGACTGTTTCAGACATTACTCCCATGGAGGAAAGTGGGCATGGTGACTGTTGTATTCAATCCCGATGCAATTTCTGTGTTTCATTAACACTTTGAAGTTCCACAAATTACAGAATGCCTCCAGATGTGCATCGGAAACTCTTACTGGTCTTCCAGGGAACGATCAAAGCGTGGACTGTTTGAGACATTACTCCCATGGAGGAAAGTGGGCATGGTGACTGTTGTATTCAATCCCGATGCAATTTCTGTGTTTCATCAACACTCTGATAGTAAACAGATTACAGATTGTCTCCAGATATGCATCGGAACCTACTACTGTTCTTCCTGGGAACGATCAAAGCGTAGACTGTTTCAGACATTACTCCCATGGAGGAAAGTATGCATGGTGACTGTTGTATTCAATCCAGAAGAAATTTCTGTGTTTTATCAACACTTTGAAGGTCCTCAGATAACAGAATGTCTCCAGATGTGCATCGGAAACTACTACTGGTCTTCCAGGGAACGATCAAAGCGTAGACTGTCTCAGACATTACTCCCATGGAGGAAAGTGCGGATGGTGACTGTTGTATTCAATCCCGATGCAATTTCTGTGTTCCATCAAAACTCTGATAGTCCACAGATTACAGATTGACTTCAGATGTGCATCGGAAACTACTACTGGTCTTCCTGGGAACCATCAATGCATAGACTGTTTGAGACATAACTCCTATGGAGGAAAGTGTGGATTGTGACTGTTGTATTCACTCCCGATGCAATTTCTGTGTTTCATCAACACTTTGAAGGTCCACAAATTACAGAATGCCTCCAGATGTGCTTCGGAAACTATTACTGGTCTTCCAGGGAACGATCAAAGCGTAGACTGTTTCAGCCATTACTCCCATGGCTGAAAGTGTTGTGACTTTTGTATTCAATCCCTGTGCAATTTCTGTGATTCATCAACACTTTGAAGGTCCACAAATTACAGAATGCCTCCAGATGTGCATCGGAAACTAGTACTGGTCTTCCAGGGAACGATCAAAGCGTGGACTGTTTGAGACATTACTCCCATGGAGGAAAGTGGGCATGGTGACTGTTGTATTCAATCCCGATGCAATTTCTGTGTTTCATCAACACTCTGACAGTTAACAGATTACAGATTGCCTCCAGATGTGCATCGGAAGCTAGTACTGGTCTTCCTGGGAACGATCAAAAACGTAGACTGTTTGAGACATTACTCCCATGGAGGAAAGTGTGCATGGTGACTGTTGTATTCAATCCTGATGCAATTTCTTTGTTTCATCAACACTCTGATAGTCCACAGATTACAGATTGTCTCCAGATGTGCATCGGAAACTACTACTGGTCTTCCTGGGAACGATCAAAGCGTAGACAGTTTCAGACATTACTCCCATGGAGGAAAGTGTGCATGGTGACTGTTGTATTCAATCCCGATGCAATTTCTGTGTTCCATCAAAACTCTGATAGTCCACAGATTACAGATTGACTTCAGATGTGCATCGGAAACTACTACTGGTCTTCCTGGGAACCATCAATGCATAGACTGTTTGAGACATAACTCCTATGGAGGAAAGTGTGGATTGTGACTGTTGTATTCACTCCCGATGCAATTTCTGTGTTTCATCAACACTTTGAAGGTCCACAAATTACAGAATGCCTCCAGATGTGCTTCGGAAACTATTACTGGTCTTCCAGGGAACGATCAAAGCGTAGACTGTTTCAGACATTACTCCCATGGGTGAAAGTGTTGTGACTTTTGTATTCAATCCCTGTGCAATTTCTGTGATTCATCAACACTTTGAAGGTCCACAAATTACAGAATGCCTCCAGATGTGCATCGGAAACTAGTACTGGTCTTCCAGGGAACGATCAAAGCGTGGACTGTTTGAGACATTACTCCCATGGAGGAAAGTGGGCATGGTGACTGTTGTATTCAATCCCGATGCAATTTCTGTGTTTCATCAACACTCTGACAGTTAACAGATTACAGATTGCCTCCAGATGTGCATCGGAAGCTAGTACTGGTCTTCCTGGGAACGATCAAAAACGTAGACTGTTTGAGACATTACTCCCATGGAGGAAAGTGTGCATGGTGACTGTTGTATTCAATCCTGATGCAATTTCTTTGTTTCATCAACACTCTGATAGTCCACAGATTACAGATTGTCTCCAGATGTGCATCGGTTAACTACTACTGGTCTTCCTGGGAACGATCAAAGCGTAGACAGTTTCAGACATTACTCCCATGGAGGAAAGTGTGCATGGTGACTGTTGTATTCAATCCCGATGCAATTTCTGTGTTTCATCAACACTTTGAAGGTCCACAATTTACAGAATGCCTCCAGATGTGCATCGGAAACTACTACTGGTCTTCCAGGGAACGATCAAACCGTAGACTGTTTCAGATATTACTCCCATGAAGGAAAGTGCGTCTCGTGACTGTTGTATTCAATCCCGATGGAATTTCTGTGTTTCATCAACACTCTGATAGTCCACAGATTACAGATTGTATCCAGATGTGCATCGGAAGCTACTACTGGTCTTCCTGGGGACTATCAAAGCGTAGACTGTTTCAGACATTACTCCCACGGAGGAAAGTGCGGATGGTGACTGTTGTATTAAATCCTGATGCAATTTCTGTGTTTCATCAACACTCTGATGGTAAACAGATTACAGATGGTCTCCAGATGTGCATCGGAAACTACTACTGTTCTTCCTGGGATCGATCAAATCGTAGACTGTTTCTGACATTACCCCCATTGAGGAAAGTGTGCATGGTGACTGTTGTATTCAATCCCGAAGAAATTTCTGTGTTTTATCAACACTTTGAAAGTACTCAGATTACAGAATGCCTCCAGATTTGCATCGGAAACTACTACTGGTCTTCCAGGGAACGAACAAAGCGTAGACTGTCTCAGACATTACTACTATGGAGGAAAGTGCGGATGGTGACTGTTGTATTCAATCCCGATGCAATATCTGTGTTCCATCAACACTCTGATAGTCCACAGATTACAGATTGGCTTCAGATTTGCATCGGAAACTACTACTGGTCTTCCTGGGAACCATCAAAGCGTAGACTGTTTCAGACATTACTCCCATGGAGGAAAGTGGGCATGGTGACTGTTGTATTCAATCCCGATGCAATTTCTGTGTTTCATTAACACTTTGAAGTTCCACAAATTACAGAATGCCTCCAGATGTGCATCGGAAACTCTTACTGGTCTTCCAGGGAACGATCAAAGCGTGGACTGTTTGAGACATTACTCCCATGGAGGAAAGTGGGCATGGTGACTGTTGTATTCAATCCCGAAGCAATTTCTGTGTTTCATCAACACTCTGATAGTAAACAGATTACAGATTGTCTCCAGATATGCATCGGAACCTACTACTGTTCTTCCTGGGAACGATCAAAGCGTAGACTGTTTCAGACATTACTCCCATGGAGGAAAGTATGCATGGTGACTGTTGTATTCAATCCAGAAGAAATTTCTGTGTTTTATCAACACTTTGAAGGTCCTCAGATAACAGAATGTCTCCAGATGTGCATCGGAAACTACTACTGGTCTTCCAGGGAACGATCAAAGCGTAGACTGTCTCAGACATTACTCCCATGGAGGAAAGTGCGGATGGTGACTGTTGTATTCAATCCCGATGCAATTTCTGTGTTCCATCAAAACTCTGATAGTCCACAGATTACAGATTGACTTCAGATGTGCATCGGAAACTACTACTGGTCTTCCTGGGAACCATCAATGCATAGACTGTTTGAGACATAACTCCTATGGAGGAAAGTGTGGATTGTGACTGTTGTATTCACTCCCGATGCAATTTCTGTGTTTCATCAACACTTTGAAGGTCCACAAATTACAGAATGCCTCCAGATGTGCTTCGGAAACTATTACTGGTCTTCAAGGGAACGATCAAAGCGTAGACTGTTTCAGACATTACTCCCATGAAGGAAAGTGCGGATCGTGACTGTTGTATTTAATCCCGATGCAACTTCTGTGGTTCATCAACACTCTGATAGTCCACAGATTACAGATAGTCTCCAGATGTGCATCGGAAACTACTACTGGTCTTCCTGGTAACGATCAAAACGTAGACTGTTTCAGACATTACTCCCATGGAGGAAATTGAGGATGGTGACTGTTGTATTCTATCCTGATGCAATTTCTGTGTTTCATCAACACTCTGATAGTCCACAGATTACAGATTGTTTCCAGATGTGCATCGGAAACTACTACTGGTCTTCCTGGGAACGATCAAAGCGTAGACTGTTTCAGACATTACTCTCATGGAGGAAAGTGTGCATGGTGACTGTTGTATTCAATCCCGATGCAATTTCTGTGTTTCATCAACAGTCTGATAGTACGCAGATTATAGATTGCCTCCTGATGTGCATCGGAAACTACCACTGGTCTTTCTGGAAACGATCAAAGCGTAGTCTGTTTCAGACATTTCTCCCATGGAGAAACTGCGGATGGTGACTGTTGTATACAGTCCCGATGCAAATTCTGTGTTTCATCAACACTTTTATGGTCCACAGATTACAGATTGTTTCCAGATGTGCATCGGAAACTACTACTGGTCTTCCTGGGAACGATCAAAGCGTAGACTGTTTGAGACATTACTCCCATGGGTGAAAGTGTTGTGACTTTTGTATTCAATCCCTGTGCAATTTCTGTGTTTCATCAACACTTTGAAGGTCCACAAATTACAGAATGCCTCCAGATGTGCATCGGAAACTAGTACTGGTCTTCCAGGGAACGATCAAAGCGTGGACTGTTTGAGACATTACTCCCATGGAGGAAAGTGGGCATGGTGACTGTTGTATTCAATCCCGATGCAATTTCTGTGTTTCATCAACACTCTGACAGTTAACAGATTACAGATTGCCTCCAGATGTGCATCGGAAGCTAGTACTGGTCTTCCTGGGAACGATCAAAAACGTAGACTGTTTGAGACATTACTCCCATGGAGGAAAGTGTGCATGGTGACTGTTGTATTCAATCCTGATGCAATTTCTTTGTTTCATCAACACTCTGATAGCCCACAGATTACAGATTGTCTCCAGATGTGCATCGGAAACTACTACTGGTCTTCCTGGGAACGATCAAAGCGTAGACAGTTTCAGACATTACTCCCATGGAGGAAAGTGTGCATGGTGACTGTTGTATTCAATCCCGATGCAATTTCTGTGTTTCATCAACACTTTGAAGGTCCACAATGTACAGAATGCCTCCAGATGTGCATCGGAAACTACTACTGGTCTTCCAGGGAACGATCAAACCGTAGACTGTTTCAGATATTACTCCCATGAAGGAAAGTGCGTCTCGTGACTGTTGTATTCAATCCCGATGGAATTTCTGTGTTTCATCAACACTCTGATAGTCCACAGATTACAGATTGTATCCAGATGTGCATCGGAAGCTACTACTGGTCTTCCTGGGAACTATCAAAGCGTAGACTGTTTCAGACATTACTCCCACGGAGGAAAGTGCGGATGGTGACTGTTGTATTAAATCCTGATGCAATTTCTGTGTTTCATCAACACTCTGATGGTAAACAGATTACAGATGGTCTCCAGATGTGCATCGGAAACTACTACTGTTCTTCCTGGGATCGATCAAAGCGTAGACTGTTTCTGACATTACTCCCATTGAGGAAAGTGTGCATGGTGACTGTTGTATTCAATCCCTAAGAAATTTCTGTGTTTTATCAACACTTTGAAAGTACTCAGATTACAGAATGCCTCCAGATTTGCATCGGAAACTACTACTGGTCTTCCAGGGAACGAACAAAGCGTAGACTGTCTCAGACATTACTACTATGGAGGAAAGTGCGGATGGTGACTGTTGTATTCAATCCCGATGCAATATCTGTGTTCCATCAACACTCTGATAGTCCACAGATTACAGATTGGCTTCAGATTTGCATCGGAAACTACTACTGGTCTTCCTGGGAACCATCAAAGCGTAGACTGTTTCAGACATTACTCCCATGGAGGAAAGTGCGGATGGTGACTGTTGTACTCAATCCAGATGCAATTTCAGTGTTTCATCAGCACTCTGATAGTCCACAGATTACAGATTGCATCCGGATGTGCATCGGAAACTACTACTGGTCTTAATGGGAACGATCCAAGCGTAGACTGTTTGAGACATTACTCCCATGGAGGAAAATGCGCATGGTGACTGTTGTATTCAATCCCGATTCAATTTCTGGGTTCCATAAACACTCAGATAGTCCACAGATTACAGATTGCCTCCCGATGTGCATCGGAAACTACTACTGGTCTTCCTGGGAACGATCAAAAACGTTGACTGTTTGAGACATTACTCCCATGGAGGAAAGTGTGCATGGTGACTGTTGTATTCAATCCCGATGCAATTTCTGTGTTTCATCAACACTTTGAAGGTCCACAAATTACAGAATGCCTCCAGATGTGCATCGGAAACTACTACTGGTCTTCCAGGGAACGATCAAAGCGTAGACTTTTTCAGACATTACTCCTATGAAGGAAAGTGCGGATCGTGACTGATGTATTCAATTCCGATGCAACTTCAGTGTTTCATCAACACTCTGATAGTCCACAGATTACAGAATCTCTCCAGATGTGCATCGGAAAGTACTACTGGTCTTATTGGGAACGATCAAAGCGTAGACTGTTTCAGACATTACTCCCATGGAGGAAAGTGGGCATGGTGACTGTTGTATTCAATCCCGATGCAATTTCTGTGTTTCATTAACACTTTGAAGTTCCACAAATTACGGAATGCCTCCAGATGTGCATCGGAAACTCTTACTGGTCTTCCAGGGAACGATCAAAGCGTGGACTGTTTGAGACATTACTCCCATGGAGGAAAGTGGGCATGGTGACTGTTGTATTCAATCCCGATGCAATTTCTGTGTTTCATCAACACTCTGATAGTAAACAGATTACAGATTGTCTCCAGATATGCATCGGAACCTACTACTGTTCTTCCTGGGAACGATCAAAGCGTAGACTGTTTCAGACATTACTCCCATGGAGGAAAGTATGCATGGTGACTGTTGTATTCAATCCAGATGAAATTTCTGTGTTTTATCAACACTTTGAAGGTCCTCAGATAACAGAATGTCTCCAGATGTGCATCGGAAACTACTACTGGTCTTCCTGGTAACGATCAAAACGTAGACTGTTTCAGACATTACTCCCATGGAGGAAATTGAGGATGGTGACTGTTGTATTCTATCCTGATGCAATTTCTGTGTTTCATCAACACTCTGATAGTCCACAGATTACAGATTGTTTCCAGATGTGCATCGGAAACTACTACTGGTCTTCCTGGGAACGATCAAAAACGTAGACTGTTTGAGACATTACTGCCATGGAGGAAAGTGTGCATGGTGACTGTTGTATTCAATCCCTATGCAATTTCTGTGTTTGATCAACACTTTGAAGGTCCACAAACTACAGAATGCCTCCAGATGTGCGTCGGAAACTACTACTGGTCTTCCAGGGAACGACCAAAGCGTGGACTGTTTGAGACATTGCTCCCATGGAGGAAAGTGCGGATCGTGACTGATTTATTCAATCCCGATGCAACTTCTGAGTTTCATCAAAACTCTGATAGTCCACAGACAACAGATTGCCTCCAGATGTGCATCGGAAACTACTACTGGTCTTAATGGGAACGATGAAAGCGTAGACTGTTTGAGACATTACTCCCATGGTGGAAAATGCGCATGGTGACTGTTGTATTCAATCCCGATGCAATTTCTGTGTTTCATCAACACTCTAATAGTCCACAGATTACAGATTGCATCCAGATTGGCATCGGAAACTACTACTGGTCTTAATGGGAACGATCAAAGCGTAGACTGTTTGAGACATTACTCCCATGGAGGAAAATGCGCACGGTGACTGTTGTATTCAATCCAGATGCAATTTCTGTGTTTTATCAACACTCTGATAGTCCACTGACAACAGATTGCTTCCAGATGTGCATCGGAAACTACTACTGGTCTTCCTGGGAACGATCAAATCGTAAACTGTTTGAGACATTGCTCCCATGGAGGAAAGTGCGGATGGTGACTGTTGTATTCAATCCCGAAGCAATTTATGTGTTTCGTCAACACTCTAATAGTCAACAGATTACAGATTGCATCCAGATGTGCATCGGAAACTACTACTGGTCTTAATGGGAACGATCAAAGCGTAGACTGTTTGAGACATTACTCCCATGGTGGAAAATGCGCATGGTGACTGTTGTATCAATCCAGATGCAATTTCTGTGTTTCATCAACAGTCTGATAGGGCACAGATTATAGAATGCCTACAGATGTGCTACGGAATCTACTATTGGACTTCCAGGGAACGATCAAAGCGTAGACTGTTTGAGACATTACTCCCATGGAGGAAAGTGCGAATGGTGACTGTTGTACCCAATCCCGATGCATTATCTGTGTTTCATCAACACTCTGATAGTCCACAGATTATAGATCGCCTCCAAATGTGCTTCGGAAAGTACTAATGGTCTTAAAGGGAACGATCAAAACGTGGACTGTTTGAGACATTACTCCCATGGGGGAAAGTGCGCAAGGTGACTGTTGTATTCAATCCCGATGCAATTTCTGGGTTTCATCAACACTCTTATAGTCCAAAGATTACAGATTGCCTCCAGATGTGCATCGGAAACTACTACTGGTCTTCCTGGGAACGATCAAAAACGTAGACTGTTTGAGACATTACTCCCATGGAGGAAAGTGTGCATGGTGACTGTTGTATTCAATCCCTATGCAATTTCTGTGTTTGATCAACACTTTGAAGGTCCACAAACTACAGAATGCCTCCAGATGTGCATCGGAAACTACAACTGGTCTTCCAGGGAACGACCAAAGCGTGGACTGTTTGAGACATTGCTCCCATGGAGGAAAGTGCGGATCGTGACTGATTTATTCAATCCCGATGCAACTTCTGAGTTTCATCAAAACTCTGATAGTCCACAGATTACAGATTGTCTCCAGATGTGCATCGGAAACTACCACTGGTCTTCCTGGTAAAGATCAAGGCGTAGACGGTTTCAGACATTACTCCCATGGAGGAAATTGCGGATGGTGATTGTTGTATGCAACCCTGATGAAATTTCTGTGTTTCATCAACATTCTGATACTCCACAGATTACATATTGTTTCCAGATGTGCATCGGAAACTACTACTGGTCTTCCTGGGAACGATCAAAGCGTAGACAGCTTCAGACATTACTCCCATGGAGGAAAGTGTGCATGATGACTGTTGTATTCAATCCCGATGCAATTTCTGTGTTTCATCAACAGTCTGATCGTCCGCAGATTATAGAATGCCTCCAGATGTGCATCGGAAACTACTACTGGTCTTCCAGGGAACGATCAAAGCGTAGACTGTTTCAGACATTACTCCCATGGAGGAAAGTGCGCATGGTGACTGTTGTATTCAATCCCGATACAATTTCTGTGTTTCATCAACAATCTGATAGTCCACGGATTACAGATTGCCTCCAGATGTGCATCGAAAACTACTACTGGTCTTCCTGGGAACGATCAAAGCGTAGACTGTTTCAGACATTACTCCCATGGAGGAAAGTGCGGATGGTGACTGTTGTATTTAATCCTGATGCTATTTCTGTGTTTCATCAACACTCTGATAGTAAACAGATTACAGATTGTCTCCAGATGTGCATCGGAAACTACTACTGGTCTTCCTGGGAACGATCAAAGCGTAGACTGTTTCAGACATTTCTCCCATGAAGGAAAGTGTGCATGGTGACTGTTGTATTCAATCCCGATGAAATTTCTGTGTTTCATCAACACTTTGAAGGTCCACAGATTACAGAATGCCTACAGATGTGCTTCGGAAACTACCACTGGTCTTCCAGGGAACGATCAAAGCGTAGACTGTTTCAGACATTACTCCCATGAAGGAAATTGCGGATCGTGACTGTTGTATTCAATCCCGATGCAACTTCTGTGTTTCAGCAACACTCTGATAGTCCACATAATACAGATTGTCTCCAGATGTGCATCGGAAACTACTACTGGTCTTCTTGGTAACAATCAAGGCGTAGACTGTTTCAGACATTACTCCCATGGAGGAAAGTGCGGATGGTGACTGTTGTATTCAATCCTGATGCAATTTCTGTGTTTCATCAACACTCTGATAGTAAACAGATTACAGATTGTCTCCAGATGTGCATGGGAAACTACTACTGGAGTTCCAGGGAACGATCAAAGCGTAGACTGTTTCAGACATTACTCCCATGAAGGAAAGTGCGGATCGTGACTATTGTATTCAATCCCGATGCAATTTCTGTGTTTCATCAACACTCTGATAGTCCACAGATTACAGATTGTCTCCAGATGTGCATCGGAAACTACTACTGGTCTTCCTGGGAACGATTAAAGCGTAGACTGTTTCAGACATTACTCCCATGGAGGAAAGTGCGGATTGTGACTGTTGTATTCAATCCTGATGCAATCTCTGTGTTTCATCAACACTCTGATAGTAAACAGATTACAGATTGTCTAGAGATGTGCATCGGAAACTACTACTTTTCTTCCTGGGAACGATCAAAGCGTAGACTCTTTCAGACATTTCTCCCATGGAAGAAAGTGTGCATGGTGACTGTTGTATTCAATCCCGATGATATTTCTGTGTTTTATCAACACTTTGAAGGTCCACAGATTACAGAATGCCTCCAGATACGCATCGGAAACTAGTACTGGTCTTCCAGGGAACGATCAAAGCGTAGACTGTCTCAGACATTAGTCCCATGGAGGAAAGTGCTGATGGTGACTGTTGTATTCAATCCCGATGCAGTTTCTGTGTTCCATCAACACTCTGATAGTCCACAGATTACACATTGGCTTCAGATGTGCATCGGAAACTAGTACTGGTCTTCCTGGGAACGATCAATGCATAGACTGTTTGAGACATTACTCCCATGGAGGAAAATGCGCATGGTGACTGTTGTATTCAATCCAGATGCAATTTCTGCGTTTCATCAACAGTCTGATAGGGCACAGATTATAGAATGCCTACAGATGTGCATCGGAAACTACTATTGGTATTCCAGGGAACGATCAAAGCGTAGACAGTTTGAAACATTACTTCCATGGAGGAAAGTGCGCATGGTGACTGTTGTATTCAATCCAGATGCAATTTCTGTGTTTTATCAACACTCTGATAGTCCACTGACAACAGATTGCTTCCAGATGTGCATCGGAAACTACTACTGGTCTTCCTGGGAACGATCAAATCGTAAACTGTTTGAGACATTGCTCCCATGGAGGAAAGTGCGGATGGTGACTGTTGTATTCAATCCCGAAGCAATTTATGTGTTTCATCAACACTCTAATAGTCAACAGATTACAGATTGCATCCAGATGTGCATCGGAAACTACTACTGGTCTTAATGGGAACGATCAAAGCGTAGACTGTTTGAGACATTACTCCCATGGTGGAAAATGCGCATGGTGACTGTTGTATCAATCCAGATGCATTATCTGTGTTTCATCAACACTCTGATAGTCCACAGATTATAGATCGCCTCCAAATGTGCTTCGGAAAGTACTAATGGTCTTAAAGGGAACGATCAAAACGTGGACTGTTTGAGACATTACTCCCATGGGGGAAAGTGCGCAAGGTGACTGTTGTATTCAATCCCGATGCAATTTCTGGGTTTCATCAACACTCTGATAGTCCACAGATTACAGATTGTCTCCAGATGTGCATCGGAAACTACCACTGGTCTTCCAGGGAACGACCAAAGCGTGGACTGTTTGAGACATTGCTCCCATGGAGGAAAGTGCGGATCGTGACTGATTTATTCAATCCCGATGCAACTTCTGAGTTTCATCAAAACTCTGATAGTCCACAGATTACAGATTGTCTCCAGATGTGCATCGGAAACTACCACTGGTCTTCCTGGTAAAGATCAAGGCGTAGACGGTTTCAGACATTACTCCCATGGAGGAAATTGCGGATGGTGATTGTTGTATGCAATCCTGATGAAATTTCTGTGTTTCATCAACATTCTGATACTCCACAGATTACATATTGTTTCCAGATGTGCATCGGAAACTACTACTGGTCTTCCTGGGAACGATCAAAGCGTAGACAGCTTCAGACATTACTCCCATGGAGGAAAGTGTGCATGATGACTGTTGTATTCAATCCCGATGCAATTTCTGTGTTTCATCAACAGTCTGATAGTCCGCAGATTATAGAATGCCTCCAGATGTGCATCGGAAACTACTACTGGTCTTCCAGGGAACGATCAAAGCGTAGACTGTTTCAGACATTACTCCCATGGAGGAAAGTGCGCATGGTGACTGTTGTATTCAATCCCGATACAATTTCTGTGTTTCATCAACAATCTGATAGTCCACGGATTACAGATTGCCTCCAGATGTGCATCGGAAACTACTACTGGTCTTCCTGGGAACGATCAAAGCGTAGACTGTTTCAGACATTACTCCCATGGAGGAAAGTGCGGATGGTGACTGTTGTATTCAATCCTGATGCAATTTCTGTGTTTCATCAACACTCTGATAGTAAACAGATTACAGATTGTCTCCAGATGTGCATCGGAAACTACTACTGGTCTTCCTGGGAACGATCAAATCGTAGACTGTTTCAGACATTTCTCCCATGAAGGAAAGTGTGCATGGTGACTGTTGTATTCAATCCCGATGAAATTTCTGTGTTTCATCAACACTTTGAAGGTCCACAGATTACAGAATGCCTACAGATGTGCTTCGGAAACTACCACTGGTCTTCCAGGGAACGATCAAAGCGTAGACTGTTTCAGACATTACTCCCATGAAGGAAATTGCGGATCGTGACTGTTGTATTCAATCCCGATGCAACTTCTGTGTTTCAGCAACACTCTGATAGTCCACATAATACAGATTGTCTCCAGATGTGCATCGGAAACTACTACTGGTCTTCTTGGTAACAATCAAGGCGTAGACTGTTTCAGACATTACTCCCATGGAGGAAAGTGCGGATGGTGACTGTTGTATTCAATCCTGATGCAATTTCTGTGTTTCATCAACACTCTGATAGTAAACAGATTACAGATTGTCTCCAGATGTGCATCGGAAACTACTACTGGAGTTCCAGGGAACGATCAAAGCGTAGACTGTTTCAGACATTACTCCCATGAAGGAAAGTGCGGATCGTGACTATTGTATTCAATCCCGATGCAATTTCTGTGTTTCATCAACACTCTGATAGTCCACAGATTACAGATTGTCTCCAGATGTGCATCGGAAACTACTACTGGTCTTCCTGGGAACGATCAAAGCGTAGACTGTTTCAGACATTACTCCCATGGAGGAAAGTGCGGATTGTGACTGTTGTATTCAATCCTGATGCAATCTCTGTGTTTCATCAACACTCTGATAGTAAACAGATTACAGATTGTCTAGAGAATTGCATCGGAAACTACTACTTTTCTTCCTGGGAACGATCAAAGCGTAGACTCTTTCAGACATTTCTCCCATGGAAGAAAGTGTGCATGGTGACTGTTGTATTCAATCCCGATGATATTTCTGTGTTTTATCAACACTTTGAAGGTCCACAGATTACAGAATGCCTCCAGATACGCATCGGAAACTACTACTGGTCTTCCAGGGAACGATCAAAGCGTAGACTGTCTCAGACATTAGTCCCATGGAGGAAAGTGCTGATGGTGACTGTTGTATTCAATCCCGATGCAGTTTCTGTGTTCCATCAACACTCTGATTGTCCACAGATTACACATTGGCTTCAGATGTGCATCGGAAACTAGTACTGGTCTTCCTGGGAACGATCAATGCATAGACTGTTTGAGACATTACTCCCATGGAGGTAAATGCGCATGGTGACTGTTCTATTCAATCCAGATGCAATTTCTGTGTTTCATCAACAGTCTGATAGGGCACAGATTATAGAATGCCTACAGATGTGCATCGGAAACTACTATTGGTCTTCCAGGGAACGATCAAAGCGTAGACAGTTTGAAACATTACTTCCATGGAGGAAAGTGCGCATGGTGACTGTTGTATTCAATCCCGATGCAATTTCTGTGTTTCATCAACACTCTAATAGTCCACAGATTACAGATTGCATCCAGATGTGCATCGGAAACTACTACTGGTCTTAATGGGAACGATCAAAGCGTAGACTGTTTGAGACATTACTCCAATTTAGGAAAATGCGCATGGTGACTGTTGTATTCAATCCAGATGCAATTTCTGTGTTTCATCATCAGTCTGATAGGGCACAGATTATAGAATGCCTACAGATGTGCATCGGAAACTACTATAGGTCTTCCAGGGAACGATCAAAGCGTAGACTGTTTGAGACATTACTCCCATGGAGGAAAGTGCGAATGGTGACTGTTGTACCCAATCCCGATGCATTATCTGTGTTTCATCAACACTCTGATAGTCCACAGATTATAGATCGCCTCCAAATGTGCTTCGGAAAGTACTAATGGTCTTAAAGGGAACGATCAAAACGTGGACTGTTTGAGACATTACTCCCATGGGGGAAAGTGCGCATGGTGACTGTTGTATTCAATCCCGATGCAATTTATGGGTTTCATCAACACTCTGATAGTCCACAGATTACGGATTGCCTCCAGATGTGCATCGGAAACTACTACTGGTCTTCTTGGGAACGATCAAAAACGTAGACTGTTTGAGACATTACTCTCTTGGAGGAAAGTGTGCATGGTGACTGTTGTATTCAATCCCTATGCAATTTCTGTGTTTGATCAACACTTTGAAGGTCCACAAACTACAGAATGATTCCAGATGTGCATCGGAAACTACTACTGGTCTTCCAGGGAACGACCAAAGCGTGGACTGTTTGAGACATTGCTCCCATGGAGGAAAGTGCGCATGGTGACTGTTGTATTCTATCCCGATGCAATTTCTGGGTGTCATGAACACTCTGATAGTTAACAGATTACAGATTGCCACCAGATGTGCATCGGAAACTACTACTGGTCTTCCTGGGAACGATCAAAAACGTAGACTGTTTGAGACATTACTCCCATGGAGGAAAGTGTGCATGGTGATTGTTGTATTCAATCCCTATGCAATTTCTGTGTATCATCAACACTTTGAAGGTCCTCAAATTACAGAATGCCTCCAGATGTGCATCGGAAACTACTACTGGTCTTCCAGGGAACGATCAAAGCGTAGACTGTTTCAGACATTACTCCCATGAAGGAAAGTGCGGATCGTGACTGTTGTATTCAATCCCGATGAAACTTCTGTGTTTCATCAAAACTCTGATAGTCCACAGATTACAGATTGTCTCCAGATGTGCATCGGAAACTACCACTGGTCTTCCTGGTAACGATCAAGGCGTAGACTGTTTCAGACATTACTCCCATGGAGGAAATTGCGGATGGTGATTGTTGTATTCAATCCTGATGAAATTTCTGTGTTTCATCAACATTCTGATACTCCACAGATTACAGATTGTCTCCAGATGTGCATCGGAAACTACTACTGGTCTTCCTGGGAACGATCAAAACGTAGACAGCTTCAGACATTACTCCCATGGAGGAAAGTGTGCATGATGACTGTTGTATTCAATCCCGATGCAATTTCTGTGTTTCATCAACAGTCTGATAGTCCGCAGATAATAGAATGCCTCCAGATGTGCATCGGAAACTACTACTGGTCTTCCAGGGAACGATCAAAGCGTAGACTGTTTCAGACATTACTCCCATGGAGGAAAGTGCGCATGGTGACTGTTGTATTCAATCCCGATACAATTTCTGTGTTTCATCAACAATCTGATAGTCCACGGATTACAGATTGCCTCCAGATGTGCATCGGAAACTACTACTGGTCTTCCTGGGAACGATCAAAGCGTAGACTGTTTCAGACATAACTCCCATGGAGGAAAGTGCGGATGGTGACTGTTGTATTCAATCCTGATGCAATTTCTGTGTTTCATCAACACTCTGATAGTAAACAGATTACAGATTGTCTCCAGATGTGCATCGGAAACTACTACTGGTCTTCCTGGGAACGATCAAAGCGTAGACTGTTTCAGACATTTCTCCCATGAAGGAAAGTGTGCATGGTGACTGTTGTATTCAATCCCGATGAAATTTCTGTGTTTTATCAACATTTTGAAGGTCCACAGATTACAGAATGCCTACAGATGTGCATCGGAAACTACCACTGGTCTTCCAGGGAACGATCAAAGCGTAGACTGTCTCAGATATTACTCCCATGGAGGAAAGTGCGGATCGTGACTGTTGTATTCAATCCCGATACAACCTCTGTGTTTCAGCAACACTCTGATAGTCCACATATTACAGATTGTCTCCAGATGTGCATCGGAAACTACTATTGGTCATCCTGGTAACGATCAAGGGGTAGACTGTTTCAGACATTACTCGCATGGAGGAAATTGCGGATGGTGACTGTTGTATTCGATCCTGATGAAATTTCTGTGTTTCATCAACTCTCTGATAGTCCACAGATTACAGATTGTCTCCAGATTTGCATCGAAAACTACTACTGGTCTTCCTGGGAATGATCAAAGCGTAGACAGGTTCAGACATTACTCCCATGGTGGAAAGTGTGCATGGTGACTGTTGTATTCAAGCCCGATGCAATTTCTGTGTTTCATCAACACTCTGATAGTCCACAGATTACAGATTGTCTCCAGATGTGCATCGGAAACTACTACTGGTCTTCCTGGGAACGATCAAAGCGTAGACTGTTTCAGACATTACTCCCATGGAGGAAAGTGCGGATTGTGACTGTTGTATTCAATCCTGATGCAATCTCTGTGTTTCATCAACACTCTGATAGTAAACAGATTACAGATTGTCTAGAGATGTGCATCGGAAACTACTACTGGTCTTCCTGGTAACGATCAATGCGTAGACTGTTTGAGACATTACTCCCATGGAGGAAAGTGCGCATGGTGAATGTTGTACTTAATCCCGATGCAATTTCTGAGTTCAGTCAACACTCTGAAGGTCCACAGATTACAGAATGCCTCCAGATGTGCATCGGAAACTACTACTGGTCTTCCAGGGAACGATCAAAGCGTAGACTGTTTCAGACATTACTCCCATGAAGGAAATTGCGGATCGTGACTGTTGTATTCAATCCCGATGCAACTTCTGTGTTTCAGCAACACTCTGATAGTCCACATATTACAGATTGTCTCTAGATGTGCATCGGAAACTACTACTGGTCTTCTTGGTAACAATCAAGGCGTAGACTGTTTCAGACATTACTCGCATGGAGGAAATTGCGGATGGTGACTGTTGTATTCGATCCTGATGAAATTTCTGTGTTTCATGAACATTCTGATAGTCCACAGATTACAGATTGTCTCTAGATGTGCATCGAAAACTACTACTGGTCTTCCTGGGAATGATCAAAGCGTAGACAGTTTCAGACATTACTCCCATGATGGAAAGTGTGCATGGTGAATGTTGTATTCAAACCCGATGCAATTTCTGTGTTTCATCAACAGTGTGATAGTCCGCAGATTACAGAATGCCTCCAGATGTGCATCGGAAACTACTACTGGTCTTCCAGGGAACGATCAAAGCGTAGATTGTTTCTGACATTACTCCCAAGGAGGAAAGTGCGGATGGTGACTGTTGTATTCTATCCTGATGCAATTTCTGTGTTTCATCAACACTTTGATAGTAAACAGATTACAGATTGTCTCCAGATGTGCATCGGAAACTACTACTGTTCTTCCTGGGAACGATAAAAGCGTAGACTGTTTCAGACATTTCTCCCATGGAGGAAAGTGTGCATGTTGACTGTTGTATTCAATCCCGATCAAATTTCTGTGTTTCATCAACAATCTAATAGTCCACAGATTACCGATTGCCTCCAGATGTGCATCGGAAACTACTACTGGTCTTCCTGGGAACGATCAAAGACGTAGACTGTTTGAGACATTACTCCCATGGAGGAAAGTGTGCAGGGTGACTGTTGTATTCAATCCCGATGCAATTTCTGTGTTTCATCAACACTTTGAAGGTCCGCAAATTACAGAATGCCTCCAGATGTGCATCGGAAACTACTACTGGTCTTCCAGGGAACGATCAAAGCGTAGACTGTCTCAGACATTAGTCCCATGGAGGAAAGTGCGGATGGTGACTGTTGTATTCAATCCCGATGCAGTTTCTGTGTTCCATCAACACTCTGATAGTCCACAGATTACAGATTGGCTTCAGATGTGCATCGGAAACTAGTACTGGTCTTCCTGGGAACGATCAATGCATAGACTGTTTGAGACATTACTCCCATGGAGGAAAGTGCGAATGCTGAATGTTGTACTTAATACCGATGCAATTTCTGAGTTCAGTCAACACTCTGAAGGTCCACAGATTACAGAATGCCTCCTGATGTGCATCGGAAACTACTACTGGTCTTTCAGGGAACGATCAAATCGTAAATTGTTTGAGACATTACACACATTGAGGAAAGTTCGCATGGTGACTGTTGTATTCTTTCCCGATGCGATTTCTGTATTTCATCAATACTCTGATAGTCCACAGATTACAGAATGCTACCAGACGTGCATCGGAAACTACTACTGGTCTTCCAGGGAACGATCAAAGCGTGGACTCTTTGAGACATTACACCCATGGAGGAAAGTGCGAATGGTGACTGTTGTATTCAATCCCGATGCAATTTCTGTGTTTCATCAACACTCTGATAGTCCACAGATTACAGAATGCCACCAGATGTGCATCGGAAACTACTACTGGTCTTACAGGGAACGATCAAAGCGTAGACTCTTTGAGACATTACTCCCGTGGCGGAAAGTGCGCGTGGTGACTGTTGTGTTCAATCCCGATGCAATTTCTGTGTTTCATCAACACTCTGATGGTCCACAGATTACAGAATGCCACCAGATGTGCATCGGAAACTAATACTGGTCGTCCAGGGAACGATCAAAGCGTAGACTGTTTGAGACATTACTCCCATGGAGGAAACTGCGGATTGGGACTCTTGTATTCAATCCAGATGCAATTTCTGCGTTTCATCAACACTCTGATAGCGCACAGATTACAGAATGCCTCCAGATGTGCATCGAAAACTACTAGTGGTCTTCCAGGGAACGATCAGAGCCTAAACTCTTTGAGACATTGCACCCATTGAGGAAAGTGTGCATGGTGACTGTTGTATTCAATCCCGATGAAATTTTTGTGTTTCATCAACAGTCTTATAGTCCACAGATTACAGAATGCCTCCAGATGTGCATCGGAAACTACTACTGGTCTTCCAGGGAACGATCAAAGCGTGGACTCTTTGAGACATTACACCCATGGAGGAAAGTGCGAATGGTGACTGTTGTATTCAATCCCGATGCAATTTCTGTGTTTCATCAACAGTCTGATAGTCCACAGATTACAGAAGGCCACCAGATGTGCATCGGAAAGTACTACTGGTCTTAAAGGGAACGATCAAAACGTAGACTCTTTGAGGCATTACTCCCGTGGCGGAAAGTGAGCGTGGTGACTGTTGTGTTCAATCCCGATGCAATTTCTGTGTTTCATCAACACTCTGATGGTCCACAGATTACAGAATGACACCAGATGTGCATCGGAAACTAATACTGGTATTCCAGGGAACGATCAAAGCGTAGACTGTTTGAGACATTACTCCCATGGAAGAAACTGCGGATTGGGACTGCTGTATTCAATCCAGATGCAATTTCTGTGTTTCATCAACACTCTGATAGCGCACAGATTACAGAATGCCTCCAGATGTGCAGCGAAAACTACTACTGGTCTTCCAGCGAACGATCAGAGCCTAAACTCTTTGAGACATTGCTCCCATGGAGGAAAGTGCGCATGGTGACTGTTGTATTCATTCCCGATGCATTTTCTGTGTTTCATCAACACTCTGATAGTCCACAGATTACAGAATGCCTCCAGATGTGCATCGGGAACTACCACTGGTCTTCCTGGGAACGATCAAAGCATAGACTGTTTGAGACATTACTGTCATGAAGGAAAGTGTACATGGTGACTGTTGTATTCAATCCCGATGCAACTTCTGTGTTTCATCAACACTCTGATAGTCCACAGATTACAGAATGCCTCCAGATGTGCATCGGAAACTACTACTGGTCTTCCTGCTAACGATCAAATCGTAGACTGTTTCAGACATTACTCCCATGGAGGAAATTGCGGATGGGGACTGTTGTATTCAATCCTGAAGCAATTTCTGTGTTTCATCAACACTCTGATAGTCCACAGATTACAGATTGTTTCCAGATGTGCATCGGAAACTACTACTGGTCTTCCTGGGAACGATCAAAGCGTAGACAGTTTCAGACATTACTCCCATGGAGGAAAGTGTGTATGGTGACTGTTGTATTCAATCCCGATGCAATATCTGTGTTTCATCAACAGTCTGATAGTCCGCAGATTATAGAATGCCTCCAGATGTGCATCCGAAACTACTACTGGTCTTCCTGGGAACGATCGAAGCGTAATCTGTTTGAGACATTACTCCCATGGAGGAAAGTGCGCATGGACACTGTTGTATTCATTCCCGATGCAATTTCTGTGTTTCATCAACACTCTGATAGTCCACAGATTACAGATTGTCTCTAGATGTGCATCGGAAACTATTACTGGTCTACCTGGGAACGATCAAAGCGTAGACGGTTTCAGACATTACTCCCGTGGAGCATAGGGCGGATGGTGACTGTTGTATACAATCCCGATGCAGTTTCTGTGTTCCATCAACACTCTGATAGTCCACAGATTACAGATTGGCTTCAGATGTGCATCGGAAACTAGTACTGATCTTCCAGGGAACGATCAAATCGTAGACTGTTTGAGACATTACTCCTGTGGAGGAAAGTGCGCATGGTGACTGTTGTATTCACTCCCGATGCAATTTCTGTGTTTCATCAACACTCTGATAGTCCAACAGATTACAGAATGCCACCAGATGTACATCGGAAACTACTACTGGTCTTACAGGGAACGATCAAAGCGTAGACTCTTTGAGACATTACTCCTGTGGCGGAAAGTGCGCGTGGTGACTGTTGTGTTCAATCCCGATGCAATTTCTGTGTTTCATCAACACTCTGATGATCCACAGATTACAGAATGCCATCAGATGTGCATCGGAAACTAATACTGGTCGTCCAGGGAACGATCAAAGCGTAGACTGTTTGAGACATTACTCCCATGGAGGAAACTGCGGATTGGGACTGTTGTATTCAATCCAGATGCAATTACTGCGTTTCATCAACACTTTGATAGTCCACAGATTACAGAATGCCTCCAGATGTGCATCGGAAACTACTACTGGTCTTCCTGCTAACGATCAAATCGTAGACTGTTTCAGACATTATTCCCATGGAGGAAATTGCGGATGGGGACTGTTGTATTCAATCCTGAAGCAATTTCTGTGTTTCATCAACACTCTGATAGTCCAAAGATAACAGATTGCCTCCAGATGTGCATCGGAAACTACTACTGGTCTTCCTGGGAACGATCAAAGCGTAAACTGTTTGAGACATTACTCTCATGGAGGAAAGTGCGCATGCTGACTGTTGTATTCTATCCCGATGCAATTTCTGTGTTTCAACAACATTTTGATGGTCCACAAATTACAGAATGCATCCAGATGTGCATCGGAAACTACTACTGGTCTTCCAGGTAACGATCAAAGCGTAGACTGTTTCAGACGTTACTCCCACGATGGAATGTGCGAATGGTGACTGTTGTATTCAACCCCGATTCAATTTCTGTGTTTCATCAACACTCTGATAGTCCACAGATTACAGATTGTCTCTAGATGTGCATCGGAAACTATTACTGGTCTACCTGGGAACGATCAAAGCGTAGACGGTTTCAGACATTACTCCCATGGAGGAGAGTACGGATGGTGACTGTCGTATTCAATCCCGATGCAATTTCTGTGTTTCATCAACACTCTGATAGTCCACAGATTAAAGATTGTCTCCAGATGTTCATCGGAAACTACTGCTGGTCTTCCTGGGAACGATGAAAGCGTATACTGTTTGAGAATTACTTCCATGGAGGAAAGTGCGGATGGTGACTGTTGTATTCAATCCTGATGCAATTTCTGTGTTTCATCAACACTCTGATAGTAAACAGATTACAGATTGTCTAGAGATGTGCATCGGAAACTACTACTTTTCTTCCTGGGAACGATCAAAGCGTAGACTGTTTGAGACATTACACCCATGGAGGAAAGTGCGAATGGTGACTGTTGTATTCAATCCCGATGCAATTTCTGTGTTTCATCAACAGTCTGATAGTCCACAGATTACAGAAGGCCACCAGATGTGCATCGGAAACTACTACTGGTCTTACAGGGAACGATCAAAGCGTAGACTCTTTGAGACATTACTCCCGTGGCGGAAAGTGAGCGTGGTGACTGTTGTGTTCAATCCCGATGCAATTTCTGTGTTTCATCAACACTCTGATGGTCCACAGATTACAGAATGCCACCAGATGTGCATCGGAAACTAATACTGGTCTTCCAGGGAACGATCAAAGCGTAGACTGTTTGAGACATTACTCCCATGGAAGAAACTGCGGATTGGGACTGTTGTATTCAATCCAGATGCAATTTCTGTGTTTCATCAACACTCTGATAGCGCACAGATTACAGAATGCCTCCAGATGTGCAGCGAAAACTACTACTGGTCTTCCAGGGAACGATCAGAGCCTAAACTCTTTGAGACATTGCTCCCATGGAGGAAAGTGCGCATGGTGACTGTTGTAGTCAATCCCGATGAAATTTCTGTGTTTCATCAACAGTCTTATAGTCCGCAGATTACAGAATGCCTCCAGATGTGCATCGGAAACTACTACTGGTCTTCCAGGGAACGATCAAAGCATAGACGGTCTCAGACATTACTCCCATGGAGCAAAGTGCGTATGGTGACTGTTGTATTCAATCCCGATGCAGTTTCCGTGTTCCATCAACACTCTGATAGTCCACAGATTTCAGATTGGCTTCAGATGTGCATCGGAAACTAGTACTGATCTTCCAGGGAACGATCAAATCGTAGACTGTTTGGGACATTACTCCCGTGGAGGAAAGTGCGCATGGTGACTGTTGTATTCAATCCCGATGCATTTTCTGTGTTTCATCAACACTCTGATAGGCTACAGATTACAGAATGCCACCAGATGTGCATCGGAAACTACTACTGGTCTTCCAGAGAACAATCAAAGCGTAGACTGATTGAGACATTACTCCCGTGGAGGAAAGTGCGCATGGTGAATTCAGTCCCGGTTCAATTTCTGTGTTTCATCAACACTCTGATAGTCCACAGATTACAGAATGCCACCAGATGTGCATCGGAAACTACTACTGGTCTTCCAGGGAACGATCAAAGCGTAGACTGCTTCAGACATTACTCCCATGGAGGAGAGTGTGGATGGTGACTGTTGTATTCAATACCGATGCAATTTCTGTGTATCATCAACACTCTGATAGTCCACAGATTACAGAATGCCACCAGATGTGCATCGGAAACTACTACTGGTCTTCCAGGGGACGATCAAAAGCGTAGACTGTTTGAGACATATCTCCCGTGGAAGAAAGTGCGCATGGTGACTGTTGTATTCAATCCCGATGCAATTTCTGTGTTTCATCAACACTCTGATAGTCCACAGATTACAGAATGCCATCAGATGTTCATCGGAAACTACTACTGGTCTTCCAGGGAACGATCAAAGCGTAGACTGTTTGAGAATTACTCCCATGGAGGAAAGTGCGCATGGTGACTGTTGTATTCAATCCCGATGTAATTTCAGTGTTTCATCAACACTCTGATACTCCACAGATTACAGAATGGCTCCAGATGTGCATCGGAAACTACTACTTGTCTTCCAGGGAACGATCCATGCGTAGACTGTTTGAGACATTACTCCCATGGAGGAAACTGCGGATGGGGACTGTTGTATTCAATCCAGATGCAATTTCTGTGTTTCATCAACACTCTGATAGCGCAAAGATTACAGAATGCCTCCAGATGTGCATCGGAAACTACTACTGGTCTTCCAGGGAACGATCAGAGCCTAAACTCTTGGAGACATTGCTCCCATGGAGGAAAGTGCGCATGGTGACTGTTGTATTCAATCCCGATGAAATTTCTGTGTTTCATCAACATAGTCCACAGATTACAGAATGACTCCAGATGTGCATCGGAAACTACTACTGGTCTTCCAGGGAACGATCAAATCGTAGACTGTTTGAGACTTTACTCCCATGACGGAAAGTGCGCATTGTGACCGTTGTATTCAATCCCGATGCAATTTCTGTGTTTCATCAACAGTCTGATAGTCCACAGATTACAGATTGCCTCCAGATGTGCATCGGAAACTACTACTGGTCTTAATGGGAACGATCAAAGCGTAGAGTGTTTGAGACATTACTCCCATGGAGGAAAGTGCGCATGGTGACTGTTGTATTCAATCCCAATGCAGTTTCTGTGTTTCATCAACACTCTGATAGTCCACAGATTACAGAATGCCTCCAGATGTGCATCGGAAACTACCACTGGTCTTCCAGGGAACGATCAAAGCGTAGACCGTTTCAGACATTACTCCCATGGAGGAAAGTGCGCATTGTGACTGTTGTATACATTCCCGAAGCATTTTCTGTGTTTCATCAACACTCTGATAGTCCACAGATTACAGAATGACTCCAGATGTGCATCGGGAACTACCACTCGTCTTCCTGGTAACGATCAAAGCATAGACTGTTTGAGACATTACTCCCATGAAGAAAAGTGTACATGGTGACTGTTGTATTCAATCCCGATGCAATTTCTGTGTTTCATCAACACTCTGATAGTCCACAGATCGCAAAATGCCACCAGATGTGCATCGGAAACTCCTTCTGGTCTTCCAGGGAACGATCAAAGCGTAGACTGTTTGAGACATTACTCCCATTCAGGAAAGTGCGCATGGTGACTGTTGTATGCAATCGCGATGCAAATTTCTGTGTTTCATCAATACTCGGATAGTCCACAGATTTCATCAACACTCTGAGAGTCCACAGATTACAGATTGTTTCCAGATGTGCATCGGAAACTACTACTGGTCTTCCTGGTAACGATCAAGGCGTAGACTGTTTCAGACATTACTCCCATGGAGGAAATTGCGGATGGTGACTGTTGTATTCAATCCTGATGAAATTTCTGTGTTTCATCAGCATTCTGATAGTCCACTGATTACAGATTGATTCCAGATGTGTATCGGAAACTACTACTGGTCTTCCTGGGAACGATCAAAGCGTAGACAGTTTCAGACATTACTCCCATGGAGAAAGTGTGCATGGTGACTGTTGTATTCAATCCCGATGCAATATCTGTGTTTCATCAACAGTCTGATAGTCCGCAGATTATAGAATGCCACCAGATGTGCATCGGAAACTACTACTGGTCTTCCTGGGAACGATAAAACGTAGACTGTTTGAGACATTACTCCCATGGAGGAAAGTGTGCAGGATGACTGTTGTATTCAATCCCTATGCAATTTCTGTGTTTCATCAACACTTCGAAGGTCCACAAATTACAGGATGCCTCCAGATGTGCATCGCAATCTACTACTGGTCTTCCAGGGAACGATCAAAGCGTAGACTGTTTGAGACATTACTCCCATGTAGGAAAGTGCGCATGCTGACTGTTGTATTCACTCCCAATGCATTTTCTGTGTTTCATCAACACTCTGATAGACCACAGATTACAGAATGCCTCCAGATGTGCATCGGAAACTACTACTGGTCTTCCAGGGAACGATCAAACCGTAGACTGTTTCAGACATTACTCCCATGGAGGAAAGTGCGGATGGTGACTGTTGTATTCAATCCCTATGCAATTTCTGTGTTTCACCAACACTTTGAAGGTCCACAAATTCCAGAATGCCTCCAGATGTGCATCGGAAACAACTACTGGTCTTCCAGGGAACGATCAATGCGTAGACTGTTTGAGACATTACTCCTATGAAGGAAAGTGCGGATCGTGACTGTTGTATTCAATCCCGATGCAATTTCTGAGTTTCATCAACACTCTGATAGTACACAGATTAAAGATTGTCTCCAGATGTGCATCGGAAACTACTACAGGTCTTCCTGGTAACGATCAAGGCGTAGACTGTTTCAGACATTACTCCCATGGAGGAAATTGCGGATGGTGACAGTTGTATTCAATCCTGATGAAATTACTGTGTTTCATCAACATTCTGATAGTCCACAGATTACAGATTGGCTTCAGATGTGCATCGGAAACTAGTACTGGTCTTCCTGCTAACGATCAAAGGGTAGACTGTTTGAGACATTACTCCCATGGAGGAAAGTGCGCATGGTGAATGTTGTATTTTATCCCGATGCAATTTCTGAGTTCAGACAACACTCGGAAGGTCCACAGATTACAGAATGCCTCCAGATGTGCATCGGAAACTACTACTGGTCTTCCAGGGAACGATCAAACCGTAGACTGTTTCAGACATTACTCCCATGGAGGAAAGTGCGGATGGTGACTGTTGTATTCAATGCCGATGCAATTTCTGTGTTTCATCAACACTGTGATAGTCCACAGATTACAGAATGCCACCAGATGTGCATCGGAAACTACTACTGGTCTTCCAGGGAACGATCAAAGCGTAGACTGTTTGAGACATTACTCCCGTGGAGGAAAGTGCGCATGGTGTCTGTTGTATTTAATCTCGATGCATTTTCTGTGTTTCATCAACACTCGTATAGACCACAGATTACAGAATGCCACCAGATGTGCATCGGAAACTCCTACTGATCTTCCAGGGAACGATCAAACCGTAGACTCTTTCAGACATTACTCCCATGGAGGAAAGTGCGGATGGTGACTGTTGTATTCAATCCCGATGCAATTTCTGTGTTTCATCAACACTCTGATAGTCCACAGATTACAAAATGCCACCAGATGTGCATCGGAAACTACTACTGGTCTTCCAGGGAACGATCAAAGCGTAGACTTTTTGACACATTACTCACGTGGAGGAAAGTGCGCATCTTGACTGTTGTATTCAATCTCGATGCAATTTCTGTGTTTCATCAACACTCTGATAGTCCACAGATTACAGAATTCCACCAGATGTGCATCGGAAAATATTACTGGTCTTACAGGGAACGATCAAAGCGTAGACTGTTTGAGACATTACTAACGTGGCGGAAAGTGCGCGTGGTGACTGTTGTATTCAATCCCGATGCAATTTCTGTGTTCCATCTACACTCTGATGGTCCACAGATTACAGAATGCCACCAGATGTGCATCGGAGACTAACACTGGTCTTCCACTGAACGATCAAAGCGTAGACTGTTTGAGACATTACTCCCATGGAGGAAAGTGCGAATGGGGACTGTTGTATTCAATCCCGATGCAATTTCTGTGTTTCATCAACACTCTGATAGTGCACAGATTACAGAACGCCTCCAGATGTGGATCGGAAACTACTACTGGTCTTCCAGGGAACGATCAGAGCCTAAACTCTTTGAGACATTGCTCCCATGGAGGAAAGTGCGCATGGTGACTGTTGTATTCAATCCCGATGCAATTTCTGTGTTTCATCAACAGTCATATAGTCCACAGATTACAGAATGCCTCCAGATGTGCATCGGAAACTACTACTGGTCTTCCAGGTAACGATCAAATCGTAGACTGTTTGAGACATTACTCCCATGGAGGAAAGAGCGCATGGTGACTGTTGTATTCAATCCCGATGCAATTTCTGTGTTTTACCAACAGTCTAATAGTCCACAGGTTACAGAATGCCTCCAGATGTGCATCGGAAACTACTACTGGTCTTAATTTGAACGATCAAAGCGTAGAGTGTTTGAGACATTGCTCCCATGGAGGAAAGTGCGCATGGTAACTGTTGTATTCAATCCCAATGCAATTTCTGTGTTTCATCAACACTCTGGTAGTCCACAGATTACAGAATGCCTACAGATGTGCATCGGAAACTACAACTGGTCTTCCAGGGAACGATCAAAGCGTAGACTGTTTCAGACATTACTCCCATGGAAAAAAGTGCGCATTGTGACTGTTGTATTCACTCCCGATGCAAATTTTGTGTTTCATCAACACTCTGATAGTCCACAGATTGCAGAATGCCACCAGACGTGCATCGGAAACTACTACTGGTCATCGAGGGAACGACCAAAGGGTAAACACTTTGAGACATTACTCCTATGGAGGAAAGTGCGCATGGTGACTGTTGTATTCATTCCCGATGCGTTTGCTGTGTTTCATCAACACTCTGATAGACCACAGATTACAGAATGCCTCCAGATGTGCATCGGGAACTACTAATGGTCTTCCTGGGAACGATCAAAACGTAGACTGTTTGAGACATTATTCCCATGAAGGAAAGTGTACATGGTGACTGATGTATTCAATACCGGTGCAATTTCTGTGTTTCATCAACACTCTGATAGTCCACAGATTACAGAATGCCTCTAGATGTGCATCGGAAACTTCAACTGGTCTTCCAGAGAGCGATCAAAGCGTAGACTGTTTGAGACATTACTCCCATGGAGGAAAGTGCGCATGGTGACTGTTGTATTCAATCCCGATGCAATGTTTTTGTTTCATCAACACTCTGATACTACACAGATTACTGATTGCCTCCAGATGTGCATCGGAAACTACTACTGGTCTTCCTAGGAGCGATCAAATCGTGGACTGTTTCAGACATAACTCCCATGGAGGAAAGTGTGCATGGTGACTGTTGTATTCAATCCTGATGCAATTTCTGTTTTTCATTAACACTTTGAAGGTCCACTGGTTACAGAATGCCTCCAGATGTGCATCGGAAACTACTACTGGTGTTAATGGGAACGATCAAATCGTAGACTGTTTCAGACATTACTCCCATGGAGGATAATGCGGATGGTGACTGTTGTATTCAATCCCGATGCAATTTCCGTGTTTCATCAACACTCTGACAGTCCACAGATTACAGAATGCCATCAGATGTGCATCGGAAACTACTACTGGTCTTCCAGGGAACGATCAAAGCGTAGACTGTTTGAGAATTACTCCCACGGAGGAAAGTGCGCATTTTGACTGTTGTATTCAATCCCGATGAAATTTCTGTGTTTCATCAACAGTCTTATAGTCCACAGATTACAGAATGACTCCATATGTGCATCGGAAACTACTACTGGTCTTCCAGGGAACGATCAAATCGTAGACTGTTTGAGACATTACTCCCATGGAGGAAAGTGCGCAATGTGACCGTTGTATTCAATCCCGATGCAATTTCTGTGTTTCATCAACAGTCTGATAGTCCACAGATTACAGAATGCCCCCAGATGTGCATCGGAAACTACTACTGGTCTTATTGGGAACGATCAAAGCGTAGAGTGTTTGAGACATTACTCCCATGGAGGAAAGTGCGCATGGTGACTCTTGTATTCAATCCCAATGCAATTTCTGTGTTTCATCAACACTCTGATAGTCCACAGATTAGAGAATGCCTCCAGATGTGCATCGGAAACTACCACTGGTCTTCCAGGGAACGATCAAAGCGTAGGCTGTGGCTAAGCCATGTCTCCGCAATATCCTTTCTTTCAGAAGTGCTAGTTCTGCATGGTTCGCAGAAGAGCTTCTGTAAAGTTTGGAAGGTAGGAGGCGGATACTGGCAGAAGTAAAGCTGTGTGTTCCGGTCGTAAGTCGTGCTTCGGTAGCTCAGTTGGTAGAGCACTTGCCCGCGAAAGGCAAAGGTCCCGAGTTCGAGTCTTGGTCGCACACACAGTTTTAATCTGCCAGGAAGTTTCATATCAGCGCACACTCCGCTGCAGAGTGGAAATCTCATTCTGGAAACATCCCCTAGGCTGTGGCTAAGCCATGTCTCCGCAATATCCTTTCTTTCAGAAGTGCTAGTTCTGCATGGTTCGCAGAAGAGCTTCTGTAAAGTTTGGAAGGTAGGAGGCGGATACTGGCAGAAGTAAAGCTGTGAGTACCGGTCGTGAGTCGTGCTTCGGTAGCTCAGTTGGTAGAGCACTTGCCCGCGAAAGGCAAAGGTCCCGAGTTCGAGTCTCGGTCGGGCACACAGTTTTAATCTGCCAGGAAGTTTCATATCAGCGCACACTCCGCTGCAGAGTGGAAATCTCATTCTGGAAACATCCCCTAGGCTGTGGCTAAGCCATGTCTCCGCAATATCCTTTCTTTCAGAAGTGCTAGTTCTGCATGGTTCGCAGAAGAGCTTCTGTAAAGTTTGGAAGGTAGGAGGCGGATACTGACAGAAGTAAAGCTGTGAGTACCGGTCGTGAGTCGTGCTTCGGTAGCTCAGTTGGTAGAGCACTTGCCCGCGAAAGGCAAAGGTCCCGAGTTCGAGTCTCGGTCGGGCACACAGTTTTAATCTGCCAGGAAGTTTCATATCAGCGCACACTCCGCTGCAGAGTGGAAATCTCATTCTGGAAACATCCCCTAGGCTGTGGCTAAGCCATGTCTCCGCAATATCCTTTCTTTCAGACGTGCTAGTTCTGCATGGTTCGCAGAAGAGCTTCTGTAAAGTTTGGAAGGTAGGAGGCGGATACTGGCAGAAGTAAAGCTGTGAGTACCGGTCGTGAGTCGTGCTTCGGTAGCTCAGTTGGTAGAGCACTTGCCCGCGAAAGGCAAAGGTCCCGAGGTCGAGTCTCGGTCGGGAACACAGTTTTAATCTGCCAGGAAGTTTCATATCAGCGCACACTCCGCTGCAGAGTGGAAATCTCATTCTGGAAACATCCCCTAGGCTGTGGCTAAGCCATGTCTCCGCAATATCCTTTCTTTCAGAAGTGCTAGTTCTGCATGGTTCGCAGAAGAGCTTCTGTAAAGTTTGGAAGGTAGGAGGCGGATACTGGCAGAAGTAAAGCTGTGAGTACCGGTCGTGAGTCGTGCTTCGGTAGCTCAGTTGGTAGAGCACTTGCCCGCGAAAGGCAAAGGTCCCGAGTTCGAGTCTCGGTCGGGCACACAGTTTTAATCTGCCAGGAAGTTTCATATCAGCGCACACTCCGCTGCAGAGTGGAAATCTCATTCTGGAAACATCCCCTAGGCTGTGGCTAAGCCATGTCTCCGCAATATCCTTTCTTTCAGAAGTGCTAGTTCTGCATGGTTCGCAGAAGAGCTTCTGTAAAGTTTGGAAGGTAGGAGGCGGATACTGGCAGAAGTAAAGCTGTGAGTACCGGTCGTGAGTCGTGCTTCGGTAGCTCAGTTGGTAGAGCACTTGCCCGCGAAAGGCAAAGGTCCCGAGTTCGAGTCTCGGTCGGGCACACAGTTTTAATCTGCCAGGAAGTTTCATATCAGCGCACACTCCGCTGCAGAGTGGAAATCTCATTCTGGAAACATCCCCTAGGCTGTGGCTAAGCCATGTCTCCGCAATATCCTTTCTTTCAGACGTGCTAGTTCTGCATGGTTCGCAGAAGAGCTTCTGTAAAGTTTGGAAGGTAGGAGGCGGATACTGGCAAAAGTAAAGCTGTGAGTACCGGTCGTGAGTCGTGCTTCGGTAGCTCAGTTGGTAGAGCACTTGCCCGCGAAAGGCAAAGGTCCCGAGTTCGAGTCTCGGTCGGGAACACAGTTTTAATCTGCCAGGAAGTTTCATATCAGCGCACACTCCGCTGCAGAGTGGAAATCTCATTCTGGAAACATCCCCTAGGCTGTGGCTAAGCCATGTCTCCGCAATATCCTTTCTTTCAGAAGTGCTAGTTCTGCATGGTTCGCAGAAGAGCTTCTGTAAAGTTTGGAAGGTAGGAGGCGGATACTGGCAGAAGTAAAGCTGTGAGTACCGGTCGTGAGTCGTGCTTCGGTAGCTCAGTTGGTAGAGCACTTGCCCGCGAAAGGCAAAGGTCCCGAGTTCGAGTCTCGGTCGGGCACACAGTTTTAATCTGCCAGGAAGTTTCATATCAGCGCACACTCCGCTGCAGAGTGGAAATCTCATTCTGGAAACATCCCCTAGGCTGTGGCTAAGCCATGTCTCCGCAATATCCTTTCTTTCAGAAGTGCTAGTTCTGCATGGTTCGCAGAAGAGCTTCTGTAAAGTTTGGAAGGTAGGAGGCGGATACTGGCAGAAGTAAAGCTGTGAGTACCGGTCGTGAGTCGTGCTTCGGTAGCTCAGTTGGTAGAGCACTTGCCCGCGAAAGGCAAAGGTCCCGAGTTCGAGTCTCGGTCGGGCACACAGTTTTAATCTGCCAGGAAGTTTCATATCAGCGCACACTCCGCTGCAGAGTGGAAATCTCATTCTGGAAACATCCCCTAGGCTGTGGCTAAGCCATGTCTCCGCAATATCCTTTCTTTCAGAAGTGCTAGTTCTGCATGGTTCGCAGAAGAGCTTCTGTAAAGTTTGGAAGGTAGGAGGCGGATACTGGCAGAAGTAAAGCTGTGAGTACCGGTCGTGAGTCGTGCTTCGGTAGCTCAGTTGGTAGAGCACTTGCCCGCGAAAGGCAAAGGTCCCGAGTTCGAGTCTCGGTCGGGCACACAGTTTTAATCTGCCAGGAAGTTTCATATCAGCGCACACTCCGCTGCAGAGTGGAAATCTCATTCTGGAAACATCCCCTAGGCTGTGGCTAAGCCATGTCTCCGCAATATCCTTTCTTTCAGAAGTGCTAGTTCTGCATGGTTCGCAGAAGAGCTTCTGTAAAGTTTGGAAGGTAGGAGGCGGATACTGGCAGAAGTAAAGCTGTGAGTACCGGTCGTGAGTCGTGCTTCGGTAGCTCAGTTGGTAGAGCACTTGCCCGCGAAAGGCAAAGGTCCCGAGTTCGAGTCTCGGTCGGGCACACAGTTTTAATCTGCCAGGAAGTTTCATATCAGCGCACACTCCGCTGCAGAGTGGAAATCTCATTCTGGAAACATCCCCTAGGCTGTGGCTAAGCCATGTCTCCGCAATATCCTTTCTTTCAGACGTGCTAGTTCTGCATGGTTCGCAGAAGAGCTTCTGTAAAGTTTGGAAGGTAGGAGGCGGATACTGGCAAAAGTAAAGCTGTGAGTACCGGTCGGGAGTCGTGCTTCGGTAGCTCAGTTGGTAGAGCACTTGCCTGCGAAAGGCAAAGGTCCCGAGTTCGAGTCTCGGTCGGGAACACAGTTTTAATCTGCCAGGAAGTTTCATATCAGCGCACACTCCGCTGCAGAGTGGAAATCTCATTCTGGAAACATCCCCTAGGCTGTGGCTAAGCCATGTCTCCGCAATATCCTTTCTTTCAGAAGTGCTAGTTCTGCATGGTTCGCAGAAGAGCTTCTGTAAAGTTTGGAAGGTAGGAGGCGGATACTGGCAGAAGTAAAGCTGTGAGTACCGGTCGTGAGTCGTGCTTCGGTAGCTCAGTTGGTAGAGCACTTGCCCGCGAAAGGCAAAGGTCCCGAGTTCGAGTCTCGGTCGGGCACACAGTTTTAATCTGCCAGGAAGTTTCATATCAGCGCACACTCCGCTGCAGAGTGGAAATCTCATTCTGGAAACATCCCCTAGGCTGTGGCTAAGCCATGTCTCCGCAATATCCTTTCTTTCAGAAGTGCTAGTTCTGCATGGTTCGCAGAAGAGCTTCTGTAAAGTTTGGAAGGTAGGAGGCGGATACTGGCAGAAGTAAAGCTGTGAGTACCGGTCGTGAGTCGTGCTTCGGTAGCTCAGTTGGTAGAGCACTTGCCCGCGAAAGGCAAAGGTCCCGAGTTCGAGTCTCGGTCGGGCACACAGTTTTAATCTGCCAGGAAGTTTCATATCAGCGCACACTCCGCTGCAGAGTGGAAATCTCATTCTGGAAACATCCCCTAGGCTGTGGCTAAGCCATGTCTCCGCAATATCCTTTCTTTCAGAAGTGCTAGTTCTGCATGGTTCGCAGAAGAGCTTCTGTAAAGTTTGGAAGGTAGGAGGCGGATACTGGCAGAAGTAAAGCTGTGAGTACCGGTCGTGAGTCGTGCTTCGGTAGCTCAGTTGGTAGAGCACTTGCCCGCGAAAGGCAAAGGTCCCGAGTTCGAGTCTCGGTCGGGCACACAGTTTTAATCTGCCAGGAAGTTTCATATCAGCGCACACTCCGCTGCAGAGTGGAAATCTCATTCTGGAAACATCCCCTAGGCTGTGGCTAAGCCATGTCTCCGCAATATCCTTTCTTTCAGAAGTGCTAGTTCTGCATGGTTCGCAGAAGAGCTTCTGTAAAGTTTGGAAGGTAGGAGGCGGATACTGGCAGAAGTAAAGCTGTGAGTACCGGTCGTGAGTCGTGCTTCGGTAGCTCAGTTGGTAGAGCACTTGCCCGCGAAAGGCAAAGGTCCCGAGTTCGAGTCTCGGTCGGGCACACAGTTTTAATCTGCCAGGAAGTTTCATATCAGCGCACACTCCGCTGCAGAGTGGAAATCTCATTCTGGAAACATCCCCTAGGCTGTGGCTAAGCCATGTCTCCGTAATATCCTTTCTTTCAGAAGTGCTAGTTCTGCATGGTTCGCAGAAGAGCTTCTGTAAAGTTTGGAAGGTAGGAGGCGGATACTGGCAGAAGTAAAGCTGTGAGTACCGGTCGTGAGTCGTGCTTCGGTAGCTCAGTTGGTAGAGCACTTGCCCGCGAAAGGCAAAGGTCCCGAGTTAGGGTCTCGGTCGGGCACACAGTTTTAATCTGCCAGGAAGTTTCATATCAGCGCACACTCCGCTGCAGAGTGGAAGTCTCATTCTGGAAACATCCCCTAGGCTGTGGCTAAGCCATGTCTCCGCAATATCCTTTCTTTCAGAAGTGCTAGTTCTGCATGGTTCGCAGAAGAGCTTCTGTAAAGTTTGGAAGGTAGGAGGCGGATACTGGCAGAAGTAAAGCTGTGAGTACCGGTCGTGAGTCGTGCTTCGGTAGCTCAGTTGGTAGAGCACTTGCCCGCGAAAGGCAAAGGTCCCGAGTTCGAGTCTCGGTCGGGCACACAGTTTTAATCTGCCAGGAAGTTTCATATCAGCGCACACTCCGCTGCAGAGTGGAAATCTCATTCTGGAAACATCCCCTAGGCTGTGGCTAAGCCATGTCTCCGCAATATCCTTTCTTTCAGAAGTGCTAGTTCTGCATGGTTCGCAGAAGAGCTTCTGTAAAGTTTGGAAGGTAGGAGGCGGATACAGGCAGAAGTCAAGCTGTGAGTACCGGTCGTGAGTCGTGCTTCGGTAGCTCAGTTGGTAGAGCACTTGCCCGCGAAAGGCAAAGGTCCCGAGTTCGAGTCTCGGTCGGGCACACAGTTTTAATCTGCCAGGAAGTTTCATATCAGCGCACACTCCGCTGCAGAGTGGAAATCTCATTCTGGAAGCATCCCCTAGGCTGTGGCTAAGCCATGTCTCCGCAATATCCTTTCTTTCAGAAGTGCTAGTTCTGCATGGTTCGCAGAAGAGCTTCTGTAAAGTTTGGAAGGTAGGAGGCGGATACTGACAGAAGTAAAGCTGTGAGTACCGGTCGTGAGTCGTGCTTCGGTAGCTCAGTTGGTAGAGCACTTGCCCGCGAAAGGCAAAGGTCCCGAGTTCGAGTCTCGGTCGGGCACACAGTTTTAATCTGCCAGGAAGTTTCATATCAGCGCACACTCCGCTGCAGAGTGGAAATCTCATTCTGGAAACATCCCCTAGGCTGTGGCTAAGCCATGTCTCCGCAATATCCTTTCTTTCAGACGTGCTAGTTCTGCATGGTTCGCAGAAGAGCTTCTGTAAAGTTTGGAAGGTAGGAGGCGGATACTGGTAGAAGTAAAGCTGTGAGTACCGGTCGTGAGTCGTGCTTCGGTAGCTCAGTTGGTAGAGCACTTGCCCGCGAAAGGCAAAGGTCCCGAGGTCGAGTCTCGGTCGGGCACACAGTTTTAATCTGCCAGGAAGTTTCATATCAGCGCACACTCCGCTGCAGAGTGGAAATCTCATTCTGGAAACATCCCCTAGGCGGTGGCTAAGCCATGTCTCCGCAATATCCTTTCTTTCAGAAGTGCTAGTTCTGCATGGTTCGCAGAAGAGCTTCTGTAAAGTTTGGAAGGTAGGAGGCGGATACTGGCAGAAGTAAAGCTGTGAGTACCGGTCGTGAGTCGTGCTTCGGTAGCTCAGTTGGTAGAGCACTTGCCCGCGAAAGGCAAAGGTCCCGAGTTCGAGTCTCGGTCGGGCACACAGTTTTAATCTGCCAGGAAGTTTCATATCAGCGCACACTCCGCTGCAGAGTGGAAATCTCATTCTGGAAACATCCCCTAGGCTGTGGCTAAGCCATGTCTCCGCAATATCCTTTCTTTCAGAAGTGCTAGTTCTGCATGGTTCGCAGAAGAGCTTCTGTAAAGTTTGGAAGGTAGGAGGCGGATACTGGCAGAAGTAAAGCTGTGAGTACCGGTCGTGAGTCGTGCTTCGGTAGCTCAGTTGGTAGAGCACTTGCCCGCGAAAGGCAAAGGTCCCGAGTTCGAGTCTCGGTCAGGCACACAGTTTTAATCTGCCAGGAAGTTTCATATCAGCGCACACTCCGCTGCAGAGTGGAAATCTCATTCTGGAAACATCCCCTAGGCTGTGGCTAAGCCATGTCTCCGCAATATCCTTTCTTTCAGAAGTGCTAGTTCTGCATGGTTCGCAGAAGAGCTTCTGTAAAGTTTGGAAGGTAGGAGGCGGATACTGGCAGAAGTAAAGCTGTGAGTACCGGTCGTGAGTCGTGCTTCGGTAGCTCAGTTGGTAGAGCACTTGCCCGCGAAAGGCAAAGGTCCCGAGTTCGGGTCTCGGTCGGGCACACAGTTTTAATCTGCCAGGAAGTTTCATATCAGCGCACACTCCGCTGCAGAGTGGAAGTCTCATTCTGGAAACATCCCCTAGGCTGTGGCTAAGCCATGTCTCCGCAATATCCTTTCTTTCAGAAGTGCTAGTTCTGCATGGTTCGCAGAAGAGCTTCTGTAAAGTTTGGAAGGTAGGAGGCGGATACTGGCAGAAGTAAAGCTGTGAGTACCGGTCGTGAGTCGTGCTTCGGTAGCTCAGTTGGTAGAGCACTTGCCCGCGAAAGGCAAAGGTCCCGAGTTCGAGTCTCGGTCGGGCACACAGTTTTAATCTGCCAGGAAGTTTCATATCAGCGCACACTCCGCTGCAGAGTGGAAATCTCATTCTGGAAACATCCCCTAGGCTGTGGCTAACCCATGTCTCCGCAATATCCTTTCTTTCAGAAGTGCTAGTTCTGCATGGTTCGCAGAAGAGCTTCTGTAAAGTTTGGAAGGTAGGAGGCGGATACAGGCAGAAGTCAAGCTGTGAGTACCGGTCGTGAGTCGTGCTTCGGTAGCTCAGTTGGTAGAGCACTTGCCCGCGAAAGGCAAAGGTCCCGAGTTCGAGTCTCGGTCGGGCACACAGTTTTAATCTGCCAGGAAGTTTCATATCAGCGCACACTCCGCTGCAGAGTGGAAATCTCATTCTGGAAACATCCCCTAGGCTGTGGCTAAGCCATGTCTCCACAATATCCTTTCTTTCAGAAGTGCTAGTTCTGCATGGTTCGCAGAAGAGCTTCTGTAAAGTTTGGAAGGTAGGAGGCGGATACTGGCAGAAGTAAAGCTGTGAGTACCGGTCGTGAGTCGTGCTTCGGTAGCTCATTTGGTAGAGCACTTGCCCGCGAAAGGCAAAGGTCCCGAGTTCGAGTCTCGGTCGGGCACACAGTTTTAATCTGCCAGGAAGTTTCATATCAGCGCACACTCCGCTGCAGAGTGGAAATCTCATTCTGGAAACATCCCCTAGGCTGTGGCTAAGCCATGTCTCCGCAATATCCTTTCTTTCAGAAGTGCTAGTTCTGCATGGTTCGCAGAAGAGCTTCTGTAAAGTTTGGAAGGTAGGAGGCGGATACTGGCAGAAGTAAAGCTGTGAGTACCGGTCGTGAGTCGTGCTTCGGTAGCTCAGTTGGTAGAGCACTTGCCCGCGAAAGGCAAAGGTCCCGAGTTCGAGTCTCGGTCGGGCACACAGTTTTAATCTGCCAGGAAGTTTCATATCAGCGCACACTCCGCTGCAGAGTGGAAATCTCATTCTGGAAACATCCCCTAGGCTGTGGCTAAGCCATGTCTCCGCAATATCCTTTCTTTCAGAAGTGCTAGTTCTGCATGGTTCGCAGAAGAGCTTCTGTAAAGTTTGGAAGGTAGGAGGCGGATACTGGCAGAAGTAAAGCTGTGAGTACCGGTCGTGAGTCGTGCTTCGGTAGCTCAGTTGGTAGAGCACTTGCCCGCGAAAGGCAAAGGTCCCGAGTTCGAGTCTCGGTCGGGCACACAGTTTTAATCTGCCAGGAAGTTTCATATCAGCGCACACTCCGCTGCAGAGTGGAAATCTCATTCTGGAAACATCCCCTAGGCTGTGGCTAAGCCATGTCTCCGCAATATCCTTTCTTTCAGAAGTGCTAGTTCTGCATGGTTCGCAGAAGAGCTTCTGTAAAGTTTGGAAGGTAGGAGGCGGATACTGGCAGAAGTAAAGCTGTGAGTACCGGTCGTGAGTCGTGCTTCGGTAGCTCAGTTGGTAGAGCACTTGCCCGCGAAAGGCAAAGGTCCCGAGTTCGAGTCTCGGTCGGGCACACAGTTTTAATCTGCCAGGAAGTTTCATATCAGCGCACACTCCGCTGCAGAGTGGAAATCTCATTCTGGAAACATCCCCTAGGCTGTGGCTAAGCCATGTCTCCGCAATATCCTTTCTTTCAGAAGTGCTAGTTCTGCATGGTTCGCAGAAGAGCTTCTGTAAAGTTTGGAAGGTAGGAGGCGGATACTGGCAGAAGTAAAGCTGTGAGTACCGGTCGTGAGTCGTGCTTCGGTAGCTCAGTTGGTAGAGCACTTGCCCGCGAAAGGCAAAGGTCCCGAGTTCGAGTCTTGGTCGGGCACACAGTTTTAATCTGCCAGGAAGTTTCATATCAGCGCACACTCCGCTGCAGAGTGGAAATCTTATTCTGGAAACATCCCCTAGGCTGTGGCTAAGCCATGTCTCCGCAATATCCTTTCTTTCAGAAGTGCTAGTTCTGCATGGTTCGCAGAAGAGCTTCTGTAAAGTTTGGAAGGTAGGAGGCGGATACTGGCAGAAGTAAAGCTGTGAGTACCGGTCGTGAGTCGTGCTTCGGTAGCTCAGTTGGTAGAGCACTTGCCCGCGAAAGGCAAAGGCCCCGAGTTCGAGTCTCGGTCGGGCACACAGTTTTAATCTGCCAGGAAGTTTCATATCAGCGCACACTCCGCTGCAGAGTGGAAATCTCATTCTGGAAACATCCCCTAGGCTGTGGCTAAGCCATGTCTCCGCAATATCCTTTCTTTCAGAAGTGCTAGTTCTGCATGGTTCGCAGAAGAGCTTCTGTAAAGTTTGGAAGGTAGGAGGCGGATACTGGCAGAAGTAAAGCTGTGAGTACCGGTCGTGAGTCGTGCTTCGGTAGCTCAGTTGGTAGAGCACTTGCCCGTGAAAGGCAAAGGTCCCGAGTTCGAGTCTCGGTCGGGCACACAGTTTTAATCTGCCAGGAAGTTTCATATCAGCGCACACTCCGCTGCAGAGTGGAAATCTCATTCTGGAAACATCCCCTAGGCTGTGGCTAAGCCATGTCTCCGCAATATCCTTTCTTTCAGAAGTGCTAGTTCTGCATGGTTCGCAGAAGAGCTTCTGTAAAGTTTGGAAGGTAGGAGGCGGATACTGGCAGAAGTAAAGCTGTGAGTACCGGTCGTGAGTCGTGCTTCGGTAGCTCAGTTGGTAGAGCACTTGCCCGCGAAAGGCAAAGGTCCCGAGTTCGAGTCTCGGTCGGGCACACAGTTTTAATCTGCCAGGAAGTTTCATATCAGCGCACACTCCGCTGCAGAGTGGAAATCTCATTCTGGAAACATCCCCTAGGCTGTGGCTAAGCCATGTCTCCGCAATATCCTTTCTTTCAGAAGTGCTAGTTCTGCATGGTTCGCAGAAGAGCTTCTGTAAAGTTTGGAAGGTAGGAGGCGGATACTGGCAGAAGTAAAGCTGTGAGTACCGGTCGTGAGTCGTGCTTCGGTAGCTCAGTTGGTAGAGCACCTGCCCGCGAAAGGCAAAGGTCCCGAGTTCGAGTCTCGGTCGGGCACACAGTTTTAATCTGCCAGGAAGTTTCATATTAGCGCACACTCCGCTGCAGAGTGGAAATCTCATTCTGGAAACATCCCCTAGGCTGTGGCTAAGCCATGTCTCCGCAATATCCTTTCTTTCAGAAGTGCTAGTTCTGCATGGTTCGCAGAAGAGCTTCTGTAAAGTTTGGAAGGTAGGAGGCGGATACTGGCAGAAGTAAAGCTGTGAGTACCGGTCGTGAGTCGTGCTTCGGTAGCTCAGTTGGTAGAGCACTTGCCCGCGAAAGGCAAAGGTCCCGAGTTCGAGTCTCGGTCGGGCACACAGTTTTAATCTGCCAGGAAGTTTCATATCAGCGCACACTCCGCTGCAGAGTGGAAATCTCATTCTGGAAACATCCCCTAGGCTGTGGCTAAGCCATGTCTCCGCAATATCCTTTCTTTCAGAAGTGCTAGTTCTGCATGGTTCGCAGAAGAGCTTCTGTAAAGTTTGGAAGGTAGGAGGCGGATACTGGCAGAAGTAAAGCTGTGAGTACCGGTCGTGAGTCGTGCTTCGGTAGCTCAGTTGGTAGAGCACCTGCCCGCGAAAGGCAAAGGTCCCGAGTTCGAGTCTCGGTCGGGCACACAGTTTTAATCTGCCAGGAAGTTTCATATTAGCGCACACTCCGCTGCAGAGTGGAAATCTCATTCTGGAAACATCCCCTAGGCTGTGGCTAAGCCATGTCTCCGCAATATCCTTTCTTTCAGAAGTGCTAGTTCTGCATGGTTCGCAGAAGAGCTTCTGTAAAGTTTGGAAGGTAGGAGGCGGATACTGGCAGAAGTAAAGCTGTGAGTACCGGTCGTGAGTCGTGCTTCGGTAGCTCAGTTGGTAGAGCACTTGCCCGCGAAAGGCAAAGGTCCCGAGTTCGAGTCTCGGTCGGGCACACAGTTTTAATCTGCCAGGAAGTTTCATATCAGCGCACACTCCGCTGCAGAGTGGAAATCTTATTCTGGAAACATCCCCTAGGCTGTGGCTAAGCCATGTCTCCGCAATATCCTTTCTTTCAGAAGTGCTAGTTCTGCATGGTTCGCAGAAGAGCTTCTGTAAAGTTTGGAAGGTAGGAGGCGGATACTGGCAGAAGTAAAGCTGTGAGTACCGGTCGTGAGTCGTGCTTCGGTAGCTCAGTTGGTAGAGCACTTGCCCCCGAAAGGCAAAGGCCCCGAGTTCGAGTCTCGGTCGGGCACACAGTTTTAATCTGCCAGGAAGTTTCATATCAGCGCACACTCCGCTGCAGAGTGGAAATCTCATTCTGGAAACATCCCCTAGGCTGTGGCTAAGCCATGTCTCCGCAATATCCTTTCTTTCAGAAGTGCTAGTTCTGCATGGTTCGCAGAAGAGCTTCTGTAAAGTTTGGAAGGTAGGAGGCGGATACTGGCAGAAGTAAAGCTGTGAGTACCGGTCGTGAGTCGTGCTTCGGTAGCTCAGTTGGTAGAGCACTTGCCCGCGAAAGGCAAAGGTCCCGAGTTCGAGTCTCGGTCGGGCACACAGTTTTAATCTGCCAGGAAGTTTCATATCAGCGCACACTCCGCTGCAGAGTGGAAATCTCATTCTGGAAACATCCCCTAGGCTGTGGCTAAGCCATGTCTCCGCAATATCCTTTCTTTCAGAAGTGCTAGTTCTGCATGGTTCGCAGAAGAGCTTCTGTAAAGTTTGGAAGGTAGGAGGCGGATACTGGCAGAAGTAAAGCTGTGAGTACCGGTCGTGAGTCGTGCTTCGGTAGCTCAGTTGGTAGAGCACTTGCCCGCGAAAGGCAAAGGTCCCGAGTTCGAGTCTCGGTCGGGCACACAGTTTTAATCTGCCAGGAAGTTTCATATCAGCGCACACTCCGCTGCAGAGTGGAAATCTCATTCTGGAAACATCCCCTAGGCTGTGGCTAAGCCATGTCTCCGCAATATCCTTTCTTTCAGAAGTGCTAGTTCTGCATGGTTCGCAGAAGAGCTTCTGTAAAGTTTGGAAGGTAGGAGGCGGATACTGGCAGAAGTAAAGCTGTGAGTACCGGTCGTGAGTCGTGCTTCGGTAGCTCAGTTGGTAGAGCACTTGCCCGCGAAAGGCAAAGGTCCCGAGTTCGAGTCTTGGTCGGGCACACAGTTTTAATCTGCCAGGAAGTTTCATATCAGCGCACACTCCGCTGCAGAGTGGAAATCTCATTCTGGAAACATCCCCTAGGCTGTGGCTAAGCCATGTCTCCGCAATATCCTTTCTTTCAGAAGTGCTAGTTCTGCATGGTTCGCAGAAGAGCTTCTGTAAAGTTTGGAAGGTAGGAGGCGGATACTGGCAGAAGTAAATCTGTGAGTACCGGTCGTGAGTCGTGCTTCGGTAGCTCAGTTGGTAGAGCACCTGCCCGCGAAAGGCAAAGGTCCCGAGTTCGAGTCTCGGTCGGGCACACAGTTTTAATCTGCCAGGAAGTTTCATATTAGCGCACACTCCGCTGCAGAGTGGAAATCTCATTCTGGAAACATCCCCTAGGCTGTGGCTAAGCCATGTCTCCGCAATATCCTTTCTTTCAGAAGTGCTAGTTCTGCATGGTTCGCAGAAGAGCTTCTGTAAAGTTTGGAAGGTAGGAGGCGGATACTGGCAGAAGTAAAGCTGTGAGTACCGGTCGTGAGTCGTGCTTCGGTAGCTCAGTTGGTAGAGCACTTGCCCGCGAAAGGCAAAGGTCCCGAGTTCGAGTCTCGGTCGGGCACACAGTTTTAATCTGCCAGGAAGTTTCATATCAGCGCACACTCCGCTGCAGAGTGGAAATCTTATTCTGGAAACATCCCCTAGGCTGTGGCTAAGCCATGTCTCCGCAATATCCTTTCTTTCAGAAGTGCTAGTTCTGCATGGTTCGCAGAAGAGCTTCTGTAAAGTTTGGAAGGTAGGAGGCGGATACTGGCAGAAGTAAAGCTGTGAGTACCGGTCGTGAGTCGTGCTTCGGTAGCTCAGTTGGTAGAGCACTTGCCCGCGAAAGGCAAAGGCCCCGAGTTCGAGTCTCGGTCGGGCACACAGTTTTAATCTGCCAGGAAGTTTCATATCAGCGCACACTCCGCTGCAGAGTGGAAATCTCATTCTGGAAACATCCCCTAGGCTGTGGCTAAGCCATGTCTCCGCAATATCCTTTCTTTCAGAAGTGCTAGTTCTGCATGGTTCGCAGAAGAGCTTCTGTAAAGTTTGGAAGGTAGGAGGCGGATACTGGCAGAAGTAAAGCTGTGAGTACCGGTCGTGAGTCGTGCTTCGGTAGCTCAGTTGGTAGAGCACTTGCCCGCGAAAGGCAAAGGTCCCGAGTTCGAGTCTCGGTCGGGCACACAGTTTTAATCTGCCAGGAAGTTTCATATCAGCGCACACTCCGCTGCAGAGTGGAAATCTCATTTTGGAACATCCCCTAGGCTGTGGCTAAGCCATGTCTCCGCAATATCCTTTCTTTCAGAAGTGCTAGTTCTGCATGGTTCGCAGAAGAGCTTCTGTAAAGTTTGGAAGGTAGGAGGCGGATACTGGCAGAAGTAAAGCTGTGAGTACCGGTCGTGAGTCGTGCTTCGGTAGCTCAGTTGGTAGAGCACTTGCCCGCGAAAGGCAAAGGTCCCGAGTTCGAGTCTCGGTCGGGCACACAGTTTTAATCTGCCAGGAAGTTTCATATCAGCGCATACTCCGCTGCAGAGTGGAAATCTCATTCTGGAAACATCCCCTAGGCTGTGGCTAAGCCATGTCTCCGCAATATCCTTTCTTTCAGAAGTGCTAGTTCTGCATGGTTCGCAGAAGAGCTTCTGTAAAGTTTGGAAGGTAGGAGGCGGATACTGGCAGAAGTAAAGCTGTGAGTACCGGTCGTGAGTCGTGCTTCGGTAGCTCAGTTGGTAGAGCACTTGCCCGCGAAAGGCAAAGGTCCCGAGTTCGAGTCTCGGTCGGGCACACAGTTTTAATCTGCCAGGAAGTTTCATATCAGCGCACACTCCGCTGCAGAGTGGAAATCTCATTCTGGAAACATCCCCTAGGCTGTGGCTAAGCCATGTCTCCGCAATATCCTTTCTTTCAGAAGTGCTAGTTCTGCATGGTTCGCAGAAGAGCTTCTGTAAAGTTTGGAAGGTAGGAGGCGGATACTGGCAGAAGTAAAGCTGTGAGTACCGGTCGTGAGTCGTGCTTCGGTAGCTCAGTTGGTAGAGCACTTGCCCGCGAAAGGCAAAGGTCCCGAGTTCGAGTCTCGGTCGGGCACACAGTTTTAATCTGCCAGGAAGTTTCATATCAGCGCACACTCCGCTGCAGAGTGGAAAACTCATTCTGGAAACATCCCCTAGGCTGTGGCTAAGCCATGTCTCCGCAATATCCTTTCTTTCAGAAGTGCTAGTTCTGCATGGTTCGCAGAAGAGCTTCTGTAAAGTTTGGAAGGTAGGAGGCGGATACTGGCAGAAGTAAAGCTGTGTGTACCGGTCGTGAGTCGTGCTTCGGTAGCTCAGTTGGTAGAGCACTTGCCCGCGAAAGGCAAAGGTCCCGAGTTCGAGTCTCGGTCGGGCACACAGTTTTAATCTGCCAGGAAGTTTCATATCAGCGCACACTCCGCTGCAGAGTGGAAATCTCATTCTGGAAACATCCCCTATGCTGTGGCTAAGCCATGTCTCCGCAATATCCTTTCTTTCAGAACTGCTAGTTCTGCATGGTTCGCAGAAGAGCTTCTGTAAAGTTTGGAAGGTAGGAGGCGGATACTGGCAGAAGTAAAGCTGTGTGTACCGGTCGTGAGTCGTGCTTCGGTAGCTCAGTTGGTAGAGCACTTGCCCGCGAAAGGCAAAGGTCCCGAGTTCGAGTCTCGGTCGGGCACACAGTTTTAATCTGCCAGGAAGTTTCATATCAGCGCACACTCCGCTGCAGAGTGGAAAGCTCATTCTGGAAACATCCCCTAGGCTGTGGCTAAGCCATGTCTCCGCAATATCCTTTCTTTCAGAAGTGCTAGTTCTGCATGGTTCGCAGAAGAGCTTCTGTAAAGTTTGGAAGGTAGGAGGCGGATACTGGCAGAAGTAAAGCTGTGAGTACCGGTCGTGAGTCGTGCTTCGGTAGCTCAGTTGGTAGAGCACTTGCCCGCGAAAGGCAAAGGTCCCGAGTTCGAGTCTCGGTCGGGCACACAGTTTTAATCTGCCAGGAAGTTTCATATCAGCGCACACTCCGCTGCAGAGTGGAAATCTCATTCTGGAAACATCCCCTAGGCTGTGGCTAAGCCATGTCTCCGCAATATCCTTTCTTTCAGAAGTGCTAGTTCTGCATGGTTCGCAGAAGAGCTTCTGTAAAGTTTGGAAGGTAGGAGGCGGATACTGGCAGAAGTAAAGCTGTGAGTACCGGTCGTGAGTCGTGCTTCGGTAGCTCAGTTGGTAGAGCACTTGCCCGCGAAAGGCAAAGGCCCCGAGTTCGAGTCTCGGTCGGGCACACAGTTTTAATCTGCCAGGAAGTTTCATATCAGCGCACACTCCGCTGCAGAGTGGAAATCTCATTCTGGAAACATCCCCTAGGCTGTGGCTAAGCCATGTCTCCGCAATATCCTTCTTTCAGAAGTGCTAGTTCTGCATGGTTTGCAGAAGAGCTTCTGTAAAGTTTGGAAGGTAGGAGGCGGATACTGGCAGAAGTAAAGCTGTGAGTACCGGTCGTGAGTCGTGCTTCGGTAGCTCAGTTGGTAGAGCACTTGCCCGCGAAAGGCAAAGGCCCCGAGTTCGAGTCTCGGTCGGGCACACAGTTTTAATCTGCCAGGAAGTTTCATATCAGCGCACACTCCGCTGCAGAGTGGAAATCTCATTCTGGAAACATCCCCTAGGCTGTGGCTAAGCCATGTCTCCGCAATATCCTTTCTTACAGAAGTGCTAGTTCTCCATGGTTCGCAGAAGAGCTTCTGTAAAGTTTGGAAGGTAGGAGGCGGATACTGGCAGAAGTAAAGCTGTGAGTACCGGTCGTGAGTCGTGCTTCGGTAGCTCAGTTGGTAGAGCACTTGCCCGCGAAAGGCAAAGGTCCCGAGTTCGAGTCTCGGTCGGGCACACAGTTTTAATCTGCCAGGAAGTTTCATATCAGCGCACACTCCGCTGCAGAGTGGAAATCTCATTCTGGAAACATCCCCTAGGCTGTGGCTAAGCCATGTCTCCGCAATATCCTTTCTTTCAGAAGTGCTAGTTCTGCATGGTTCGCAGAAGAGCTTCTGTAAAGTTTGGAAGGTAGGAGGCGGATACTGGCAGAAGTAAAGCTGTGAGTACCGGTCGTGAGTCGTGCTTCGGTAGCTCAGTTGGTAGAGCACTTGCCCGCGAAAGGCAAAGGTCCCGAGTTCGAGTCTCGGTCGGGCACACAGTTTTAATCTGCCAGGAAGTTTCATATCAGCGCACACTCCGCTGCAGAGTGGAAATCTCATTCTGGAAACATCCCCTAGGCTGTGGCTAAGCCATGTCTCCGCAATATCCTTTCTTTCAGAAGTGCTAGTTCTGCATGGTTCGCAGAAGAGCTTCTGTAAAGTTTGGAAGGTAGGAGGCGGATACTGGCAGAAGTAAAGCTGTGAGTACCGGTCGTGAGTCGTGCTTCGGTAGCTCAGTTGGTAGAGCACTTGCCCGCGAAAGGCAAAGGTCCCGAGTTCGAGTCTCGGTCGGGCACACAGTTTTAATCTGCCAGGAAGTTTCATATCAGCGCACACACCGCTGCAGAGTGGAAATCTCATTCTGAAAGCGTAGACTGTTTCAGACATTACTCCCATGGAGGAAAGTGCGCATTGTGACTGTTGTATACATTCCCGATGCATTTTCTGTGTTTCATCAACACTCTGATAGTCCACAGATCACAGAATGCCACCAGATGTGCATCGGAAACTCCTTCTGGTCTCCCAGGGAACGATCAAAGCGTAGACTGTTTGAGACATTACTCCCATTCAGGAAAGTGCGCATGGTGACTGTTGTATTCAAACGCGATGCAAATTTCTGTGTTTCATCAGTACTCTGATATTCCACAGATTTCATCAACACTCTGAGAGTCCACAGATTACAGATTGTTTCCAGATGCGCATCGGAAACTACTACTGGTCTTCCTGGTAACGATCAAGGCGTAGACTGTTTCAGACATTACTCCCATGGAGGAAATTGCGGATGGTGACTGTTGTATTCAATTCTGATGAAACTTCTGTGTTCCATCAACATTCTGTTAGTCCACTGATTACAGATTGACTACAGATGTGCATCGGAAACTACTACTGGTCTTCCTGGGAACGATCAAAGCGTAGACAGTTTCAGACATTACTCCCATGGAGAAAGTGTGCATGGTGACTGTTGTATTCAATCCCGATGCAATTTCTGTGTTTCATCAACACTCTGATAGTCCACAGATTACAGATTGCCTCCAGATGTACACCGGAAACTACTACTGGTCTTCCTGGGAACGATCAAAAACGTAGACTGTTTGAGACATTACTCCCATGGAGGAAAGTGTGCAGGGTGACTGTTGTATTCAATCCCTATGCAATTTCTGGGTATCATCAACACTCCGATAGTTAACAGATTACAGATTGCCTCCAGATGTGCATCGGAAACTTCTACTGGTCTTCCAGGGAACGATCAAACCGAGACTGTTTCAGACATTACTCCCATGGAGGAAAGTGCGGATTGTGACTGTTGTATTTAATCCCGATGCATTTTCTGTGTTTCATCAACACTCGTATAGACCACAGATTACAGAATGCCACCAGATGTGCATCCGAAACTCCTACTGGTCTTCCAGGGAACGATCAGACCGTAGACTGTTGCAGACATTACTCCCATGGAGGAAAGTGCGGATGGTGACTGTTGTATTCAATCCCGATGCAATTTCTGGGTTTCATCAACACTCTGAAAGTTAACAGATTACAGATAGCCTCCAGATGTGCATCGGAATCTACTACTGGTCTTCCTGGGAACGATCAAAAACGTTGACTGTTTGAGACATTACTCCCATGGAGGAAAGTCTGCATGGTGACTGTTGTATTCAATCCCAATGCAATATCTGTGTTTCACCAACACTTTGAAGGTCCACCAATTACAGAATGCCTCCAGATGTGCATCGGAAAGAACTACTGGTCTTCCAGGGAACGATCAATGCGTAGACTGTTTCAGACATTACTCCTATGAAGGAAAGTGCGGATTGTGACTGTTGTATTCAATCCCGATGCAACTTCTGTGTTTCATCAACACTCTGATAGTCCACAGATTACAGATAGTCTGAAGATGTGCATCGGAAACTACTACTGGTCTTCCTGGTAACGATCAAAGCGTAGACAGTTTCAGACATTGCTCCCATGGAGGAAAGTTTGCATGGTGACTGTTGTATTCAATGCCTATGCAATTTCTGTGTTTCATCAACACTTTGAAGGTCCACAAATTACAGAATGCCTCCAGATGTGTATCTGAAACTACTACTGGTCTTCCAGGGAACGATCAATGCGTAGACTGTTTCAGACATTACTCCCATGGGGGAAATTGCGGATGGTGACTGTTGTATTCAATCCTGATGAAATTTCTGTGTTTCATCAACATTCTGATAGTCCACAAATTACAGATTGCCTCCAGATTTGCATCGGAAAATACTACTGGTCTTCCTGGGAACGGTCAAAGCGTAGACAGTTTCAGACATTGCTCCCATGGAGGAAAGTGTGCATGGTGACTGTTGTATTCAATGCCTATGCAATTTCTGTGTTTCATCAACACTTTGAAGGTCCACAAATTACAGAATGCCTCCAGATGTGTATCTGAAACTACTACTGGTCTTCCAGGGAACGATCAATGCGTAGACTGTTTCAGACATTACTCCTATGGAGGAAAGTGAACATGGTGACTGTAGTATTCAATCCCGATGCAATATCTGTGTTTCATCAACACTCTGATGGTCCACAAATTACAGAACGCCACCAGATGTGCATCGGAAACTACTACTGGTCTTCCAGGGAACGATCAAAGCGTAGACTGTTTGACACATTACTTTCGTGGAGGAAAGTGCGCATGGTGACTGTTGTATTCAATCCCCATGCAATTTCTGTGTTTCATCAACAGTCTGATAGTCCACAGATTACAGAATGAGACCAGATGTGCATCGGAAACTACTACTGGTCTCACAGAGAACAATCAAAGCGTAGACAGTTTGAGACATTACTCCCATGGAGGAAAGTGCGCATGGTGAATTCAATCCCGATGCAATTTCTGTGTTTCATCAACACTCTTATAGTCCACAGATTACAGATTGCCTCCAGATGTGCATCGGAAACTACTACTGGTCTCCCAGGGAACGATCAATGCGTAGACTGTTTCAGACATTACTCCTATGAAGGAAAGTGCGGATCGTGACTGTTGTATTCAATCCCGATGCAACTTCTGTGTGTCATCAACACTCTGATAGTCCACAGATTACAGATTGTCTGAAGATGTGCATCGGAAACTACTACTGGTCTTCCTGGTAACGATCAAGGCGTAAGCTGTTTCAGACATTACTCCCATGGGGGAAATTGCGGATGGTGACTGTTGTATTCAATCCTGATGAAATTTCTGTGTTTCATCAACATTCTGATAGTCCACAGATTACAGATTGTCTCCAGATGTGCATCGGAAACTACTACTGGTCTTCCTGGGAACGATCAAAGCGTAGACAGTTTCAGACATTACTCCCATGGAGGAAAGTGTGCATGGTGACTGTTTTATTCAATCCCGATGCAATTTAAGTGCTTCATCAACAGTCTGAGAGTCGGCAGATTATAGAATGCCACCAGAAGTGCATCGGGAACTGCTACTGGTCTTCGAGGGACCGATCAAAGCGTAGTCTGTTTGAGACATTACTCCCATGGAGGAAAGTTTGTATTCAATCCCGATGCAATTTCTGTGTTTCATCAACACTCTGATAGTACACAGATTACAGATTGCCTCCAGATGTACACCGGAAACTACTACTGGTCTTCCTGGGAACGATCAAAGCGTAGACCGTTTCAGACATTACTCCCATGAAGGAAAGTGCGGATCGTGACTGTTGTATTCAATCCCGATGCAATTTCTGTGTTTCATCAAGACTCTGATAGTCCACAGATTACAGATTGTCTCCAGATGTGCATCGGAAACTACTACTGGTCTTCCTGCGAGCGATCAAAGCGTATACTGTTTCAGACATTACTCCCATGGAGGAAAGTGCGGATGGTGACTGTTGTATTCAATCCCGATGAAATTTCTATGTTTTATAAACACTTTGAAGGTCCACATATTACAGAATTCCTCCAGATGTGCATCGGAAACTACTACTGGCCTTCCAGGGAACAATCAATGCGTAGACTGTTTCAGACATTACTCCTATGAAGGAAAGTGCGGATCGTGACTGTTGTATTCAATCCCGATGCAACTTCTGTGTTTCATCAACACTCTGATAGTCCACAGATTACAGATTGTCTGAAGATGTGCATCGGAAACTACTACTGGTCTTCCTGGTAACGATCAATGCGTAGACTGTTTCGGACATTACTCCCATGGGGGAAATTGCGGATGGTGACTGTTGTATTCAATCCTGATGAAATTTCTGTGTTTCATCAACATTCTGATAGTCCACAAATTACAGATAGCCTCCAGATTTGCATCGGAAACTACTACTGGTCTTCCTGGGAACGGTCAAAGCGTAGACAGTTTCAGACATTGCTCCCATGGAGGAAAGTGTGCATGGTGACTGTTGTATTCAATGCTTATGCAATTTCTGTGTTTCATCAACACTTTGAAGGTCCACAAATTACAGAATTCCTCCAGATGTGTATCTGAAACTACTACTGGTCTTCCAGGGAACGATCAATGCGTAGACTGTTTCAGACATTACTCCTATGAAGGAAAGTGCGGATCGTGACTGTTGTATTCAATCCCGATGCAACTTCTGTGTTTCATCAACACTCTGATAGTCCACAGATTACAGATTGTCTGAAGATGTGCATCGGAAACTGCTACTGGTCTTCCTGGTAACGATCAAGGCGTAGACTGTTTCAGACATTACTCCCATGGGGGAAGTTGCGGATGGTGACTGTTGTATTCAATCCTGATGAAATTTCTGTGTTTCATCAACATTCTGATAGTCCACAGATTACAGATTGTCTCCAGATGTGCATCGGAAACTACTACTGGTCTTCCTGGGAACGATCAAAAACGTAGACTGTTTGAGACATTACTTCCATGGAGGAAAGTGTGCAGGGTGACTATTGTATTCAATCCTGATGCAATTTCTGTGTTTCATCAACACTTTGAAGCTCCACAAATTACAGAATGCATCCAGATGTGCATCGGAAACTACTACTGGTCTTCCTGGGAACGATCAAAGCGTAGACCGTTTCAAACATTACTCCCATGAAGGAAAGTGCGGATCGTGACGGTTGTATTCATTCCCGATGCAATTTCTGTGTTTCATCAACACTCTGATAGTCCACAGATTACAGATTGTCTCCAGATGTGCATCGGAAACTACTACTGGTCTTCCTGGGAACGATCAAAGCGTAGACTGTTTCAGACATTACTCCCATGGAGGAAAGTGCGGATGGTGACTGATGGATTCAATCTTGATGCAATTTCTGTGTTTTTTATCAACACTCTGATAGTAAACAGATTACAGATTGTCTACAGATGTGCATCGGAAACTACTAATGTTCGTCCTGGGAACGAGCAAAGCGTAGACAGTTTCAGACATTACTCCCATGGAGGAAAGTCTGCATTGTGACTGTTGTATTCAATCCCGATGTAATTTCTGTGTTTTATAAACACTTTGAAGGTCCACAGATTACAGAATGCCTCCAGAAGTACATCGGAAACTACTACTGGTCTTCCAGGGAACGATAAAAGCGTAGACTGTTTGAGACATTACTCCTATGGAGGAAAGTGAACATGGTGACTGTAGTATTCAATCCCGATGCAATATCTGTGTTTCATCAACACTCTGATGGTCCACAACTTACAGAATGACACCAGATGTGCATCGGAAACTACCACTGGTCTTCCAGGGAACGATCAAAGCGTACACTGTTTGACACATTACTTTCGTGGAGGAAAGTGCGCATGGTGACTGTTGTATTCAATCCCGATGCAATTTCTGTGTTTCATCAACAGTATGATAGTCCACAGATTACAGAATGCCACCAGATGTGCATCGGAAACTACTACTGGTCTCACAGAGAACAATCAAAGCGTAGACAGTTTGAGACATTACTCCCGTGGAGGAAAGTGCGCATGGTGAATTCAATCCCGATGCAATTTCTGTGTTTCATCAACACACTTATAGTCCACAGATTACAGATTGCCTCCAGATGTGCATCGGAAACTACTACTGGTCTTCCTGGGAACAATCAAAGCGTAAATTGTTTGAGACATTACTCACATTGAGGAAAGTGCGCATGATGACTGTTGTATTAAATCCCGATGCAATTTCTGTGTTTCATCAATACTCTGATAGTCCACAGATTACAGAATGCCACCAGATGTGCATCGGAAACTACTACTGGTCTTCCAGGGAACGATGAAAGCGTGGACTGTTTGAGACATTACTCCCATGGAGGAAAGTGCGAATGATGTCTGTTGTATTCAATCCCGATACAATTTCTGTGTTTCATCTACACTCTGATGGTCCATAGATTACAGAATGCCACCAGATGAGCATCGGAAACTAATACTGGTCTTCCAGGGAACAATCAAAGCGTAGACTGTTTCAGACATTACTCCCATGGAGGAAAGTGCAGATGGGGACTGTTGTATTCAATCCCGATGCAATTTCTGTGTTTCATCAACACTCTGATAGTGCACAGATTACAGAATGCCTCCAGATGTGCATCGGAAACTACTACTGGTCTTCCAGGGAACGATCAAATCGTAGACTGTTTGAGACATTACTCCCATGGAGGAAAGTGCGCATGGTGACTGTTGTATTCAATCCCGATGCAACTTCGGTGTTTCATCAACAGTCTGATAGTCAACAGATTACAGAATGCCCCCAGATGTACATCGGAAAGTACTACTGGTCTTAATGGGAACGATCAAAGCGTAGAGTGTTTGAGACATTACTCCCATGGAGGAAAGTGCGCTTGGTAACTGTTGTATTCAATCTAAATGCAATTTCTGTGTTACATCAACACTCTGGTAGTCCACAGATTACAGAATGCCTACAGATGTGCATCGGAAACTACAACTGGTCTTCCAGGGAACGATCAAAGCGTAGACTGTTTCAGACATTACTCCCATGGAGGAAAGTGCGCATTGTGAGTGTTGTATTCACTCCCGATGCAATTTTTGTGTTTCATCAACACTCTGATAGTCCACAGATTGCAGAATGCCACCAGACGTGCATCGGAAACTACTACTGGTCTTCGAGGGAACGATCTAAGCGTAAACACTTTGAGACATTACTCCTATGGAGGAAACTGCGCATGGTCACTGTTGTATTCATTCCCGATGCATTTTCTGTGTTTCATCAACACTCTGATAGACCAAAGATTACAGAATGCCTCCAGATGTGCATCGGGAACTACTAATGGTCTTCCTGGGAACGATCAAAGCGTAGACTGTTTGAGACATTACTCCCATGAAGGAAAGTGTACATGGTGGCTGATGTATTCAATATCGATGCAATTTCTGTGTTTCATCAACACTCTGATAGTCCACAGATCACAGAATGCCACCAGATGTGCATCGGAAACAGCTTCTGGACTTCCAGGGAACGATCAAAGCGTAGACTGTTTGACACATTACTTTCGTGGAGGAATGTGCGCATGGTGACTGTTGTATTCAATCCCGATGCAATTTCTGTGTTTCATCAACAGTCTGATAGTCCACAGATTACAGAATGCCACCAGATGTGCATCGGAAACTACTACTGGTCTTACAGAGAACAATCAAAGCGTAGACAGTTTGAGACATTACTCCCGTGGAGGAAAGTGCGCATGGTGAAATCAATCCCGATGCAATTTCTGTGTTTCATCAACACTCTTATAGTCCACAGATTACAGATTGCCTCCAGATGTGCATCGGAAACTACCACTGGTCTTCCAGGGAACAATCAAAGCGTAAATTGTTTGAGACATTACTCACATTGAGGAAAGTGCGCATTATGACTGTTGTATTCAATCCCGATGCAATTTCTGTGTTTCATCAATACTCTGATAGTCCACAGATTACATAATGCCACCAGATGTGCATCGGAAACTACTACTGGTCTTCCAGCTAACGATGAAAGCGTGGACTGTTTTAGACATTACTCCCATGGAGGAAAGTGCGAATGGTGACTGTTGTATTCAATCCCGATACAATTTCTGTGTTTCATCTACACTCTGATGGTCCACAGATTACAGAATGCCACCAGATGAGCATCGGAAACTAATACTGGTCTTCCAGGGAACAATCAAAGCGTAGACTGTTTCAGACATTACTCCCATGGAGGAAAGTGCAGATGGGGACTGTTGTATTCAATCCCGATGCAATTTCTGTGTTTCATCAACACTTTGATAGTGCACAGATTACAGAATGCCTCCAGATGTGCATCGGAAACTACTACTGGTCTTCCAGGGAACGATCAAATCGTAGACTGTTTGAGACATTACTCCCATGGAGGAAAGTGCGCATGGTGACTGTTGTATTCAATCCCGATTCAACTTCGGTGTTCCATCAACAGTCTGATAGTCCACAGATTACAGAATGCCCCCAGATGTACATCGGAAAGTACTACTGGTCTTAATGGGAACGATCAAAGCGTAGAGTGTTTGAGACATTACTCCCATGGAGGAAAGTGCGCATGGTAACTGTTGTATTCAATCTAAATGCAATTTCTGTGTTTTATCAACACTCTGGTAGTCCACAGATTACAGAATGCCTACAGATGTGCATCGGAAACTGCAACTGGTCTTCCAGGGAACGATCAAATCGTAGACTGTTTCAGACATTACTCCCATGGAGGAAAGTGTACATGGTGGCTGATGTATTCAATATCGATGCAATTTCTGTGTTTCATCAACACTCTGATAGTCCACAGATTACAGAATGCCTCCAGATGTGCATCGGAAACTACCACTGGTCTTCCAGGGAACGATCAAATCGTAGACTGTTTGAGACATTACTCCCATGGAGGAAAGTGCCCATGGTAACTGTTCTATTCAATCCCGATGCAATTTCTGTGTTTCATCAACAGTCTTATAGTCCACAGATTACAGAATGCCTCCAGACGTGCATCGGAAACTACTACTGGTCTTCCAGGGAACGATCAAATCGTAGACTGTTTGAGACATTACTCCCATGAAGGAAAGTGCGCATGGTGACTGTTGTATTCAATCCCGATGCAATTTCTGTGTTTCATCAACAGTCTGATAGACCACAGATTACAGAATGCCACCAGACGTGCATCTGAAACTACTACTGGTCTTCCAGGGAACGATCAATGCGTAGACTGTTTGAGACATTATTCCCGTGGAGGAAAGTGCGCATGGTGACTGTTGTATTCACTCCCGATGGAATTTTTGTGTTTCATCAATACTCTGATAGTCCACAGATTACAGAATGCCACCAGATGTGCATCGGAAACTACCACTGGCCTTCCAGAGAACGATCAAAGCGTAGACTGTTTGAGACATTACTCCCATGGAGGAAAGTGTGCATGGTGACTGTTGTATTCAATCCCTATGCAATTTCTGTGTTTCATCAACACTTTGAAGGTCCACATATTACAGGATGCCTCCAGATGTGCATGGGAAACTACTACTGGTCTTGCAGGGAACGATCAAAGCGTGGACTGTTTGAGACATTGCTCCCGTGGAGGAAAGTGCGCATGGTGACAGTTGTATTCTATCCCGATGCAAATTCTGGGTTTCATCAACACTCTGATAGTTAACAGATTACAGATTGCCTCCAGATGTGCATCGGAAACTACCACTGGTCTTCCAGGGAACAATCAAAGCGAAAATTGTTTGAGACATTACTCACATTGAGGAAAGTGCGCATGATGACTGTTGTATTCAATCCCGATGCAATTTCTGTGTTTCATCAATACTCTGTTAGTCCACAGATTACATAATGCCACCAGATGTGCATCGGAAACTACTACTGGTCTTCCAGGGAACGATGAAAGCGTGGACTGTTTGAGACATTACTCCCATGGAGGAAAGTGCGAATGGTGACTGTTGTATTCAATCCCGATACAATTTCTGTGTTTCATCTACACTCTGATGGTCCACAGATTACAGAATGCCACCAGATGAGCATCGGAAACTAATACTGGTCTTCCAGGGAACAATCAAAGCGTAGACTGTTTCAGACATTACTCCCATGGAGGAAAGTGCAGATGGGGACTGTTGTATTCAATCCCGATGCAATTTCTGTGTTTCATCAACACTCTGATAGTGCACAGATTACAGAATGCCTCCAGATGTGCATCGGAAACTACTACTGGTCTTCCAGGGAACGATCAAATCGTAGACTGTTTGAGACATTACTCCCATGGAGGAAAGTGCGCATGGTGACTGTTGTATTCAATCCCGATGCAACTTCGGTGTTTCATCAACAGTCTGATAGTCCACAGATTACAGAATGCCCCCAGATGTACATCGGAAAGTACTACTGGTCTTAATGGGAACGATCAAAGCGTAGAGTGTTTGAGACATTACTCCCATGGAGGAAAGTGCGCATGGTAACTGTTGTATTCAATCTAAATGCAATTTCTGTGTTTTATCAACACTCTGGTAGTCCACAGATTACAGAATGCCTACAGATGTGCATCGGAAACTGCAACTGGTCTTCCAGGGAACGATCAAAGCGTAGACTGTTTCAGACATTACTCCCATGGAGGAAAGTGTACATGGTGGCTGATGTATTCAATATCGATGCAATTTCTGTGTTTCATCAACACTCTGATAGTCCACAGATTACAGAATGCCTCCAGATGTGCATCGGAAACTACCACTGGTCTTCCAGGGAACGATCAAATCGTAGACTGTTTGAGACATTACTCCCATGGAGGAAAGTGCCCATGGTAACTGTTCTATTCAATCCCGATGCAATTTCTGTGTTTCATCAACAGTCTTATAGTCCACAGATTACAGAATGCCTCCAGACGTGCATCGGAAACTACTACTGGTCTTCCAGGGAACGATCAAATCGTAGACTGTTTGAGACATTACTCCCATGAAGGAAAGTGCGCATGGTGACTGTTGTATTCACTCCCGATGGAATTTTTGTGTTTCATCAATACTCTGATAGTCCACAGATTACAGAATGCCACCAGATGTGCATCGGAAACTACCACTGGCCTTCCAGAGAACGATCAAAGCGTAGACTGTTTGAGACATTACTCCCATGGAGGAAAGTGTGCATGGTGACTGTTGTATTCAATCCCTATGCAATTTCTGTGTTTCATCAACACTTTGAAGGTCCACATATTACAGGATGCCTCCAGATGTGCATGGGAAACTACTACTGGTCTTGCAGGGAACGATCAAAGCGTGGACTGTTTGAGACATTGCTCCCGTGGAGGAAAGTGCGCATGGTGACAGTTGTATTCTATCCCGATGCAACTTCTGGGTTTCATCAACACTCTGATAGTTAACAGATTACAGATTGCCTCCAGATGTGCATCGGAAACTACTACTGGTCTTCCTGGGAGCGATCAAAAACGTAGACTGTTTGAGACATTACTCCCATGGAGGAAAGTGTGCATGGTGACTGTTGTACTCAATCCCTATGCAATTTCTGTGTTTCATCAACACTTTGAAGGTCCACAAATTACAGAATGCCTCCAGATGTGCATCGGAAACTACTACTGGTCTTCCAGGGAACGATCAATGCGTAGACTGTTTCAGACATTACTCCTATGAAGGAAAGTGCGGATCGTGACTGTTGTATTCAATCCCGATGCAACTTCTGTGTTTCATCAACACTCTGATAGTCCACAGATTACAGATTGTCTGAAGATGTGCATCGGAAACTACTACTGGTCTTCCTGGTAACGATCAAGGCGTAGACTGTTTCAGACATTACTCCCATGGAGGAAATTGCGGATGGTGACTGTTGTATTCAATCCTGATGAAATTTCTGTGTTTCATCAACATTCTGATAGTCCACAGATTACAGATCGTCTCCAGATGTGCAGCGGAAACTACTACTGGTCTTCCTGGGAACGATCAAAACGTAGACAGTTTCAGACATTACTCCCATGGAGGAAAGTGTGCATGGTGACTGTTGTATTCAATCCCGATGTAATTTCTGTGTTTCATCAACAGTCTGATAGTCCGCAAATTATAGAATGCAACCAGTTGTGCATCGGAAGTTACTACTGGTCTTCCAGGGAACGATCAAAGCGTAGACTGTTTAAAACGTTACTCCCATGGAGGAAAGTGCGCATGGTGACGTTTGTATTCAATCCCGATGCAATTTCTGTATTTCATCAACACTCTGATAGTCCACAGATTACAGATTGCCTCCAGATGTACACCGGAAACTACTACTGGTCTTCCTGGGAACGATCAAAAACGTAGACTGTTTGAGATATTACTCCCATGGAGGAAAGTGTGAGGGGTGACTGTTGTATTCAATCCCTATGCAATTTCTGTATTTCATCAACACTTTGAAGGTCCACAAATTACAGAATGCCTCCAGATGTGCATCGGAAGCTACTACTGGTCTTCCAGGGAACGATCAATGCGTAGACCGTTTCAGACATTACTCCCATGAAGGAAAGTGCGGATCGTGACAGTTGTATTCAATCCCGATGCAATTTCTGTGTTTCATCAACTCTCTGATAGTCCGCAGGTTACAGATTGTCTCCAGATGTGCATCGGAAACTATTACTGGTCTTCCTGGGAACGGTCAAAGCGTAGACTGTTTCAGACATTACTCCCATGGAGGAAAGTGCATATGGTGACTGTTGTATTCAATCCTGATTCAATTTCTGTGTTTTGTATCAACACTCTGATAGTAAACAGATTACAGATTGTCTCCAGAAGTGCATCGGAAACTACTACTGGTCTTCCAGGGAACGATCAAAGCGTAGACTGTTTGAGACATTACTCCCATGGAGGAAAGTAAGGATGGTGACTGTTGTATTCAATTCCGATGCAATTTCTGTGTTTCATCAACACTCTGATAGTCCACAGATTACAGAATGCCACCAGATATGCATCGGAAACTACTACTGGTCTTCCAGGGAACGATCCAATCGTAGACTGTTTGACACATTACACCCGTGGAGGAAAGTGCGCATGGTGACTGTTGTATTCAATCCCGATTTAATTTCTTTGTTTCATCAACACTCTGATAGTCCACAGATTACAGAATGACACCAGATGTACATCGCAAAGTACTACTGGTCTTAATGGGAACGATCAAAGCGTAGAGTGTTTGAGACTACTCCCATGGAGGAAAGTGCGCATGGTAACTGTTGTATTCAATCCCGATGCAACTTCGGTGTTTCATCAACAGTCTGATAGTCCACAGATTACAGAATGCCCCGAGATGTACATCGGAAAGTACTACTGGTCTTAATGGGAACGATCAAAGCGTAGAGTGTTTGAGACATTACTCCCATGGAGGAAAGTGCGCATGGTAACTGTTGTATTCAATCTAAATGCAATTTCTGTGTTTCATCAACACTCTGGTAGTCCACAGATTACAGAATGCCTACAGATGTGCATCGGAAACTACAACTGGTCTTCCAGGGAACGATCAAAGCGTAGACTGTTTCAGACATTACTCCCATGGAGGAAAGTGTACATGGTGGCTGATGTATTCAATATCGATGCAATTTCTGTGTTTCATCAACACTCTGATAGTCCACAGATCACAGAATGCCACCAGATGTGCATCGGAAACAGCTTCTGGTCTTCCAGGGAACGATCAAAGCGTGACTGTTTGAGACATTACACCCTTTCAGGAAAGTGCGCATGGTGACTGTTGTATTCAATCCCGATGCAAATTTCTGTGTTTCATCAATACTCTGATAGTCCACAGATTACAGAATGCCTCCAGATGTGCATCGGAAACTACCACTGGTCTTCCAGGGAACGATCAAATCGTAGACTGTTTGAGACATTACTCCCATGGAGGAAAGTGCCCATGGTAACTGTTCTATTCAATCCCGATGCAATTTCTGTGTTTCATCAACAGTCTTATAGTCCACAGATTACAGAATGCCTCCAGACGTGCATCGGAAACTACTACTGGTCTTCCAGGGAACGATCAAATCGTAGACTGTTTGAGACATTACTCCCATGAAGGAAAGTGCGCATGGTGACTGTTGTATTCAATCCCGATGCAATTTCTGTGTTTCATCAACAGTCTGATAGACCACAGATTACAGAATGCCACCAGACGTGCATCTGAAACTACTACTGGTCTTCCAGGGAACGATCAATGCGTAGAGTGTTTGAGACATTATTCCCGTGGAGGAAAGTGCGCATGGTGACTGTTGTATTCACTCCCGATGGAATTTTTGTGTTTCATCAATACTCTGATAGTCCACAGATTACAGAATGCCACCAGAATTGCATCGCAAACTACCACTGGCCTTCCAGAGAACGATCAAAGCGTAGACTGTTTGAGACATTACCCCCATGGAGGAAAGTGTGCATAGTGACTGTTGTATTCAATCCCTATGCAATTTCTGTGTTTCATCAACACTTTGAAGGTCCACAAATTACAGGATGCCTCCAGATGTGCATGGGAAACTACTACTGGTCTTGCAGGGAACGATCAAAGGGTGGACTGCTTGAGACATTGCTCCCATGGAGGAAAGTGCGCATGGTGACAGTTGTATTCTATCCCGATGCAATTTCTGGGTTTCATCAACACTCTGATAGTTAACAGATTACAGATTGCCTCCAGATGTGCATCGGAAACTACTACTGGTCTTCCTGGGAGCGATCAAAAACGTACACTGTTTGAGACATTACTCCCGTGGAGGAAAGTGTGCATGGTGACTGTTGTACTCAATCCCTATGCGATTTCTGTGTTTCATCAACACTTTGAAGGTCCACAAATTACAGAATGCCTCCAGATGTGCATCGGAAACTACTACTGGTCTTCCAGGGAACGATCAATGCGTAGACTGTTTCAGACATTACTCCTATGAAGGAAAGTGCGGATCGTGACTGTTGTATTCAATCCCGATGCAACTTCTGTGTTTCATCAACACTCTGATAGTCCACAGATTACAGATTGTCTGAAGATGTGCATCGGAAACTACTACTGGTCTTCCTGGTAACGATCAAGGCGTAGACTGTTTCAGACATTACTCCCATGGAGGAAATTGCGGATGGTGACTGTTGTATTCAATCCTGATGAAATTTCTGTGTTTCATCAACATTCTGATAGTCCACAGATTACAGATCGTCTCCAGATGTGCATCGGAAACTACTACTGGTCTTCCTGGGAACGATCAAAGCGTAGACAGTTTCAGACATTACTCCCATGGAGGAAAGTGTGCATGGTGACTGTTGTATTCAATCCCGATGCAATTTCTGTGTATCATCAACAGTCTGATAGTCCGCAAATTATAGAATGCAACCAGTTGTGCATCGGAAACTACTACTGGTCTTCCAGGGAACGATCAAAGCGTAGACTGTTTAAAACGTTACTCCCATGGAGGAAAGTGCGCATAGTGACGTTAGTATTCAATCCCGATGCAATTTCTGTATTTCATCAACACTCTGATAGTCCACAGATTACAGATTGCCTCCAGATGTACACCGGAAACTACTACTGGTCTTCCTGGGAACGATCAAAAACGTAGACTGTTTGAGATATTACTCCCATGGAGGAAAGTGTGAAGGGTGACTGTTGTATTCAATCCCTATGCAATTTCTGTATTTCATCAACACTTTGAAGGTCCACAAATTACAGAATGCCTCCAGAAGTGCATCGGAAGCTACTACTGGTCTTCCAGGGAACGATCAATGCGTAGACCGTTTCAGACATTACTCCCATGAAGGAAAGTGAGGATCTTGACTGTTGTATTCAATCCCGATGCAATTTCTGTGTTTCATCAACTCTCTGATAGTCCGCAGGTTACAAATTGTCTCCAGATGTGCATCGGAAACTATTACTGGTCTTCCTGGGAACGGTCAAAGCGTAGACTGTTTCAGACATTACTCCCATGGAGGAATGTGCATATGGTGACTGTTGTATTCAATCCTGATTCAATTTCTGTGTTTTTTATCAAAACTCTGATAGTAAACAGATTACAGATTGTCTCCAGAAGTGCATCGGAAACTACTACTGGTCTTCCAGGGAACGATCAGAACCTAAACTCTTTGAGACATTGCTCACATGCAGGAAAGTGCGCATGGTGACTGTTGTATTCAATCCCGATGCAATTTCTGTGTTTCATCAACACTTTGAAGGTCCACAGGTTACAGAATGCCTCCAGATGTGCATCGGAAACTACTACTGGTCTTACTGGGAACGATCAAAGCGTAGACTCTCTCAGACATAACTCCCATGGAGGAAACTGCGCAATGTGACTGTTGTATTCAATCCCGATGCAATTTCTGTGTTTCATCAACACCGTGATGGTACACAGATTACAGAATGCCTCCAGATGTGCATCGGAAACTACTACTGGTCTGCCAGGGATCGTTCAAAGCGTAGTCTCTTTGAGACATTACTCCCATGGAGGAAAGTGCGCATGGTGACTGTTGAATTCAATCCCGATGCAATTTCTGTGTTTCATCAACAGTCTGATAGACCACAGATTACAGAATGCCTCCAGATGTGCATCGGAAACTACTACTGGTCTTCCAGGGAACGATCAAAGCGTAGACTCATTCAGACATTACTCCCATGGAGGAAAGTGCGCATGGTGAATGTTGTATTTAATCCCGATGCCATTTCTGTGTTTCGTCAACACTTTGAACGTTCACAGATTACAGATTGCCTCCAGATGTCCATCGGAAACTACTACTGGTCTTCGAGGGAACGATCAAAGCGTAGACTGTTTGAGACATTATTCCCATGGAGGAAAGTGTGCAGGGTGACTGTTGTATTAAATGCCTATGCAATTTCTATGTTTCATCAACAGTTTGAAGGTCCACAAATTACAGAATGCCTCCAGATGTGCATCGGAAACCACTACTGGTCTTCCTGGGTTACGATCAATGCTTAGACTGTTTCAAACATTACTCCCATTGAGGAAATTGCGGATGGTGAAAGTTGTATTCGATCCCGATGCAACTTCTGTGTTTCATCAACACTCTGATAGTCCACAGATTACAGATTGTCTGAAGATGTGCATCGGAAACTACTACTGGTCTTCCTGGTAACGATCAAGGCGTAGACTGTTTCAGACATTACTCCCATGGAGGAAATTGCGGATGGTGACTGTTGTATTCAATCCTGATGAAATTTCTGTGTTTCATCAACATTCTGATAGTCCACAGATTACAGATCGTCTCCAGATGTGCATCGGAAACTACTACTGGTCTTCCTGGGAACGATCAAAGCGTAGACAGTTTCAGACATTACTCCCATGGAGGAAAGTGTGCATGGTGACTGTTGTATTCAATCCCGATGCAATTTCTGTGTTTCATCAACAGTCTGATAGTCCGCAAATTATAGAATGCAACCAGTTGTGCATCGGAAACTACTACTGGTCTTCCAGGGAACGATCAAAGCGTAGACTGTTTAAAACGTTACTCCCATGGAGGAAAGTGCGCATGGTGACGTTTGTATTCAATCCCGATGCAATTTCTGTATTTCATCAACACTCTGATAGTCCACAGATTACAGATTGCCTCCAGATGTACACCGGAAACTACTACTGGTCTTCCTGGGAACGATCAAAAACGTAGACTGTTTGAGATATTACTCCCATGGAGGAAAGTGTGAGGGGTGACTGTTGTATTCAATCCCTATGCAATTTCTGTATTTCATCAACACTTTGAAGGTCCACAAATTACAGAATGCCTCCAGAAGTGCATCGGAAGCTACTACTGGTCTTCCAGGGAACGATCAATGCGTAGACCGTTTCAGACATTACTCCCATGAAGGAAAGTGCGGATCGTGACAGTTGTATTCAATCCCGATGCAATTTCTGTGTTTCATCAACTCTCTGATAGTCCGCAGGTTACAAATTGTCTCCAGATGTGCATCGGAAACTATTACTGGTCTTCCTGGGAACGGTCAAAGCGTAGACTGTTTCAGACATTACTCCCATGGAGGAATGTGCATATGGTGACTGTTGTATTCAATCCTGATTCAATTTCTGTGTTTTTTATCAAAACTCTGATAGTAAACAGATTACAGATTGTCTCCAGATGTGCATCGGAAACTACTACTGGTCTTCCAGGGAACGATCAAAGCGTAGACTGTTTGAGACATTACTCCAATGGAGGAAAGTAAGGATGGTGACTGTTGTATTCAATCCCGATTTAATTTCTTTGTTTCATCAACACTCTGATAGTCCACAGATTACAGAATGACACCAGATGTGCATCGGAAACTACTACTCGTCTTCCAGAGAACAATCAAAGCGTAGACTGTTTGAGACATTACTTCCGTGGAGGAAAGTGCGCATGGTGAATTCAATCCCGATGCAATTTCTGTGTTTCATCAACACTCTTATAGTCCACAGATTACAGATTGCCTACAGATGTGCATCGGAAACTACTACTGGTCTTCCAGGGAACGATCAAAGCGTAAATTGTTTGAGACATTACTCACATTGAGGAAAGTGCGCATGGTGACTGTTGTATTCAATCCCCATGCAATTTCTGTGTTTCATCAATACTCTGATAGTCCACAGATTACAGAAGGCCACCAGATGTGCATCGGAAACTACTACTGGTCTTCCAGGGAACGATCAAAGCGTGGACTGTTTGAGACATACTCCCATGGAGGAAAGTGCGAATGGTGACTGTTGTATTCAATCCCGATGCAATTTGTGTGTTTCATCAACACTCTGATAGTCCACAGATTACAGAATGACAAAAGATGTGCATCGGAATCTACTACTGGTCTTACAGGGAACGATCAAAGCGTAGACTGTTTGAGACATTACTCCCGTGGCGGAAAGTGCTGATGGGGACTGTTGTATTCAATCCCGATGCAATTTCTGTGTTTCGTCAACACTCTGATAGTACACAGATTACAGAATGCCTCCAGATGTGCATCGGAAACTACTTTTGGTCTTCCAGGGAACGATCAGAGCCTAAACTCTTTGAGACATTGCTGCCATGGAGGAAAGTGCGCATAGTGACTGTTGTATTCAATCCCGATGCAATTTCTGTGTTTCATCAACAGTCTTATAGTCCACAGATTACAGAATGCCTCCAGATGTGCATCGGAAACTACTACTGGTCTTCCAGGGAACGATCAAATCGTAGACTGTTTGAGACATTACTCCCATGGAGGAAAGTGCGCGTGGTGACTGTGTATTCAATCCCGATGCAATTTCTGTGTTTCATCAACAGCCTGATAGTCCACAGATTACAGAATGCCTCCAGATGTGCATCGGAAACTACCACTGGTCTTCCAGAAAACGATCAAAGCGCAGACTGTTTGAGACATTACTCACATGGAGGAAAGTGCGAATGGTGACGGTTGTATTCAATCCCGATGCAATTTCTGTGTTTCATCAACACTCTGATAGTCCACAGATTACAGAATGCCACCAGATGTGAATCGGAAACTACTACTGGTCTTACAGGGAATGATCAAAGCGCAGACTGTTTGAGACATTACTCCCATGGCGGAAAGTGCGCGTGGTGACTGTTGTATTCAATCCCGATGCAATTTCTGTGTTTCATCTACACTCTGATGGTCCACAGATTACAGAATAAAACCAGATGTGCATCAGAAACTAATACTGGTCTTCCAGGGAACGATCAAAGCGTAGACTGTTTGAGACATTACTCCAATGGAGGAAAGTGCGGATGGGGACTGTTGTATTCAATCCCGATGCAATTTCTGTGTTTCATCAACACTTTGATAGTGCACAGATTACAGAATGCCTCCAGATGTGCATCGGAAACTACTACTGGTCTTCCAGGGAACGATCAGAACCTAAACTCTTTGAGACATTGCTCCCATGCAGGAAAGTGCGCATGGTGACTGTTGTATTCAATCCCGATGCAATTTCTGTGTTTCATCAACACTTTGAAGGTCCACAGGTTACAGAATGCCTCCAGATGTGCATCGGAAACTACTACTGGTCTTACTGGGAACGATCAAAGCGTAGACTCTTTCAGACATTACTCCCATGGAGGAAACTGCGCATGGTGACTGTTGTATTCAATCCCGATGCAATTTCTGTGTTTCATCAACACCGTGATGGTACACAGATTACAGAATGCCTCCAGATGTGCATCGGAAACTACTACTGGTCTGCCAGGGATCGTTCAAAGCGTAGTCTCTTTGAGACATTACTCCCATGGAGGAAAGTGCGCATGGTGACTGTTGAATTCAATCCCGATGCAATTTCTGTGTTTCATCAACAGTCTGATAGACCACAGATTACAGAATGCCTCCAGATGTGCATCGGAAACTACTACTGGTCTTCCAGGGAACGATCAAAGCGTAGACTCATTCAGACATTACTCCCATGGAGGAAAGTGCCCATGGTGAATGTTGTATTTAATCCCGATGCCATTTCTGTGTTTCGTCAACACTTTGAACGTTCACAGATTACAGATTGCCTCCAGATGTCCATCGGAAACTACTACTGGTCTTCGAGGGAACGATCAAAGCGTAGACTGTTTGAGACATTATTCCCATGGAGGAAAGTGTGCAGGGTGACTGTTGTATTAAATGCCTATGCAATTTCTGTGTTTCATCAACAGTTTGAAGGTCCACAAATTACAGAATGCCTCCAGATGTGCATCGGAAACCACTACTGGTCTTCCTGGGTTACGATCAATGCTTAGACTGTTTCAAACATTACTCCCATGGAGGATATTGCGGATGGTGAAAGTTGTATTCTATCCTGATGAAATTTTTGTGTTTCATCAACATTCAGATAGTCCCCAGATTACAGATTGTCTCCAGATGCGCATCGGAAACTACTACTGGTCTTCCTGGGAACGATCAAAGCGTAGACAGTTTCAGACATTACTCCCATGGAGGAAAGTGTGCATGGTGACTATTGTATTCAATCCCGATGCAATTTCTGTGTTTCATCAACAGTCTGATAGTCCGCAGATTATAGAATGCCACCAGATGTGCATCGGAAACTACTACTGGTCTTCCAGGGAACGATCAAGGCGTAGACTATTTGAGACATTACTCCCATGGAAGAAAGTGCGCATGGTGACTGTTGTATTCAATCCCGAAGCAATTTCTGTGTTTCATCAACACTCTGATAGTCCACAGATTACAGATTGCCTCCAGATGTACACCGGAAACTACTACTGGTCTTCCTGGGAACGATCAAAAACGTAGACTGTTTGAGACATTACTCCCATGGAGGAAAGTGTGCAGGGTGACTGTTGTATTAAATCCCTATGCAATTTCTGTGTTTCATCAACACTTTGAAGGTCCACAAATTACAGAATGCCTCCAGATGTGCATCGGAAACTACTACTGGTCTTCCAGGGAACGATCAAAGTGTAGACCGTTTCAGACATTACTCCCATGAAGGAAAGTGCGCATGGTGAATGTCGTATTTAATCCCGATGCCATTTCTGTGTTTCTTCAACACTTTGAACGTCCACAGATTACAGATTGCCTCCAGATGTCCATCGGAAACTACTACTGGTCTTCGAGGGAACGATCAAAGCGTAGACTGTTTGAGACATTACTCCCAAGGAGGAAAGTGCGCATTGTGACTGTTGTATTCACTACCGATGGAATTTTTGTGTTTCATCAATACTCTGATAGTCCACAGATTACAGATTGCCTCCAGATGTGCATCGGAAATTACTACTGGTCTTCCTGGGAACGATCAAAGCGTAGACTGTTTCAGACATTACTCCCATGGAGGAAAGTGCGGATGGTGACTGTTGTATTCAATCCTGATGCAATTTCTGTGATTTTTATCAACACTCTGATAGTAAGCAGATTACAGATTGTCTCCAGATGTGCATCGGATACTACTACTGTTCCTCCTGGGAACGATCAAAGCGTAGACTGTTTCAGACATTTCTCCCATGGAGGAACGTGTGCATGGTGACTGTTGTATTCAATCCCGATGCAATTTCTGTGTTTCATCAACAGTCTGATAGTCCGCAAATTATAGAATGCAACCAGTTGTGCATCGGAAACTACTACTGGTCTTCCAGGGAACGATCAAAGCGTAGACTGTTTAAAACGTTACTCCCATGGAGGAAAGTGCGCATGGTGACGTTTGTATTCAATCCCGATGCAATTTCTGTATTTCATCAACACTCTGATAGTCCACAGATTACAGATTGCCTCCAGATGTACACCGGAAACTACTACTGGTCTTCCTGGGAACGATCAAAAACGTAGACTGTTTGAGATATTACTCCCATGGAGGAAAGTGTGAGGGGTGACTGTTGTATTCAATCCCTATGCAATTTCTGTATTTCATCAACACTTTGAAGGTCCACAAATTACAGAATGCCTCCAGAAGTGCATCGGAAGCTACTACTGGTCTTCCAGGGAACGATCAATGCGTAGACCGTTTCAGACATTACTCCCATGAAGGAAAGTGCGGATCGTGACAGTTGTATTCAATCCCGATGCAATTTCTGTGTTTCATCAACTCTCTGATAGTCCGCAGGTTACAAATTGTCTCCAGATGTGCATCGGAAACTATTACTGGTCTTCCTGGGAACGGTCAAAGCGTAGACTGTTTCAGACATTACTCCCATGGAGGAATGTGCATATGGTGACTGTTGTATTCAATCCTGATTCAATTTCTGTGTTTTTTATCAAAACTCTGATAGTAAAGAGATTACAGATTGTCTCCAGAAGTGCATCGGAAACTACTACTGGTCTTCCAGGGAACGATCAAAGCGTAGACTGTTTGAGACATTACTCCCAAGGAGGAAATTGCGCATGGTGACTGTTGTATTCAATCCCGATTTAATTTCTTTGTTTCATCAACACTCTGATAGTCCACAGATTACAGAATGACACCAGATGTGCATCGGAAACTACTACTCGTCTTCCAGAGAACAATCAAAGCGTAGACTGTTTGAGACATTACTTCCGTGGAGGAAAGTGCGCATGGTGAATTCAATCCCGATGCAATTTCTGTGTTTCATCAACACTCTTATAGTCCACAGATTACAGATTGCCTACAGATGTGCATCGGAAACTACTACTGGTCTTCCAGGGAACGATCAAAGCGTAAATTGTTTGAGACATTACTCACATTGAGGAAAGTGCGCATGGTGACTGTTGTATTCAATCCCCATGCAATTTCTGTGTTTCATCAATACTCTGATAGTCCACAGATTACAGAAGGCCACCAGATGTGCATCGGAAACTACTAGTGGTCTTCCAGGGAACGATCAAAGCGTGGACTGTTTGAGACATACTCCCATGGAGGAAAGTGCGAATGGTGACTGTTGTATTCAATCCCGATGCAATTTGTGTGTTTCATCAACACTCTGATAGTCCACAGATTACAGAATGACAAAAGATGTGCATCGGAATCTACTACTGGTCTTACAGGGAACGATCAAAGCGTAGACTGTTTGAGACATTACTCCCGTGGCGGAAAGTGCTGATGGGGACTGTTGTATTCAATCCCGATGCAATTTCTGTGTTTCGTCAACACTCTGATAGTACACAGATTACAGAATGCCTCCAGATGTGCATCGGAAACTACTTTTGGTCTTCCAGGGAACGATCAGAGCCTAAACTCTTTGAGACATTGCTGCCATGGAGGAAAGTGCGCATGGTGACTGTTGTATTCAATCCCGATGCAATTTCTGTGTTTCATCAACAGTCTTATAGTCCACAGATTACAGAATGCCTCCAGATGTGCATCGGAAACTACTACTGGTCTTCCAGGGAACGATCAAATCGTAGACTGTTTGAGACATTACTCCCATGGAGGAAAGTGCGCGTGGTGACTGTGTATTCAATCCCGATGCAATTTCTGTGTTTCATCAACAGCCTGATAGTCCACAGATTACAGAATGCCTCCAGATGTGCATCGGAAACTACCACTGGTCTTCCAGAAAACGATCAAAGCGCAGACTGTTTGAGACATTACTCACATGGAGGAAAGTGCGAATGGTGACGGTTGTATTCAATCCCGATGCAATTTCTGTGTTTCATCAACACTCTGATAGTCCACAGATTACAGAATGCCACCAGATGTGAATCGGAAACTACTACTGGTCTTACAGGGAATGATCAAAGCGCAGACTGTTTGAGACATTACTCCCATGGCGGAAAGTGCGCGTGGTGACTGTTGTATTCAATCCCGATGCAATTTCTGTGTTTCATCTACACTCTGATGGTCCACAGATTACAGAATAAAACCAGATGTGCATCAGAAACTAATACTGGTCTTCCAGGGAACGATCAAAGCGTAGACTGTTTGAGACATTACTCCAATGGAGGAAAGTGCGGATGGGGACTGTTGTATTCAATCCCGATGCAATTTCTGTGTTTCATCAACACTTTGAAGGTCCACAGGTTACAGAATGCCTCCAGATGTGCATCGGAAACTACTACTGGTCTTCGAGGGAACGATCAAAGCGTAGACTGTTTGAGACATTATTCCCATGGAGGAAAGTGTGCAGGGTGACTGTTGTATTAAATGCCTATGCAATTTCTGTGTTTCATCAACAGTTTGAAGGTCCACAAATTACAGAATGCCTCCAGATGTGCATCGGAAACCACTACTGGTCTTCCTGGGTTACGATCATTGCTTAGACTGTTTCAAACATTACTCCCATGGAGGAAATTGCGGATGGTGAAAGTTGTATTCTATCCTGATGAAATTTTTGTGTTTCATCAACATTCAGATAGTCCACAGATTACAGATTGTCTCCAGATGCGCATCGGAAACTACTACTGGTCTTCCTGGGAACGATCAAAGCGTAGACAGTTTCAGACATTACTCCCATGGAGGAAAGTGTGCATGGTGACTATTGTATTCAATCCCGATGCAATTTCTGTGTTTCATCAACAGTCTGATAGTCCGCAGATTATAGAATGCCACCAGATGTGCATCGGAAACTACTACTGGTCTTCCAGGGAACGATCAAGGCGTAGACTATTTGAGACATTACTCCCATGGAAGAAAGTGCGCATGGTGACTGTTGTATTCAATCCCGAAGCAATTTCTGTGTTTCATCAACACTCTGATAGTCCACAGATTACAGATTGCCTCCAGATGTACACCGGAAACTACTACTGGTCTTCCTGGGAACGATCAAAAACGTAGACTGTTTGAGACATTACTCCCATGGAGGAAAGTGTGCAGGGTGACTGTTGTATTAAATCCCTATGCAATTTCTGTGTTTCATCAATACTTTGAAGGTCCACAAATTACAGAATGCCTCCAGATGTGCATCGGAAACTACTACTGGTCTTCCAGGGAACGATCAAAGTGTAGACCGTTTCAGACATTACTCCCATGAAGGAAAGTGCGCATGGTGAATGTCGTATTTAATCCCGATGCCATTTCTGTGTTTCTTCAACACTTTGAACGTCCACAGATTACAGATTGCCTCCAGATGTCCATCGGAAACTACTACTGGTCTTCGAGGGAACGATCAAAGCGTAGACTGTTTGAGACATTACTCCCAAGGAGGAAAGTGCGCATTGTGACTGTTGTATTCACTACCGATGGAATTTTTGTGTTTCATCAATACTCTGATAGTCCACAGATTACAGATTGCCTCCAGATGTGCATCGGAAACTACTACTGGTCTTCCTGGGAACGATCAAAGCGTAGACTGTTTCAGACATTACTCCCATGGAGGAAAGTGCGGATGGTGACTGTTGTATTCAATCCTGATGCAATTTCTGTGATTTTTATCAACACTCTGATAGTAAGCAGATTACAGATTGTCTCCAGATGTGCATCGGAAACTACTACTGTTCCTCCTGGGAACGATCAAAGCGTAGACTGTTTCAGACATTTCTCCCATGGAGGAAAGTGTGCATGGTGACTGTTGTATTTAATCCCGATGTAATTTCTGTGTTTTATCAACACTTTGAAGGTCCACAGATTATAGATTGGCTTCAGATGTGCATCGGAAACTACTACTGGCCTTCCAGGGAACGATCAAAGCGTAAATTGTTTGAGACATTACTCACATTGAGGAAAGTGCGCATGGTGACTGTTGTATTCAATCCCGAACGAATTTCTGTGTTTCATCAACACTCCGATAGTCCACAGATTACGAAATGCCACCAGATGTGCATCGGAAACTACTACTGGTCTTACAGGGAATGATCAAAACGTAGACTGTTTGAGACATTACTCCCGTGGCGGAAAGTGCGCGTGGTGACTGTTGTATTCAATCCCGATGCAATGTCTGTATTTCATCAACACTCTGATAGTCCACAGATTACAGAATGCCACCAGATGTGCATCGGAAACTACTGCTGGTCTTCCAGGGAACGATCAAAGCGTAGACTGTTTGAGACATTACTCCCATGGAGGAAAGTGCGGATGGGGACTGTTGTATTCAATCCCGATGCAATTTCTGTGTTTCATCAACACTCTGATAGTGCACAGATAACAGAATGCCTCCAGATGTGCATCGGAAACTACTACTGGTCTTCCAGGGAACGATCAGAGCCTAAACTCTTTGAGACATTGCTCCCATGGAGTAAAGTGTGCATGGTGACTGTTGTATTCAATCCCGATGCAATTTCTGTGTTTCATCAACAGTCTAATAGTCCACAGATTACAGAATGCCTCCAGATGTGCATCGGAAACTACTACTAGTCTTAATGGGAACGATCAAAGCGTAGACTGTTTGACACATTACTCCCGTGGCGGAAAGTGCCCGTGGTGACTGTTGTATTCAATCCCGATGCAATTTCTGTGTTTCATCTACACTCTGATGGTCCACAGATTACAGAATGCCACCAGACATGCATCGGAAACTACTACTGGTCTTCCAGAGAATAATCAAAGCGTAGACTGTTTGAGACATTACTCCCGTGGAGGAAAGTGCACATGGTGAATTCAATCCCGATGCAATTTCTGTGTTTCAACAACACTCTTATAGTCCATAGATTACAGACTGCCTCCAGATGTGCATCGGAAACTACTACTGGTCTTCCAGGGAACGATCAAAGCGTAAATTGTTTGAGACATTACTCACATTGAGGAAAGTGCGCATAGTGACTGTTGTATTCAATCCCGATGCAATTTCTGTGTTTCCTCAATACTCTGATAGTCCACAGATTACAGAATGCCACCAGATGTGCATCGGAAACTAGTACTGGTGTTCCAGGGAACGATCAAAGCGTGGACTGTTTGAGACTTTACTCCCATAGAGGAAAGTGCGAATGGTGACTGTTGTATTCAATCCCGATGCAATTTCTGTGATTCAGCAACACTCTGATAGTCCACAGATTACAGAATGCCACCAGATGTGCATCGGAAACTACTACTGGTCTTACAGGGAACGATCAAAGCGTAGACTGTTTGAGACATTACTCCCGTGGCGGTAAGTGCGGATGGGGACTGTTGTATTCAATTACGATGCAATCTCTGTGTTTCATCAACACTCTGATAGTGCACAGATTACAGAATGCCTCCAGATGTGCATCGGAAACTACTACTGGTCTTCCAGGGAACGATCAGAGCCTAAACTCTTTGAGACATTGCTCCCATGGAGGAAAGTGCGCATGGTGACTGTTGTATTCAATCCCGATGCAATTTCTGTGTTTCATCAACAGGCTTATAGTCCACAGATTACAGAATGCCTCCAGATGTGCATCGGAAACTACTACTGGTCTTCCAGGGAACGATCAAATCGTAGACTGTTTGAGACATTACTCCCATGGAGGAAAGTGCGCATGGTGACTGTTGTATTCAATCCCGATGCAATTTCTGTGTTTCATCAACAGTCTGATAGTCCACAGATTACAGAATGCCTACAGATGTGCATCGGAAGCTACTACTGGTCTTAATGGGAACGATCAAAGCGTAGAGTGTTTGAGACATTACTCCCATGGAGGAAAATGCGCATTGTGAATGTTGTATTCACTCCCGATGCAATTTATGTGTTTCATCAACACTCTGATAGTCCACAGATTACAGAATGCCACCAGACGTGCATCGGAAACTACTACAGGTCTTCCAGGGAACGATCAAAGGGTAACCACTTTGAGACATTACTCCTATGGAGGAAAGTGCGCATGGTGACTGTTGTATTCATTCTCGATGCATTTTCTGTGTTTCATCAACACTCAGATAGTCCACCGATTACAGAATGCCTCCAGATGTGCATCGGAACTACTACTGGTCTTCCTGGGAACGATCAAAGCGTAGACTGTTTGAGACATTATTCCCATGAGGGAAAGTGTACATGGTGACTGTTGTATTCAATCCCGATGCAATTTCTGTGTTTCTTCAACACTCTGATAGTCCACAGATCACAGAATGCCACCAGATGTGCATCGGAAACTGCTTCTGGTCTTCCAGGGAACGATCAAAGCGTAGACTGTTTGAGACATTACACCCTTTAAGGAAAGTGCGCATGGTGACAGTTGTATTCAATCCCGATGCAAATTTCTGTGTTTCATCAATACTCTGATAGTCCACAGATTACAGAATGCCTCCAGATGTGCATCGGAAACTGCCACTGATCTTCCAGGGAACGATCAAAGCGTAGACTGTTTGAGACATTACTACCATGGACGAAAGTGCCCATGGTAACTGTTGTATTCAATCCCGATGCAATTTCTGTGTTTCATCAACACTCTGATAGTCCACAGATTACGGAATGCCACCAGATGTGCATCGGAAACTACTACTGGTCTTACAGGGAACGATCAAAACGTAGACTGTTTGAGACATTACTCCCTTGGAGGAAAGTGCGCATGGTGACTCTTGTATTCAATCCCGATGCAATTTCTCTGTTTCATCAACACTCTGTTAGTACACAGATTACTGATTGCCTCCAGATGTGCATCGGAAACTACTACTGGTCTTCCTGGGAACGATCAAATCGTGGACTGTTTCAGACATTACTCCCATGGAGGAAAGTGTGCATGGTGACTGTTGTATTCAATCCCGAAGCAATTTCTGTGTTTCATCAACACTTTGAAGGTCCACAGGTTACAGAATGCCTCCAGATGTGCAGCGGAAACTACTACTGGTCTTACTGGGAATGATCAAAGCGTAGACTGTTTCAGACATTACTACCATGGAGGAAAGTGCCCATGGTAACTGTTGTATTCAATCCCGATGCAATTTCCGTGTTTCATGAACACTCTGATAGTCCACAGATTACAGATTGCATCCAGATGTCCATCGGAAACTACTACGGTTCTTCCAGGGAACGATCAAATCGTAGACTGTTTGAGACATTACTCCCATACAGGAAAGTGCGCATGGTGACTGTTGTATTCAATCCCGATGTAATTTCTGTGTTTCATCAACAGTCTGATAGACCACAGATTATAGAATGCCTCCAGATGTGCATCGTAAACTACTACTGGTCTTAGTGGGAACGATCAAAGCGTAGAGTGTTTGAGACATTACTCCCATGCAGGAAAGTGCGCATGGTGACTGTTGTATTTAATCCCGATGCCATTTCTTTGTTTCATCAACACTCTGATAGTCCACAGATTACAGAATGCCTCCAGATGTGCATCGGAAACTACTGCTGGTCTTCCTAGGAACGCTCAAAGCGTAGACTGTTTCAGACATTACTCCCATGGAGGAAAGTGCGGATGGTGACTGTTGTATTCAATCCTGATGCAATTTCTGTGTTTTTTATCAACACTCTGATAGAAAACAGATTACAGATTGTCTCCAGATGTGCATCGGAAACTACTACTGTTCTTCCTGGGAACGCTCAAAGCGTAGACTGTTTCAGACATTACTCCCATGGAGGAAAGTGTGCATGGTGACTGTTGTATTAAACCCCGATGAAATTTCTGTGTTTTATCAACACTTTGAAGGTCCACAGATTACAGATTGCCTCCAGATGTGCATCGGAAACTACTACTGGTCTTCCAGGGAACGATCAAAGCGTAGACTGTTTGAGACATTACTCCCGTGGAGGAAAGTGCGCATGGTGACTGTTGTATTTAATCCCGATGCATTTTCTGTGTTTCATCAACACTCTTATAGACCACAGATTACTGAATGCCACCAGATGTGCATCGGAAACTCCTACTGGTCTTCCAGGGAACGATCAAATCGTAGACTGTTTTAGACATTACTCCCATGGAGGAAAGTGTGCATGGTGACTGTTGTATCCAATAGCGATGCAATTTCTGTGTTTCGTCAACACTTTGAAGGTCCACAGGTTACAGAATGCCTCCAGATGTGCAGCGGAAACTACTACTGGTCTTACTGGGAACGATCAAAGCGTAGACTGTTTGAGACATTACTCCCATGGAGGAAAGTGTGCATGGTGACTGTTGTATTTAATCCCGCTGTAATTTCTGTGTATTATCAACACTTTGAAGGTCCACAGATTACAGATTGGCTTCAGATGTTCATCGGAAACTACTACTGGTCTTCCAGGGAACGATCAATGCGTAAATTGTTTGAGACATTACTCACATTGAGGAAAGTGCGTATGGTGACTGTTGTATTCAATCCCGATGCAATTTCTGTGTTTCATCAACACTCTGATAGTCCACAGATTACGGAATGCCATCAGATGTGCATCGGAAACTACTACTGGTCTTACAGGGAACGATCAAAACGAAGACTGTTTGAGACATTACTCCCGTGGCGGAAAGTGCGCGTGGTGACTGTTGTATTCAATCCCGATGCAATGTCTGTATTTCATCAACACTCTGATGGTCCACAGATTACAGAATGCCACCAGATGTGCATCGGAAACTACTGCTGGTCTTCCAGGGAACGATTAAAGCGTAGACTGTTTGAGACATTTCTCCCATGGAGGAAAGTGCGGATGGGGACTGTTGTATTCAATCCCGATGCAATTTCTGTGTTTCATCAACAGTCTAATAGTCCACAGATTACGGAATGCCTCCAGATGTGCATCGGAAACTACTACTAGTCTTAATGGGAAGGATCAAAGCGTAGACTGTTTGACACATTACTCCCGTGGCGGAAAGTGCGCGTGGTGACTGTTGTATTCAATCCCGATTCAATTTCTGTGTTTCATCTACACTCTGATGGTCCACAGATTACAGAATGCCACCAGATGTGCATCGGAAACTACTACTGGTCTTCCAGGGAACGATCAAAGCGTAGACTGTTTGACACATTACTCCCGTGGAGGGAAGTGCGCCTTGTGACTGTTGTATTCAATCCCGATGCAATTTCTGTAATTCATCAACACTCTGATAGTGCACAGATTACAGAATGCCACCAGATGTGCATCGGAAACTACTACTGGCCTTCCAGAGAATAATCAAAGCGTAGACTGTTTGAGACATTACTCCCGTGGAAGAAAGTGCACATGGTGAATTCAATCCCGATGCAATCTCTGTGTTTCATCAACACTCTTATAGTCCATAGATTACAGATTTTCTCCAGATGTGCATCGGAAACTACTACTGGTCTTCCAGGGAACGATCAAAGCGTAAATTGTTTGAGACATTACTCACATTGAGGAAAGTGCGCATAGTGACTCTTGTAATCAATCCCGATGCAATTTCTGTGTTTCCTTAATACTCTGATAGTCCATAGATTACAGAATGCCACCAGATGTGCATCGGAAACTACTACTGGTCTTCCAGGGAACGATCAAAGCGTGGACTGTTTGAGAAATTACTCCAATAGAGGAAAGTGCGAATGGTGACTGTTGTATTCAATCCCGATGCAGTTTCTGTGTTTCAGCAACACTCTGATAGTCCACAGATTACAGAATGCCACCAGATGTGCATCGGAAACTACTACTGGTCTTACAGGGAACGATCAAAGCGTAGACTGTTTGAGACATTACTCCCGTGGCGGAAAGTGCGCGTGGTGACTGTTGTATTCAATCCCGAAGCAATTTCTGTGTTTCATCTACACTCTGATGGTCCACAGATTACAGAATGCCACCAGATGTGCATCGGAAACTAATACTGGTCTTCCAGGGAACGATCAAAGAGTAGACAGTTTGAGACATTACTCCCATGGAGGAAAGTGCGGATGGGGACTGTTGTATTCAATCCCGATGCAATTTCTGTGTTTCATCAACACTCTGATAGTGCACAGATTACAGAATGCCTCCAGATGTGCATCGGAAACTACTACTGGTCTTCCAGGGAACGATCAGAGCCTAAACTCTTTGAGACATTGCTCCCATGGAGGAAAGTGCGCATGGTGACTGTTGTATTCAATCCCGATGTAATTTCTGTGTTAAATCAACAGTCGGATAGACCGCAGATTATAGAATGCCTCCAGATGTGCATCGGAAACTACTACTGGTCTTAGTGGGAACGATCAAAGCGAAGAGTGTTTGAGACATTACTCCCATGCAGGAAAGTGCGCATGGTGACTGTTGTATTTAATCCCGATGCCATTTCTTTGTTTCATCAACACTCTGATAGTCCACAGTTTACAGAATGCCTCCAGATGTGCATCGGAAACTACTACTGGTCTTCCAGGGAACGATCAAAGCGTAGACTCATTCAGACATCACTCCCATGGAGGAAAGTGCGCATGGTGAATGTTGTATTTAATCCCGATGCCATTTCTGTGTTTCGTCAACACTTTGAACGTCCACAGATTACAGATTGCCTCCAGATGACCATCGCAAACTACTACTGGTCTTCGAGGGAACGATCTAAGCGTAGACTGTTTGAGACATTACTCCCAAGGAGGAAAGTGTGCATTGTGACTGTTGTATTCACTACCGATGGAATTTTTGTGTTTCATCAATACCCTGATAGTCCACAGATTACAGAATGCCACCAGATGTGCATCGGAAATTACTACTGGTCTTGCAGGGAACGATCAAAACGTAGACTGTTTGAGACATTAATCCCATGGAGGAAAGTGTGCATGGTGACTGTTGTATTCAATTCCTATGCAATTTCTGTGTTTCATCAACACTTTGAAGGTCCACAAATTACAAAATGCCTGCAGATGTGCATCGGAAACTACTACTGGTCTTCCAGGGAACGATCAATGCGTAGACTGTTTCAGACATTACACCTATGAAGGAAAGTGCGGATGGTGACTGTTGTATTCAATCCCGATGCAATTTCTGTGTTTCATCAACACTCTGATAGTCCACAGATTACAGATTGCCTCCAGATGTACACCGGAAACTACTACTGGTCTTCCTGGGAACGATCAAAGACGTAGACTGTTTGAGACATTACTCCCATGGAGGAAAGTGTGCAGGGTGACTGTTGTATTCAAACCCTATGCAATTTCTGTGTTTCATCAACACTTTGAAGGTCGACAAATTACAGAATGCCTCCAGATGTGCATCGGAAACTACTACTGGTCTTCCTGGGAACGATCAAAGCGTAGACTGTTTCAGACATTACTCCCATGGAGGAAAGTGCGGATGGTGACTGTTGTATTCAATCCCAATGCAATTTCCGTGTTTCATCAACACTCTGATAGTCCACAGATTACAGATTGCATCCAGATGTCCATCGGAAACTACTACGGGTCTTCCAGGGAACGATCAAATCGTAGACTGTTTGAGACATTACTCCCATACAGGAAAGTGCGCATGGTGACTGTTGTATTCAATCCCGATGTAATTTCTGTGTTTCATCAACAGTCTGATAGACCACAGATTATAGAATGCCTCCAGATGTGCATCGTAAACTACTACTGGTCTTAGTGGGAACGATCAAAGCGTAGAGTGTTTGAGACATTACTCCCATGCAGGAAAGTGCGCATGGTGACTGTTGTATTTAATCCCGATGCCATTTCTTTGTTTCATCAACACTCTGATAGTCCACAGATTACAGAATGCCTCCAGATGTGCATCGGAAACTACTACTGGTCTTCCAGGGAACGATCAAAGCGTAGACTCATTCAGACATCACTCCCATGGAGGAAAGTGCGCATGGTGAATGTTGTATTTAATCCCGATGCCATTTCTGTGTTTCGTCAACACTTTGAACGTCCACAGATTACAGATTGCCTCCAGATGTCCATCGCAAACTACTACTGGTCTTCGAGGGAACGATCTAAGCGTAGACTGTTTGAGACATTACTCCCAAGGAGGAAAGTGTGCATTGTGACTGTTGTATTCACTACCGATGGAATTTTTGTGTTTCATCAATACCCTGATAGTCCACAGGTTACAGAATGCCACCAGATGTGCATCGGAAACTACCACTGGTCTTCCAGGGAACGATCAAATCGTAGACTGTTTGAGACATTACTCCCATGGAGGAAAGGGTGCATGGTGACTGTTGTATTCAATCCCTATGCAATATCTGTGTTTCATCAACACTTTGAAGGTCCACAAATTACAGAATGCCTGCAGATGTGCATCGGAAACTACTACTGGTCTTCCAGGGAACGATCAATGCGTAGACTGTTTCAGACATTACTCCTATGAAGGAAAGTGCGGATGGTGACTGTTGTATTCAATCCCGATGCAATTTCTGTGTTTCATCAACAGTCTGATAGTCCGCAGATTATAGAATGCCACCAGATGTGCATCGGAAACTACTACTGGTCTTCCAGGGAACGATCAAAGCGTAGACTGTTTGAGACATTACTCCCATGGAGGAAAGTGTGCATGGTGACTGTTGTATTCAATCCCTATGCAATTTCTGTGTTTCATCAACACTTTGAAGGTCCACAAATTACAGAATGTCTGCAGATGTGCATCGGAAACTACTACTGGTCTTCCAGGGAACGATCAATGCGTAGACTGTTTCAGACATTACTCCCGTGGAGGAAAGTGCGCATGGTGACTGTTGTATTTAATCCCGATGCATTTTCTGTGTTTCATCAACACTCTTATAGACCACAGATTACTGAATGCCACCAGATGTGCATCGGAAACTCCTACTGGTCTTCCAGGGAACGATCAAATCGTAGACTGTTTCAGACATTACTCCCATGGAGGAAAGTGTGCATGATGACTGTTGTATTCAATCCCGATGCAATTTCTGTGTTTCGTCAACACTTTGAAGGTCCACAGGTTACAGAATGCCTCCAGATGTGCAGCGGAAACTACTACTGGCCTAACTGGGAACGATCAAACCGTAGACAATTTCAGACATTACTCCCATGGAGGAAAGTGCGGATGGTGACTGTTGTATTCAAACCCGATGCAATTTCCGTGTTTCATCAACACTCTGATAGTCCACAGATTACAGATTGCATCCAGATGTCCATCGGAAACTACTACGGGTCTTCCAGGGAACGATCAAATCGTAGACTGTTTGAGACATTACTGCCATGGAGAAAAGTGCGCATGGTGACTGTTGTATTCAATCCCGATTCAATTTCTGTGTTTCATCAACAGTCTGATAGTCCACAGATTACAGAGTGCCTCCAGATGTGCATCGGAAACTACTACTGGTCTTAATGGGAACGATCAAACCGTAGAGTGTTTGAGACATTACTCCCATGGAGGAAAGTGCGCATGGTAACTGTTGTATTCACTCCCGATGCAATTTTTGTGTTTCATCAACACTCTGATAGTCCACAGATTACAGAATGCCACCAGACATGCATCGGAAACTACTACTGGTCTTCCAGGGAACGATCGAAGAGTAAACACTTTGGGACATTACTCCTATGGAGGAAAGTGCGCATGGTGATTGTTGTATTCATTCCCGATGCATTTTCTGTGTTTCATCAACTCTCAGATAGTCCACAGATTACAGAATACCTCCAGATGTGCAACGGGAACTACTACTGGTCTTCCTGGGAACGATCAAAGCGTAGACTGTTGAGACATTACTCCCATGAAGGAAAGTGTACATGGTGACTGTAGTATTCAATCACGATGCAATTTTTGTGTTTCATCAACACTCTGATAGTCCACAGATCACAGAATGCCACCAGATGTGCATCGGAAACTGCTTCTGGTCTTCCAGAGAACGATAAAAGCGTAGACTGTTTGAGACACTACACCCTTTCAGGAAAGTGCGCATGGTGACTGTTGTATTCAATCCCGATGCAAATTTCTGTGTTTCAACAATACTCTGATAGTCCACAGATTACAGAATGCCACCAGATGTGCATCGGAAACTACTACTGGTCTTCCAGGGAACGATCAGAACCTAAACTCTTTGAGACATTGCTCGCATGCAGGAACGTGCGCATGGTGACTGTTGTATCCAATCCCGATGTAATTTCTGTGTTTCATCAACAGTCTGATAGACCACAGATTATAGAATGCCTATAGATGTGCATCGGAAACTACTACTGGTCTTAGTGGGAACGATCAAAGCGTAGAGTGTTTGAGACATTGCTCCAATAGGGAAGTGCGCATGGTGAGTGTTGTATTCAATCCCGATGTAATTTCTTTGTTTCATCAACACTCTGATAGTCCACAGATTACAGAATGCCTCCAGATGTGCACCGAAAACTACTACTGGTCTTCCAGGGAACGATCAAAGCGTAGACTCATTCAGACATTACTCCGATGGAGGAAAGTGCGCATGGTGAATGTTGTATTTCATCCCGATGCCATTTCTGTGTTTCGTCAACACTTTGAACGTCCACAGATTACAGATTGCCTCCAGATGTCCATCGGAAACTACTACTGGTCTTCGAGGGAACAATCAAAGCGTAGACTGTTTGAGACATTACTCCCAAGGAGGAAAGTGCGCATTGTGACTGTTGTATTCACTACCGATGGAATTTTTGTGTTTCATCAATACTCTGATAGTCCACAGATTACAGATTGCCTCCAGATGTACACCGGAAACTACTACTGGTCTTCCTGTGGAACGATCAAGAACGTAGACTGTTTGAGACATTACTCCCGTGGCGGAAAGTGTGCAGGGTGACTGTTGTATTAAATCCCGATGCAATTTCTGTGTTTCATCAACACTCTGATAGTCCACAGATTACGGAATGCCACCTGATGTGCATCGGAAACTACTACTGGTCTTACAGGGAACGATCAAAACGTAGACTGTTTGAGACATTACACCTATAGCGGAAAGTGCGCGTGGTGACTGTTGTATTCAATCCCGATGCAATGTCTGTATTTCATCAACACTCTGATGGTCCACAGATTACAGAATGCCATCAGATGTTCATCGGAAACTAATACTGGTCTTCCAGGGAACGATCAAAGCGTAGACTGTTTGAGACATTACTCCCATGGAGGAAAGTGCGGATGGGGACTGTTGTATTCAATCCCGATGCAATTTCTGTGTTTCATCAACACTCTGATATTGCACAGGTTACAGAATGCCTCCAGATGTGCATCGGAAACTACTACTGGTCTTCCAGGGAACGATCAGAGCCTAAACTCTTTGAGACATTGCTCCCATGGAGTAAAGTGCGCATGGTGACTGTTGTATTCAATCCCGATGCAATTTCTGTGTTTCATCAACAGTCTAATAGTCCACATATTACAGAATGCCTCCAGATGTGCATCGGAAACTACTACTAGTCTTAATGGGAACGATCAAAGCGTAGACTGTTTGACACATTACTCCCGTAGTGGAAAGTGCGCGTGGTGACTGTTGTATTCAATCCCGATGCAATTTCTGTGTTTCATCAACACTCTGATAGTGCACAGGTTACACAATCTCTCCAGATGTGCATCGGAAACTACAACTGGTCTTCCAGGGAACGATCAGAGCCTAAACTCTTTGAGACATTGCTTCCATGGAGGAAAGTGCGCATGGTGACTGTTGTATTCATTCCCGATGCATTTTCTGTGTTTCATCAACACTCAGATAGTCCACAGATTACAGAATGCCTCCAGATGTGCATCGGGAACTACTACTGGTCTTCCTGGGAACGATCAAAGCGTAGACTGTTTGAGACATTACACCCTTTCAGGAAAGTGCTCATGGTGACTGTTGTATTCAATCCCGATGCAAATTTCTGTGTTTCATCAACACTCAGATAGTCCACAGATTACAGAATGCCTCCAGATGTGCATCGGGAACTACTACTGGTCTTCCTGGGAACGATCAAAGCGTAGACTGTTTAGACATTATTCCCATGAGGGAAAGTGTACATGGTGACTGTTGTATTCAATCCCGATGCACTTTCTGTGTTTCATCAACACTCTGATAGTCCACAGATCACAGAATGATAGCAGATGTGCATCGGAAACTGCTTCTGGTCTTCCAGGGAACGATCAAAGCGTAGACTGTTTGAGACATTACACCCTTTCAGGAAAGTGCGCATGGTGACTGTTGTATTCAATCCCGATGCAAATTTCTGTGTTTCATCAATACTCTGATAGTCCACAGATTACAGAATGCCTCCAGATGTGCATCGGAAACTACCACTGATCTTCCAGGGAACGATCAAAGCGTAGACTGTTTAAGACATTACTCCCATGGAGGAAAGTGCCCATGGTAACTGTTGTATTCAATCCCGATGCAATATCTGTGTTTCATCAATACTCTGATAGTCCACAGATAACAGAATGCCACCAGATGTGCAACGGAAACTACCACTGGTCTTCCAGAGAACGATCAAAGCGTAGACTCTTTGAGACATTACTCCCATGGAGGAAAGTGCGCATGGTGACTGTTGTATTCAATCCCGATGCAATTTCTCTGTTTCATCAACACTCTGATAGTACACAGATTACTGATTGCCACCAGATGTGCATCGGAAACTACTACTGGTCTTCCAGAGAATAATCAAAGCGTAGACTGTTTGAGACATTACTCCCGTGGAGGAAAGTGCACATGGTGAATTCAATCCCGATGCAATGTCTGTATTTCATCAACACTCTGATGGTCCACAGATTACAGAATGCCACCAGATGTGCATCGGAAACTAATACTGGTCTTCCAGGGAACGATCAAAGCGTAGACTGTATGAGACATTACTCCCATGGAGGAAAGTGCGGATGGGGACTGTTGTATTCAAGCCCGATGCAATTTCTGTGTTTTTATCAACACTCTGATAGTGCACAGATTACAGAATTCCTCCAGATGTGCATCGGAAACTACTACTGGTCTTGCAGGGAACGATCAGAGCCTAAACTCTTTGAGACATTGCTCCCATGGAGTAAAGTGCGCATGGTGACTGTTGTATTCAATCCCGATGCAACTTCTGTGTTTCATCAACAGTCTAATAGTCCACATATTACAGAATGCCTCCAGATGTGCATCGGAAACTACTACTAGTCTTAATGGGAACGATCAAAGCGTAGACTGTTTGACACATTACTCCCGTGGCGGAAAGTGCGCGTGGTGACTGTTGTATTCAATCCCGATGCAATTTCTGTGTTTCATCTACACTCTGATGGTCCACAGATTACAGAATGCCACCAGATGTGCATCGGAAACTACTACTGGTCTTCCAGGGAACGATCAAAGCGTAGACTGTTTGACACATTACTCCCGTGGAGGAAAGTGCGCCTTGTGACTGTTGTATTCAATCCCGATGCAATTTCTGTAATTCATCAACACTCTGATAGTCCACAGATTACAGAATGCCACCAGATGTGCATCGGAAACTACTACTGGTCTTCCAGAGAATAATCAGAGCGTAGACTGTTTGAGACATTACTCCCGTGGAGGAAAGTGCGCATGGTGAATTCAATCCCGATGCAATTTCTGTGTTTCATCAACACTCTTATAGTCCATAGATTACAGATTGCCTCCAGATGCGCATCGGAAACTACTACTGGTCTTCCAGGGAACGATCAAAGCGTAAATTGTTTGAGACATTACTCACATTGAGGAAAGTGCGCATAGTGACTGTTGTATTCAATCCCGATGCAATTTCTGTGTTTCCTCAATACTCTGATAGTCCACAGATTACAGAATGCCACCAGATGTGCATCGGAAACTACTACTGGTCTTCCAGGGAACGATCAAAGCGTGGACTGTTTGAGACATTACTCCCATTGAAGAAAGTGCGAATGGTGACTGTTGTATTCAATACCGATGCAATTTCTGTCTTTCAGCAACACTCTGATAGTCCACAGATTACAGAATGCCACCAGATGTGCATCGGAAACTACTACTGGTCTTACAGGGAACGATCAAAGCGTAGACTGTTTGAGACATTACTCCCGTGTCGGAAAGTGCGCGTGGTGACTGTTGTATTCAATCCCGATGCAATTTCTGTGTTTCATCAACACTCTGATAGTGCACAGGTTACAGAATGCCACCAGATGTGCATCGGAAACTAATACTGGTCTTCCTGGGAACGATCAAAGCGTAGACTGTTTGAGACATTACTCCCATGGAGGAGAGTGCGGATGGGGACTGTTGTATTCAAACCCGATTCAATTTCTGTGTTTCATCAACACTCTGATAGTCCACAGATTACAGAATGCCACCAGACGTGCATCGGAAACTACGACAGGTCTTCCAGGGAACGATCAAAGGGTAAACACTTTGAGACATTACTCCTATGGAGGAAAGTGCGCATGGTGACTGTTGTATTCATTCCCGATGCATTTTCTGTGTTTCATCAACACTCAGATAGTCCACAGATAACAGAATGCCTCCAGATGTGCATCGGGAACTACTACTGGTCTTCCTGGGAACGATCAAAGCGTAGACTGTTTGAGACATTACACCCTTTCAGGAAAGTGCTCATGGTGACTGTTGTATTCAATCCCGATGCAAATTTCTGTGTTTCATCAACACTCAGATAGTCCACAGATTACAGAATGCCTCCAGATGTGCATCGGGAACTACTACTGGTCTTCCTGGGAACGATCAAAGCGTAGACTGTTTGAGACATTATTCCCATGAGGGAAAGTGTACATGGTGACTGTTGTATTCAATCCCGATGCACTTTCTGTGTTTCATCAACACTCTGATAGTCCACAGATCACAGAATGATAGCAGATGTGCATCGGAAACTGCTTCTGGTCTTCCAGGGAACGATCAAAGCGTAGACTGTTTGAGACATTACACCCTTTCAGGAAAGTGCGCATGGTGACTGTTGTATTCAATCCCGATGCAAATTTCTGTGTTTCATCAATACTCTGATAGTCCACAGATTACAGAATGCCTCCAGATGTGCATCGGAAACTACCACTGATCTTCCAGGGAACGATCAAAGCGTAGACTGTTTAAGACATTACTCCCATGGAGGAAAGTGCCCATGGTAACTGTTGTATTCAATCCCGATGCAATATCTGTGTTTCATCAATACTCTGATAGTCCACAGATAACAGAATGCCACCAGATGTGCAACGGAAACTACCACTGGTCTTCCAGAGAACGATCAAAGCGTAGACTCTTTGAGACATTACTCCCATGGAGGAAAGTGCGCATGGTGACTGTTGTATTCAATCCCGATGCAATTTCTCTGTTTCATCAACACTCTGATAGTACACAGATTACTGATTGCCACCAGATGTGCATCGGAAACTACTACTGGTCTTCCAGAGAATAATCAAAGCGTAGACTGTTTGAGACATTACTCCCGTGGAGGAAAGTGCACATGGTGAATTCAATCCCGATGCAATGTCTGTATTTCATCAACACTCTGATGGTCCACAGATTACAGAATGCCACCAGATGTGCATCGGAAACTAATACTGGTCTTCCAGGGAACGATCAAAGCGTAGACTGTATGAGACATTACTCCCATGGAGGAAAGTGCGGATGGGGACTGTTGTATTCAAGCCCGATGCAATTTCTGTGTTTTTATCAACACTCTGATAGTGCACAGATTACAGAATTCCTCCAGATGTGCATCGGAAACTACTACTGGTCTTGCAGGGAACGATCAGAGCCTAAACTCTTTGAGACATTGCTCCCATGGAGTAAAGTGCGCATGGTGACTGTTGTATTCAATCCCGATGCAACTTCTGTGTTTCATCAACAGTCTAATAGTCCACATATTACAGAATGCCTCCAGATGTGCATCGGAAACTACTACTAGTCTTAATGGGAACGATCAAAGCGTAGACTGTTTGACACATTACTCCCGTGGCGGAAAGTGCGCGTGGTGACTGTTGTATTCAATCCCGATGCAATTTCTGTGTTTCATCTACACTCTGATGGTCCACAGATTACAGAATGCCACCAGATGTGCATCGGAAACTACTACTGGTCTTCCAGGGAACGATCAAAGCGTAGACTGTTTGACACATTACTCCCGTGGAGGAAAGTGCGCCTTGTGACTGTTGTATTCAATCCCGATGCAATTTCTGTAATTCATCAACACTCTGATAGTCCACAGATTACAGAATGCCACCAGATGTGCATCGGAAACTACTACTGGTCTTCCAGAGAATAATCAGAGCGTAGACTGTTTGAGACATTACTCCCGTGGAGGAAAGTGCGCATGGTGAATTCAATCCCGATGCAATTTCTGTGTTTCATCAACACTCTTATAGTCCATAGATTACAGATTGCCTCCAGATGCGCATCGGAAACTACTACTGGTCTTCCAGGGAACGATCAAAGCGTAAATTGTTTGAGACATTACTCACATTGAGGAAAGTGCGCATAGTGACTGTTGTATTCAATCCCGATGCAATTTCTGTGTTTCCTCAATACTCTGATAGTCCACAGATTACAGAATGCCACCAGATGTGCATCGGAAACTACTACTGGTCTTCCAGGGAACGATCAAAGCGTGGACTGTTTGAGACATTACTCCCATTGAAGAAAGTGCGAATGGTGACTGTTGTATTCAATACCGATGCAATTTCTGTGTTTCAGCAACACTCTGATAGTCCACAGATTACAGAATGCCACCAGATGTGCATCGGAAACTACTACTGGTCTTACAGGGAACGATCAAAGCGTAGACTGTTTGAGACATTACTCCCGTGTCGGAAAGTGCGCGTGGTGACTGTTGTATTCAATCCCGATGCAATTTCTGTGTTTCATCAACACTCTGATAGTGCACAGGTTACAGAATGCCACCAGATGTGCATCGGAAACTAATACTGGTCTTCCTGGGAACGATCAAAGCGTAGACTGTTTGAGACATTACTCCCATGGAGGAGAGTACGGATGGGGACTGTTGTATTCAAACCCGATTCAATTTCTGTGTTTCATCAACACTCTGATAGTCCACAGATTACAGAATGCCACCAGACGTGCATCGGAAACTACGACAGGTCTTCCAGGGAACGATCAAAGGGTAAACACTTTGAGACATTACTCCTATGGAGGAAAGTGCGCATGGTGACTGTTGTATTCATTCCCGATGCATTTTCTGTGTTTCATCAACACTCAGATAGTCCACAGATTACAGAATGCCTCCAGATGTGCATCGGGAACTACTACTGGTCTTCCTGGGAACGATCAAAGCGTAGACTGTTTGAGACATTATTCCCATGAGGGAAAGTGTACATGGTGACTGTTGTATTCAATCCCGATGCACTTTCTGTGTTTCATCAACACTCTGATAGTCCACAGATCACAGAATGCCACCAGATGTGCATCGGAAACTGCTTCTGGTCTTCCAGGGAACGATCAAAGTGTAGACTGTTTTTGACATTACACCCTTTCAGGAAAGTGCGCATGGTGACTGTTGTATTCAATCCCGATGCAATTTCTCTGTTTCATCAACACTCTGATAGTACACAGATTACTGATTGCCTCCAGATGTGCATCGGAAACTACTACTGGTCTTCCTGGGATCGATCAAATAGTGGACTGTTTCAGACATTACTCCCATGGAGGAAAGTGTGCATGTTGACTGTTGTATTCAATCCCGATGCAATATCTGTGTTTCATCAACACTTTGAAGGTCCACAGGTTACAGAATGCCTCCAGATGTGCAGCGGAAACTACTACTGGTCTTACTGGGAACTATCAAAGCGTAGAGTGTTTCAGACGTTACTCCCATGGAGGAAAGTGCGGATGGTGACTGTTGTATTCAATCCCGATGCAATTTCCGTGTTTCATCAACACTCTGATAGTCCACAGATTACAGATTGCATCCAGATGTCCATCGGCAACTACTACGGGTCTTCCAGGGAACTATCAAATCGTAGACTGTTTGAGACATTACTCCCATTCAGGAAAGTGCGCATGGTGACTGTTGTATTCAATCCCGATGCAATTTCTGTGTTTTATCTACACTCTGATGGTCCACAGATTACAGAATTCCACCAGATGTGCATCGGAAACTACTACTAGTCTTAATGGGAACGATCAAAGCGTAGACTGTTTGACACATTACTCCCGTGGCGGAAAGTGCGCGTGGTGACTGTTGTATTCAATCCCGATGCAATTTCTGTAATTCATCAACACTCTGATGGTCCACAGATTACAGAATGCCACCAGATGTGCATCTGAAACTACTACTGGTCTTCCAGAGAATAATCAAAGCGTAGACTGTTTGAGACATTACTCCCGTGGAGGAAAGTGCACATGGTGAATTCAATCCCGATGCAATTTCTGTGTTTCATCAACACTCTTATAGTCCATAGATTACAGATTGCCTCCAGATGTGCATCGGAATCTACTACTGGTCTTCCAGGGAACGATCAAAGCGTAAATTGTTTGAGACATTACTCACATTGAGGTAAGTGCGCATAGTGACTGTTGTATTCAATCCCGATGCAATTTCTGTGTTTCCTCAATACTCTGATAGTCCACAGATTACAGAATGCCACCAGATGTGCATCGGAAACTACTACTGGTCTTCCAGGGAACGATCAAAGCGTGGACTGTTTGAGACATTACTCCCATAGAGGAAAGTGCGAATGTTGACTGTTGTATTCAATACCGATGCAATTTCTGTGCTTCAGCAACACACTGGTAGTCCACAGATTACGGAATGCCACCAGATGTGCATCGGAAACTACTACTGGCCTTACAGGGAACGATCAAAGCGTAGACTGTTTGAGACATTACTCCTGTGGCGGAAAGTGCGCGTGGTGACTGTTGTATTCAATCCCGATGCAATTTCTGTGTTTCATCTACACTCTGATGGTCCACAGATTACGGAATGCAACCAGATGTGCATCGGAAACTAATAATGGTCTTCCTGGGAACGATCAAAGCGTAGACTGTTTGGGGCATTACTCCCATGGAGGAGAGTGCGGATGGGGACTGTTGTATTCAAACCCGATGCAATTTCTGTGTTTCATCAACACTCTTATAGTCCATAGATTACAGATTGCCTCCAGATGTGCATCGGAAACTACTACTGGTCTTCCAGGGAACGATCAAAGCGTAAATTGTTTGAGACATTACTCACATTGAGGAAAGTGCGCATAGTGACTGTTGTATTCAATCCCGATGCAATTTCTGTGTTTCCTCAATACTCTGATAGTCCACAGATTACAGAATGCCTACAGATGTGCATAGGAAGCTACTACTGGTCTTAATGGGAACGATCAAAGCGTAGAGTGTTTGAGACATTACTCCCATGGAGGAAAGTGCGCATTGTGACTGTTGTATTCACTCCCGATGCAATTTTTGTGTTTCATCAACACTCAGATAGTCCACAGATTACAGAATGCCTCCAGATGTGCATCGGAAACTACTACAGGTCTTCCAGGGAACGATCAAAGGGTAAACACTTTGAGACATTACTCCTATGGAGGAAAATGCGCATGGTGACTGTTGTATTCAATCCCGATGCATTTTCTGTGTTTCATCAACACTCAGATAGTCCACAGATTACAGAATGCCTCCAGATGTGCATCGGGAACTACTACTGGTCTTCCTGGGAACGATCAAAGCGTAGACTGTTTGAGACATTATTCCCATGAGGGAAAGTGTACATGGTGACTGTTGTATTCAATCCCGATGCACTTTCTGTGTTTCATCAACACTCTGATAGTCCACAGATCACAGAATGCCACCAGATGTGCATCGGAAACTGCTTCTGGTCTTCCAGGGAACGATCAAAGTGTAGACTGTTTGAGACATTACACCCTTTCAGGAAAGTGCGCATGGTGACTGTTGTATTCAATCCCGATGCAAATTTCTGTGTTTCATCAATACTCTGATAGTCCACAGATTACAGAATGCCTCCAGAAGTGCATCGGAAACTACCACTGATCTTCCAGGGAACGATCAAAGCGTAGACTGTTTGAGACATTACTCCCATGGAGGAAAGTGCCCATGGTAACTGTTGTATTCAATGCCGATGAAATATCTGTGTTTCATCAATACTCTGATAGTCCACAGATAACAGAATGCCACCAGATGTGCAACGGAAACTACCACTGGTCTTCCAGAGAACGATCAAAGCGTAGACTCTTTGAGACATTACTCCCATGGAGGAAAGTGTGCATGGTGACTGTTGTATTCAATCCCGATGCAATTTCTGTGTTTCATGAACACTTTGAAGGTCCACAGGTTACAGAATGCCACCAGATGTGCAGCGGAAACTACTACTGGTCTTACTGGGAACGATCAAGTCGTAGACTGTTTCAGACATTACTCCCATGGAGGAAAGTGCGGATGGTGACTGTTGTATTCAATCCCGATGCAATTTCCGTGTTTCATCAACACTCTGATAGTCCACAGATTACAGATTGCATCCAGATGTCCATCGGAAACTACTACGGGTCTTCCAGGGAACTATCAAATCGTAGACTGTTTGAGACATTACTCCCATGGAGGAAAGTGCGCATGGTGACTGTTGTATTCAATCCCGATGCAATTTCTGTGTTTCATCTACACTCTGATGGTCCACAGATTACAGAATGCCACCAGATGTGCATCGGAAACTACTACTGGTCTTCCAGGGAACGATCAAAGCGTAGACTGTTTGACACATTACTCCCGTGGAGGAAAGTGCGCCTTGTGACTGTTGTATTCAATCCCGATGAAATTTCTGTGTTTCATCAACACTTTGAAGGTCCACAGGTTACAGAATGCCTCCAGATGTGCAGCGGAAACTACTACTGGTCTTACTGGGAACTATCAAAGCGTAGACTGTTTCAGACATTACTCCCATGGAGGAAAGTGCGGATGGTGACTGTTGTATTCAATCCCGATGCAATTTCCGTGTTTCATCAACACTCTGATAGTCCACAGATTACAGATTGCATCCAGATGTCCATCGGAAACTACTACGGGTCTTCCAGGGAACGATCAAATCGTAGACTGTTTGAGACATTACTCCCATTCAGGAAAGTGCGCATGGTGATTGTTGTATTCAATCCCGATGCAATTTCTGTGTTTCATCTACACTCTGATGGTCCACAGATTACAGAATGCCACCAGATGTGCATCGGAAACTACTATTGGTCTTCCAGGGAACGATCAAAGCGTAGACTGTTTGACACATTACTCCCGTTGAGGAAAGTGCGCCTTGTGGCTGTTGTATTCAATCCCGATGCAATTTCTGTAATTCATCAACACTCTGATAGTCCACAGATTACAGAATGCCACCAGATGTGCATCGGAAACTACTACTGGTCTTCCAGAGAATAATCAAAGCGTAGACTGTTTGAGACATTACTCCCGTGGAGGAAAGTGCACATGGTGAATTCAATCCCGATGCAATGTCTGTATTTCATCAACACTCTGATGGTCCACAGATTACAGAATGCCAGGGAACGATCAAAGCGTAGACTGTTTGAGACATTACTCCCATGGAGGAAAGTGCGGATGGGGACTGTTGTATTCAATCTTGATGCAATTTCTGTGTTTCATCAACACTCTGATAGTGCACATATTACAGAATGCCTCCAGATGTGCATCGGAAACTACTACTGGTCTTGCAGGGAACGATCAGAGCCTAAACTCTTTGAGACATTGCTCCCATGGAGTAAAGTGCGCATGGTGACTGTTGTATTCAATCCCGATGCAACTTCTGTGTTTCATCAACAGTCTAATAGTCCACATATAACAGAATGCCTCCAGATGTGCATCGGAAACTACTACTAGTCTTAATGGGAACGATCAAAGCGTAGACTGTTTGACACATTACTAACGTGGCGGAAAGTGCGCGTGGTGACTGTTGTATTCAATCCCGATGCAATTTCTGTAATTCATCAACACACTGATGGTCCACAGATTACAGAATGCCACCAGATGTGCATCGGAAACTACTACTGGTCTTCCAGAGAATAATCAAAGCGTAGACTGTTTGAGACATTACTCCCGTGGAGGAAAGTGCACATGGTGAATTCAATCCCGATGCAATTTCTGTGTTTCATCAACACTCTTATAGTCCATAGATTACAGATTGCCTCCAGATGTGCATCGGAAACTACTACTGGTCATCCAGGGAACGATCAAAGCGTAAATTGTTTGAGACATTACTCACATTGAGGAAAGTGCGCATAGTGACTGTTGTATTCAATCCCGATCAATTTCTGTGTTTCCTCAATACTCTGATACTCCACAGATTACAGAATGCCACCAGATGTGCATCGGAAACTACTACTGGTCTTCCAGGGAACGATCAAAGCGTGGAGTGTTTGAGACATTACTCCCATAGAGGAAAGTGCGAATGGTGACTGTTGTATTCAATACCGATGCAATTTCTGTGTTTCAGCAACACTCTGATAGTCCACAGATTACAGAATGCCACCAGATGTGCATCGGAAACTACTACTGGTCTTCCAGAGAATAATCAAAGCGTAGACTGTTTGAGACATTACTCCCGTGGAGGAAAGTGCACATGGTGAATTCAATCCCGATGCAATTTCTGTGTTTCATCAACACTCTTATAGTCCATAGATTACAGATTGCCTCCAGATGTGCATCGGAAACTACTACTGGTCTTCCAGGGAACGATCAAAGCGTAAATTGTTTGAGACATTACTCACATTGAGGAAAGTGTGCATAGTGACTGTTGTATTCAATCCCGATGCAATTTCTGTGTTTCCTCAATACTCTGATAGTCCACAGATTACAGAATGCCACCAGATGTGCATCGGAAACTACTACTGGTCTTCCAGGGAACGATCAAAGCGTGGACTGTTTGACACATTACTCCCATAGAGGAAAGTGCGAATGGTGACTGTTGTATTCAATACCGATGCAATTTCTGTGTTTCAGCAACACACTGATAGTCCACAGATTACAGAATGCCACCAGATGTGCATCGGAAACTACTACTGGTCTTACAGGGAACGATCAAAGCGTAGACTGTTTGAGACATTACTCCCGTGGCGGAAAGTGCGCATGGTGACTTTTGTATTCAATCCCGATGCAATTTCTGTGTTTCATCTACACTCTGATGGTCCACAGATTACAGAATGCCACCAGATGTGCATCGGAAACTAATACTGGTCTTCCTGGGAACGATCAAAGCGTAGACTGTTTGAGGCATTACTCCCATGGAGGAGAGTGCGCATGGTGACTGTTGTATTCAAACCCGATGCAATTTCTGTGTTTCATCAACACTCTGATAGTGCGCAGATTACAGAATGCCTCCAGATGTGCATCGGAAACTACTACTGGTCTTCCAGGGAACGATCAGAGCCTAAACTCTTTGAGACATTGCTCCCATGGAGGAAAGTGCGCATGGTGACTGTTGTATTCAATCCCGATGCAATTGCTGTGTTTCATCAACAATCTGATAGTCCACAGATTACAGAATGCCTACAGATGTGCATCGGAAGCTACTACTGGTCTTAATGGGAACGATCAAAGCGTAGAGTGTTTGAGACATTACTCCCATGGAGGAAAGTGCGCATTGTGACTGTTGTATTCACTCCCGATGCAATTTTTGTGTTTCATCAACACTCTGATAGTCCACAGATTACAGAATGCCACCAGACGTGCATCGGAAACTACTACAGGTCTTCCACTGAACGATCAAAGGGTAAACACTTTGAGACATTACTCCTATGAAGGAAAGTGCGCATGGTGACTGTTGTATTCAATCCCGATGCAAATTTCTGTGTTTCATCAATACTCTGATAGTGCACAGATTACAGAATGCCTCCAGATGTGCATCGGAAACTACCACTGATCTTCCAGGGAACGATCAAAGCGTAGACTGTTTGAGACATTACTCCCATGGAGAAAAGTGCCCATGGTAACTGTTGTATTCAATCCCGATGCAATATCTGTGTTTCATCAATACTCTGATAGTCCACAGATAACAGAATGCCACCAGATGTGCATCGGAAACTACCACTGGTCTTCCAGAGAACGATCAAAGCGTAGACTCTTTGAGACATTACTCCCATGGAGGAAAGTGCGCATGGTGACTGTTGTATGCAATCCCGATGCAATTTCTCTGTTTCATCAACACTCTGATAGTACACAGATTACTGATTGCCTCCAGATGTGCATCGGATACTACTACTGGTCTTCCTGGGAACGATCAAATCGTGGACTGCTTCAGACATTACTCCCATGGAGGAAAGTGTGCATGGTGACTGTTGTATTCAATCCCGATGCATTTTCTTTGTTTCATCAACTCTTTGAAGGTCCACAGGTTACAGAATGCCTCCAGATGTGCAGCGGAAACTACTACTGGTCTTACTGGGAACGATCAAAGCGTAGACTGTTTCAGACATTACTCCCATGGAGGAAAGTGCGGATGGTGACTGTTGTATTCAATCCCGATGCAATTTCCGTGTTTCATCAACACTCTGATAGTCCACAGATTACAGATTGCATCCAGATGTCCATCGGAAACTACTACTGGTCTTCCAGTGAACGATCAAAGCGTAGACTCATTCAGACATTACTCCCATGGAGGAAAGTGCGCATGGTGAATGTTGTACTTAATCCCGATGCCATTTCTGTGTTTCTTCAACACTTTGAACGTCCACAGATTACAGATTGAGTCCAGATGTCCATCGCAAACTACTACTGGTCTTCGAGGGAACGATCAAAGCGTAGACTGTTTGAGACATTACTCCCAAGGAGGAAAGTGTGCATTGTGACTGTTGTATTCACTACCGATGGAATTTTTGTGTTTCATCAATACTCTGATAGTCCACAGATTACAGATTGCCTCCAGATGTACACCGGAAACTACTACTGGTCTTCCTATGAACGATCAAAAACGTAGACTGTTTGAGACATTACTCCCATGGAGGAAAGTGTGCCGGGTGACTGTTGTATTCAAACCCTATGCAATTTCTGTGTTTCATCAACACTTTGAAGGTCCACAAATTACAGAATGCCTCCAGATGTGCATCGGAAACTACTACTGGTCTTCCAGAGAATAATCAAAGCGTAGACTGTTTGAGACATTACTCCCGTGGAGGAAAGTGCACATGGTGAATTCAATCCCGATGCAATTTCTGTGTTTCATCAACACTCTTATAGTCCATAGATTACAGATTGCCTCCAGATGTGCATCGGAAACTACTACTGGTCTTCCAGGGAACGATCAAAGCGTAAATTGTTTGAGACATTACTCACATTGAGGAAAGTGCGCATAGTGACTTTTGTATTCAATCCCGATGCAATTTCTTTGTTTCATCAACACTCTGATAGTCCACAGATTACAGATTGCCTCCAGATGTGCATCGGAAACTACTACTGGTCTTCCAGGGAACGATCAAATCGTAGACTGTTTGAGACATTACTCCCATTCAGGAAAGTGCGCATGGTGACGGTTGTATTCAATCCCGATGTAATTTCTGTGTTTCATCAACAGTCTGATAGACCACAGATTATAGAATGCCTACAAATGTGCATCGGAAACTACTACTGGTCTTCCTGGGAACGATCAAAGCGTAGAGTGTTTGAGACATTACTCCCATGCAGGAAAGTGCGCATGGTGACTGTTGTATTTAATCCCGATGCCATTTCTTTGTTTCATCAACACTCTGATAGTCCACAGATTACAGAATGCCTCCAGATGTGCATCGGAAACTAATACTGGTCTTCCAGTGAACGATCAAAGCGTAGACTCATTCAGACATTACTCCCATGGAGGAAAGTGCGCATGGTGAATGTTGTACTTAATCCCGATGCCATTTCTGTGTTTCGTCAACACTTTGAACGTCCACAGATTACAGATTGAGTCCAGATGTCCATCGCAAACTACTACTGGTCTTCGAGGGAACGATCAAAGCGTAGACTGTTTGAGACATTACTCCCAAGGAGGAAAGTGTGCATTGTGACTGTTGTATTCACTACCGATGGAATTTTTGTGTTTCATCAATACTCTGATAGTCCACAGATTACAGATTGCCTCCAGATGTACACCGGAAACTACTACTGGTCTTCCTATGAACGATCAAAAACGTAGACTGTTTGAGACATTACTCCCATGGAGGAAAGTGTGCAGGGTGACTGTTGTATTCAAACCCTATGCAATTTCTGTGTTTCATCAACACTTTGAAGGTCCACAAATTACAGAATGCCTCCAGATGTGCATCGGAAACTACTACTGGTCTTCCAGAGAATAATCAAAGCGTAGATTGTTTGAGACATTACTCCCGTGGAGGAAAGTGCACATGGTGAATTCAATCCCGATGCAATTTCTGTGTTTCATCAACACTCTTATAGTCCATAGATTACAGATTGCCTCCAGATGTGCATCGGAAACTACTACTGGTCTTCCAGGGAACGATCAAAGCGTAAATTGTTTGAGACATTACTCACATCGAGGAAAGTGCGCATAGTGACTTTTGTATTCAATCCCGATGCAATTTCTGTGTTTCCTCAATACTCTGATAGTCCACAGATTACAGAATGCCAGCAGATGTGCATCGGAAACTACTACTGGTCTTCCAGGGAACGATCAAAGCGTGGACTGTTTGAGACATTGCTCCCATGGAGGAAAGTGCGCATGGTGTCTGTTGTATTCAATCCCGATGCAATTGCTGTGTTTCATCAACAATCTGATAGTCCACAGATTACAGAATGCCTACAGATGTGCATCGGAAGCTACTACTGGTCTTAATGGGAACGATCAAAGCGTAGAGTGTTTGAGACATTACTCCCATGGAGGAAAGTGCGCATTGTGAATGTTGTATTCACTCCCGATGCAATTTTTGTGATTCATCAACACTCTGATAGTCCACAGATTACAGAATGCCACCGTACGTGCATCGGAAACTACTACAGGTCTTCCAGTGAACGATCAAAGGGTAAACACTTTGAGACATTACTCCTATGAAGGAAAGTGCGCATGGTGACTGTTGTATTCATTCCCGATGCATTTTCTGTGTTTCATCAACACTCAGATAGTCCACAGGTTACAGAATGCCTCCAGATGTGCATCGGGAACTACTACTGGTCTTCCTGGGAACGATCAAAGCGTAGACTGTTTGAGACATTATTCCCATGAGGGAAAGTGTACATGGTGACTGTTGTATTCAATCCCGATGCAATATCTGTGTTTCATCAATACTCTGATAGTCCACAGATAACAGAATGCCACCAGATGTGCATCGGAAACTACCACTGGTCTTCCAGAGAACGATCAAAGCGTAGACTCTTTGAGACATTACTCCCATGGAGGAAAGTGCTCATGGTGACTGTTGTATTCAATCCCGATGCAATTTCTCTGTTTCATCAACACTCTGATAGTACACAGATTACTGATTGCCTCCAGATGTGCATCGGAAACTACTACTGGTCTTCCTGGGAACGATCAAATCGTGGAGTGTTTCAGACATTACTCCCATGGAGGAAAGTGTGCATGGTGACAGTTGTATTCAAACCCTATGCAATTTCTGTGTTTCATCAACACTTTGAAGGTCCACAAATTACAGAATGCCTCCAGATGTGCATCGGAAACTACTACTGGTCTTCCAGGGAACGATCAAAGCGTGGACTGAGACATTACTCCCATAGAGGAAAGTGCGAATGGTGACTGTTGTATTCAATACCGATGCAATTTCTGTGTTTCAGCAACACTCTGAGAGTCCACAGATTACAGAATGCCACCAGATGTGCATCGGAAACTACTACTGGTCTTCCAGAGAATAATGAAAGCGTAGACTCTTTGAGACATTACTCCCGTGGAGGAAAGTGCACATGGTGAATTCAATCCCGATGCAACTTCTGTGTTTCATCAACACTCTTATAGTCCATAGATTACAGATTGCCTCCAGATGTGCATCGGAAACTACTACTGGTCTTCCAGGGAACGATCAAAGCGTAGACTGTTTGAGACATTACTCACATGGAGGAGAGTCCGCATGGTGAAAGTTGTATTCAATCCCGATGCAATTTCTGTGTTTCATCAACACTCTGATAGTCCACAGATTACAGATTGCCTCCAGATGTACACCGGAAACTACTACTGGTCTTCCTATGAACGATCAAAAACGTAGACTGTTTGAGACATTACTCCCATGGAGGAAAGTGTGCAGGGTGACAGTTGTATTCAAACCCTATGCAATTTCTGTGTTTCATCAACACTTTGAAGGTCCACAAATTACAGAATGCCTCCAGATGTGCATCGGAAACTACTACTGGTCTTCCAGGGAACGATCAAAGCATGGACTGAGACATTACTCCCATAGAGGAAAGTGCGAATGGTGACTGTTGTATTCAATACCGATGCAATTTCTGTGTTTCAGCAACACTCTGAGAGTCCACAGATTACAGAATGCCACCAGATGTGCATCGGAAACTACTACTGGTCTTCCAGAGAATAATGAAAGCGTAGACTCTTTGAGACATTACTCCCGTGGAGGAAAGTGCACATGGTGAATTCAATCCCGATGCAACTTCTGTGTTTCATCAACACTCTTATAGTCCATAGATTACAGATTGCCTCCAGATGTGCATCGGAAACTACTACTGGTCTTCCAGGGAACGATCAAAGCGTAAATTGTTTGAGACATTACTCACATTGAGGAAAGTGCGCATAGTGACTGTTGTATTCAATCCCGATGCAATTTCTGTGTTTCCTCAATACTCTGATAGTCCACAGATTACAGAATGCCACCAGATGTGCATCGGAAACTACTACTGGTCTTCCAGGGAACGATCAAAGCGTGGACTGTTTGAGACATTACTCCCATAGAGGAAAGTGCGAATGGTGACTGTTGTATTCAATACCGATGCACTTTCTTTGTTTCAGCAACACACTGATAGTCCACAGATTACAGAATGCCACCAGATGTGCATCGGAAACTACTACTGGTCTTACAGGGAACGATCAAAGCGTAGACTGTTTGAGACATTAATCCCGTGGCGGAAAGTGCGCGTGGTGACTGTTGTATTCAATCCCGATGCAATTTCTGTGTTTCATCTACACTCTGATGGTCCACAGATTACAGAATGCCACCAGATGTGCATCGGAAACTAATACTGGTCTTCCTGGGAACGATCAAAGCGTACACTGTTTGAGGCATTACTCCCATGGAGGAGAGTGCGGATGGGGCTGTTGTATTCAAACCCGATGCCATTTCTGTGTTTCATCAACACTCTGATAGTGCACAGATCACAGAATGCCACCAGATGTGCATCGGAAACTGCTTCTGGTCTTCCAGGGAACGATCAAAGCGTAGACTGTTTGAGACATTACACCCTTTCAGGAAAGTGCGCATGGTGACTGTTGTATTCAATCCCGATGCAATATCTGTGTTTCATCAATACTCTGATAGTCCACAGATAACAGAATGCCACCAGATGTGCATCGGAAACTACCACTGGTCATCCAGAGAACGATCAAAGCGTAGACTCTTTGAGACATTACTCCCATGGAGGAAAGTGCGCATGGTGACTGTTGTATTCAATCCCGATGCAATTTCTCTGTTTCATCAACACTCTGATAGTACACAGATTACTGATTGCCTCCAGATGTGCATCGGAAACTACTACTGGTCTTCCTGGGAACGATCAAATCGTGGACTGTTTCAGACATTACTCCCATGGAGGAAAGTGTGCATGGTGACTGTTGTATTAAATCCCGATGCAATTTCTTTGTTTCATCAACACTTTGTAGGTCCACAGGTTACAGAATGCCTCTAGATGTGCAGCGGAAACTACTAATGGTCTTACTGGGAACGATCAAAGCGTAGACTGTTTCAGACATTACTCCCATGGAGGAAAGTGCGGATGGTGACTGTTGTATTCAATCCCGATGCAATTTCCGTGTTTCATCAACACTCTGATAGTCCACAGATTACAGATTGCATCCAGATGTCCATCGGAAACTACTACTGGTCTTCCAGGGAACGATCAAATCGTAGACTGTTTGAGACATTACTCCCATTCAGGAAAGTGCACATGGTGACGGTTGTATTCAATCCCGACGTAATTTCTGTGTTTCATCAACAGTCTGATAGACCACAGATTATAGAATGCCTCCAAATGTGCATCGGAAACTACTACTGGTCTTCCTGGGAACGATCAAAGCGTGATGTGTTTGAGACATTACTCCCATAGAGGAAAGTGCGAATGGTGAGTGTTGTATTTAATCCCGATGCCATTTCTTTGTTTCATCAACACTCTGATAGTCCACAGATTACAGAATGCCTCCAGATGTGCATCGGAAACTACTACTGGACTTCCAGGGAACGATCAAAGCGTAGACTCATTCAGACATTACTCCCATGGAGGAAAGTGCGCATGGTGAATGTTGTACTTAATCCCGATGCTATTTCTGTGTTTCGTCAACACTTTGAACGTCCACAGATTACAGATTGAGTCCAGATGTCCATCGCAAACTACTACTGGTCTTCGAGGGAACGATCAAAGCGTAGACTGTTTGAGACATTACTCCCAAGGAGGAAAGTGTGCATTGTGACTGTTGTATTCACTACCGATGGAATTTTTGTGTTTCATCAATACTCTGATAGTCCACAGATTACAGAATGCCACCAGATGTGCATCGGAAACTACCACTGGTCTTCCAGAGAACGATCAAAGTGTAGACTGTTTGAGACATTACTCAAATGGAGGAAAGTGTGCATGGTGACTGTTGTATTCAATCCCTATGCACTTTCTGTGTTTCATCAACAGTCTGATAGTCCGCAGATTATAGAATGCCACCAGATGTGCATCGGAAACTACTACTGGTCTTCCAGGGAACGATCAAAGCGTAGACTGTTTGAGACATTACTCCCATGGAGGAAAGTGTGCAGGGTGACTGTTGTATTCAAACCCTATGCAATTTCTGTGTTTCATCAACACTTTGAAGGTCCACAAATTACAGAATGCCTCCAGATGTGCATCGGAAACTACTACTGGTCTTCCTGGGAACGATCAAAGCGTAGACTGTTTCAGACATTACTCCCATGGAGGAATGTGCGGATGGTGAATGTTGTATTCAATCCTGATGCAATTTCTGTGTTTTTTATCAACACTCTGATAGTAAACAGATTACAGATTGTCTCCAGATGTGCATCGGAAACTACTACTGTTCTTCCTGGGAACGATCAAAGCGTAGACTGTTTCAGACATTACTCCCATGGAGGAAAGTGTGCATGGTGACTGTTGTATTCAATCCCGATGAAATTTCTGTGTTTTATCAACACTTTGAAGGTCCACAGATTACAGAATGCCTCCAGATGTGCATCGGAAACTACTACTGGTCTTCCAGGGAACGATCAAAGCGTAGACTGTTTGAGACATTACTCCCGTGGAGGAAAGTGCGCATGGTGACTGTTGTATTTAATCCCGATGCAATTTCTGTGTTTCATCAACACTCTGATGATCCACAGATTACAGAATGCCACCAGATGTGCATCGGAAACTAATACTGGTCTTCGAGGGAACGATCAAAGCGTAGACTGTTTGAGACATTACTCTCATGGAGGAAAGTGCGTATGGGGAATGTTGTAATCAATCCTGATGCAACATCTGTGTTTCATCAATACTCTGATAGTCCACAGATAACAGAACGACACCAGATGTGCATCGGAAACTACCACTGGTCTTCGAGAGAACGATCAAAGCGTAGACTCTTTGACACATTACTCCCATGGAGGAAAGTGCGCATGGTGACTGTTGTATTCAATCCCGATGCAATTTCTCTGTTTCATCAACACTCTGATAGTACACAGGTTACTGATTGCCTCCAGATGTGCATCGGAAACTACTACTGGTCTTCCTGTGAACGATCAAATCGTGGACTGTTTCAGACATTACTCCCATGGAGGAAAGTGTGCATGGTGACTGTTGTATTCAATCCCGATGTAAGTTCTGTTTTTCATCAACAGTCTCATAGACCACAGATTATAGAATGCCTCCAGATGTGCATCGGAAACTACTACTGGTCTTAGTGGGAACGATCAAAGCGTAGAGTGTTTGAGACATTACTCCCATGCAGGAAAGTGCGCATGGTGACTGTTGTATTTAATCCCGATGCCATTTCTTTGTTTCATCAACACTCTGATAGTCCACAGATTACAGAATGCCTCCAGATGTGCATCGGAAACTACTACTGGTCTTCCAGGGAAAGATCAAAGCGTAGACTCATTCAGACATTACTCCCATGGAGGAAAGTGCGCATGGTGAATGTTGTATTTAATCCCGATGCCATTTCCGTGTTTCGTCAACACTTTGAACGTCCACAGATTACAGATTGCCTCCAGATGTCCATCGCAAACTACTACTGGTCTTCGAGGGAACGATCAAAGCGTAGACTGTTTGAGACATTACTCCCAAGGAGGAAAGTGTGCATTGTGACTGTTGTATTCACTACCGATGGAAAATTTGTGTTTCATCAATACTCTGATAGTCCACAGATTACAGAATGCCACCAGATGTGCATCGGAAACTACCACTGGTCTTCCAGAGAACGATCAAAGCGTAGACTGTTTGAGACATTACTCCCATGGAGGAAAGTGTGCATGGTGACTGTTGTATTCAATCCCTATGCAATTTCTGTGTTTCATCAACACTTTGAGCGTCCACAAATTACAGAATGCCTCCTGATGTGCATCGGAAACTACTACTGGTCTTCCAGGGAAAGATCAATGCGTAGACTGTTTCAGACATTACTCCTACGAAGGAAAGTGCGGATCGTGAATGTTGTATTCAATCCCGATGCAATTTCTGTGTTTCATCAACAGTCTGATAGTCCGCAGATTATAGAATGCCACCAGATGTGCATCGGAAACTACTACTGGTCTTCCAGGGAACGATCAAATCGTAGACTGTTTGAGACATTACTCCCATGGAGGAAAGTGCGCATGGTGACTGTTGTATTCAATCCCGATGCAATTTCTGTGTTTCATCAACACTCTGATAGTCCACAGATTACAGATTGCCTCCAGATGTACACCGGAAACTACTACTGGTCTTCCTGGGAACGATCAAAAACGTAGACTGTTTGAGACATTACTCCCATGGAGGAAAGTGTGCAGGGTGACTGTTGTATTCAATCCCTATTCAATTTCTGTGTTTCATCAACACTTTGAAGGTCCACAGATTACAGAATGCCTCCAGATTTGCATCGGAAACTACTACTAGTCTTAATGGGAACGATCAAAGCGTAGACTGTTTGACACATCACTCCCGTGGCGGAAAGTGCGTGTGGTGACTGTTGTATTCAATCCCGATGCAATTTCTGTGTTTCATCTACACTCTGATGGTCCACAGATTACAGAATGCCACCAGATGTGCATCGGAAACTACTACTGGTCTTCCAGGGAACGATCAAAGCATAGACTGTTTGACACATAACTCCCGTGGAGGAAAGTGCGCCTTGTGTCTGTTGTATTCAATCCCGATGCAATTTCAGTAATTCATCAACACACTGATAGTCCACAGATTACAGAATGCCACCAGATGTGCATCGGAAACTACTACTGGTCTTCCAGAGAATAATCAAAGCGTAGACTGTTTGAGACATTACTCCCGTGGAGGAAAGTGCACGTGGTGAATTCAATCCCGATGCAATTTCTGTGTTTCATCAACACTCTTATAGTCCATAGATTACAGATTGCCTCCAGATGTGCATCGGAAACTACTACTGGTCTTCCAGGGAACGATCAAAGCGTAAATTGTTTGAGACATTACTCACATTGAGGAAAGTGCGCATAGTGACTGTTGTATTCAATCCCGATGCAATTTCTGTGTTTCCTCAATACGCTGATAGTCCACAGATTACAGAATGCCACCAGATGTACATCGGAAACTACTACTGGTCTTCCAGGGAACGATCAAAGCGTGGACTGTTTGAGACATTACTCCCATAGAGGAAAGTGCGAATGGTGACTGTTGTATACAATCCCGATGCAATTTCTGTGTTGCAGCAACACTCTGATAGTCCACAGATTACAGAATGCCACCAGATGTGTATCGGAAACTACTACTGGTCTTACATTGAACGATCAAAGCGTAGACTGTTTGAGACATGACTCCCGTGTCGGAAAGTGCGCGTGGTGACTGTTGTATTCAATCCCGATGCAATTTCTGTGTTTCATCTACACTCTGATGGTCCACAGATTACAGAATGCCACCAGATGTGCATCGGAAACTAATACTGGTCTTCCAGGGAACGATCAAAGCGTAGACTGTTTGAGACATTACTCCCATGGAGGTAAGTGCGGATGGGGACTGTTGTATTCAATCCCGATGCAATTTCTGTATTTCATGAACACTCTGATAGTGCACAGATTACAGAATGCCTCCACATGTGCATCGGAAACTACTACTGGTCTTCCAGGGAGCGATCAAAGCGTGGACTGTTTAAAACATTACTCCCATGGAGGGAAGTGCGGATGGTGACTGTAGTATTCAATCCCGATGCAATTTTTGTGTTTCATCAACACTCTGATAGTCCACAGATTACAGAATGCCACCAGACGTGCATCGGAAACTACTACAGGCCTTCCAGGGAACGATCAAAGTGTAAACACTTTGAGACATTACTCCTATGGAGGAAAGTGCGCATGGTGACTGTTGTATTCATTCCCGATGCATTTTCTGTGTTTCATCAACACTCAGATAGTCCACAGATTACAGAATGCCTCCAGATGTGCATCGGGAACTACTACTGGTCTTCCTGGGAACGATCAAAGCGTAGACTGTTTGAAACATTATTCCCATGAGGGAAAGTGTACATGGTGACTGTTGTATTCAATCCCGATGCAATTTCTGTGTTTCATGAACACTCTGATAGTCCACAGGTCACAGGATGGAACCAGATGTGCATCGGAAACTGCTGCTGGTCTTCCAGGGAGCGATCAAAGCGTAGACTGTTTGAGACATTACACCCTTTCAGTAAAGTGCGCATTGTGACTGTTGTATTCAATCCCGATGCAAATTTCTGTGTTTCATCAATACTCTGATAGTCCACAGATTACAGAATGCCTCCAGATGTGCATCGGAAACTACCACTGATCTTCCAGGGAACGATCAAAGCGTAGACTGTTTGAGACATTACTCCCATAGAGGAAAGTGCCCATGGTAACTGTTGTATTCAATCCCGATGCAATATCTGTGTTTCATCAATACTCTGATAGTCCACAGATAACGGAATGCCACCAGATGTGCATCGGAAACTACCACTGGTCTTCCAGTGAACGATCAAAGCGTAGACTCTTTGAGACATTACTCCCTTGGAGGAAAGTGCGCATGGTGACTGTTGTATTCAATCCCGATGCAATTTCTCTGTTTCATCAACACTCTGATTGTACACAGATTACTGATTGCCTCCAGATGTGCATCGGAAACTACTACTGGTCTTCCTGGGAACGGTCAAATCGTGGACTGTTTCAGACATTACTCCCATTGAGGAAAGTGTGCATGGTGACTGTTGTATTCAATCCCGATGCAATTTCTGTGTTTCATCAACACTTTGAAGGTCCACAAATTACTGAATGCCTCCAGATGTGCATCGGAAACTACTACTGGTCTTCTAGGGAACGTTCAAAGGGTAGACTGTTTCAGACATTACTCCCATGGAGGAAAGTGCGGATGGTGACTGTTGTATTCAATCCTGATGCAATTTCTGTGTTTTTTATCAACACTCTGATAGTAAACAGATTACAGATTGTCTCCAGATGTGCATCGGAAACTACTACTGGTCTTCCTGGGAACGGTCAAATCGTGGACTGTTTCAGACATTACTCCCATTGAGGAAAGTGTGCATGGTGACTGTTGTATTCAATCCCGATGCAATTTCTGTGTTTCATCAACACTCTGATAGTCCACAGATTACAGATTGCATCCCGATGTGCATCGGAAACTACTACTGGTCTTCCAGGGAACTATCAAAGCATAGACTGTTTGAGACATTAATCCCATGCAGGAAAGTGCGCATGGTGACCGTTGTATTTAATCCCGATGCCATTTCTTTGTTTCATCAACACTCTGATAGTCCACAGATTACAGAATTCCTCCAGATGTGCATCGGAAACTACTACTGGTCTTCCAGGGAACGATCAAAGCGTAGACTCATTCAGACATTACTCCCATGGAGGAAAGTGCGCATGGTGAATGTTGTATTTAATCCCGCTGCCATTTCTGTGTTTCGTCAACACTTTGAACGCCCACAGACTACAGATTGCCTCCAGATATCCATCGCAAACTACTACTGGTCTTCGAGGAAACGATCAAAGCGTAGACTGTTTGAGACATTACTCCTATGAAGGAAAGTGCGGATGGTGACTGTTGTATTCAATCCCGATTCAATTTCTGTGTTTCATCAACAGTCTGATAGTCCGCAGATTATAGAATGCCACCAGATGTGCATCGGAATCTACTACTGGTCTTCCAGGGAACGATCAAAGCGTAGACTGTTTGAGACATTACTCCCATGGAGGAAAGTGTGCATGGTGACTGTTGTATTCACTACCGATGGAATTTTTGTGTTTCATCAATACTCTGATAGTCCACAGATTACAGAATGCCACCAGATGTATATCGGAAACTACCACTGGTCTTCCAGAGAACGATCAAAGCGTAGACTGTTTGAGACATTACTCCCATGGAGGAAAGTGTGCATGGTGACTGTTGTATTCAATCCCTATGCAATTTATGTGTTTCATCAACACTTTGAAGGTCCACAAATTACAGAATGCCTGCAGATGTGCATCGGAATCTACTACTGGTCTTCCAGGGAACGATCAAAGCGTAGACTATTTGAGACATTACTCCCATGGAGGAAAGTGCGCATGGTGACTGTTGTATTCAATCCCGATGCAATTTCTGTGTTTCATCAACACTCTGATAGTCCACAGATTACAGATTGCCTCCAGATGTACACCGGAAACTACTACTGGTCTTCCTGGGAACGATCAAAAACGTAGACAGTTTCAGACATTACTCCCATGGAGGAAAGTGTGCAGGGTCACTGTTGTATTCAAACCCAATGCAATTTCTGTGTTTCATCAACACTTTGAAGGTCCACAAATTACAGAATGCCTCCAGATGTGCATCGGAAACTACTACTGGTCTTCCTGGGAACGATCAAAGCGTAGACTGTTTCAGACATTACTCCCATGGAGGAAAGTGCGGATGGTGACTGTTGTATTCAATCCTGATGCAATTTCTGTGTTTTTTATCAACACTCTGATAGTAAACAGATTACAGATTGTCTCCAGATGTGCATCGGAAACTACTACTGTTCTTCCTGGGAACGATCAAAGCGTAGACTGTTTCAGACATTACTCCCATGGAGGAAAGTGTGCATGGTGACTGTTGTATTCAATCCCGATGAAATTTCTGTGTTTTATCAACACTTTGAAGGTCCACAGATTACAGAATGCCTCCAGATGTGCATCGGAAACTACTACTGGTCTTCCAGGGAACGATCAAAGCGTAGACTGTTTGAGACATTACTCCCGTGGAGGGAAGTGCGCATGGTGACTGTTGTATTTAATCCCGATGCATTTTCTGTGTTTCATCAACACTCTTATAGACCACAGATTACTGAATGCCACCAGATGTGCTTCGGAAACTCCTACTGGTCTTCCAGGGAACGATCAAATCGTAGACTGTGTCAGACATTACTCCCATGGAGGGAAGTGCGGATGGTGACTGTTGTATTCAATCCCGATGCAATTACTGTGTTTCATCAACACTCTGATAGTCCACAGATTACAGAATGCCTCCAGATGTGCATCGGAAACTACTACTGGTCTTCCAGGCAACGATCAAATCGTACACTGTTTGAGACATTACTCCCATGGAGGAAAGTGCGCATGGTGACTGTTGTATTCACTCCCGATGCAATTTCAGTGTTTCATCAACACTCTGAGAGACCGCAGATTACAGAATGCCTCCAGATGTGCATCGGAAACTACTACTGGTCTTCCAGGGAGCGATCAAAGCGTGGACTGTTTAAAACATTACTCCCATGGAGGGAAGTGCGGATGGTGACTGTAGTATTCAATCCCGATGCAATGTTTGTGTTTCATCAACACTCTGATAGTCCACAGATTACAGAATGCCCCCAGACGTGCATCGGAAACTACTACAGGCCTTCCAGGGAACGATCAAAGTGTAAACACTTTGAGACATTACTCCTATGGAGGAAAGTGCGCATGGTGACTGTTGTATTCATTCCCGATGCATTTTCTGTGTTTCATCAACACTCAGATAGTCCACAGATTACAGAATGCCTCCAGATGTGCATCGGGAACTACTACTGGTCTCTCCTGGGAACGATCAAAGCGTAGACTGTTTGAAACATTATTCCCATGAGGGAAAGTGTACATGGTGACTGTTGTATTCAATCCCGATGCAATTTCTGTGTTTCATGAACACTCTGATAGTCCACAGGTCACAGGATGGAACCAGATGTGCATCGGAAACTGCTGCTGGTCTTCCAGGGAGCGATCAAAGCGTAGACTGTTTGAGACATTACACCCTTTCAGGAAAGTGCGCATTGTGACTGTTGTATTCAATCCCGATGCAAATTTCTGTGTTTCATCAATACTCTGATAGTCCACAGATTACAGAATGCCTCCAGATGTGCATCGGAAACTACCACTGATCTTCCAGGGAACGATCAAAGCGTAGACTGTTTGAGACATTACTCCCATAGAGGAAAGTGCCCATGGTAACTGTTGTATTCAATCCCGATGCAATATCTGTGTTTCATCAATACTCTGATAGTCCACAGATAACGGAATGCCACCAGATGTGCATCGGAAACTACCACTGGTCTTCCAGTGAACGATCAAAGCGTAGACTCTTTGAGACATTACTCCCTTGGAGGAAAGTGCGCATGGTGACTGTTGTATTCAATCCCGATGCAATTTCTCTGTTTCATCAACACTCTGATAGTACACAGATTACTGATTGCCTCCAGATGTGCATCGGAAACTACTACTGGTCTTCCTGGGAACGGTCAAATCGTGGACTGTTTCAGACATTACTCCCATTGAGGAAAGTGTGCATGGTGACTGTTGTATTCAATCCCGATGCAATTTCTGTGTTTCATCAACACTTTGAAGGTCCACAAATTACTGAATGCCTCCAGATGTGCATCGGAAACTACTACTGGTCTTCTAGGGAACGTTCAAAGGGTAGACTGTTTCAGACATTACTCCCATGGAGGAAAGTGCGGATGGTGACTGTTGTATTCAATCCCGATGCAATTTCTGTGTTTCATCAACACTCTGATAGTCCACAGATTACAGATTGCATCCCGATGTGCATCGGAAACTACTACTGGTCTTCCAGGGAACGATCAAAGCATAGACTGTTTGAGACATTAGTCCCATGCAGGAAAGTGCGCATGGTGACTGTTGTATTTAATCCCGATGCCATTTCTTTGTTTCATCAACACTCTGATAGTCCACAGATTACAGAATGCCTCCAGATGTGCATCGGAAACTACTACTGGTCTTCCAGGGAACGATCAAAGCGTAGACTCATTCAGACATTACTCCCATGGAGGAAAGTGCGCAAGGTGAATGTTGTATTTAATCCCGCTGCCATTTCTGTGTTTCGTCAACACTTTGAACGCCCACAGATTACAGATTGCCTCCAGATATCCATCGCAAACTACTACTGGTCTTCGAGGGAACGATCAAAGCGTAGACTGTTTGAGACATTACTCCTATGAAGGAAAGTGCGGATGGTGACTGTTGTATTCAATCCCGATTCAATTTCTGTGTTTCATCAACAGTCTGATAGTCCGCAGATTATAGAATACCACCAGATGTGCATCGGAATCTACTACTGGTCTTCCAGGGAACGATCAAAGCATAGACTGTTTGAGACATTACTCCCATGGAGGAAAGTCTGCATGGTGACTGTTGAATTCACTACCGATGGAATTTTTGTGTTTCATCAATACTCTGATAGTCCACAGATTACAGAATGCCACCAGATGTGCATCGGAAACTACCACTGGTCTTCCAGAGAACGATCAAAGCGTAGACTGTTTGAGACATTACTCCCATGGAGGAAAGTGTGCATGGTGACTGTTGTATTCAATCCCTATGCAATTTATGTGTTTCATCAACACTTTGAAGGTCCACAAATTACAGAATGCCTGCAGATGTGCATCGGAATCTACTACTGGTCTTCCAGGGAACGATCAAAGCGTAGACTATTTGAGACATTACTCCCATGGAGGAAAGTGCGCATGGTGACTGTTGTATTCAATCCCGATGCAATTTCTGTGTTTCATCAACACTCTGATAGTCCACAGATTACAGATTGCCTCCAGATGTACACCGGAAACTACTACTGGTCTTCCTGGGAACGATCAAAAACGTAGACTGTTTCAGACATTACTCCCATGGAGGAAAGTGTGCAGGGTCACTGTTGTATTCAAACCCAATGCAATTTCTGTGTTTCATCAACACTTTGAAGGTCCACAAATTACAGAATGCCTCCAGATGTGCATCGGAAACTACTACTGGTCTTCCTGGGAAATATCAAAGCGTAGACTGTTTCAGACATTACTCCCATGGAGGAAAGTGCGGATGGTGACTGTTGTATTCAATCCTGATGCAATTTCTGTGTTTTTTATCAACACTCTGATAGTAAACAGATTACAGATTGTCTCCAGATGTGCATCGGAAACTACTACTGTTCTTCCTGGGAACGATCAAAGCGTAGACTGTTTCAGACATTACTCCCATGGAGGAAAGTGTGCATGGTGACTGTTGTATTCAATCCCGATGAAATTTCTGTGTTTTATCAACACTTTGAAGGTCCACAGATTACAGAATGCCTCCAGATGTGCATCGGAAACTACTACTGGTCTTCCAGGGAACGATCAAAGCGTAGACTGTTTGAGACATTACTCCCGTGGAGGGAAGTGCGCATGGTGACTGTTGTATTTAATCCCGATGCATTTTCTGTGTTTCATCAACACTCTTATAGACCACAGATTACTGAATGCCACCAGATGTGCATCGGAAACTCCTACTGGTCTTCCAGGGAACGATCAAATCGTAGACTGTGTCAGACATTACTCCCATGGAGGGAAGTGCGGATGGTGACTGTTGTATTCAATCCCGATGCAATTACTGTGTTTCATCAACACTCTGATAGTCCACAGATTACAGAATGCCACCAGATGTGCATCGGAAACTACTACTGGTCTTCCAGGGAACGATCAAAGCGTAGACTGTTTGACACATTACTCCCGTGGAGGAAAGTGCGCATGGTGACTGTTGTATTCAATCCCGATGCAATTTCTGTGTTTCATCAACACTCTGATAGTCCACAGATTACAGAATGCTACCAGATGTGCATCGGAAACTACTACTGGTCTTCCAGAGAACAATCAAAGCGTAGACTGTTTGAGACATTACTCCCGTGGAGGAAAGTGCGCATGGTGAATTCAATCCCGATGCAATTTCTGTGTTTAATCAACACTCTGATGGACCACAGATTACAGAATGCCACCAGATGTGCATCGGAAACTAATACTGGTCTTCGAGGGTACGATCAAAGCGTAGACTGTTTGAGACATTACTCCCATGGAGGAAATGGCGGATGGGGACTGTTGTAATCAATCCTGATGCAATATCTGTGTTTCATCAATACTCTGATAGTCCACAGATAACAGAATGCCACCAGATGTGCATCGGAAACTACCACTGGTCTTCCAGAGAACGATCAAAGCGTAGACTCTCTGAGACATTACTCCCATGGAGGAAAGTGCGCATGGTGACTGTTGTATTCAATCCCGATGCAATTTCTCTGTTTCATCAACACTCTGATAGTACACAGATTACTGATTGCCTCCAGATGTGCATCGAAAACTACTACTGGTCTTCCTGGGAACGATGAAATCGTGGACTGTTTCAGACATTATTCCCATGGAGGAAAGTGTGCATGGTGACTGTTGTATTCAATCCCGATGTAATTTCTGTGTTTCATCAACAGTCTGATAGACCACAGATTATAGAATGCCTCCAGATGTGCATCGGAAACTACTACTGGTCTTCCAGGGAACGATCAAAGCGTAGACTATTTGAGACATTACTCCCATGGAGGAAAGTGCGCATGGTGACTGTTGTATTCAATCCCGATGCAATTTCTGTGTTTCATCAACACTCTGATAGTCCACAGATTACAGATTGCCTCCAGATGTACACCGGAAACTACTACTGGTCTTCCTGGGAACGATCAAAAACGTAGACTGTTTGAGACATTACTCCCATGGAGGAAAGTGTGCAGGGTGACTGTTGTATTCAAACCCTATGCAATTTCTGTGTTTCATCAACACTTTGAAGGTCCACAAATTACAGAATGCCTCCAGATGTGCATCGGAAACTACTACTGGTCTTCCTGGGAACGATCAAAGCGTAGACTGTTTCAGACATTACTCCCATGGAGGAAAGTGCGGATGGTGACTGTTGTATTCAATCCTGATGCAATTTCTGTGTTTTTTATCAACATTCTGATAGTAAACAGATTACAGATTGTCTCCAGATGTGCATCGGAAACTACTACTGTTCTTCCTGGGAACGATCAAAGCGTAGACTCTTTCAGACATTACTCCCATGGAGAAAAGTGTGCATGGTGACTGTTGTATTCAATCCCGATGAAATTTCTGTGTTTTATCAACACTTTGAAGGTCCACAGATTACAGAATGCCTCCAGATGTGCATCGGAAACTACTACTGGTCTTCCAGGGAACGATCAAAGCGTAGACTGTTTGAGACATTACTCCCGTGGAGGGAAGTGCGCATGGTGACTGTTGTATTTAATCCCGATGCATTTTCTGTGTTTCATCAACACTCTTATAGACCACAGATTACTGAATGCCACCAGATGTGCATCGGAAACTCCTACTGGTCTTCCAGGGAACGATCAAATCGTAGACTGTTTCAGACATTACTCCCATGGAGGGAAGTGCGGATGGTGACTGTTGTATTTAATCCCGATGCAATTACTGTGTTTCATCAACACTCTGATAGTCCACAGATTACAGAATGCCACCAGATGTGCATCGGAAACTACTACTGGTCTTCCAGGGAACGATCAAAGCGAGACTGTTTGACACATTACTCCCGTGGAGGAAAGTGCGCATGGTGACTGTTGTATTCAATCCCGATGCAATTTCTGTGTTTCATCAACACTCTGATAGTCCACAGATTACAGAATGCCACCAGATGTACATCGGAAACTACTACTGGTCTTACAGAGAACAATCAAAGCGTAGACTGTTTGAGACATTACTCCCGTGGAGGAAAGTGCGCATGGTGAATTCAATCCCGATGCAATTTCTGTGTTTCATCAACACTCTGATGGTCCACAGATTACAGAATGCCACCAGATGTGCATCGGAAACTAATACTGGTCTTCGAGGGTACGATCAAAGCGTAGACTGTTTGAGACATTACTCCCATGGAGGAAAGTGCGGATGGTGACTGTTGTATTCAAACCCGATGCAATTTCCGTGTTTCATCATCACTCTGATAGTCCACAGATTACAGATTGCATCCAGATGTCCATCGGAAACTACTACGGGTCTTCCAGGGAACGATCATATCGTAGGCTGTTTGAGACATTACTCCCTTTCAGGAAAGTGCGCATGGTGACCGTTGTATTCAATCCCGATGTAATTTCTGTGTTTCATCAACAGTCTGATAGACCACAGATTATAGAATGCCTCCAGATGTGCATCGGAAACTACTACTGGTCTTAGTGGGAACGATTAAAAGCGTAGAGTGTTTGAGACATTACTCCCATGCAGGAAAGTGCGCATGGTGACTGTTGTATTTAATCGCGATGCCATTTCTTTGTTTCATCAACACTCTGCTAGTCCACAGATTAGAGAATGCCTCCAGATGTGCATCGGAAACTACTACTGGTCTTCCAGGGAACGATCAAAGCGTAGACTCATTCAGACATTACTCCCATGGAGGAAAGTGCGTATGGTGAATGTTGTATTTAATCCCGATGCCATTTCTCTGTTTCGTCAACACTTTGAACGTCCACAGATTACAGATTGCCTCCAGATGTCCATCGCAAACTACTACTGGTATTCGAGGGAACGATCAAAGCGTAGACTGTTTGAGACATTACTCCCAAGGAGGAAAGTGTGTATTGTGACTGTTGTATTCACTACCGATGCAATTTCTGTGTTTCATCAACACTCTTATAGTCCACAAATTACAGAATGCCTCCAGATGTGCATCGGAAACTACTACTGGTCTTCCAGGGAACGATCAATGCGTAGACTGTTTCAGACATTACTCCTATGAAGGAAAGTGCGGATCGTGACTGTTGTATTCAATCCCGATGCAATTTCTGTGTTTCATCAACAGTCTGATAGTCCGCAGATTATAGAATGCCACCAGATGTGCATCGGAAACTACTACTGGTCTTCCAGGGAACGATCAAAGCGTAGACTGTTTGAGACATTATTCCCATGGAGGAAAGTGCGCATGTTGACTGTTGTATTCAATACCGATGCAATTTCTGTGTTTCATCAACACTCTGATAGTCCACAGATTACAGATTGCCTCCAGATGTACACCGGAAACTACTACTGGTCTTCCAGGGAACGATCAAAAACGTAGACTGTTTGAGACATTACTCACATGGAGGAAAGTGTGCAGGGTGACTGTTGTATTCAATCCCTATGCAATTTCTGTGTTTCATCAACACTTTGAAGGTCCACAAATTACAGAATGCCTCCAGATGTGCATCGGAAACTACTACTGGTCTTCCTGGGAACGATCAAAGCGTAGACTGTTTCAGACATTACTCCCATGGAGGAAAGTGTGCATGGTGACTGTTGTATTCAATCCCGATGAAATTTCTGTGTTTTATCAACACTTTGAAGGTATACAGATTACAGAATGCCTCCAGATGTGCATCGGAAACTACTACTGGTCTTCCAGGGAACGATCAAAGCGTAGACTGTTTGAGACATTACTCCCGTGGAGGAAAGTGTGCATGGTGAAAGTAGTATTTAATCCCGATGCATTTTCTGTGTTTCATCAACACTCTTATAGACCACAGATTACTGAAAGCCACCAGATGTGCATCGGAAACTCCTACTGGTCTTCCAGGGAACGATCAAAGCGTAGACTGTTTCAGACATTACTCCCATGGAGGGAAGTGCGGATGGTGACTGTTGTATTCAATCCCGACGCAATTACTGTATTTCAGCAACACTCTGATAGTCCACAGATTACAGAATGCCACCAGATGTGCATCGGAAACTACTACTGGTCTTCCAGAGAACAATCAAAGCGTAGACTGTTTGAGACATTACACCCATTCAGGAAAGTGCGGATGGGGACTGTTGTAATCAATCCCGATGCAATTACTGTGTTTCATCAACATTCTGATAGTGCACAGATTACAGAATGCCTCCAGATGTGCATCGGAAACTACTACTGGTCTTCCAGGGAACGATCAGGTCCTAACCTCTTTGAGACATTGCTCCCATGGAGGAAAGTGCGCATGGTGACTGTTGTATTCAATCCCGATGCAATTTCTGTGTTTCATCAACAGTCTTACAGTCCACAGATTACAGAATGCCTCCAGATGTGCATCGGAAACTACGACTGGTCTTCCAGGGAACGATCATATCGTAGACTGTTTGAGACATTACTCCCTTGGAGGAAAGTGTGCTTGGTGACTGTTGTATTCAATCCCGATGCGATTTCTGTGTTTCATCAACAGTCTGATAGTCCACAGATTACAGAATGCCTCCAGATGTGCATCGGAAACTACTACTGGTCTTAATGGGAACGATCAAAGCGTAGAGTGTTTGAGACATTTCTCCCATGGAGGAAAGTGCGCAAGGTAACTGTTGTATTCAATCCCAATGCAATTTCTGTGTTTCATCAACACTCTGATAGTCCACAGATCACAGAATGCCACCAGATGTGCATCGGAAACTGCTTCTGGCCTTCCAGGGAACGATCAAAGCGTAGACTGTTGGAGACATTGCACCCTTTCAGGAAAGTGCGCATGGAGACAGTTGTATTCAATCCCGATGCAAATTTCTGTGCTTCATCAATACTCTGAAAGTCCACAGATCACAGAATGCCACCAGATGGGCATCGGAAACTGCTTCTGGTCTTCCAGGGAACGACCAAAGCGTAGACTGTTTGAGACATTACACCCATTCAGGAAAGTGCGCATGGTGACTGTTGTATTCAATCCCGATGCAAAATTCTGTGTTTCATCAATACTCTGATAGTCCACAGATTACTGGTTGCCTCCAGATGTGCATCGGAAACTACTACTGGTCTTCCTGGGAACGATCAAATCGTGGACTGTTTCAGACATTACTCCCATGGAGGAAAGGGTGCATGGTGACTGTTGTTTTCAATCCCGATGCAATTTCTGTGTTTCATCAACACTTTGAAGGTTCACAGGTTACAAAATGCCTCCAGATGTGCATCAGAAACTACTACTGGTCTTCCAGGGAACGATCAAAGCGTAGACTCTTTCAGACATTACTCCCATGGAGGGAAGTGCACATGGTGAATGTTTTATTTAATCCCGATGTATTTTCTGTGTTTCGTCAACACTTTGAAGGTCCACAGATTACAGATTGCCTCCAGATGTCCATCGGAAACTACTACTGGTCTTCCAGGGAACGATCAAAGCGTAAACTCTTTGAGACATTACTCCTATGGAGGAAAGTGCGCATGGTGACTGTTGTATTCATTCCCGATGCATTTTCTGTGTTTCATCAACACTCTGATAGTCCATAGATTACAGAATGCCTCCAGATGTGCTTCGGAAACTACTACAGGTCTTCCTGGGAACGAGCAAGGCGTAGACTGTTTGAGACATTACTCCCATTGAGGAAAGTGCGCATGGTGACTGTTGTATTCACTCCCGATGCAACTTCTGTGTTTCATCAACACTCTGATAGTCCACAGATCACAGAATGCCACCAGATGGGCATCGGAAACTGCTTCTGGTCTTCCAGGGAACGATCAAAGCGTAGACTGTTTGAGACATTACACCCTTTCAGGAAAGTGCGCATGGTGACTGCTGTATTCAATCCCGATGCAAATTTCTGTGTTTCATCAATACTCTGATAGTCCACAGATTACAGAATGCCTCCAAATGTGCATCGGAAACTACCACTGGTCTTCCAGGGAACGATCAAAGCGTAGACTGTTTGAGACATTACTCCCATGGAGGAAAGTGCGCATGGTGACTGTTGTATTCAATCCCGATGCAATTTCTGTGTTTCATCAACACTCTGATAGTACACAGATTACTGATATCCTCCAGATGTGCATCGGAAACTAATACTGGTCTTCCTGGGAACGATCAAATCGTGGACTGTTTCAGACATTACTCCCATTCAGGAAAGTGCGCATGGTGACTGTTGTATTCAATCCCGATGTAATTTCTGTGTTTCATCAACAGTCTGATAGACCACAGATTATAGAATGCCTCCAGATGTGCATCGGAAACTACTACTGGTCTTAGTGGGAACGATCAAAGCGTAGAGTGTTTGAGACATTACTCCCATGGAGGAAAGTGCGCATGTTGGCTGCTGTATTCAATCCCGATGCAATTTCTTTGTTTCATCAACACTCTGATAGTCCACAGATTACAGATTGCCCTCAGATGTGCATCGGAAACTACTACTGGTCTTCCAGGAATCGATCAAATCGTAGACTGTTTGAGACATAACACCCATGGAGGAAAGTGTGCATGGTGACTGTTGTATTCAATTCCGATGCAATATCTGTGTTTCATCAACATTTTGAAGGTCCTCAAATTGCAGAATGCCTCCAGATGTGCATCGGAAACTACTACTGTTCTTCCTGGGAACGATCAAATCGTTGACTGTTTGAGACATTACTCCCATTCAGGAAATTGCGAAAGGTGACTGTTGTATTCAATCCCGATGCAATTTCTGTGTTTCATCAACACTTTGAAGGTCCACAGGTTACAAAATGCCTCCAGATGTGCATCGGAAACTTCTACTGGTCTTCCAGGGAACGATCAAAGCGTAGACTCTTTCAGACATTACTCCCATGGAGGGAAGTGCACATGGTGAATGTTTTATTTAATCCCGATGCAATTTCTGTGTTTCGTCAACACTTTGAAGGTCCACAGATTACAGATTGCCTCCAGATGTCCATCGGAAACTACTACTGGTCTTCCAGGGAACGATCAAAGCGTAAACTCTTTGAGACATTACGCCTATGGAGGAAAGTGCGCATGGTGACTGTTGTATTCATTCCCGATGCATTTTCTGTGTTTCATCAACACTCTGATAGTCCATAGATTACAGAATGCCTCCAGATGTGCTTCGGAAACCACTACAGGTCTTCCTGGGAACGATCAAGGCGTAGACTGTTTGAGACATTACTCCCATGAAGGAAAGTGCACATGGTGACTGTGGTATTCAATCCCGATGCAATTTCTGTGTTTCATCAACACTTTGATAGTCCACAGATTACAGAATCCCTCCAGATGTGCATCGGAAACTACGTCAGGTCTTCCAGGGAACGATAAAAGCGTAGACTGTTTTAGACATTACTCCCATTGAGGAAAGTGCGCATGGTGACTGTTGTATTCACTCCCGATGCAATTTCTGTGTTTCATCAACACTCTGATAGTCCACAGATCACAGAATGCCACCAGATGGGCATCGGAAACTGCTTCTGGTCTTCCAGGGAACGATCAAAGCGTAGACTGTTTGAGACATTACACCCTTTCAGGAAAGTGCGCATGGTGACTGTTGTATTCAATCCCGATGCAAATTTCTGTGTTTCATCAATACTCTGATAGTCCACAGATTACAGAATGCCTAGAAATGTGCATCGAAAACTACCACTGGTCTTCCAGGGAACGATCAAAGCGTAGACTGTTTGAGACATTACTCCCATGGAGGAAAGTGCGCATGGTGACTGTTGTATTCAATCCCGATGCAATTTCTGTGTTTCATCAACACTCTGATAGTACACAGATTACTGATATCCTCCAGATGTGCATCGGAAACTAATACTGGTCTTCCTGGGAACGATCAAATCGTGGACTGTTTCAGACATTACTCCCATTCAGGAAAGTGCGCATGGTGACTGTTGTATTCAATCCCGATGTAATTTCTGTGTTTCATCAACAGTCTGATAGACCACAGATTATAGAATGCCTCCAGATGTGCATCGGAAACTACTACTGGTCTTAGTGGGAACGATCAAAGCGTAGAGTGTTTGAGACATTACTCCCAAGGAGGAAAGTGTGTATTGTGACTGTTGTATTCACTACCGATGCAATTTCTGTGTTTCATCAACACTCTTATAGTCCACAAATTACAGAAGGCCTCCAGATGTGCATCGGAAACTACTACTGGTCTTCCAGGGAACGATCAATGCGTAGACTGTTTCAGACATTACTCCTATGAAGGAAAGTGCGGATCGTGACTGTTGTATTCAATCCCGATGCAATTTCTGTGTTTCATCAACAGTCTGATAGTCCGCAGATTATAGAATGCCACCAGATGTGCATCGGAAACTACTACTGGTCTTCCAGGGAACGATCAAAGCGTAGACTGTTTGAGACATTATTCCCATGGAGGAAAGTGCGCATGTTGACTGTTGTATTCAATACCGATGCAATTTCTGTGCTTCATCAACACTCTGATAGTCCACAGATTACAGATTGCCTCCAGATGTACACCGGAAACTACTACTGGTCTTCCAGGGAACGATCAAAAACGTAGACTGTTTGAGACATTACTCACATGGAGGAAAGTGTGCAGGGTGACTGTTGTATTCAATCCCTATGCAATTTCTGTGTTTCATCAACACTTTGAAGGTCCACAAATTACAGAATGCCTCCAGATGTGCATCGGAAACTACTACTGGTCTTCCTGGGAACGATCAAAGCGTAGACTGTTTCAGACATTACTCCCATGGAGGAAAGTGTGCATGGTGACTGTTGTATTCAATCCCGATGAAATTTCTGTGTTTTATCAACACTTTGAAGGTATACAGATTACAGAATGCCTCCAGATGTGCATCGGAAACTACTACTGGTCTTCCAGGGAACGATCAAAGCGTAGACTGTTTGAGACATTACTCCCGTGGAGGAAAGTGTGCATGGTGAATGTAGTATTTAATCCCGATGCATTTTCTGTGTTTCATCAACACTCTTATAGACCACAGATTACTGAAAGCCACCAGATGTGCATCGGAAACTCCTACTGGTCTTCCAGGGAACGATCAAAGCGTAGACTGTTTCAGACATTACTCCCATGGAGGGAAGTGCGGATGGTGACTGTTGTATTCAATCCCGACGCAATTACTGTGTTTCAGCAACACTCTGATAGTCCACAGATTACAGAATGCCACCAGATGTGCATCGGAAACTACTACTGGTCTTCCAGAGAACAATCAAAGCGTAGACTGTTTGAGACATTACACCCATTCAGGAAAGTGCGGATGGGGACTGTTGTAATCAATCCCGATGCAATTACTGTGTTTCATCAACATTCTGATAGTGCACAGATTACAGAATGCCTCCAGATGTGCATCGGAAACTACTACTGGTCTTCCAGGGAACGATCAGGGCCTAACCTCTTTGAGACATTGCTCCCATGGAGGAAAGTGCGCATGGTGACTGTTGTATTCAATCCCGATGCAATTTCTGTGTTTCATCAACAGTCTTACAGTCCACAGATTACAGAATGCCTCCAGATGTGCATCGGAAACTACGACTGGTCTTCCAGGGAACGATCATATCGTAGACTGTTTGAGACATTACTCCCTTGGAGGAAAGTGTGCTTGGTGACTGTTGTATTCAATCCCGATGCGATTTCTGTGTTTCATCAACAGTCTGATAGTCCACAGATTACAGAATGCCTCCAGATGTGCATCGGAAACTACTACTGGTCTTAATGGGAACGATCAAAGCGTAGAGTGTTTGAGACATTTCTCCCATGGAGGAAAGTGCGCAAGGTAACTGTTGTATTCAATCCCAATGCAATTTCTGTGTTTCATCAACACTCTGATAGTCCACAGATCACAGAATGCCACCAGATGTGCATCGGAAACTGCTTCTGGCCTTCCAGGGAACGATCAAAGCGTAGACTGTTGGAGACATTGCACCCTTTCAGGAAAGTGCGCTTGGTGACAGTTGTATTCAATCCCGATGCAAATTTCTGTGTTTCATCAATACTCTGAAAGTCCACAGATCACAGAATGCCACCAGATGGGCATCGGAAACTGCTTCTGGTCTTCCAGGGAACGACCAAAGCGTAGACTGTTTGAGACATTACACCCATTCAGGAAAGTGCGCATGGTGACTGTTGTATTCAATCCCGATGCAAAATTCTGTGTTTCATCAATACTCTGATAGTCCACAGATTACTGGTTGCCTCCAGATGTGCATCGGAAACTACTACTGGTCTTCCTGGGAACGATCAAATCGTGGACTGTTTCAGACATTACTCCCATGGAGGAAAGGGTGCATGGTGACTGTTGTTTTCAATAACGATGCAATTTCTGTGTTTCATCAACACTTTGAAGGTTCACAGGTTACAAAATGCCTCCAGATGTGCATCAGAAACTACTACTGGTCTTCCAGGGAACGATCAAAGCGTAGACTCTTTCAGACATTACTCCCATGGAGGGAAGTGCACATGGTGAATGTTTTATTTAATCCCGATGTATTTTCTGTGTTTCGTCAACACTTTGAAGGTCCACAGATTACAGATTGCCTCCAGATGTCCATCGGAAACTACTACTGGTCTTCCAGGGAACGATCAAAGCGTAAACTCTTTGAGACATTACTCCTATGGAGGAAAGTGCGCATGGTGACTGTTGTATTCATTCCCGATGCATTTTCTGTGTTTCATCAACACTCTGATAGTCCATAGATTACAGAATGCCTCCAGATGTGCTTCGGAAACTACTACAGGTCTTCCTGGGAACGAGCAAGGCGTAGACTGTTTGAGACATTACTCCCATGTAGGAAAGTGCACATGGTGACTGTGGTATTCAATCCCGATGCAATTTCTGTGTTTCATCAAAACTTTGATAGTCCACAGATTACAGAATCCCTCCAGATGTGCATCGGAAACTACGTCAGGTCTTCCAGGGAACGATCAAAGCGTAGACTGTTTTAGACATTACTCCCATTGAGGAAAGTGCGCATGGTGACTGTTGTATTCAATCCCGATGCAATTTCTGTGTTTCATCAACACTCTGATAGTCCACAGATCACAGAATGCCACCAGATGGGCATCGGAAACTGCTTCTGGTCTTCCAGGGAACGATCAAAGCGTAGACTGTTTGAGACATTACACCCTTTCAGGAAAGTGCGCATGGTGACTGCTGTATTCAATCCCGATGCAAATTTCTGTGTTTCATCAATACTCTGATAGTCCACAGATTACAGAATGCCTCCAGATGTGCATCGGAAACTACTACTGGTCTTCCAGGGAACGATCAAAGCGTAGACTGTTTGAGACATTACTCCCATGGAGGAAAGTGCGCATGGTGACTGTTGTATTCAATCCCGATGCAATTTCTGTGTTTCATCAACACTCTGATAGTACACAGATTACTGATATCCTCCAGATGTTCATCGGAAACTAATACTGGTCTTCCTGGGAACGATCAAATCGTGGACTGTTTCAGACATTACTCCCATTCAGGAAAGTGCGCATGGTGACTGTTGTATTCAATCCCGATGTAATTTCTGTGTTTCATCAACAGTCTGATAGACCACAGATTATAGAATGCCTCCAGATGTGCATCGGAAACTACTACTGGTCTTAGTGGGAACGATCAAAGCGTAGAGTGTTTGAGACATTACTCCCATGGAGGAAAGTGCGCATGTTGGCTGCTGTATTCAATCCCGATGCAATTTCTTTGTTTCATCAACACTCTGATAGTCCACAGATTACAGATTGCCCTCAGATGTGCATCGGAAACTACTACTGGTCTTCCAGGAATCGATCAAATCGTAGACTGTTTGAGACATAACACCCATGGAGGAAAGTGTGCATGGTGACTGTTGTATTCAATTCCGATGCAATATCTGTGTTTCATCAACATTTTGAAGGTCCTCAAATTGCAGAATGCCTCCAGATGTGCATCGGAAACTACTACTGTTCTTCCTGGGAACGATCAAATCGTTGACTGTTTGAGACATTACTCCCATTCAGGAAATTGCGAAAGGTGACTGTTGTATTCAATCCCGATGCAATTTCTGTGTTTCATCAACACTTTGAAGGTCCACAGGTTACAAAATGCCTCCAGATGTGCATCGGAAACTTCTACTGGTCTTCCTGGGAACGATCAAAGCGTAGACTCTTTCAGACATTACTCCCATGGAGGGAAGTGCACATGGTGAATGTTTTATTTAATCCCGATGCAATTTCTGTGTTTCGTCAACACTTTGAAGGTCCACAGATTACAGATTGCCTCCAGATGTCCATCGGAAACTACTACTGGTCTTCCAGGGAACGATCAAAGCGTAAACTCTTTGAGACATTACTCCTATGGAGGAAAGTGCGCATGGTGACTGTTGTATTCATTCCCGATGCATTTTCTGTGTTTCATCAACACTCTGATAGCCCATAGATTACAGAATGCCTCCAGATGTGCTTCGGAAACCACTACAGGTCTTCCTGGGAACGATCAAGGCGTAGACTGTTTGAGACATTACTCCCATGAAGGAAAGTGCACATGGTGACTGTGGTATTCAATCCCGATGCAATTTCTGTGTTTCATCAACACTTTGATAGTCCACAGATTACAGAATCCCTCCAGATGTGCATCGGAAACTACGTCAGGTCTTCCAGGGAACGATAAAAGCGTAGACTGTTTTAGACATTACTCCCATTGAGGAAAGTGCGCATGGTGACTGTTGTATTCACTCCCGATGCAATTTCTGTGTTTCATCAACACTCTGATAGTCCACAGATCACAGAATGCCACCAGATGGGCATCGGAAACTGCTTCTGGTCTTCCAGGGAACGATCAAAGCGTAGACTGTTTGAGACATTACACCCTTTCAGGAAAGTGCGCATGGTGACTGTTGTATTCAATCCCGATGCAAATTTCTGTGTTTCATCAATACTCTGATAGTCCACAGATTACAGAATGCCTCCAAATGTGCATCGAAAACTACCACTGGTCTTCCAGGGAACGATCAAAGCGTAGACTGTTTGAGACATTACTCCCATGGAGGAAAGTGCGCATGGTGACTGTTGTATTCAATCCCGATGCAATTTCTGTGTTTCATCAACACTCTGATAGTACACAGATTACTGATATCCTCCAGATGTGCATCGGAAACTAATACTGGTCTTCCTGGGAACGATCAAATCGTGGACTGTTTCAGACATTACTCCCATTCAGGAAAGTGCGCATGGTGACTGTTGTATTCAATCCCGATGTAATTTCTGTGTTTCATCAACAGTCTGATAGACCACAGATTATAGAATGCCTCCAGATGTGCATCGGAAACTACTACTGGTCTTAGTGGGAACGATCAAAGCGTAGAGTGTTTGAGACATTACTCCCATTCAGGAAAGTGCGCATGGTGACTGTTGTATTCTATCCCGATGCAATTTCAGTGTTTCATCAACACTGTAAGAGACCACAGATTACAGAATGCCTCCAGATGTGCATCGTAAACTACTACTATTTTTCCAGAGAACGATCAAAGCGTAAACTCTTTGAGACATTACTCCTATGGGGGAAAGTGCGCATGGTGAATGTTGTATTCATTCCCGATGCATTTTCTGTGTTTCATCAACACTCTGATAGTCCACAGATAACAGAATGCCTCCAGAAGTGCATCGGAAACTACTACTGTTCTTCCTGGGAACGATCAAATCGTTGACTGTTTGAGACATTACTCCCATTCAGGAAATTGCGAGAGGTGACTGTTGTATTCAATCCCGATGCAATATCTGTGTTTCATCAATACTCTGATAGTCCACAGATTACAGAATGCCTCCAGATGTGCATCGGAAACTACCACTGGTCTTACAGGGAACGATCAAAGCGTAGACTGTTTCAGACATTACTCCCATGGAGGAAAGTGCGCATGGTGACTGTTGTATTCAATGCCGATGCAATTTCTGTGTTTCATCAACACTCTGATAGTCCACAGATTACAGATTGCCACCAGATGTGCATCATAAACTACTTCTGGTCTCCCAGTGGACGATCAAAGCGTAGACTGTTGAGACATTACTCCCATTCAGGAAAGTGCGCATGGTGACTGTTGTATTCTATCCCGATGCAATTTCTGTTTTCATCAATACTCTGATAGTCCACGGATTACAGAATGCCTCCAGATGTGCATCGGAAACTACCACTGACCTTCCAGGGAACGATCAAAGCGTAAACTCTTTGAGACATTACTCCTACGGAGGAAAGTGCGCATGGTGACTGTTGTATTTATTCCCGATGCGTTGTCTGTGTTTCATCAACACTCTGATAGTCCACAGATTACAGAATGCCTACAGATGTGCATCGGAAACTACTACTGGTCTTCCTGGGAACGATCAAAGCGTAGACTGTTTGAGACGTTACTCCCATGGATTAAAGTGCGCATTGTGACTGTTGTATTCAGTCCCGATGGAATTTTTGTGTATCATCAACACTCTGATAGTCCACAGATTACAGAATGCCACCAGATGTGCATCGGAAACTACTACTGGTCTTCCAGGGAACGATAAAAGCGTAGACTGTTTGAGACATTACTCCCATGGAGGAAAGTGCGGATTGTGACTGTAGTATTCAATCCCGATGCAATTTCAGTGTTTCATCAACACTCTGAGAGTCCACAGATTACAGAATGCCTCCAGAAGTGCATCGGAAACTACTACTGGTTTTCCAGGGAACGATCAAAGCGTAAACTCTTTGAGAAATTACTCCTATGGAGGAAAGTGCGCATGGTGACTGTTGTATTCATTCCCCATGCATTTTCTGTGTTTCATCAACACTCTGAGAGTCCACAGATTACAGAATGCCACCAGATGTGGATCAGAAACTACTACTGGTCTTCCAGGGAACGATCAAACCGTAGACTGGTTGAGACATTACTCCCATGGAGGAAAGTGCGGATGGTGACTGTTGTATCCAATCCCGATGCGATTTCTGTGTTTCATCACCACTTTGATAGTCCACAGATTACAGAATGCCTCCAGATGTGCATCGGAAACTACCACTGGTCTTCCAGGGAACGATCAAAGCGTAGGCTGTTTGAGACATTACTCCAATTGAGGAAAGTGTGCATGTTGACTGTTGTATTCAATCTCGATGCAATTTCTGTGTTTCATCAACACTTAGAAGGTCCACACATTACAGAATGCATCCAGATGTGCATCGGAAACTACTACTGGTCTTAATGGGAACGATCAAAGCGTATAGTGTTTAAGACATTACTCCCATGGAGGAAAGTGCGGATGGTGACTGTTGTATTCACTCCCAAAGCAATTTCTGTGTTTCATCAACATTTTGAAAACCCCCAGAGAACAGAATGCCTCCAGATGTGCATCGGAAACTACTACTGGTCTTCCAGGGAACGATCAAATCGTAGACTATTTCAGACATTACTCCCATGGAGGAAAGTGGGGATGGTGACTGTTGTATTCAATCCCGATGCAATTTCTGTGTTTCATCAACACTCTGATAGTCCACAGATTACAGATTGACTTCAGATGTGCATCGGAAACTACTACTGGTCTTCCAGGGAACGATCAAAGCGTAGACTCTTTCAGACATTACTCCCATATAGGAAAGTGCGCATCGTGAATGTTGTATTTAATCCCGATGCAATTTCTGTGTTTCGTCAACACTTTGAAGGCCACAGATTACAGATTGCCTCCAGATGTGCATCGGAAACTACTTCTGGTCTTCCAGGGAACGATCAAAGCGTAGACTGTTTGAGACATTACTCCCATTGAGGAAAGTGCGCATGGTGACTGTTGTATTCACTCATGATGCAGTTTCTGTCTTTCCTCAACACATTAAAGGTCCACAGAGTACAGAATGCCTCCAGATGTGCATCGGAAACTACTAATGGTCTTCCAGGGATAGATCGAAGCGTAGACTGTTTCAGACATTACTCCCATGGAGGAAAGTGCGGATGGTGACTGTTGTATTCAATCCCGATGCAATTTCTGTGTTTCATCAACAGTCTGATAGACCACAGATTATAGAATGCCTCCAGATGTGCATCGGAAACTACTAGTGGTCTTCCAGGGATCGATCAAAGCGTAGATTGTTCAAGATATTAGTCCCATGGAGGAGAGTGCGAATGGTGACTGTTGTACTCAGTCCCGATGCAATTGCTGTGTTTCGTCAACACTCTGATAGTCCACAGATTACAGAATGCCTCCAGATGTGCATCGGAAAGTACTACTGGTCTTCCAGGGAACGATCAAAGCGTGGACTGTTTGAGACATTACTCCCATGGAGGAAAGTGCGCATGGTGACTGTTGTATTCAATCCCGATGCAATTTCTATGTTTCGTCAACAGACTGATATTCCACAGATTACAGATTGTCTCCAGATGTGCATCCGAAACTACTACTGGTCTTCCTGGGAACGATCAAAGCGTAGACTTTTTCAGCCATTACTCCCATGGGGGAAAGTGCGGATGTTGACTGTTGTATTCAATCCCGATGCAATTTCAGTGTTTCATCAACACTGTAAGAGTCCACAGATTACAGAATGCCTCCAGATGTGCATCGGAAACTACTACTGGTTTTCCAGGGAACGATCAAAGCGTAAACTCTTTGAGACATTACTCCTATGGGGGAAAGTGCGCATGGTGACTGTTGTATTCATTCCCGATGCATTTTCTGTGTTTCTTCAACACTCTGATAGTCCACAGATTACAGAATGCCTCCAGAAGTGCATCTCAAACTACTATTGTTCTTCCTGGGAACGATCAAAGCGTAGACTGTTTGAGACATTACTCCCATTCAGGAAATTGCGAATGGTGACTGTTTTATTCAATCCCTATGCAATATCTGTGTTTCATCAATACTCTGATAGTCCACAGATTACAGAATGCCTACATATGTGCATCGGAAACTACTACTGGTCTTCCAGGGATCGATCAAAGCGTAGACTGTTTGAGACGTTACGCCCATGGATTAAAGTGCGCATTGTGACTGTTGTATTCACTCCCGATGGAATTTTTGTGTATCATCAACACTCTGATAGTCCAAAGATTACAGAATGCCACCAGATGTGCATCGGAAACTACTACTGGTTTCCAGTTAACGATAAAAGAGTAGACTGTTTGAGACATTACTCCCATGGAGGAAAGTGCGGATGGTGACTGTAGTATTCAATCCCGATGCAATTTCAGTGTTTCATCAACACTCTGAGAGTCCACAGACTACAGAATGCCTCCAGATGTGCATCGGAAACTACTACTGGTTTTCCAGGGAAAGATCAAATCGTAAACTATTTGAGAAATTGCTCCTATGGAGGAAAGTTCGCATGGTGACTGTTGTATTCATTCACCATGCATTTTCTGTGTTTCATCAACACTCTGTGAGTCCACAGATTACAGAATGCCACCAGATGTGGATCAGAAACTACTACTGGTCTTCCAGGGAACGATCAAAGCGTAGACTGGTTGAGACATTTCTCCCATGGAGGAAAGTGCGGATGGTGACTGTTGTATCCAATCCCGATGCGATTTCTGTGTTTCATCACCACTTTGATAGTCCACAGATTACAGAATGCCTCCAGATGTGCATCGGAAACTACCACTGGTCTTCCAGGGATCGATCAAAGCGTAGACTGTTTGAGGCATTACTCCCATGGAGGAAAGTGCGCATGGTGTCTTTTGTATTCAATCCCGATGCAATTTCTGTGTTTCATCAACACTCTGATAGTCCACAGATTACTGATTGCCTCCAGATGTGCATCGGAAACTACTACTGGTCTTCCTGGGAACGATCAAAGCGTATTCTGTTTGAGACATTACTCCCATGGAGGAAAGTGTGCATGGTGACTGTTGTATTCAATCGCGACCCAATTTCTGTGTTTCATCGACACTTTGAAGGTCCACAAATTACACAATGCCTCCAGATGTGCATCGGAAACTACCACTGGTCTTCCAGGGAACGATCAAAGCGTACACTATTTGAGACATTACTCCCATGGAAGAAAGTGCGCATGGTGTCTTTTGTATTCAATCCCGATGCAATTTCTGTGTTTCATCAACACTCTGATAGTCCACAGATTACTGATTGCCTCCAGATGTGCATCGGAAACTACTACTGGTCTTCCTGGGAAAGTTCAAAGCGTATACTGTTTGAGACATTACTCCCATGGAGGAAAGTGTGCATGTTGACTGTTGTATTCAATCCCGATCCCATTTCTGTGTTTCATCGACACTTTGAAGGTCCACAAATTACAGAATGCCTCCGGATGTGCATCGGAAACTACTACTGGTCTTCCAGGGAACGATCAAAACGTAGACTGTTTGAGACATTACTCCAATGGAGGAAAGTGTGCATGGTGACTGTTGTATTCAATCTCGATGCAATTTCTGTGTTTCATCAACACTTAGAAGGTCCACACATTACAGAATGCTTCCAGATGTGCATCGGAAACTACTACTGGTCTTAATGGGAACGATCAAAGCGTATAGTGTTTAAGACATTACTCCCATTGAGGAAAGTGCGGATGGTGACTGTTGTATTCACTCCCAATGCAATTTCTGTGTTTCATCAACATTTTGAAGACCCCCAGAGAACAGAATGCCTCCAGATGTGCATCGGAAACTACTACTGGTCTTCCAGGGAACGACCAAATCGTAGACTATTTCGGACATTACTCCCATGGAGGAAAGTGCGGATGGTGACTGTTGTATTCAATCCTGATGCAATTACTGTGTTTCAACAACACTCTGATAGTCCACAGATTACAGATTGTCTCCAGATGTGCATCCAAAACTACTACTGGTCTTCCTGGGAACTATAAAAGCGTAGACTGTTTCAGACTTTACTCCCATGGAGGAAAGTGTGCATGGTGACTGTTGTATTGAATCCCGATGCAATTTCTGTGTTTCATTTACACTTTGAAGGTCCACAGATTACAGAATGCCTCCAGGGGTGCATCGGAAACTACTACTGGTCTTCCAGGGAATTATGGAAGCGTAGACTGTTTCAGACATTACTCACATCGAGGAAATTGCGGATGGTGACTGTTGTATTCAATCTCGATGCAATTTCTGTGTTTCATCAACACTCTGATTGTCCACAGATTACAGATTGACTTCAGATGTGGATCGGAAACTACTACTGGTCTTCCAGGGAACGATCAAAGCGTAGACTCTTTCAGACATTACTCCCATATAGGAAAGTGCGCATCGTGCATGTTGTATTTAATCCCGATGCAATTTCTGTGTTTCGTCAACACTTTGAAGGCCACAGATTACAGATTGCCTCCAGATGTGCATCGGAAACTACTTCTGGTCTTCCAGGGAACGATCAAAGCGTAGACTGTTTGAGACATTACTCCCATCTAGGAAAGTACGCACTGTGACTGTTGTATTCACTCCCGATAGAAATTTTGTGTTTCATCAGCACTCTGATAGTCCACCGATTACAGAATGCAGCCATCTGTGCATCGGAAACTACTACTGGTCTTCCAGGGAACGATCAAAGCGTAGACTGTTTGAGACTTTACTCCCGTAGGGGAAAGTGAGGATGGTGACTGTTGTATTCAATCGCGATGAAATTTATGTGTTTCATCAACACTATGATAGTCCACCGCTTACAGAATGCCACCAGATGTGCATCGGAAGCTAATACTGGTCTTCCAGGGAACGATCAAAGCGTAGACTGTTTGAGACATTACTCCCGTAGGGGAAAGTGAGGATGGTGACTGTTGTATTCAATCGCGATGCAATTTCTGTGTTTCATCAACACTATGATAGTCCACAGATTACAGAATGCCACCAGATGTGCATCGGAAACTACAACTGGTCTTCCAGGGAACGATCAAAGCGTAGACTGTTTGAGACATTACTCCCATGGAGGAAAGTGCGCATGGTGACTTTTGTATTCAACCCTGATGCAATTTCTGTGTTTCATCAACACTCTGATAGTCCACAGATTACATATTGCATCCAGATGTGCATCGGAAACTACTACTGGTCTTCCTGGGAACGATCAAAGCGTATACTGTTTGAGACATTACTCCCATGGGGGAAAGTGCGCATGGTGACTTTTGTATTCAATCCCGATGCAATTTCTGTGTTTCATCAACACTCTGATAGTCCACAAATTACAGAATGCCTCCAGATGTGCATCGGAAATTTCTACTGGTCTTCCAGGGAACGATCAAAGCGTAGACTGTTTGAGACATTACTCCAATGGAGGAAAGTATGCATGGTGACTGTTGTATTCAATCCCGATGCAATTTCTGTGTTTCATCAACACTTTGAAGGTCGACACATTACAGAATGCTTCCAGATGTGCACCGGAAACTACTACTGGTCTCAATAGGAACGATCAAAGCGTATAGTGTTTAAGACATTACTCCCATGGAGGAAAGTGCGGATGGTGACTGTTGTATTCACTCCCTATGCAATTTCTGTGTTTCATCAACACTTTGAGACCCACAGAGTACAGAATGCCTCTAGATGTGCATCGGGAACTACTACTGGTCTTCCAGGGAACGATCATAGCGTAGACTATTTCAGACATTACTCCCATGGAGGAAAGTGCGGATGGTGACTGTTGTATCCAATCCCGATGCAATTTCTGTGTTTCATCAACACTATGATAGTCCACAGATTACAGAATGCCACCAGATGTGCTTCGGAAACTACAACTGGTCTTCCAGGGAACGATCAAAGCGTAGACTGTTTGAGACATTACTCCCATGGAAGAAAGTGCGGATGCTGATTGTTGTATTGAATTCCGATGCAATTTTGGTGTTTCATCAACACTCTGATAGTACACAGATTACAGAATGCCACCAGATGCGCATCGGAAACTACAACTGGTCTTCCAGTGAACGATCAAAGCGTAGACTGTTTGAGACATTACTCCCATGGAGGAAAGAGCGCATTGTGAGTGTTGTATTCACTCCCGATGGAATTTTTGTGTTTCATCAACACTCTGATAGTCCACAGATTACAGAATGCCACCAGATGTGGATCGGACACTACTACTGGTCTTCCAGTGAACGATCAAAGCGTAGACTGGTTGAGACATTACTCCCATGGAGGGAAGTGCCGATGGTGACTGTTGTATTCAATCCCGATGCAATTTCTGTGTTTCATCAACACTCTGATAGTCCACAGATTACAGATTGACTTCAGATGTGCATCGGAAACTACAACTGGTCTTCCAGGGAACGATCAAAGCGTAGACTCTTTCAGACATTACTCCCATATAGGAAAGTGCGCATCGTGAATGTTGTATTTAATCCCGATGCAATTTCTGTGTTTCGTCAACACTTTGAAGGCCACAGATTACAGATTGCCTCCAGATGTGCATCGGAAACTACTACTGGTTTCCAGTTAACGATAAAAGCGTAGACTGTTTGAGACATTACTCCCATGGAGGAAAGTGCGGATGGTGACTGTAGTATTCAATCCCGATGCAATTTCAGTGTTTCATCAACACTCTGAGAGTCCACAGACTACAGAATGCCTCCAGATGTGCATCGGAAACTACTACTGGTTTTCCAGGGAAAGATCAAATCGTAAACTCTTTGAGAAATTGCTCCTATGGAGGAAAGTTCGCATGGTGACTGTTGTATTCATTCCCCATGCATTTTCTGTGTTTCATCAACACTCTGTGAGTCCACAGATTACAGAATGCCACCAGGTGTGGATCAGAAACTACTACTGGTCTTCCAGGGAACGATCAAAGCGTAGACTGGTTGAGACATTTCTCCCATGGAGGAAAGTGCGGATGGTGACTGTTGTATCCAATCCCGATGCGATTTCTGTGTTTCATCACCACTTTGATAGTCCACAGATTACAGAATGCCTCCAGATGTGCATCGGAAACTACCACTGGTCTTCCAGGGATCGATCAAAGCGTAGACTGTTTGAGGCATTACTCCCATGGAGGAAAGTGCGCATGGTGTCTTTTGTATTCAATCCCGATGCAATTTCTGTGTTTCATCAACACTCTGATAGTCCACAGATTACTGATTGCCTCCAGATGTGCATCGGAAACTACTACTGGTCTTCCTGGGAACGATCGAAGCGTATTCTGTTTGAGACATTACTCCCATGGAGGAAAGTGTGCATGGTGACTGTTGTATTCAATCGCGACCCAATTTCTGTGTTTCATCGACACTTTGAAGGTCCACAAATTACAGAATGCCTCCAGATGTGCATCGGAAACTACCACTGGTCTTCCAGGGAACGATCAAAGCGTACACTATTTGAGACATTACTCCCATGGAGGAAAGTGCGCATGGTGTCTTTTGTATTCAATCCCGATGCAATTTCTGTGTTTCATCAACACTCTGATAGTCCACAGATTACTGATTGCCTCCAGATGTGCATCGGAAACTACTACTGGTCTTCCTGGGAATGTTCAAAGCGTATACTGTTTGAGACATTACTCCCATGGAGGAAAGTGTGCATGTTGACTGTTGTATTCAATCCCGATCCCATTTCTGTGTTTCATCGACACTTTGAAGGTCCACAAATTACAGAATGCCTCCAGATGTGCATCGGAAACTACTACTGGTCTTCCAGGGAACGATCAAAACGTAGACTGTTTGAGACATTACTCCAATGGAGGAAAGTGTGCATGGTGACTGTTGTATTCAATCTCGATGCAATTTCTGTGTTTCATCAACACTTAGAAGGTCCACACATTACAGAATGCATCCAGATGTGCATCGGAAACTACTACTGGTTTTAATGGGAACGATCAAAGCGTATAGTGTTTAAGACATTACTCCCATTGAGGAAAGTGCGGATGGTGACTGTTGTATTCACTCCCAATGCAATTTCTGTGTTTCATCAACATTTTGAAGACCCCCAGAGAACAGAATGCCTCCAGATGTGCATCGGAAACTACTACTGGTCTTCCAGGGAACGACCAAATCGTAGACTATTTCGGACATTACTCCCATGGAGGAAAGTGCGGATGGTGACTGTTGTATTCAATCCTGATGCAATTACTGTGTTTCAACAACACTCTGATAGTCCACAGATTACAGATTGTCTCCAGATGTGCATCCAAAACTACTACTGGTCTTCCTGGGAACTATAAAAGCGTAGACTGTTTCAGACTTTACTCCCATGGAGGAAAGTGTGCATGGTGACTGTTGTATTGAATCCCGATGCAATTTCTGTGTTTCATTTACACTTTGAAGGTCCACAGATTACAGAATGCCTCCAGGGGTGCATCGGAAACTACTACTGGTCTTCCAGGGAATTATGGAAGCGTAGACTGTTTCAGACATTACTCACATCGAGGAAATTGCGGATGGTGACTGTTGCATTCAATCTCGATGCAATTTCTGTGTTTCATCAACACTCTGATTGTCCACAGATTACAGATTGACTTCAGATGTGGATCGGAAACTACTACTGGTCTTCCAGGGAACGATCAAAGCGTAGACTCTTTCAGACATTACTCCCATATAGGAAAGTGCGCATCGTGCATGTTGTATTTAATCCCGATGCAATTTCTGTGTTTCGTCAACACTTTGAAGGCCACAGATTACAGATTGCCTCCAGATGTGCATCGGAAACTACTTCTGGTCTTCCAGGGAACGATCAAAGCGTATACTGTTTGAGACATTACTCCCATGGGGGAAAGTGCGCATGGTGACTTTTGTATTCAATCCCGATGCAATTTCTGTGTTTCATCAACACTCTGATAGTCCACCGATTACAGAATGCAGCCATCTGTGCATCGGAAACTACTACTGGTCTTCCAGGGAACGATCAAAGCGTAGACTGTTTGAGACATTACTCCCGTAGGGGAAAGTGAGGATGGTGACTGTTGTATTCAATCGCGATGAAATTTATGTGTTTCATCAACACTATGATAGTCCACCGCTTACAGAATGCCACCAGATGTGCATCGGAAGCTAATACTGGTCTTCCAGGGAACGATCAAAGCGTAGACTGTTTGAGACATTACTCCCGTAGGGGAAAGTGAGGATGGTGACTGTTGTATTCAATCGCGATGCAATTTCTGTGTTTCATCAACACTATGATAGTCCACAGATTACAGAATGCCACCAGATGTGCATCGGAAACTACAACTGGTCTTCCAAGGAACGATCAAAGCGTAGACTGTTTGAGACATTACTCCCATGGAGGAAAGTGCGCATGGTGACTTTTGTATTCAACCCTGATGCAATTTCTGTGTTTCATCAACACTTTGAAGGTCGACACATTACAGAATGCTTCCAGATGTGCACCGGAAACTACTACTGGTCTCAATAGGAACGATCAAAGCGTATAGTGTTTAAGACATTACTCCCATGGAGGAAAGTGCGGATGGTGACTGTTGTATTCACTCCCTATGCAATTTCTGTGTTTCATCAACACTTTGAGACCCACAGAGTACAGAATGCCTCTAGATGTGCATCGGGAACTACTACTGGTCTTCCAGGGAACGATCATAGCGTAGACTATTTCAGACATTAGTCCCATGGAGGAAAGTGCGGATGGTGACTGTTGTATCCAATCCCGATGCAATTTCTGTGTTTCATTTACACATTGAAGCTCCACAGATTACAGAATGCCTCCAGGTGTGCATCGGAAACTACTACTGGTCTTCCAGGGAATTATGAAAGCGTAGACTGTTTCAGACATTACTCACATGGAGGAAAGTGCGCATGGTGAATGTTGTGTTTAATCCCAATGCAATTTCTGAGAATCGTCAATACTTTGAATGTCCACAGATTACCGATTGCCTCCAGATGTGCATCAGAAACTACTACTGGTCTTCCATTGAACGACCAAAGCGTAGACAGTTTGAGACATTAATCCCATGGAGGAAAGTGCGCATTGTGACTGTTGTATTCACTCCCGATGGAATTTTTGTGTTTCATCAGCACTCTGATAGTCCACAGATTACAGAATGCAGCCAGCTGCGCAACGAAAACTACTACTGGTCTTCCAGGGGACGATCAAATCGTAGACTGTTTGAGACATTACTCTCGCGGAGGAAAGTGTGGATGGTGACTGTTGTATTCAATCGCGATGAAATTTCTGTGTTTCATCAACACTATGATAGTCCACAGATTACAGAATGCCACCAGATGTGCTTCGGAAACTACAACTGGTCTTCCAGGGAACGATCAAAGCGTAGACTGTTTGAGACATTACTCCCATGGAAGAAAGTGCGGATGCTGATTGTTGTATTGAATTCCGATGCAATTTTGGTGTTTCATCAACACTCTGATAGTCCACAGATTACAGAATGCCACCAGATGGGCATCGGAAACTACAACTGGTCTTCCAGTGAACGATCAAAGCGTAGACTGTTTGAGACATTACTCCCATGGAGGAAAGAGCGCATTGTGAGTGTTGTATTCACTCCCGATGGAATTTTTGTGTTTCATCAACACTCTGATAGTCCACAGATTACAGAATGCCACCAGATGTGGATCGGACACTACTACTGGTCTTCCAGTGAACGATCAAAGCGTAGACTGGTTGAGACATTACTCCCATGGAGGGAAGTGCCGATGGTGACTGTTGTATTCAATCCCGATGCAATTTCTGTGTTTCATCAACACTCTGATAGTCCACAGATTACAGATTGACTTCAGATGTGCATCGGAAACTACTACTGGTCTTCCAGGGAACGATCAAAGCGTAGACTCTTTCAGACATTACTCCCATATAGGAAAGTGCGCATCGTGAATGTTGTATTTAATCCCGATGCAATTTCTTTGTTTCGTCAACACTTTGAAGGCCACAGATTACAGATTGCCTCCAGATGTGCATCGGAAACTACTTCTGGTCTTCCAGGGAACGATCAAAGCGTAGACTGTTTGAGACATTACTCCCATGGAGGAAAGTGCGCATGGTGACTTTTGTATTCAATCCCGATGCAATTTCTGTGTTTCGTCAACACTCTGATAGTCCACAGATTACTGATTGCCTCCAGATGTGCATCGGAAACTACTACTGGTCTTCCAGGGAACGATCAAAGCGTAGACTGTTTCATACATTACTCCCATGGAGGAAAGTGCGGATGGTGACTGTTGTAGTCACTCCCAATGCAATTTCTGTGTTTCATCAACACTTTGAAGACCCACAGAGTACAGAATGCCTCCAGATGTGCATCGGAAACTACTACTGGTCTTCCAGGGAACGATTAAAGCGTAGACTATTTCAGACATTACTCCCATGGAGGAAAGTGCGGATGGTGACTGTTGTATTCAATCCTGATGCAATTACTGTGTTTCAACAACACTCTGATAGTCCACAGATTACAGATTGTCCCCAGATGTGCATCCGAAACTACTACTGGTCTTCCTGTGAACGATCAAAGCGTAGACAGTTTGAGACATTACTCCCATGGAGGAAAGTGTGCATGGTGACTGTTGTATTCAATCCCGATGCAATATCTGTGTTTCATTTACACTTTGAAGGTCCACAGATTACAGAATGCCTCCAGGTGTGCATCAGAAACTACTACTGGTCTTCCAGGGAATTATGAAAGCGTAGACTGTTTCAGACATTACCCACATGGAGGAAAGTACGCATGGTGAATGTTGTATTTAATCCCAATGCTATTTCTGAGTTTCGTCAACACTTTGAAGGTCCACAGATTACAGATTGCCTCCAGAAGTGCATCAGAAACTGCTACTGGTCTTCCAAGGAACGATCAAAGCGTGGACTGTTTGAGACATTACTCCCATGGAGGAAAGTGCGCATTGTGACTGTTGTATTCACTCCCGATGGAATTTTTGTGTTTCATCAGCACTCTGATAGTCCACAGATTACAGAATGCAGCCATCGGTGCATCGGAAACTACTACTGGTCTTCCAGGGAACGATCAAATCGTAGACTGTTTGAGACATTACTCCCGTTGAGGAAAGTGCGCATGGTGAATGTTGTATTCAATCCCGATGCAATTTCTGTGTTTCGTCAACACTCTGATAGTCCACAGTTTACTGATTGCCTCCAGATGTGCATCGGAAACTAAGACTCGTTTTCCTGGGAACGACCAAAGCGTATACTGTTTGAGACATTACTCCCATGGAGGAAAGTGCGGATGGTGACTGTTGTATTCACTCCCAATGCAATTTCTGTGTTTCATCAACACTTTGAAGACCCACGGAGTACAGAATGCCTCCAGATGTGCATCGGAAAGTACTACTGGTCTTCCACTGAACGATTAAAGCGTAGACTATTTCAGACATTACTCCCATGGAGGAAAGTGCGGATGGTGACTGTTGTATTCAATCCTGATGCAATTACTGTGTTTCAACAACACTCTGATAGTCCACAGACTACAGATTGTCTCCAGATGTGCATCCGAAACTACTACTGGTCTTCCTGGGAACGATAAAACCGTAGACTGTTTCAGACATTACTCCCATGGAGGAAAGTGTGCGTGGTGACTGTTGTATTCAATCCCGAAGCAATTTCTGTGTTTCATTTACACTTTGAAGGTCCACAAATTACAGAATGCCTCCAGGTGTGCATCGGAAACTACTACTGGTCTTCCAGGGAATTATGAAAGCGTACACTGTTTCAGACATTACTCACATTGAGGAAATTGCGGATGGTGACTGTTGTATTCAATCCCGATGCAATTTCTGTGTTTCATCAACACACTGATAGTCCACAGATTACAGATTGAATTCAGATGTGCATCGGAAACTACTACTGGTCTTCCTGTGAACGATCAAAGCGTAGACTGTTTGAGACATTACTCCCAAGGAGGAAAGTGCGCAATGTGACTGATGTATTCACTCCCGATGGAATTTTTGTGTTTCATCAGCACTCTGAAAGTCCACAGATTACAGAATGCAGCCATCTGTGCATCGGAAACTACTACTGGTGTTCCAGGGAACGACCAAATCGTAGACTGTTTGAGACATTACTCCCGTGGAGGAAAGTGTGGATGGTGACTGTTATATTCAATTGCGATGAAATTTCTGTGTTTCATCAACACTATGATAGTCCACCGATTACAGAATGCCACCGGATGTGCATCGGAAACTACTACTGGTCTTCCAGGAAACGATCAGAGCGTAGACTGTTTGAGACATTACTCCCGTTGAGGAAAGTGCGCATGGTGAATGTTGTATTGAATCCCGATGCAATTTCTGTGTTTCATCAACACTCTGATAGTCGACAGATTACAGAGTGCTACCAGATGTGCATCGGAAGCTACTACTGGCGTTCCAGGGAACGATCAAAGCGTAGACTGTTTGAGACATTACCCCCGTGGAGGAAAGTGTGGATGGTGACTGTTGTATTCAATTCCGATGCAATTTATGTGTTTCAACAACACTCTGATAGACCACAGATTCCAGAATGCCACCAGATGTGCATCGGAAACCCCTACTGGTCTTCCGGGGAACGATCAAAGCGTAGACTGTTTCAGACATTACTCCCGTGGAGGAAAGTGCGCATGGTGACTGTTGTATTCAATCCCGATGCAATTTATGTGTTTCATAAACACTCTGATAGTCCACAGATTACAGAATGCTACCAGATGTGCATCGGAAACCACTACTGGTCTTAATGGAAACGATAAAAGCGTAGACTGTTTGAGACATTACTCCCATGGAGGAGAGTGCGTATGGTGACTGTTGTTCTCAATCCCAATGCAATTTCTGTGTTTCATCAACACTCTGATAGTCCACAGATAACAGATTGCCTCCAGATGTGAATTGCAAACTACTACTGGTCTTCGAGGGAACGATCAAAGCGTAAACTGTTTGAGACATTACTCCCATGGGGGAAAGTGTGCATGGTGACTTTTGTATTCTATCCCGATGCAATTTCTGTGTTTCATCAACACTTAGAAGGTCCACAAATTAGAGAATGCCTCCAGATGTGCATCGGAAATTACTACTGGTCTTCCAGGGAAAGATCAAAGCGTAGACGGTTTCAGATATTACTCCCATGAAGGAATGTGCGGATGGTGACTCTTGTATTCAATCCCGATTCCATTTCTGTGCTGCATCAACACTCTGATAGTCCACAGATTACAGATTGTCTACAGATGTGCATCGGAAACTGAGACTGGTCTTCCTGGGAACGATCAAAGCGTAGACTATTTCAGGCATTACTCCCATGGAGGAAAGTGTGCTTTGTGACTGTTGTATTCGATCCGATGCAATTTCTGTGTTTCATCAACACTTTGAAGGTCCACAGATTACAGAATGCCTCCAGATGTGCATCGAAAATTACTGCTGGTCTTGCAGGCAACGATCAAAGCGTAGACTGTTTGAGACATTACTCTCATGGAGGAAATTGTGGATGGTGACTGAAGTATTCACTCCCGATGCAATTTCTGTGTTTCATCAACACTTTGATAGTCCACAGATTACAGATTGCATCCAGATGTGCATCGGAAACTTCTACTGGACTTCCAGGGAACGATCAAAGCGTAGACTGTTTCAGACATTACTCCCATGAAGGAAAGTGCGGATCGTGACTGTTGTATTCAATCCCGATGCAACTTCTGTGTTTCATCAACACTCTGATAGTCCACAGATTACAGATTGTCTCCAGATGTGCATCGGAAACTACAACTGGTCTTCCTGGTAACGATCAAATCGTAGACTGTTTCAGACATTACTCCCATGGAGGATAGTGCGAATGGTGACTGTTTTTCTCACTCCCGATGCAATTTCTGTGTTTCATCAACACTCTGATAGTCCACAGATAACAGATTGCCTCCAGATGTGCGTCGGAATCTACTACTGGTCTTCGAGGGAACGATCAGAGCGTAAACTGTTTGAGACATTACTCATATGGAGGAAAGTGTGCATGGTGACTGTTGTATTCTATCCCGATGCAATTTCTGTGTTTCATCAACACTTTGAAGGTCCACAAATTACAGAATGCCTCCAGATGTGCTTCGGAAACTACGACTGGTCTTCCAGGGAACGATCAAAGCGTAGACTGTTTCAGATATTACTCCCATGAAGGAATGTGCGATGGTGACTCTTGTATACAATACCGATTCCATTTCTGTGCTGCATCAACACTCTGATAGTCCACAGATTACAGATTGTCTCCAGATGTGCATCGGAAACTACTACTGGTCTTCCTGGGAAAGATCAAAGCGTAGACTGTTTGAGACATTACTCCCATGGAGGAAAGTGTTGATGGTGACTGAAGTATTCACTCCCGATGCAATTTCTGTGTTTCATCAACATTCTGATAGTCCACAGATTACAGATTGCATCGAGATGTGCATCGGAAGCTACTACTGGTCTTCCTGGGAACGATCAAAGCGTAGACTGTTTCAGACATTACTCTCATGGAGGAAAGTGCGGAAGGTGACTGTTGTATACAGTCCCGATGCAATTTCTCTGTTTCATCAAAATTTTAAGGTCCACAGATTACAGAATTTCTCCAGATGTGCATCGGAAACTACTACTGGTCTTCCAGGGAACTATCAAAGCGTAGACTGTTTGAGACATTACTCCCTTGAGGAAAGTGCGCATGGTGACAATTGTATTCAATCCCGATGCAATTTCTGTGTTTCATCAACACACTGATAGTCCACATATTACAGATTGCCTCCAGATGTGCATCGGAAACTACTATTCGTCTTCCTGCGAACGATCAAAGCGTAGACTGTTTCAGACATTACTCCCATGGAGGAAATTGCGGATGGTGACTGTTGTTCTCAATCCCGATGCAATTTCTGTGTTTCATCCACACTCTGATAGTCCACAGATTACAGATTGCCTCCAGATGTGCGTCGGAATCTACTACTGGTCTTCGAGGGAACGATCAAAGCGTAAACTGTTTGAGACATTACTCCCATGGAGGAAAGTGTGCATGGTGACTGTTGTAATCTATCCCGATGCAATTTCTGTGTTTCATCAACACTTTGAAGGTCCACAAATTACAGAATGCCTCCAGATGTGCTTCGGAAACTACTACTGGTCTTCCAGGGAACGATCAAAGCGTAGACTGTTTCAGATATTACTCCCATGAAGGAATGTGCGGATGGTGACTCTTGTATACAATACCGATTCCATTTCTGTGCTGCATCAACACTCTGATAGTCCACAGTTTACAGATTGTCTCCAGATGTGCATCGGAAACTACTACTGGTCTTCCTGGGAAAGATCAAAGCGTAGACTGTTTCAGACATTACTCCCATGGAGGAGAGTACGGATGGTGTCATTCGTATTCAATCCCGATGCAATTTCTGTGTTTCATCAACACTCTGATAGTCCACAGATTACAAATTGTCTCCAGATGTGCATCGGAAACTACTACAGGTCTTCCTGGGAACGATCAAAGCGTAGACTGTTTCAGACATTATTCCCATGGAGGAAAGTGCGGATGTTGACTGTTGTATTCAATCCCGATGCAATTTCTGTGTTTCATCAACACTCTGATAGTCCAACAGATTACAGATTGTCTACAGATGTGCATCGGAAACTACTACTGGTCTTCCTGGGAACGATCAAACCGTAGACTGTTTCAGACATTACTCCCATGGAGGGAAGTGTTCATGGTGACTGTTGTATTCAATCCGATGCAATTTCTGTGTGTCATCAACACTTTGAAGGTCCACAGATTACGGAATGCCTCCAGATGTGCATCGAAAACTACTACTGGCCTTGCAGGGAACGATCAAAGCGTAGACTGTTTGAGACATTACTCCCATGGAGGAAAGTGTTGATGGTGACTGAAGTATTCACTCCCGATGCAATTTCTGTGTTTCATCCACAGTCTGATAGGCCACAGATTATAGAATGCCTTCAGATGTGCATCGGAAACTACTATTGGTCTTCCAGGGAACGATCAAACCGTAGACTGTTTGAGACATTACTCCCATGTAGGAAAGTGCGAATGGTGACTGTTGTACTCAATCCCGATGCATTGTCTGTGTTTCATCAACACTCTGATAGTCCTCAAATTACAGATTGCCTCCAAATGTGGATCGGAAAAAACTACTGGTTTTAAAGGGAGAGATCAAAGCGTGGACTGTTTGATACATTACTCCCATGGAGGAAAGTGCGCATGGTGACTGTTGTATTCAATCCCGTCGCAATTTCTGGGTTTCATCAACACTCTGATAGTCCACAGGTTACAGATTGCCTCCAGATGTGCATCGGAAACTACTACTGGTCTTCCTGGGAACGATCAAAAACGTAGACTGTTTGAGACATTACTCCCGTGAAGGAAAGTGTGCGAGGTGACTGTTGTATTCAATCCCGATGCAATTTCTGTGTTTCATCAACACTTTGAAGGTCCACAGAGTACAGAGTGCCTCCAGATGGGCTTCAGAAACTACTACTGGTCTTCCAGGGAACGATCAAAGCGTAGACTGTTTCAGACATTACTCCCATGGAGGAAAGTGCGGATGGTGACTGTTTTATTCAATCCCGATGAAATTTCTGTGTTTCATCAACTCTCTAATAGTCCACAGAATACAGATTGCATCCAGATGTGCATCGGAAACTCTTACTGGTCTTAATAGGAACGATCAAAGCGTAGACTGTTTGAGACATTACTCCCATGGAGGAAAATGCGCATGGTGACTTTTGTATTCAATCCAGATGCAATTTCTGTGTTTCATCAACAGTCTGACAGGGCACAGATTATAGAATGCCTCTAGATGTGCATCGGAAACTACTATTGGTCTTCCAGGGAACGATCAATGCGTACACTGTTTGATGACATTACTCCCATGGAGGAAAATGCGCATGGTGACTGTTGTATTCAATCCCGATGCAATTTCTGGGTTTCATTAACACTCTGATGGTCCACAGATTACAGATTGCCTCCAGATGTGCATCGGAAACTACTACTGGTCTTCCTTTCAATCGATCAAAAACGTAGACTGTTTGAGACATTACTCCCATGGAGGAAAGTGTGCATGGTGACTGTTGTATTCAATCCCTATGCAATTTCTGTGTTTCATCAACACTTTGAAGGTCCACAAATTACAGAATGCCTACAGATGTGCATCGTAAACTACAACTGGTCTTCCAGGGAACGATGAAAGCGTGGACTGTTTGAGATATTACTCCCATGGAGGAAAGTGCGCATGGTGACTGTTGTATTCAATCCCGATGCAATTTCTGGTTTTCATCAACACCCTGGTAGTTAACAGATTACAGATTGCCTCCAGATGTGCATCGGAAACTACTACTGGCCTTCCTGGGAACGATCAAAAACGTAGACTGTTTGAGACATTACTCCCATGGAGGAATGTGTGCATGGTGACTGTTGTATTCAATCCCTATGCAATTTCTGTGTTTCATCAACACTCTGATAGTCCACAGGTTACAGATTGTCTCCAGATGTGCATCGGAAACTACTACTGGTCTTCCTGGGAACGATCAAAGCGTAGACTGTTTCAGACATTATTCCCATGGAGGAAAGTGCGGATGTTGACTGTTGTATTCAATCCCGATGCATTGTCTGTGTTTCGGCAACACTCTGATAGTCCTCAAATTACAGATTGCCTCCAAATGTGGATCGGAAAAAACTACTGGTTTTAAAGGGAAAGATCAAAGCGTGGACTGTTTGATACATTACTCCCATGGAGGAAAGTGCGCATGGTGACTGTTGCATTCAATCCGATGCAATTTCTGTGTTTCATCAACACTTTGAAGGTCCACAGATTACGGAATGCCTCCAGATGTGCATCGAAAACTACTACTGGCCTTGCAGGAAACGATCAAAGCGTAGACTGTTTGAGACATTACTCCCATGGAGGAAAGTGTTGATGGTGACTGATGTATTCACTCCCGATGCAATTTCTGTGTTTCATCAACAGTCTGATAGGGCACAGATTATAGAATGCCTTCAGATGTGCATCGGAAACTACTATTGGTCTTCCAGGGAACGATCAAACCGTAGACTGTTTGAGACATTACTCCCATGTAGGAAAGTGCGAATGGTGACTGTTGTACTCAATCCCGATGCATTGTCTTCGTTTCGGCAACACTCTGATAGTCCTCAAATTACAGATTGCCTCCAAATGTGGATCGGAAAAAACTACTGGTTTTAAAGGGAAAGATCAAACCGTGGACTGTTTGATACATTACTCCCATGGAGGAAAGTGCGCATGGTGACTGTTGTATTCAATCCCGACGCACTTTCTGGGTTTCATCAACACTCTGATAGTCCACAGATTACAGATTGCCTCCAGATGTGCATCGGAAACTACTACTGGTCTTCCTGGGAACGTTCAAAAACGTAGACTGTTTGAGACATTACTCCCGTGGAATAAAGTGTGCGAGATGACTGTTGTATTCAATCCCGATGCAATTTCTGTGTTTCATCATTACTTTGAAGGTCCACAAATTACAGAATCCCTCCAGATGTGCATCGGAAACTACTACTGGTCTACCTGGGAACGATCAAAGCGTAGTCTGTTTCAGACATTACTCCCATGGAGGAGAGTACGGATGGTGACTGTCGTATTCAATCCCGATGCAATTTCTGTGTTTCATCAACACTCTGATAGTCCACAGATTACTGATTGTCTCCAGACGTTCATCGGAAACTACTACTGGTCTTCCTAAGAACGATCAAAGCGTAGACTGTTTCAGACATTACTCCCATGGAGGAGGGTACGGATGGTGGCATTCGTATTCAATCCCGATGCAATTTCTGTGTTTCATCAACACTCTGATAGTCCACAGATTACAGAATGTCTCCAGATGTGCATCGGAAACTACTACTGGTCTTCCTGGGAACGGACAAACCGTAGACTGTTTCAGACATTACTCCCATGGAGGAAAGTGTGCATGGTGACTGTTGCATTCAATCCGATGCAATTTCTGTGTTTCATCAACACTTTGAAGGTCCACAGATTACGGAATGCCTCCAGATGTGCATCGAAAACTACTACTGGCCTTGCAGCGAACGATCAAAGCGAGGACTGTTGGAGACAATACTCCCATGGAGGAAAGTGTTGATGGTGACTGAAGTATTCACTCCCGATGCAGTTTCGGTGTTTCATCAACATTCTGATAGTCCACAGATTACAGATTGCATCGAGATGTGCATCGGAAACTACTACTGGTGTTCCTGGGAACGATCAAAGCGTAGACTGTTTAAGACATTACTCTCATGGAGGAAAGTGCGGATGGTGACTGTTGTATGCAGTCCCGATGCAATTTCTCTGTTTCATCAAAATTTTAAGGTCCACAGATTACAGAATTTCTCCAGATGAGCATCGGAAACTACTACTGGTCTTCCAGGGAACTATCAAATCTTAGACTGTTTGAGACATTACTTCCATGAAGGAAAGTGCGGATGGTGACTGTTGTATTCAATCCCGATGCAATTTCTGTGTTTCATCAACAGTCTGATTGGGCACAGATTATAGAATGCCTTCAGATGTGCATCGGAAACTACTATTGGTCTTCCAGGGAACGATCAAACCGTAGACTGTTAGAGACATTACTCCCATGTAGGAAAGTGCGGATGGTGACTGTTGTACTCAATCCCGATGCATTGTCTGTGTTTCATCAACACTCTGATAGTCCACAAATTACAGATTGCCTCCAAATGTGGATCGGAAAAAACTACTGGTTTTAAAGGGAAAGATCAAAGCGTGGACAGTTTGAGACATAACTCCCATGGAGGAAAGTGCGCATGGTGACTGTTGTATTCAATCCCGACGCAATTTCTGGGTTTCATCAACACTCTGATAGTCCACAGATTACAGATTGCCTCCAGATGTGCATCGGAAACTACTACTGGTCTTCCTGGGAACGATCAAAAACGTAGACTGTTTGAGACATTACTCCCGTGGAGGAAAGTGTGAGAGGTGACTGTTGTATTCAATCCCGATGCAAATTCTGTGTTTCATCAACACTTTGAAGGTCCACAAATTACAGAATGCCTCCAGATGTGCATCGGAAACTACTCCTGGTCTACCTGGGAACGATCAAAGCGTAGTCTGTTTCAGACATTACTCCCATGGAGGAGAGTACGGATGGTGACTGTCGTATTCAATCCCGATGCAATATCTGTGTTTCATCAACACTCCGATAGTCCACAGATTACAGATTGTCTCCAGACGTTCATCGGAAACTACTACTGGTCTTCCTGGGAACGATCAAAGCGTAGACTGTTTCAGACATTACTCCCATGGAGGAAAGTGGGGATGTTGACTGTTGTATTCAATCCCGATTCAATTTCTGTGTTTCATCAACTCTCTGATAGTCCACAGATTACAGATTGTCTACAGATGTGCATCGGAAACTAGTACTGGTCTTCCTGGGAACGATCAAAGCGTCGACTGTTTCAGACATTACTCCCATGGAGGAGAGTGTGCATGGTGACTGTTGTATTCAATCCGATGTAATTTCTGTGTTTCATCAACACTTTGAAGGTCCACAGATTACAGAATGCCTAAAGATGTGCATCGAAAACTACTACTGGTCTTGCAGGGAATGATCAAAGTGTAGACTGTTTGAGACATTACTCCCATGGAGGAAAGTGTGGATGGTGACAGTTGTATTCAATCCCGATGCAATTTCTGTGTTTCATCAACACTTTGAAGGCCCACAGAGTACAGAGTGCCTTCAGATATGCTTCAGAAACTACTACTGGTCTTCCAGGGAACGATCAAAGCGTAGACTGTTTCAGACATTACTCCCATGGAGGAAAATGCGCATGGTGACTTTTGTATTCAATCCAGATGCAATTTCTGTGTTTCATCAACAGTCTGATAGGGCACAGATTATAGAATGCCTCCAGATGTGCATCGGAAACTACTACTGGTCTTCCAGGGTACGATCAATGCGTAGACTGTTTGATGACATTACTCCCATGGAGGAAAGTGCGCATGGTGACTGTTGTATTCAATCCCGATGCAATTTCTGGGTTTCATCAACACTCTGATGGTCCACAGTTTACAGATTGCCTCCAGATGTGCATCGGAAACTACTACTGGTCTTCCTTGGATCGATCAAAAACGTAGACTGTTTGAGACATTACTCCCATGGAGGAAAGTGTGCATGGTGACTGTTGTATTCAATCCATATGCAATTTCTGTGTTTCATCAACACTTTGAAGGTCCCCAAATTACAGAATGCCTACAGATGTGCATCGGAAATTACTACTGGTCTTCCAGGGAACGATCAAAGCGTGGACAGTTTGAGATATTACTCCCATGGAGGAAAATGCGCATGGTGACTGTTGTATTCAATCCCGATGCAATTTCTGGGTTTCATCAACACTCTGGTAGTTAACAGATTACAGATTGCCTCCAGATGTGCATCGGAAACTACTACTGGTCTTCCTGGGAACGATCAAAAACGTAGACTGTTTGAGACATTACTCCCGTGGAGGAAAGTGTGCGAGGTGACTGTTGTATTCAATCCCGATGCAAATTCTGTGTTTCATCAACACTTTGAAGGTCCACAAATTACAGAATGCCTCCAGATGTGCATCGGAAACTACTACTGGTCTACCTGGGAACGATCAAAGCGTAGTCTGTTTCAGACATTACTCCCATGGAGGAGAGTACGGATGGTGACTGTCGTATTCAATCCCGATGCAATATCTGTGTTTCATCAACACTCTGATAGTCCACAGATTACAGAATGCCTACAGATGTGCTTCAGAAACTACTACTGGTCTTCCAGGGAACGATCAAAAAGTAGACTGTTTCAGACATTACTCCCATGGAGGAAAGTGCGGATGGTGACTGTTTTCTTCAATCCCGATGAAATTTCTGTGTTTCATCAACACTCTAATAGTCCACAGAATACAGATTGCATCCAGATGTGCATCGGAAACACTTACTGGTCTTAATGTGAACGATCAAAGCGTAGACTGTTTGAGACATTACTCCCATGGAGGAAAATGCGCATGGTGACTTTTGTATTCAATCCAGATGCAATTTCTGTGTTTCATCAACAGTCTGATAGATCACAGATTATAGAATGCCTCCAGATGTGCATCGGAAACTACTATTGGTCTTCCAGGGAACGATCAATGCGTAGACTGTTTAAAGACATTACTCCCATGGAGGAAAGTGCGCATGGTGACTGTTGTATTCAATCCCGATGCAATTTCTGGGTTTCATCAACACTCTGATGGTCCACAGATTACAGATTGCCTCCAGATGTGCATCGGAAACTACTACTGGTCTTCCTTGGATCGATCAAAAACGTAGACTGTTTGAGACATTACTGCCATGGAGGAAAGTGTGCATGGTGACTGTTGTATTCAATCCATATGCAATTTCTGTGTTTCATCAACACTTTGAAGGTCCCCAAATTACAGAATGCCTCCAGATGTGCATCGGAAACTACTACTGGTCTACCTGGGAACGATCAAAGCGTAGTCTGTTTCAGACATTACTCCCATGGAGGAGAGTACGGATGGTGACTGTCGTATTCAATCCCGATGCAATATCTGTGTTTCATCAACACTCTGATAGTCCACAGATTACAGAATGCCTACAGATGTGCTTCAGAAACTACTACTGGTCTTCCAGGGAACGATCAAAAAGTAGACTGTTTCAGACATTACTCCCATGGAGGAAAGTGCGGATGGTGACTGTTTTCTTCAATCCCGATGAAATTTCTGTGTTTCATCAACACTCTAATAGTCCACAGAATACAGATTGCATCCAGATGTGCATCGGAAACTCTTACTGGTCTTAATGTGAACGATCAAAGCGTAGACTGTTTGAGACATTACTCCCATGGAGGAAAATGCGCATGGTGACTTTTGTATTCAATCCAGATGCAATTTCTGTGTTTCATCAACAGTCTGATAGATCACAGATTATAGAATGCCTCCAGATGTGCATCGGAAACTACTATTGGTCTTCCAGGGAACGATCAATGCGTAGACTGTTTAAAGACATTACTCCCATGGAGGAAAGTGCGCATGGTGACTGTTGTATTCAATCCCGATGCAATTTCTGGGTTTCATCAACACTCTGATGGTCCACAGATTACAGATTGCCTCCAGATGTGCATCGGAAACTACTACTGGTCTTCCTTGGATCGATCAAAAACGTAGACTGTTTGAGACATTACTGCCATGGAGGAAAGTGTGCATGGTGACTGTTGTATTCAATCCATATGCAATTTCTGTGTTTCATCAACACTTTGAAGGTCCCCAAATTACAGAATGCCTACAGATGTACATCGGAAATTACTACTGGTCTTCCAGGGAACGATCAAAGCGTGGACTGTTTGAGATATTACTCCCATGGAGGAAAGTGCGCATGGTGACTGTTGTATTCAATCCCGATGCAATTTCTGGGTTTCATCAACACTCTGGTAGTTAACAGATTACAGATTGCCTCCAGATGTGCATCGGAAGCTACTACTGGTCTTCCTGGGAACGATCAAAAACGTAGACTGTTTGAGACATTACTCCCATGGAGGGAAGTGTGCATGGTGACTGTTGTATTCAATCCCTATGCAATTTCTGTGTTTCATTAACACTTTGAAGGTCCACAAATTACAGAATGCCTCCAGATGTGCATCGGAAACTACTACTGGTCTTCCAGGGAACGATTAAAGCGAAGACTGTTTCAGACATTACTCCCATGAAGGAAAGTACGGATCGTGACTGTTGTATTCAATCCCGATGCAACTTCTGTGTTTCATCAACACTCTGATAGTCCACAGATTACAGATTGTCTCCAGATGTGCATCGCAAACTACTACTGGTCTTCCTAAGAACGATCACAGCGTAGACAGTTTCAGACATTACTCCCATGGAGTAAAGTGTGCATGGTGAATGTTGTTTTCAATCCCGATGCAATTTCTGAGTTTCATCAACAGTCTGATAGTCCGCAGATTATAGATTGCCTCCAGATGTGCATCGGAAACTACTACTGGTCTTCCAGGGAACGATCAAAGCGTAGACTGTTGGAGACATTACTCCCACATAGGAAAGTGCGCATGGTGACTGTTGTATTCAGTCCCGATCCAATTTCTGTGTTTCATCAATAATCTGATAGTCCACAGATTACAGATTGCATCCAGATGTGCAACGGAAACTACTACTGGTCTTCCTGGGAACGATCAAAAACGTAGACTATTTGAGACATTAGTCCTATGGAGGAAAGTGTGCAGGGTGACTGTTGTATTCAATCCCGATGCAATTTCTGTGTTTCATCAACACTTTGAAGGTCCACAAATTACAGAATGCCTCCAGATGTGCATCGGAATCTACTACTTTTCTTCCAGGGAACCATCAAAGCGTAGACTGTTTCAGACATTACTCCCATGAAGGAAAGTGAGGATCTTGACTGTTGTATTCAATCCCGATGCAATTTCTGTGTTTCATCAACACTCTGATAGTCCACAGATTACGGGCTGTCTCCAGATGTGCATCTGAAACTACTACTGGTCTTCCTTCGAACGATCAAAGCATAGACTGTTTCAGACATTACTCCCATGGAGGAAAGTGTGGATGGTGACTGTTGTATTCAATCCTGATGCAATTTCTGTGTGTCATCAACACTCTGATAGTCCACAGATTACAGATTGCTTGCAGATGTGCATCGGAAACTACTACTGGTCTTCCTGGAAACGATCAAATACGTAGATTGTTTGAGACATTACTCCCATGGAGGAAAGTGTGCATGGTGACTGTTGTATTCAATCCCGATGCAATCTCTGTGTTTCATCAACACTCTGATAGTCCACAGATTACAGATTGTCTCCAGAGGTTCATCGGGAACTACTACTGGTCTTCCTGGGAACGATCAAAGCGTAGACTGTTTCAGACATTACTCCCATGGAGGAAAGTGGGGATGTTGACTGTTGTATTCAATCCCGATTCAATTTCTGTGTTTCATCAACACTCTGATAGTCCACACATTACAGATTGTCTACAGATGTGCATCGGAAACTAGTACTGGCCTTCCTGGGAACGATCAAAACGTCGACTGTTTCAGACATTACTCCCATGGAGTAGAGTGTGCATGGTGACTGTTGTATTCAATCCGATGTAATTTCTGTGTTTCATCAACACTTTGAAGGTCCACAGATTACAGAATGCCTAAAGATGTGCATCGAAAACTACTACTGGTCTTGCAGGTAATGATCAAAGTGTAGACTGTTTGAGACATTACTCCCATGGAGGAAAGTGTGGATGGTGACAGTTGTATTCACTCCCGATGCAATTTCTGTGTTTCATCAACACTTTGAAGGCCCACAGAGTACAGAGTGCCTCCAGATGTGCTTCAGAAACTACTACTGGTCTTCCAGGGAACGATCAAAGCGTAGACTGTTTCAGACATTACTCCCATGGAGGAAAGTGCGGATGGTGACTGTTTTATTCAATCCCGATGAAATTTCTGTGTTTCATCAACACTCTAATTGTCCACAGAATACAGATTGCATCCAGATGTGCATCGGAAACTCTTACTGGTCTTAATGGGAACGATCAAAGCGTAGACTGTTTGAGACATTACTCCCATGGAGGAAAATGCGCATGGTGACTTTTGTATTCAATCCAGATGCAATTTCTGTGTTTCATCAACAGTCTGATAGGGCACAGATTATAGAATGCCTCCAGATGTGCATCGGAAACTACTATTGGTCTTCCAGGGAACGATCAATGCGTAAACTGTTTGATGACATTACTCCCATGGAGGAAAGTGCGCATGGTGACTGTTGTATTCAATCCCGATGCAATTTCTGGGTTTCATCAACACTCTGATGGTCCACAGATTACAGATTAGCTCCAGATGTGCATCGGAAACTACTACTGGTCTTCCTTGGATCGATCAAAAACGTCGACTGTTTGAGACATTACTCCCATGGAGGAAAGTGTGCATGGTGACTGTTGTAATCAATCCATATGCAATTTCTGTGTTTCATTAACAGTTTGAAGGTCCCCAAATTACAGAATGCCAACAGATGTGAATCGGAAATTACTACTGGTCTTCCAGGGAACGATCAAAGCGTGGACTGTTTGAGATATTACTCCCATGGAGGAAAGTGCGCATGGTGACTGTTGTATTCAATCCCGATGCAAATTCTGGGTTTCATCAACACTGTGGTAGTTAACAGATTACAGATTGCCTCCAGATGTGCATCGGAAACTACTACTGGTCTTCCTGGGAACGATCAAAAACGTAGACTGTTTGAGACATTACTCCCATGGAGGAAAGTGTGAATTTTGACTGTTGTATTCAATCCCTATGCAATTTCTGTGTTTCATTAACACTTTGAAGGTCCACAAATTACAGAATGCCTCCAGATGTGCATCGGAAACTACTACTGGTCTTCGAGGGAACGATCAAAGCGTAGACTGTTTCAGACATTACTCCCATGAAGGAAAGTACGGATCGTGACTGTTGTATTCAATCCCGATGCAACTTCTGTGTTTCATCAACACTCTGATAGTCCACAGATTACAGATTGTCTCTAAATGTGCATCGCAAACTACTACTGGTCTTCCTGGGAACGATCACAGCGTATACAGTTTCAGACATTACTCCCATGGAGGAAAGTGTGCATGGTGAATGTTGTTTTCAATCCCGATGCAATTTCTGAGTTTCATCAACAGTCTGATATTCCGCTGATTATAGATTGCCTCCAGATGTTCATCGGAAACTACTACTGGTCTTCCAGGGAACGATCAAAGCGTAGACTGTTGGAGACATTACTCCCATGGAGGAAAGTGCGCGTGGTGACTGTTGTATTCAGTCCCGATCCAATTACTGTGTTTCATCAATAATCTGATAGTCCACAGATTACAGATTGCATCCAGATGTGCATCGGAAACTACTACTGGTCTTCCTGGGAACGATCAAAAACGTAGACTGTTTGAGACATTAGTCCCATGGAGGAAAGTGTGCAGGGCGACTGTTGTATTCAATCCCGATGCAATTTCTGTGTTTCATCAACACTTTGAAGGTCCACAAATTACAGAATGCCTCCAGATGTCCATCGGAAACTACTACTGGTCTTCCAGGGAACCATCAAAGCGTAGACTGTTTCAGACATTACTCCCATGAAGGAAAGTGAGGATCTTGACTGTTGTATTCAATCCCGATGCAATTTCTGTGTTTCATCAACACTCTGATAGTCCACAGATTACGGGCTGTCTCCAGATGTGCATCTGAAACTACTAATGGTCTTCCTTCGAACGATCAAAGCATAGACTGGTTCAGACGTTACTCCCATGGAGGAAAGTATGGATGGTGACTGTTGTATTCAATCCTGATGCAATTTCTGTGTTTCATCAACACTCTGATAGTCCACTGATTACAGATTGCTTGCAGATGTGCATCGGAAACTACTACTGGTCTTCCTGGGAACGATCACAGCGTAGACAGTTTAAGACATTACTCCCATGGAGGAAAGTGTGCATGGTGAATGTTGTTTTCAATCCCGATGCAATTTCTGAGTTTCATCAACAGTCTGATAGTCCGCTGATTATAGATTGCCTCCAGATGTTCATCGGAAACTACTACTGGTCTTCCAGGGAACGATCAAAGCGTGGACTGTTTGAGACATTACTCCCGTGGAGGAAAGTACGCATGGTGACTGTTGTATTCAATCCCGATGAAATTTCTGGTTCTCATCAACACTCTGATAGTTAACAGTTTACAGATTGCCTCCAGATGTGCATCGGAAACTACTACTGGTCTACCTGGGAACGATCAAAGAGTATACTGTTTGAGACATTACTCGAATGGAGGAAAGTGTGCATGGTGACTGTTGTATTCAAACCCTATGCAATTTCTGTGATTCATTAACACTTTGAAGGTCCACAAATTACAGATTGCCTCCAGATGTGCATCGGAAACTACTACTGGTCTTCCTTTCAATCGATCAAGAACGTAGACTGTTTGAGACATTACTCCCATGGAGGAAAGTGTGCATGGTGACTGTTGTATTCAATCCTTATGCAATTTCTGTGTTTCATCAACACTTTGAAGGTCCACAAATTACAGAATGCCTACAGATGTGCATCGGAAACTACTACTGGTCTTCCAGGGAACGATCAAAGCGTGGACTGTTTGAGATATTACTCCCATGGAGGAAAGTGCGCATGGTGACTGTTGTATTCAATCCCGATGCAATTTCTGGGTTTCATCAACATTCTGGTAGTCCAACAGATTACAGATTGTCTACGGATGTGCATCGGAAACTACTACTGGTCTTCCTGGGAACGATCAAAAACGTCGACTGTTTGAGACATTACTCCCAGGTAGGAAAGTTTGCATGGTGACTGTTGTATTCAATCCCTATGCAATTTCTGTGTTTCATCAACACTTTGAAGGTCCACAAATTACAGAATGCCTCCAGATGTGCATCGGAAACTACTACTGGTCTTCCAGGGAACGATCAAAGCGTAGACTGTTTCAGACATTACTCCCATGAAGGAAACTGCGGATCGTGACTGTTGTATTCAATCCCGATGCAACTTCTGTGTTTCATCAACACTCTGATAGTCCACAGGTTACAGATTGTCTCCAGATGTGCATCGGAAACTACTACTGGTCTTCCTGGGAACGATCAAAGCGTAGACTGTTTCAGACATTATTCCCATGGAGGAAAGGGCGGATGTTGACTGTTGTATTCAATCCTGATGCAATTTCTGTGTTTCATCAACACTCTGATAGTTCAACAGATTACAGATTGTCTACAGATGTGCATCGGAAACTACTACTGGTCTTCCTGGGAACGATCAAACCGTAGACTGTTTCAGACATTACTCCCATGGAGGAAAGTGTGCATGGTGACTGTTGTATTCAATCCGGTGCAATTTCTGTGTTTCATCAACACTTTGAAGGTCCACAGATTACGGAATGCCTATAGATGTGCATCGAAAACTACTACTGGCCTTGCAGGAAACGATCAAAGCGTAGACTGTTTGAGACATTACTCCCATGGAGGAAAGTGTTGATGGTGACTGAAGTATTCACTCCCGATGCAATTTCTGTGTTTCATCAACAGTCTGATAGGGCACAGATTATAGAATGCCTTCAGATGTGCACCGGAAACTACTAATGGTCTTCCAGGGAACGATCAAACCGTAGACTGTTTGAGACATTACTCCCATGTAGGAAAGTGCGAATGGTGACTGTTGTACTCAATCCCGATGCATTGTCTGTGTTTCATCAACACTCTGATAGTCCTCAAATTACAGATTGCCTCCAAATGTGGATCGGAAAAAACTACTGGTTTTAAAGGGAAAGATCAAAGCTGGACTGAGTGATACATTACTCCCATGGAGGAAAGTGCGCATGGTGACTGTTGTATTCAATCCCGACGCAATTTCTCGGTTTCATCAACACTCTGATAGTCCACAGATTACAGATTGCCTCCAGATGTGCATCGCAAACTATTACTGGTCTTCCTGGGAACGATCAAAAACGTAGACTGTTTGAGACATTACTCCCGTGGAGGAAAGTCTGCGAGGTGACTGTTGTATTCAATCCCGATTCAATTTCTGTGTTTCATCAACACTTTGAAGGTCCACAAATTACAGAATGCCTCCAGATGTGCATCGGAAACTACTACTGGTCTACCTGGGAACGATCAAAGCGTAGACTGTTTCAGACATTACTCCCATGGAGGAGACTACGGATGGTGACATTCGTATTCAATCCCGATGCAATTTCTGTATTTCATCAACACTCTGATAGTCCACAGATTACAGATTGTCTCCAGATGTGCATCGGAAACTACTATTGGTCTTCCTGGGAACGATCAAAACGTAGACTGTTTCAGACATTATTCCCATGAAGGAAAGTGCGGATGTTTACTGTTGTATTCAATCCCGATGCAATTTCTGTGTTTCATCAACACTCTGATAGTCCAACAGATAACAGATTGTCTACAGATGTGCATCGGAAACTACTACTGGTCTTCCTGGGAACGGACAAACCGTAGACTGTTTCTGACATTACTCCCATGGAGGAAAGTGTGCATGGTGACTGTTGTATTCAATCCGATGCAATTTCTGTGTTTCATCAACACTTTGAAGGTCCACAGATTACGGAATGCCTCCAGATGTGCATCGAAAACTACTACTGGCCTTGCAGGGAACGATCAAAGCGTAGACTGTTTGAGACATTAGTCCCATGGAGGAAAGTGTTGATGGTGATTGAAGTATTCACTCCCGATGCAATTTCTGTGTTTCATCAACATTCTGATAGTCCACAGATTACAGATTGCATCGAGATGTGCATCGGAAACTACTACTGGTCTTCCTGGGAACGATCAAAGCGTAGACTGTTTCAGACATTACTCTCATGGAGGAAAGTGCGGATGGTGACTGTTGTATACAGTCACGATGCAATTTCTCTGTTTCATCAAAATTTTAAGGTCCACAGATTACAGAATTTTTCCAGATGTGCATCGGAAACTACTACTGGTCTTCCAGGGAACTATCAAATCGTAGACTGTTTGAGACATTACTTCCATGAAGGAAAGTGCGGATGGTGACTGTTGTATTCAATCCCGATGCAATTTCTGTGTTTGATCAACAGTCTGAAAGGGCACAGATTATAGAATGCCTTCAGATGTGCATCGGAAACTACTATTGGTCTACCAGGGAACGATCAAACCGTAAACTGTTTGAGACATTACTCCCATTCAGGAAAGTGCGAATGCTTACTGTTGTACTCAATCCCGATGCATTGTCTGTGTTTCATCAACACTCTGATAGTCCACAAATTACAGATTGCCTCCAAATGTGGATCGGAAACAACTACTGGTTTTAAAGGGAATGATCAAAGTGTGGACTGTTTGAGACATTACTCCCATGGAGGAAAGTGCGCATGGTGACTGTTGTATTCAATCCCGACGCAATTTCTGGGTTTCATAAACACTCTGATAGTCCACAGATTACAGATTGTCTCCAGAGGTGCATCGGAAACTGCTACTGGTCTACCTGGGAACGATCAAAGCGTAGACTGTTTCAGACATTACTCCCATGGAGGAGAGTAAGGTTGGCGACAGTCGTATTCAATCCCGATGCAATTTCTGTGTTTCATCAACACTCTGATAGTCCACAGATTACAGATTGTGTACAGATGTGCATCGGAAACTACTACTGGTCTTCCTGGGAACGATCAAAACATTGACTGTTTCAGACATTACTCCCATGGAGGAAAGTGTGCATGGTGACTGTTGTATGCATTCCCGATGCAATTTCTGTATTTCATCAACACTCTGATAGTCCACAGATAACAGATTGCCTCCAGATGTGCATCGGAAACTACTACTGGTCTTCCTGGGAACGATCAAAGCGTAAACAGTTTGAGACATTACTCCCATGGAGGAAAGTGCGCATGCTGACTGTTGTATTCAATCCCGATGCAATTTCTGGGTTTCATCAACACTCTGGTAGTTAACAGATTACAGATTGCCTCTAGATGTGCATCGGAGACTACTACTGGTCTTCCTGGGAACGATCAAAAACGTAGACTGTTTGAGACATTACTCCCATGGAGGAAAGTGTGCATGGTGACTGTTGTATTCAATCCCTATGCAATTTCTGTGTTTCATCAACACTTTGAAGGTGCACAAATTACAGAATGCCTCCAGATGTGCATCGGAAACTACTACTCGTCTTCCAGGGAACGATCAAAGCGTAGACTGTTTCAGACATTACTCCCATGAAGGAAAGTACGGATCGTGACTGTTGTATTCAATCCCGATGCAACTTCTGTGTTTCATCAACACTCTGATAGTCCACAGATTACAGATTGTCTCCAGATGTGCATCGCAAACTACTACTGGTCTTCCTGGGAACGATCACAGCGTAGACAGTTTCAGACATTACTCCCATGGAGGAAAGTGTGCATGGTGAATGTTGTTTTCAATCCCGATGCAATTTCTGTGTTTCATCAACAGTCTGATAGTCCGCTGATTATAGAATGCCTCCAGATGTGCATCGGAAACTACTACTGGTCTCCCAGGGAACGATCAAAGCGTAGACTGTTGGAGACATTACTCCCATGGAGGAAAGTGCGCATGGTGACTGTTGTATTCAATCCCGATCCAATTTCTGTGTTTCATCAACACTCTGATAGTCCGCAGATTATAGAATGCCTCCAGATGTGCATCGGAATCTACTACTGGTCTTCCAGGGAACGATCAAAACGAATACTGTTGGAGACATTACTCCCATGGAGGAAAGTGCGCATGGTGACTGTTGTATTCAATCCCGATCCAATTTCTGTGTTTCATCAACACTTTGAACGTCCACAAATTACAGAATGCCTCCAGATGTGCATCGGAAACTACTACTGGTCTTCCAGGGAACCATCAAAGCGTAGACTGTTTCAGACATTACTCCCATAAAGGAAAGTGAGGATCGTGACTGTTGTATTCAATCCCGATGCAATTTCTGTGTTTCATCAACACTCTGATAGTCCACAGATTGCAGACTGTCTCCAGATGTGCATCTGAAACTACTACTGGTCTTCCTTCGAACGATCAAAGCGTAGACTGTTTCAGACATTACTCCCATGGAGGAAAGTGTTGATGGTGACTGTTGTATTCAATCCTGATGCAATTTCTGTGTTTCATCAACACTCTGATAGTCCACAGGTTACAGATTGCTTGCAGATGTGCATCGGAAACTACTACTGGTCTTCCTGGAAACGATGAAATACGTAGACTGTTTGAGACATTACTCCCATGGAGGAAAGTGTGCATGGTGACTGTTGTATTAAATCCCTATGCAATTTCTGTGTTTCATCAAAATTTTGAAGCTCAACAAATTACAGAATGCCTCCAGATGTGCATCGGAAACTACTACTGGTCTTCCAGGGAACGATCAAAGCGTGGACTGTTTGAGACATTACTCCCATGGAGGAAAGTGCGCATGGTGACTGTTGTATTCTATCCCAATGCAATTTCTGGGTTTCATCAACACTCTGATAGTTAACAGATTACAGATTGCCAATAGATGTGCATCGGAAACCACTACTGGTCTACTTGAGAACGATCAAAACGTAGACTGTTTCAGACATTACTCCCATGGAGGAGAGTAAGGTTGGTGACAGTCGTATTCAATCCCGATGCAATTTCTGTCTTTCATCAACACTCTGATAGTCCACAGTTTACAGATTGTCTACAGATGTGCATCGGAAACTGCTACTGGTATACCTGGGAACGATCAAAGCGTTGACTGTTTCAGACATTACTCCCATGGAAGAAAGTGTGCATGGTGACTGTTGTATTCATTCCCGATGCAATTTCTGTGTTTCATCAACACTCTGATAGTCCACAGATAACAGATTGCCTCCAGATGTGCATCGGAAACTAATACTGGTCTTCCTGGGAACGATCAAAGCGTAAACAGTTTGAGACATTACTCCCATGGAGGAAAGTGCGCATGCTGACTCTTTTATTCTATCCCGATGCTATTTCTGTGTTTCATCAACATTTTGAAGGTCCAAAAATTTTAGAATGCATCCAGATGTGCATCGGAAACTACTACTGGTCTTCCAGGGAACGATCAAAGCGTAGACTGTTTCAGACGTTACTCCCATGATGGAATGTGCGGATGGTGACTGTTGTATTCAATCCCGAATCAATTTCTGTCTTTCATCAACACTCTGATAGTAAACAGATTATAGATTGTCTCCAGATGTGCATCGGAAACTACTACTGGTCTACCTGGGAACGATCAAAGCGTAGACTGTATGAGACATTACACCCATGGAGGAAAGTGTGCATGGTGACTGTTGTCTTCAATCCCTATGCAATTTCTGTGTTTCATCAACACTTTGAAGGTCCACAAATTACAGAATGCCTCCAGATGTCCATCGGAAACTACTACTGGTTTTCCAGGGAACGATCAAAGCGTGGACTGTTTGAGACATTACTCCCATGGAGGAAAGTGCGCATGGTGACTGTTGTATTCAATCCCGATCCAATTTCTGTGTTTCATCAACACTCTGATAGTCCACAAATTACAGATTGCATCCAGATGTGCATCGGAAACTACTACTGGTCTTCCTGGGAACGATCAAAAACGTAGACTGTTTGAGACATTAGTCCCATGAAGGAAAGTGTGCAGTGTGACTGTTGTATTCAATCCCGATGCAATTTCTGTGTTTCATCAACACTTTGAAGGTCCAAAAATTACAGATTGCCTCCAGATGTGCATCAGAAACTACTACTGGTCTTCCAGGGAACGATCAAAGCGTAGACTGTTTCAGACATTACTCCCATGAAGGAAAGTGCGGATCGTTACTGTTGTATTCAATCCCGATGCAATTTCTGTGTTTCATCAACACTCTCATAGTCCACAGATTACAGATAGTCTCCAGATGTGCATCGGAAACTACTACTGGTCTTCCTGGGAACGAACAAAGCGTAGACTGTTTCAGACATTACTCCCATGGAGGAAAGTGCGGATATTGACAGTTGTATTCAATCCTGATGCAATTTCTGTATTTCATCGTTACTCTGATAGTCCACAGATTACAGATTGTCTACAGATGTGCATCGGAAACTGCTACTGGTCTTCCTGGGAACGATCAAAGCGTCGACTGTTTGAGACATTACTCCCATGGAGGAAAGTGTGCATGGTGACTGTTGTATTCAATCCCTATGCAATTTCTGTGTTTCATCAACACTTTGAAGGTCCACAAATTACAGAATGCCTCCAGATGTGCATCGGAAATTACTACTGATCTTCCAGGGAACGATCAAAGCGTAGACTGTTTCAGACATTACTCCCATGAAGGAAAGTGCGGATCGTGACTGTTGTATTCAATCCCGATGCAATATCTGTGTTTCATCAACACTCAGATAGTCCACAGACTACAGATTGCCTCCAGATGTGCATCGGAAACTACTACTGGTCTTCCAGGGAACGATCAAAGCGTAGACTGTTTGAGACATTACTCCCATGTAGGAAAGTGCACATGGTGACTGTTGTATTCAATCCCGATGCAATTTCTGTGTTTCATCAACACTCTGATAGTATACAGATAACACATTGCCTCAAGATGTGCATCGGAAACTACTACTGGTCTTCCTGGAAACGATCAAAGCGTAAACTGTTTGAGACATTACTCCCATGGAGTAAAGTTCGCATGGTGACTGTTGTATTCAATCCCTATGCAATTTCTGTGTTTCATCAAAATTTTGAAGCTCAACAAATTACAGAATGCCTCCAGATGTGCATCGGAAACTACTACTGGTCTTCCAGGGAACGATCAAAGCGTGGACTGTTTGAGACATTACTCCCATGGAGGAAAGTGCGCATGGTGACTGTTGTATTCTATCCCAATGCAATTTCTGGGTTTCATCAACACTCTGATAGTTAACAGATTACAGATTGCCAATAGATGTGCATCGGAAACCACTACTGGTCTACTTGAGAACGATCAAAACGTAGACTGTTTCAGACATTACTCCCATGGAGGAGAGTAAGGTTGGTGACAGTCGTATTCAATCCCGATGCAATTTCTGTCTTTCATCAACACTCTGATAGTCCACAGTTTACAGATTGTCTACAGATGTGCATCGGAAACTGCTACTGGTATACCTGGGAACGATCAAAGCGTTGACTGTTTCAGACATTACTCCCATGGAAGAAAGTGTGCATGGTGACTGTTGTATTCATTCCCGATGCAATTTCTGTGTTTCATCAACACTCTGATAGTCCACAGATAACAGATTGCCTCCAGATGTGCATCGGAAACTAATACTGGTCTTCCTGGGAACGATCAAAGCGTAAACAGTTTGAGACATTACTCCCATGGAGGAAAGTGCGCATGCTGACTCTTTTATTCTATCCCGATGCTATTTCTGTGTTTCATCAACATTTTGAAGGTCCAAAAATTTTAGAATGCATCCAGATGTGCATCGGAAACTACTACTGGTCTTCCAGGGAACGATCAAAGCGTAGACTGTTTCAGACGTTACTCCCATGATGGAATGTGCGGATGGTGACTGTTGTATTCAATCCCGAATCAATTTCTGTGTTTCATCAACACTCTGATAGTAAACAGATTATAGATTGTCTCCAGATGTGCATCGGAAACTACTACTGGTCTACCTGGGAACGATCAAAGCGTAGACTGTATGAGACATTACACCCATGGAGGAAAGTGTGCATGGTGACTGTTGTCTTCAATCCCTATGCAATTTCTGTGTTTCATCAACACTTTGAAGGTCCACAAATTACAGAATGCCTCCAGATGTCCATCGGAAACTACTACTGGTTTTCCAGGGAACGATCAAAGCGTGGACTGTTTGAGACATTACTCCCATGGAGGAAAGTGCGCATGGTGACTGTTGTATTCAATCCCGATCCAATTTCTGTGTTTCATCAACACTCTGATAGTCCACAAATTACAGATTGCATCCAGATGTGCATCGGAAACTACTACTGGTCTTCCTGGGAACGATCAAAAACGTAGACTGTTTGAGACATTAGTCCCATGAAGGAAAGTGTGCAGTGTGACTGTTGTATTCAATCCCGATGCAATTTCTGTGTTTCATCAACACTTTGAAGGTCCACAAATTACAGATTGCCTCCAGATGTGCATCAGAAACTACTACTGGTCTTCCAGGGAACGATCAAAGCGTAGACTGTTTCAGACATTACTCCCATGAAGGAAAGTGCGGATCGTTACTGTTGTATTCAATCCCGATGCAATTTCTGTGTTTCATCAACACTCTCATAGTCCACAGATTACAGATAGTCTCCAGATGTGCATCGGAAACTACTACTGGTCTTCCTGGGAACGAACAAAGCGTAGACTGTTTCAGACATTACTCCCATGGAGGAAAGTGCGGATATTGACAGTTGTATTCAATCCTGATGCAATTTCTGTATTTCATCGTTACTCTGATAGTCCACAGATTACAGATTGTCTACAGATGTGCATCGGAAACTGCTACTGGTCTTCCTGGGAACGATCAAAGCGTCGACTGTTTGAGACATTACTCCCATGGAGGAAAGTGTGCATGGTGACTGTTGTATTCAATCCCTATGCAATTTCTGTGTTTCATCAACACTTTGAAGGTCCACAAATTACAGAATGCCTCCAGATGTGCATCGGAAATTACTACTGATCTTCCAGGGAACGATCAAAGCGTAGACTGTTTCAGACATTACTCCCATGAAGGAAAGTGCGGATCGTGACTGTTGTATTCAATCCCGATGCAATATCTGTGTTTCATCAACACTCAGATAGTCCACAGACTACAGATTGCCTCCAGATGTGCATCGGAAACTACTACTGGTCTTCCAGGGAACGATCAAAGCGTAGACTGTTTGAGACATTACTCCCATGTAGGAAAGTGCACATGGTGACTGTTGTATTCAATCCCGATGCAATTTCTGTGTTTCATCAACACTCTGATAGTATACAGATAACACATTGCCTCAAGATGTGCATCGGAAACTACTACTGGTCTTCCTGGAAACGATCAAAGCGTAAACTGTTTGAGACATTACTCCCATGGAGTAAAGTTCGCATGGTGACTGTTGTATTCAATCCCTATGCAATTTCTGTGTTTCATCAAAATTTTGAAGCTCAACAAATTACAGAATGCCTCCAGATGTGCATCGGAAACTACTACTGGTCTTCCAGGGAACGATCAAAGCGTGGACTGTTTGAGACATTACTCCCATGGAGGAAAGTGCGCATGGTGACTGTTGTATTCTATCCCAATGCAATTTCTGGGTTTCATCAACACTCTGATAGTTAACAGATTACAGATTGCCAATAGATGTGCATCGGAAACCACTACTGGTCTACTTGAGAACGATCAAAGCGTAGACTGTTTCAGACATTACTCCCATGGAGGAGAGTAAGGTTGGTGACAGTCGTATTCAATCCCGATGCAATTTCTGTCTTTCATCAACACTCTGATAGTCCACAGTTTACAGATTGTCTACAGATGTGCATCGGAAACTGCTACTGGTATACCTGGGAACGATCAAAGCGTTGACTGTTTCAGACATTACTCCCATGGAAGAAAGTGTGCATGGTGACTGTTGTATTCATTCCCGATGCAATTTCTGTGTTTCATCAACACTCTGATAGTCCACAGATAACAGATTGCCTCCAGATGTGCATCGGAAACTAATACTGGTCTTCCTGGGAACGATCAAAGCGTAAACAGTTTGAGACATTACTCCCATGGAGGAAAGTGCGCATGCTGACTCTTTTATTCTATCCCGATGCTATTTCTGTGTTTCATCAACATTTTGAAGGTCCAAAAATTTTAGAATGCATCCAGATGTGCATCGGAAACTACTACTGGTCTTCCAGGGAACGATCAAAGCGTAGACTGTTTCAGACGTTACTCCCATGATGGAATGTGCGGATGGTGACTGTTGTATTCAATCCCGAATCAATTTCTGTGTTTCATCAACACTCTGATAGTAAACAGATTATAGATTGTCTCCAGATGTGCATCGGAAACTACTACTGGTCTACCTGGGAACGATCAAAGCGTAGACTGTATGAGACATTACACCCATGGAGGAAAGTGTGCATGGTGACTGTTGTCTTCAATCCCTATGCAATTTCTGTGTTTCATCAACACTTTGAAGGTCCACAAATTACAGAATGCCTCCAGATGTCCATCGGAAACTACTACTGGTTTTCCAGGGAACGATCAAAGCGTGGACTGTTTGAGACATTACTCCCATGGAGGAAAGTGCGCATGGTGACTGTTGTATTCAATCCCGATCCAATTTCTGTGTTTCATCAACACTCTGATAGTCCACAAATTACAGATTGCATCCAGATGTGCATCGGAAACTACTACTGGTCTTCCTGGGAACGATCAAAAACGTAGACTGTTTGAGACATTAGTCCCATGAAGGAAAGTGTGCAGTGTGACTGTTGTATTCAATCCCGATGCAATTTCTGTGTTTCATCAACACTTTGAAGGTCCACAAATTACAGATTGCCTCCAGATGTGCATCAGAAACTACTACTGGTCTTCCAGGGAACGATCAAAGCGTAGACTGTTTCAGACATTACTCCCATGAAGGAAAGTGCGGATCGTTACTGTTGTATTCAATCCCGATGCAATTTCTGTGTTTCATCAACACTCTCATAGTCCACAGATTACAGATAGTCTCCAGATGTGCATCGGAAACTACTACTGGTCTTCCTGGGAACGAACAAAGCGTAGACTGTTTCAGACATTACTCCCATGGAGGAAAGTGCGGATATTGACAGTTGTATTCAATCCTGATGCAATTTCTGTATTTCATCGTTACTCTGATAGTCCACAGATTACAGATTGTCTACAGATGTGCATCGGAAACTGCTACTGGTCTTCCTGGGAACGATCAAAGCGTCGACTGTTTGAGACATTACTCCCATGGAGGAAAGTGTGCATGGTGACTGTTGTATTCAATCCCTATGCAATTTCTGTGTTTCATCAACACTTTGAAGGTCCACAAATTACAGAATGCCTCCAGATGTGCATCGGAAATTACTACTGGTCTTCCAGGGAACGATCAAAGCGTAGACTGTTTCAGACATTACTCCCATGAAGGAAAGTGCGGATCGTGACTGTTGTATTCAATCCCGATGCAATATCTGTGTTTCATCAACACTCAGATAGTCCACAGACTACAGATTGCCTCCAGATGTGCATCGGAAACTACTACTGGTCTTCCAGGGAACGATCAAAGCGTAGACTGTTTGAGACATTACTCCCATGTAGGAAAGTGCACATGGTGACTGTTGTATTCAATCCCGATGCAATTTCTGTGTTTCATCAACACTCTGATAGTATACAGATAACACATTGCCTCAAGATGTGCATCGGAAACTACTACTGGTCTTCCTGGAAACGATCAAAGCGTAAACTGTTTGAGACATTACTCCCATGGAGTAAAGTTCGCATGGTGACTGTTGTATTCAATCCCTATGCAATTTCTGTGTTTCATCAACATTTTGAAGGTCCACAAATTACAGAATGCATCCAGATGTGCATCGGAAACTACTACTGGTCTTCCAGGGAACGGTCAAAGCGTAGACTGTTTCAGACATTACTCCCATGAAGAAATGTGCGGATGGTGACTGTTGTATTTAATCCCGATGCAATTTCTGTGTTTCATCAACACTCTGTTAGTCCACAGATTACAGATTGTCTCCAGATGTGCATCGGAAACTACTACTGGTCTACCTGGGAACGATCAAAGCGTAGACTGTTTCAGACATTACTCCCATTGAGGAGAGTACGGTTGGTGACAGTCGTATTCAATCCCGATGCAATTGCTGTGTTTCATCAACACTCTGATAGTCCACAGATTACAGATTGTCCACAGATGTGCATCGGAAACTGCTACTGGTCTTCCTAGGAACGATCAAAGCGTCGACTGTTTGAGACATTACTCCCATGGAGGAAAGTGCGCATGGTGACTGTTGTATACAGTCCCGATGCAATTTCTGTGTTTCATCAACACTTTTAAGGTCCACAGATTACAGAATTTCTCCAGATGTGCATCGGAAACTACTACTGGTATTCCAGGGAACTATCAAAGAGTAGACTGTTTGAGACATAACTTCCATGAAGGAAAGTGCGGATGGTGACTGTTGTATTCAATCCCGATGCAATTTCTGTGTTTCATCAACACTCAGATAGTCCACAGACTACAGATTGTCTCCAGATGTGCATCTGAAAGTACTGATGGTCTTCCTTATGAACGTTCAAAGCGTAGACTGTTTGAGACATTACTCCCATGAAGGAAAGTGCGCATGGTGACTGTTGTATTCAATCCCGATGCAATTTCTGGGTTTCATCAACACTCTGTTAGTTAACAGATTACAGATTGCCTCCAGATGTGCATCGGAAACTACTACTGGTCTTCCTGGGAACGATCAAAAACATAGACTGGTTGAGACATTACTCCCATGGAGGAAAGTGTGCATGGTGACTGTTGTATTCAATCCCGATGCAATTTCTGTGTTTCATCAACAGTCTGATAGTCCGCAGATTATAGAATGCATCCAGATGTGCATCGGAAACTACTACTGGTCTTCCAGGGAACGATCAAAGCGTAGACTGTATGAGACATTACTCCCATGGAGGAAAGAGCGCATGGTGACCGTTGTATTCAATCCCGATCCAATATCTGTGTTTCATCCACACTCTGATAGTCCACAGATTACTGATTGCATTAAGATGTGCATCGGAAACAACTACTGGTCTTCCTGGGAACGATCAAGAACGTAGACTGTTTGAGACATTAGTCCCATGGAGGAAAGTGTGCAGGGTGACTGTTGTATTCAATCCCTATGCAATTTCTGTGTTTCATCAACACTTTGAAGGTCCACAAGTTACAGAATGCCTCCAGATGTGCATCGGAAACTACTACTGGTCTTCCAGGGAACGATCAAAGCTTGGACTGTTTGAGACATTACTCCCATGGAGGAAAGTGCGCATGGTGACTGTTGTATTCAATCCCGATCCAATTTCTGGGTTTCTTCAACATTCTGGTAGTTAACAGATTACAGATTGCCTCCAGATGTGCATCGGAAACTAGTACTGGTCTTCCTGGGAACGATCAAAAACGTAGACTGTTTGAGACATTACTCCCATGGAGGAAAGTGTGCATGGTGACTGTTGTATTCAATCCCTATGCAATTTCTGTGTTTCATCAACACTTTGATGGTCCACAAATTACAGAATGCCTCCAGATGTGCATCGGAAACTACTACTGGTCTTCCAGGGAACGATCAAAGCGTAGACTGTTTCAGACATTACTCCCATGAAGGAAAGTGCGGATCGTGACTGTTGTATTCAATCCCGATGCAACTTCTGTGATTCATCAACACTCTGATAGTCCACAGATTACAGATTGTCACCAGATGTGCATCGGAAACTACTACTGGGCTTCCTGGGAACGATCAAAGCGTAGATAGTTTCAGACATTACACCGATGGAGGGAAGTGTGCATGGTGACTGTTGTATTCAATCCCGATGCAATTTCTGTCTTTCATCAACAGTCTGATAGTCTGCAGATTATAAAATGCATCCAGATGTGCATCGGAAACTACTACTGGTCTTCCAGGGAACGATCAAAGCGTAGACTGTTTGAGACATTTCTCCCATGGAGGAAAGTGCGCATGGTGTCTGTTGTATTCAATCCCGATCCAATTTCTGTGTTTCATCAACACTCTGATAGTCCACAGATTACAGATTGCATCCAGATGTGCATCGGAAACTACTACTGGTCTTCCTGGGAACGATCAAAAACGTAGACTGTGTGAGACATTAGTCCCATGAAGGAAAGTGTGCAGTGTGACTGTTGTATTCAATCCCGATGTAATTTCTGTGTTTCATCAACACTTTGAAGGTCCACAAATTACAGAATGCCTCCAGATGTGCATCAGAAACTACTACTGGTCTTCCAGGGAACGATCAAAGCGTAGACTGTTTCAGACATTACTCCCATGAAGGAAAGTGCGGATCGTTACTGTTGTATTCAATCCCGATGCGATTTCTGTGTTTCATCAACACTCTGATAGTCCACAGATTACAGATTGTCTCCAGATGTGCATCGGAAACTACTACTGGTCTTCCTGGGAACGATCAAATCGTAGACTGTTTCAGACATTACTCCCATGGAGGAAAGTGCGGATGGTGACAGTTGTATTCAATCCTGATGCAATATCTGTGTTTCATCAACACTTAGAAGGTCCACAAATTACAGAATGCCTCCAGATGTGCATCGGAAACTACTACTGGTCTTCCAGGGAACGATCAATGAGTGGACTGTTTGAGACATTACTCCCATGGAGGAAAGTGGGATGTTGGCTGTTGTATTCAATCCCGATTCAATTTCTGCGTTTCATCAACACTCTGATAGTCCACAGATTACAGATTGTCTACAGATTTGCATCGGAAACTACTACTGATCTTCCTGGGAACGATAAAAGCGTAGACTGTTTCAGACATTACTCCCATGGAGGGAAGTGCGGATGGTGACTGTTGTATACAGTCCCGATGCAATTTCTGTGTATCATCAACACTTTTAAGGTCCACAGATTACAGAATTTCTCCAGATGTGCATCGGAAACTACTACTGGTCTTCCAGGGAACCATCAAAGCGTAGACTGTTTAAGACATTACTCCCATAAAGGAAAGTGAGGATCGTGACTGTTGTATTCAATCCCGATGCAATTTCTGTGTTTCATCAACACTCTGATAGTCCACAGATTGCAGACTGTCTCCAGATGTGCACCTGAAACTACTACTGGTCTTCCTTCGAACGATCAAAGCGTACACTGCTTCAGACATTACTCCCATGGAGTAAAGTGCGCATGGTGACTGTTGTATTCAATCCCAATGCAATTTCTGGGTTTCATCAACACTCTGATAGTCCACAGTTTACAGATTGTCTACAGATGTGCATCGGAAACTTCTACTGGTCTTCCTGGGAACGATCAAAGCGTTGACTGTTTCAGACATTACTCCCATGGAGGAAAGTGTGCATGGTGACTGTTGTATTCATTCCCGATGCAATTTCTGTGTTTCATCAACACTCTGATAGTCCACAGATAACAGATTGCCTCCAGATGTGCATCGGAATCTAATACTGGTCTTCCTGGGAACGATCAAAGCGTAAACAGTTTGAGACATTACTCCCATGGAGGAAAGTGCGCATGCTGACTCTTTTATTCTATCCCGATGCTATTTCTGTGTTTCATCAACATTTTGAAAGTCCAAAAATTTTAGAATGCATCCAGATGTGCATCGGAAACTACTACTGGTCTTCCAGGGAACGATCAAAGCTTAGACTGTTTCAGACCTTACTCCCATGATGGAATGTGCGGATGGTGACTGTTGTATTCAATCCCCATTCAATTTCTGTGTTTCATCAACACTCTGATAGTAAACAGATTATAGATTGTCTCCAGATGTGCATCGGAAACTACTACTGGTCTACCTGGGAACGATCAAAGCGTAGACTGTATGAGACATTACACCCATGGAGGAAAGTGTGCATGGTGACTGTTGTCTTCAATCCCTATGCAATTTCTGTGTTTCATCAACACTTTGAAGGTCCACAAATTACAGAATGCCTCCAGATGACCATCGGAAACTACTACTGGTTTTCCAGGGAACGATCAAAGCGTGGACTGTTTGAGACATTACTCCCATGGAGGAAAGTGCGCATGGTGACTGTTGTATTCAATCCCGATCCAATTTCTGTGTTTCATCAACACTCTGATAGTCCACAGATTACAGATTGCATCCAGATGTGCATCGTAAAATACTACTGGTCTTCCTGGGAACGATCAAAAACGTAGACTGTTTGAGACATTAGTCCCATGAAGGAAAGTGTGCAGTGTGACTGTTGTATTCAATCCCGATGCAATTTCTGTGTTTCATCAACACTTTGAAGGTCCACAAATTACAGAATGCCTCCAGATGTGCATCAGAAACTACTACTGGTCTTCCAGGGAACGATCAATGCGTAGACTGTTTCAGACATTACTCCCATGAAGGAAAGTGCGGATCGTTACTGTTGTATTCAATCCCGATGCAATTTCTGTGTTTCATCAACACTCTCATAGTCCACAGATTACAGATTGTCTCCATATGTGCATCGGAAACTACTACTGGTCTTCCTGGGAACGATCAAAGCGTAGACTGTTTCAGACATTACTCCCATGGAGGAAAGTGCGGATATTGCGAGTTGTATTCAATCCTGATGCAATTTCTGTGTTTCATCATTACTCTGATAGTCCACAGATTACAGATTGTCTACAGATGTGCATCGGAAACTGCTACTGGTCTACCTGGGAACGATCAAAGCGTCGACTGTTTGAGACATTACTCCCATGGAGGAAAGTGTGCATGGTGACTGTTGTATTCAATCCCTATGCAATTTCTGTGTTTCATCAACACTTTGAAGGTCCACAAATTACAGAATGCCTCCAGATGTGCATCGGAAACTACTACTGGTCTTCCAGGGAACGATCAAAGCGTAGACTGTTTCAGACATTACTCCCATGAAGGAAAGTGCGGATCGTGACTGTTGTATTCAATCCCGATGCAATTTCTGTGTTTCATCAACACTCAGATAGTCCACAGACTACAGATTGCCTCCAGATGTGCATCGGAAACTACTACTGGTCTTCCAGGGAACGATCAAAGCGTAGACTGTTTGAGACATTACTCCCATGTAGGAAAGTGCACATGGTGACTGTTGTATTCAATCCCGATGCAATTTCTGTGTTTCATCAACACTCTGATAGTATACAGATAACACATTGCCTCAGGATGTGCTTCGGAAACTACTACTGGTCTTCCTGGAAACGATCAAAGCGTAAACTGTTTGAGACATTACTCCCATGGAGTAAAGTTCGCATGGTGACTGTTGTATTCAATCCCTATGCAATTTCTGTGTTTCATAAACCTTTTTTAGGTCCACAAATTACAGAATGCATCCAGATGTGCACCGGAAACTACTACTGGTCTTCCAGGGAACGGTCAAAGCGTAGACTGTTTCAGACATTACTCCCATGAAGGAATGTGCGGATGGTGACTGTTGTATTTAATCCCGATTCAATTTCTGTGTTTCATCAACACCCTGTTGGTCCACAGATTAAAGATTGTCTCCAGATGTGCATCGGAAACTACTACTGGTCTACCTGGGAACGATCAAAGCGTAGACTGTTTCAGACATTACTCCCATTGAAGAGAGTACGGTTGGTGACAGTCGTATTCAATCCCGATGCAATTTCTGTGTTTCATCAACACTCTGATAGTCCACAGATTACAGATTGTCTACAGATGTGCATCGGAAACTGCTACTGGTCTTCCTGGGAACGATCAAATCGTGGACTGTTTGAGACATTACTCCCATGGAGGAAAGTGCGCATGGTGACTGTTGTATTCAATCCCGATACAATTTCTGGGTTTCATCAACACTCTGGTAGTTAACAGATTACAGATTGCCTCCAGATGTGCATCGGAAACTACTACTGGTCTTCCTGGGAACGATCAAAAACGTAGAATGTTTGAGACATTACTCCCATGGATGAAAGTGTGCATGGTGACTGTTGTATTCAATCCCTATACAATTTCTGTGTTTCATCAACACTTTGAAGGTCCACAAATTACAGAATGCCTCCAGATGTGCATCGGAAACTACTACTGGTCTTCCTGGGAACGATCAAAGCGTAGACAGTATCAGACATTACTCCGATGGAGGGAAGTGTGCATGGTGACTGTTGTATTCAATCCCGATGCAATTTCTGTCTTTCATCAACAGTCTGATAGTCTGCAGATTATAAAATGCATCCAGATGTGCATCGGAAACTACTACTGGTCTTCCAGGGAACGATCAAAGCGTAGACTGTTTGAGACATTTCTCCCATGGAGGAAAGTGCGCATGGTGACTGTTGTATTCAATCCCGATCCAATTTCTGTGTTTCATCAACACTCTGATAGTCCACAGATTACAGATTGCATCCAGATGTGCATCGGAAACTACTACTGGTCTTCCTGGGAACGATCAAAAACGTAGACTGTGTGAGACATTAGTCCCATGAAGGAAAGTGTGCAGTGTGACTGTTGTATTCAATCCCGATGCAATTTCTGTGTTTCATCAACACTTTGAAGGTCCACAAATTACAGAATGCCTCCAGATGTGCATCAGAAACTACTACTGGTCTTCCGGGGAACGATCAAAGCGTAGACTGTTTCAGACATTACACCCATGAAGGAAAGTGCGGATCGTTACTGTTGTATTCAATCCCGATGCAATTTCTGTGTTTCATCAACACTCTGATATTCCACAGATTACAGATTGTCTCCAGATGTGCATCGGAAACTACTACTGGTCTTCCTGGGAACGATCAAATCGTAGACTGTTTCAGACATTACTCCCATGGAGGAAAGTGCGGATGGTGACAGTTGTATTCAATCCTGATGCAATTTCTGTGTTTCATCAACACTTAGAAGGTCCACAAATTACAGAATGCCTCCAGATGTGCATCGGAAACTACTACTGGTCTTCCAGGGAACGATCAATGAGTGGACTGTTTGAGACATTACTCCCATGGAGGAAAGAGCGCATGGTGACCGTTGTATTCAATCCCGATCCAATATCTGTGTTTCATCCACACTCTGATAGTCCACAGATTACTGATTCCATTAAGATGTGCATCGGAAACAACTACTGGTCTTCCAGGGAACGATCAAAAACGTAGACTGTTTGAGACATTAGTCCCATGGAGGAAAGTGTGCAGGGTGACTGTTGTATTAAATCCCGATGCAATTTCTGTGTTTCATCAACACTTTGAAGCTCCACAAATTACAGAATGCCTCCAGATGTGCATCAGAAACTACTACTGGTTTTCCAAGGAACGATCAAAGCGTAGACTGTTTCAGACATTACTCCCATGAAGGAAAGTGCGGATCGTTACTGTTGTATTCAATCCCGATGCAATTTCTGTGTTTCATCAACACTCTGATAGTCCACAGATTACAGATTGTCTCCAGATGTGCATCGGAAACTACTACTGGTCTTCCTGGGAACGATCAAAGCGTAGACTGTTTCAGACATTACTCCTATGGAGGAAAGTGCGGATGGTGACTGTTGTATTCAATCCTGATGCAATTTCTGTGTTTCATCAACACTCTGATACTCCACAGATTACAGATTGCCTCCAGATGTGCATCGGAAACTACTACTGGTCTTCCTGGGAACGATCAAATACGTAGACTGTTTGAGACATTACTCCCATGGAGGAAAGTGTGCATGGTGACTGTTGTATGCAATCCCGATAGTATTTTTGTGTTTCATTAACACTTTGAAGGTCCACAAATTACAGAATGCCTCCAGATGTGCATCGGAAACTACTACTGGTCTTCCAGGGAACTATCAAAGCGTGGACTGTTTGAGACATTACTCTCATGGAAGAAAGTGCGCACGGTGACTGTTGTATTCAATCCCGATGCAATTTCTGGGTTTCATCAACACTCTGATGGTTAACAGATTACAGATTGCCTCCAGATGTGCATCGGAAACTACTACTGGTCTACCTGGGAACGATCAAAGCGTAGACTGTTTCAGACATTACTCCCATGGAGGAGAGTGCGGATGGTGACTGTCGTATTCAATCCCGATGCAATTTCTGTGTTTCATCACACTCTGATAGTACACAGATTACAGATTGCCTCCAGATGTGCATCGGAAACTACTACTGGTCTTCCAGGGAACGATCAAAGCGTAGACTGTTTTAGACATTACTCCCATGAAGGAATGTGCGGATGGTGACTGTTGTATTCAATCCCGACTCAATTTCTGTGTTTCATCAACACTCTGATAGTCCACAGATAACACATTGTCTCCAGATGTGCATCGGAAACTACTACTGGTCTTCCAGGGAACTATCAAAGCGTAGACTGTTTCAGACATTACTCCCATGAAGGAATGTGCGGATGGTGACTGTTGTATTCAATCCCGATGCAATTTCTGAGTTTCATCAATACTCAGATAGTCCACAGATTACAGATTGTCTCCAGATGTGCATCGGAAAGTACTACTGGTCATCCAGGGAACGATCAAAGCGTTGACTGTTTGAGACATTACTCCCATGGAGGAAAGTGGGGATGTTGACTGTTGTACTCAATTCCGATTCAATTTCTGTGTTTCATCAACCCTCTGATAGTCCACAGATTACAGATTGCCTCCAGATGTGCATCGGAAACTACTACTGGTCTACCTGGGAACGATCAAAGCGTAGACTGTTTGAGACATTACTCCCATGGAGTAAAGTTCGCATGGTGACTGTTGTATTCAATCCCGATGTAATTTCTGTGTTTCATCAACACTCTAATAGTCCACAGATTACAGATAGCATCCAGATGTGCATCGGAAACTCTTACTGGTCTTAATGGGAACGATCAAAGTGTAGACTGTTTGAGACATTACTAGCATGGAGGAAAATGCGCATGGTGACTGTTGTATTCAATCCAGAAGCAATTTCTGTGTTTCATCAACAGTCTGATAGGGCACAGATTATAGAATGCCTCCAGATGTGCATCGGAAACTACTATTGGTCTTAAAGGGAACGATCAAAGGGTAGACTGTTTCAGACTTTACTCCCATGGAGGAAAGTGCGAATGGTGACTGTTGTTCTCAATCCCGATGCATTATCTGTGTTTCATCAACACTCTGATAGTCCACAGATTACAGATCGCCTCCAAATGTGCATCGGAAAGTGCTACTGGTCTTCCGGGAACGATCAAATCGTAGACTGTTTGAGACATTACTCAAATGGAGGAAAGTGCGATTGGTGACTGTTGTACTCAATGCCGATGTAATTTCTGTGTTTCATCAACAGTCTTATAGTCCACAGATTACAGAATGCCTCCAGATGTGCATCGCAAACTACTACTGGTCTTCCAGGGAACGATCAAATCGTAGACTGATTGAGACATTACTCCCATGGAGGAAAGTGCGCATGGTGAATGTTGTATTCAATCCCGATGGAATTTCTCTGTTTCATCAACACTCTGATAGTCCACAGACTACAGATTGTCTCCAGATGTGCATCGGAAACTACTACTGCTCTTCCTGGGAACGATCAAAATCGTAGACAGTTTCAGACATTACTCCCATAAGGGAATGTGTGCATGGTGACTGTTGTATTCAATCCCGATGCAATTTCTGTGTTTCATCAACACTTTGAAGGTCCACAAATTACAGAATGCCTCCAGATGTGCATCGGAAACTACTACTGGTCTTCCAGGGAACGATCAAAGCGTAGACTGTTTCAGACATTACTCCCATGGAGGAAAGTGCGGATCGTGACTGTTGTATTCTATCCCGATGCCATTTCTGTGTTTCATCAACAGTCTGATAGTCCACGGATTACAGATTGTCTCCAAATGTGCATCGGGAACTACTACTGGTCTTCCTGGGAACGATTAAAGCGTAGACTGTTTCAGACATTACTCGCATGGAGGAAAGCGCGGATGGTGACTGTTGTATTCAATCCTGATGCAATTTCTGTGTTTCATCAACACTTTGAAGGTCCACAAATTACAGAATGCCTCCAGATGTGCATCGGAAACTACTACTGGTCTTCCTGGCAACGATCAAAAACGTTGTCTGTTTCAGACATTACTCCCATGAAGGAAAGTGAGTATCGTGACTGTTGTATTCGATCCCTATGCAATTTCTGTGTTTCATCAACACTTTGAAGGTCCACAAATTACAGAATGCCTCCAGATGTGCATCGGAAACTACTACTGGTCTTCCAGGGAACGATCAATGCGTGGACTGTTTGAGACATTACTCCCATGGAGGAAAGTGAGGATGTTGATTGTTGTATTCAATCCCGATTCTATTTCTGTGTTTCATCAACACTCTGATAGTCCACAGATAACAGATTGTCTACAGATGTGCATCCGAAACTACTACTGGTCTTCCTGGGAACGATCAAAGCGTAGAGTGTTTCAGACATTACTCAGATGGAGGAAAGTGCGGATGGTGACTGTTGTATACAGTCCCGATGCAATATCTGTGTTCCATCAACACTTTTAAGGTCCACAGATTACTGAATTTTTCCTAATGTGCATCGGAAACTACTACTGGTCTTCCAAGCAACTATCAAAGATTAGACTGTTTGAGACATTACTTCCATGAAGGAAAGTGCGGATGGTGACTGTTGTATTCAATCCGGATGCAATTTCTGTGTTTCATCAACACTCAGATAGTCCACAGACTACAGATTGTATCCAGATGTGCATCAGAATGTACTACTGGTCTTCCAGGGAACGATCAAAGCGTAGACTGTTTGAGACATTACTCCCATGTAGGAAAGTCCACATGGTGACTGTTGTATTCAATCCCGATGCAATTTCTGTGTTTCATCAACACTCTGATAGTATACAGATAAAAGATTCCCCCCAGATGTGCATCGGAAACTACTACTGGTCTTCCTGGGAACGATCAAAGCGTAAACTGTTTGAGACATTACTCCCATGGAGTAAAGTTCGCATGGTGACCGTTGTACTCTATCCCGATGCAATTTCTGTGTTTCATCAACATTTTGAAGGTCCACAAATTACAGAATGCATCCAGATGTGCATCGGAAACTACTACTGGTCTTCCAGGGAACGAGCAAAGCGTAGACTGTTTCAGACATTACTCCCATGAAGGAATGTGCGCTTGATGACTGTTGTATTTAATCCCGATTCAATTTCTGTGTCTCATCAACACTCTGATAGTCCACAGATTACAGATTGTCTACAGATGTGCATCGGAAACTACTACTGGTCTTCCAGGGAACGATCAAAGCGTAGACTGTTTCAGACGTTACACACATGATGGAATGTGCGGATGGTGACTGTTGTATTCAATCCCGATTCAATTTCTGTGTTTCATCAACACTCTGATAGTCCACAGATTACAGATTGTCTCCACATGTGCATCGAAAACTACTACTGGTCTACCTGGGAACGATCAAAGCGTAGACTGTTTGAGACATTACTCCCATGGAGGAAAATGAGCATGGTGACTTTTGTATTCAATCCAGATGCAATTTCTGTGTTTGATCAACAGTCTGATAGGGCACAGATTATAGAATGCCTCCAGATGTGCATCGGAAACTACTATTGGTCTTCCAGTGAACGATCAAAGCGTACTCTGTTTGAGACATTACTCCCATAGAGGAAAGTGCGAATGGTGACTGTTGTACTCAATCCCGATGCATTATCTGTGTTTCATTAACACTCTGATAGTCCACAGATTACAGATCGCCTCCAAATGTGCATCGGAAAGTAGTACTTGTCTTAAAGGGAACGATCAAAGCGTGGACTGTTTGAGACATTACTCCCATGGAGGAAAGTGCGCATGGTGACTGTTGTATTCAATCCCGATGCAATTTCTGGGTTTCATCAACACTCAGATAGTCCACAGATTACAGATTGCCTCCAGATGTGCATCGGAAACTATTACTGGTCTTCCTGGGATCGATCAAAAACGTAGACTGTTTGAGACATTACTCACATGGAGGAAAGTGTGCATGGTGACTGTTGTATTCAATCCTGATGAAATTTCTGTGTTTCATCAACACTTTCAAGGTCCACAAATTACAGAATGCCTCCAGACGTGCATCGGAAACTACTACTGGTCTTCCAGGGAACGATCAAGGCGTGGACTGTTTGAGACATTACTCCCATGGAGGAAAGTGCGCATGGTGACTGTTGTATTCAATCCCGATGAAATTTCTGGGTTTCATCAACACTCTGATAGTCCACAGATTATGGGCTGTCTACAGATGTGCATCGGAAAGTACTACTGGTCTACCTGGGAACAATCAAAGCGTAGACTGTTTGAGACATTACTCCCATGGAGGAAAATACGCATGGTGACTTTTGTATTCTATCCAGATGCAATTTCTGTGTTTCATCAACAGTCTGATAGGGCAAAGATTATAGAATGCCTCCAGATGTGCATCGGAAACTACTATTGGTCTTAAAGGGAACGATCAAAGGGTAGACTGTTTGAGACATTACTCCCATGAAGGAAAGTGCGAATGGTGACTGTTGTACTCAATCCCGATGCATTATCTGTGTTTCATCAACACTCTGATAGTCCACAGATTACAGACCGCCTCCAAATGTGCATCGGAAAGTACTACTGGTCTTAAAGGGTACGATCAAAGCGTGGACTGTTTGAGACATTACTCCCATGGAGGAAAGTGCGCATGGTGATGGTTGTAATCAATCCCGATGCAATTTCTGGGTTTCATCAATACTCTGATAGTACACAGATTACAGATTGCCTCCAGATGTGCATCGGAAACTACTACTGGTCTTCCAGGGAACGATCAAAGCGTAGACTGTTTTAGACATTACTCCCATGAAGGAATGTGCGGATGGTGACTGTTGTATTCAATCCCGACTCAATTTCTGTGTTTCATCAACACTCTGATAGTCCACAGATAACAGATTGTCTCCAGATGTGCATCGGAAACTACTACTGGTCTTCCAGGGAACTATCAAAGCGTAGACTGTTTCAGACATTACTCCCATGAAGGAATGTGCGGATGGTGACTGTTGTATTCAATCCCGATGCAATTTCTGTGTTTCATCAATACTCAGATAGTCCACAGATTACAGATTGTCTCCAGATGTGCATCGGAAAGTACTACTGGTCATCCAGGGAACGATCAAAGCGTTGACTGTTTGAGACATTACTCCCATGGAGGAAAGTTTGGATGTTGACTGTTGTACTCAATCCCGATTCAATTTCTGTGTTTCATCAACCCTCTGATAGTCCACAGATTACAGATTGTCTACAGATGTGCATCGGAAACTACTACTGGTCTTCCTGGGAACGATCAAAGCGTAAACTGTTTGAGACATTACTCCCATGGAGTAAAGTTCCCATGGTGACTGTTGTATTCTATCCCGATGCAATTTCTGTGTTTCATCAACATTTTGAAGGTCCACAAATTACAGAATGCATCCAGATGTTCATCGGAAACTACTAATGGTCTTCCCGGGAACGATCAAAGCGTAGACTGTTTCAGACATTACTCCCATGGAGGAAAGTGGGGATGTTGACTGCTGTATTCAATCCCGATTCAATTTCTGTGTTTCATCAACACTCTGATAGTACACAGATTAATGATTGTCTACAGATGTGCATCGGAAACTACTACTGGTCTTCCTGGTAACGATCAAACCGTCGACTGTTTCAGACAATACTATCATGGAGGAAAGTGTGCATGGTGACTGTTGAATTCAATCCGATTTAATTTCTGTGTTTAATCAACACTTTGAAGGTCCACAGATTACAGAATGCCTATAGGTGTGCATCAGAAACTACTACTGGTCTTCCAGGGAACGATCAAAGCGTAGACTGTTTCAGACATTACTCCCATGGAGGAAAGTGCGGATGGTGACTGTTGTATTCAATCCCGATGTAATTTCTGTGTTTCATCAACACTCTAATAGTCCACAGCTTACAGATAGCATCCAGATGTGCATCGGAAACTCTTACTGGTCTTAATGGGAACGATCAAAGTGTACACTGTTTGAGACATTACTAGCATGGAGGAAAATGTGCATGGTGACTGTTGTATTCAATCCAGAAGCAATTTCTGTGTTTCATCAACAGTCTGATAGGGCACAGATTATAGAATGCCTCCAGATGTGCATCGGAAACTACTATTGGTCTTAAAGGGAACGATCAAAGGGTAGACTGTCTCAGACATTACTCCCATGGAGGAAAGTGCGAATGGTGACTGTTGTTCTCAATCCCGATGCATTATCTGTGTTTCATCAACACTCTGATAGTCCACAGACTACAGATCGCCTCCAAATGTGCATCGGAAAGTACTACTGGTCTTAAAGGGTACGATCAAAGCGTGGACTGTTTGAGACATTACTCCCATGGAGGAAAGTGCGCATGGTGATGGTTGTAATCAATCCCGATGCAATTTCTGGGTTTCATCAACACTCTGATAGTCCACAGATTACAGATTGCCTCCAGATGTGCAACGGAAACTACCACTGCTCTTCCAGGGAACGATCAAAGCGTAGACTGTTTCAGACATTACTCCCATGGAGGAAAGTGCGGATCGTGACTGTTGTATTCAATCCCGATGCAACTTCTGTGTTTCATCAACACTCTGATAGTCCACAGACTACAGATTGTCTCCAGATGTGCATCGGAAACTACTACTGCTCTTCCTGGGAACGATCAAAATCGTAGACAGTTTCAGACATTACTCCCATAAGGGAATGTGTGCATGGTGACTGTTGTATTCAATCCCGATGCAATTTCTGTGTTTCATCAACACTCAGATAGTCCACAGACTACAGATTGTCTCCAGATGTGCATCGGAATGTACTACTGGCCTTCCAGGGAACGATCAAAGCGTAGACTGTTTGAGACATTACTCCCATGGAGTAAAGTTCGCATGGTGACCGTTGTACTCTATCCCGATGCAATTTCTGTGTTTCATCAACATTTTGAAGGTCCACAAATTACAGAATGCATCCAGATGTGCATCGGAAACTACTACTGGTCTTCCAGGGAACGAGCAAAGCGTAGACTGTTTCATACATTACTCCCATGAAGGAATGTGCGCTTGATGACTGTTGTATTTAATCCCGATTCAATTTCTGTGTCTCATCAACACTATGATAGTCCACAGATTACAGATTGTCTACAGATGTGCATCGGAAACTACTACTGGTCTTCCAGGGAACGATCAAAGCGTAGACTGTTTCAGACGTTACACCCATGATGGAATGTGCGGATGGTGACTGTTGTATTCAATCCCGATTCAATTTCTGTGTTTCATCAACACTCTGATAGTCCACAGATTACAGATTGTCTCCACATGTGCATCGAAAACTACTACTGGTCTACCTGGGAACGATCAAAGCGTAGACTGTTTGAGACATTACTCCCATGGAGGAAAATGAGCATGGTGACTTTTGTATTCAATCCAGATGCAATTTCTGTGTTTGATCAATAGTCTGATAGGGCACAGATTATAGAATGCCTCCAGATGTGCATCGGAAACTACTATTGGTCTTCCAGTGAACGATCAAAACGTAGACTGTTTGAGACGTTACTCCCATAGAGGAAAGTGCGAATGGTGACTGTTGTACTCAATCCCGATGCATTATCTGTGTTTCATTAACACTCTGATAGTCCACAGATTACAGATCGCCTCCAAATGTGCATCGGAAAGTACTACTTGTCTTAAAGGGAACGATCAAAGCGTGGACTGTTTGAGACATTACTCCCATGGAGGAAAGTGCGCATGGTGACTGTTGTATTCAATCCCGATGCAATTTCTGGGTTTCATCAACACTCAGATAGTCCACAGATTACAGATTGCCTCCAGATGTGCATCGGAAACTATTACTGGTCTTCCTGGGATCGATCAAAAACGTAGACTGTTTGAGACATTACTCACATGGAGGAAAGTGTGCATGGTGACTGTTGTATTCAATCCCGATGAAATTTCTGTGTTTCATCAACACTTTCAAGGTCCACAAATTACAGAATGCCTCCAGACGTGCATCGGAAACTACTACTGGTCTTCCAGGGAACGATCAAAGCGTGGACTGTTTGAGACATTACTCCCATGGAGGAAAGTGCGCATGGTGACTGTTGTATTCAATCCCGATGCAATTTCTGGGTTTCATCAACACTCTGTTTGTTAACAGATTACAGATTGCCTCCAGATGTGCATCGGAAACTACTACTGGTCTACCTGGGAACGATCAAAGCGTAGACTGTTTCAGACATTATTCCCATGGAGAAAAGTGGGGATGTTGACTGTTGTATTCAATCCCGATTCAATTTCTGTGTTTCATCAACACTCTGATAGTCCACAGATTACAGATTGTCTACAGATGTGCATCGGAAAGTACTACTGGTCTACCTGGGAACGATCAAAGCGTAGACTGTTTGAGACATTACTCCCATGGAGGAAAATACGCATGGTGACTTTTGTATTCAATCCAGATGCAATTTCTGTGTTTCATCAACAGTCTGATAGGGCAAAGATTATAGAATGCCTCCAGATGTGCATCGGAAACTACTATTGGTCTTAAAGGGAACGATCAAAGGGTAGACTGTTTGAGACATTACTCCCATGAAGGAAAGTGCGAATGGTGACTGTTGTACTCAATCCCGATGCATTATCTGTGTTTCATCAACACTCTGATAGTCCACAGATTACAGACCGCCTCCAAATGTGCATGGGAAAGTACTACTGGTCTTAAAGGGTACGATCAAAGCGTGGACTGTTTTAGACGTTACTCCCATGGAGGAAAGTGCGCATGGTTATGGTTGTAATCAATCCCGATGCAATTTCTGGGTTTCATCAACACTCTGATAGTACACAGATTACAGATTGCCTCCAGATGTGCATCGGAAACTACTACTGGTCTTCCAGGGAACGATCAAAGCGTAGACTGTTTTAGACATTACTCCCATGAAGGAATGTGCGGATTGTGACTGTTGTATTCAATCCCGACTCAATTTCTGTGTTTCATCAACACTCTGATAGTCCATAGATAACAGATTGTCTCCAGATGTGCATCGGAAACTACTACTGGTCTTCCAGGGAACTATCAAAGCGTAGACTGTTTCAGACATTACTCCCATGAAGGAATGTGCGGATGGTGACTGTTGTATTCAATCCCGATGCAATTTCTGTGTTTCATCAACACTTTGAAGGTCCACAAATTACAGAATGCCTCCAGATGTGCATCGGAAACTACTACTGGTCTTCCAGGGAACGATCAAAGCGTAGACTGTTTCAGACATTACTCCCATGAAGGAAAGTGCGGATCGTGACTGTTGTATTCTATCCCGATGTCATTTCTGTGTTTCATCAACACTCTGATAGTCCACGGATTACAGATTGTCTCCAAATGTGCATCGGGAACTACTACTGGTCTTCCTGGGAACGATCAAAGCGTAGACTGTTTCAGACATTACTCCCATGGAGGAAAGCGCGGATGGTGACTGTTGTATTCAATCCTGATGCAATTTCTGTGTTTCATCAACACTTTGAAGGTCCACAAATTACAGAATGCCTCCAGATGTGCATCGGAAACTACTACTGTTCTTCCTGGCAACGATCAAAAACCTTTGTCTGTTTCAGACATTACTCCCATGAAGGAAAGTGAGTATCGTGACTGTTGTATTCGATCCCTATGCAATTTCTGTGTTTCATCAACACTTTGAAGGTCCACAAATTACAGAATGCCTCCAGATGTGCATCGGAAACTACTACTGGTCTTCCAGGTAACGATCAATGCGTGGACTGTTTGAGACATTACTCCCATGGAGGAAAGTGGGGATGTTGATTGTTGTATTCAATCCCGATTCTATTTCTGTGTTTCATCAACACTCTGATAGTCCACAGATAACAGATTGTCTACAGATGTGCATCGGAAACTACTACTGGTCTTCCTGGGAACGATCAAAGCGTAGACTGTTTCAGACATTCCTCCCATGGAGGAAAGTGCGGATGGTGACTGTTGTATACAGTCCCGATGTAATATCTGTGTTTCATCAACACTTTTAAGGTCCACAGATTACAGAATTTCTCCTAATGTGCATCGGAAACTACTACTGGTCTTCCAAGCAACTATCAAATATTAGACTGTTTGAGACATTACTTCCATGAAGGAAAGTGCGGAAGGTGACTGTTGTATTCAATCCAGATGCAATTTCTGTGTTTCATCAACACTCAGATAGTCCGCAGACTACAGATTGTCTCCAGATGTGCATCGGAATGTACTACTGGTCTTCCAGGGAACGATCAAAGCGTAGACTGTTTGAGACATTACTCCCATGTAGGAAAGTCCACATGGTGACTGTTGTATTCAATACCGATGCAATTTCTGTGTTTCATCAACACTCTGATAGTATACAGATAAAAGATTCCCTCCATATGTGCATCGGAAACTACTACTGGTCTTCCTGGGAACGATCAAAGCGTAAACTGTTTGAGACATTACTCCCATGGAGTAAAGTTCGCATGGTGACCGTTGTACTCTATCCCGATGCAATTTCTGTGTTTCATCAAAATTTTGAAGCTCCACAAATTACAGAATGCATCCAGATGTGCATCGGAAACTACTACTGGTCTTCCAGGGAACGAGCAAAGTGTAGACTGTTTCAGACATTATTCCCATGAAGGAATGTGCGCTTGATGACTGTTGTATTTAATCCCGATTCAATTTCTGTGTCTCATCAACACTCTGATAGTCCACAGATTACAGATTGTCTACAGATGTGCATCGGAAACTACTACTGGTCTTCCAGGGAACGATCAAAGCGTAGACTGTTTCAGACGTTACACCCATGATGGAATGTGCGGATGGTGACTGTTGTATTCAATCCCGATTCAATTTCTGTGTTTCATCAACACTCTGATAGTCCACAGATTACAGATTGTCTCCACATGTGCATCGGACACAACTACTGGTCTACCTGGGAACGATCAAAGCGTAGACTGTTTGAGACATTACTCCCATGGAGGAAAATGAGCATGGTGACTTTTGTATTCAATCCAGATGCAATTTCTGAGTTTGATCAACAGTCTGATAGGGCACAGATTATAGAATGCCTCCAGATGTGCATCGGAAACTACTATTGGTCTTCAGTGAACGATCAAAGCGTAGACTGTTTGAGACATTACTCCCATAGAGGAAAGTGCGAATGGTGACTGTTGTACTCAATCCCGATGCATTATCTGTGTTTCATTAACACTCTGATAGTCCACAGATTACAGATCGCCTCCAAATGTGCATCGGAAAGTACTACTTGTCTTAAAGGGAACGATCAAAGCGTGGACTGTTTGAGACATTACTCCCATGGAGGAAAGTGCGCATGGTGACTGTTGTATTCAATCCCGATGCAATTTCTGGGTTTCATCAACACTCAGATAGTCCACAGATTACATTTTGCCTCCAGATGTGCATCGGAAACTATTACTGGTCTTCCTGGGATCGATCAAAAACGTAGACTGTTTGAGACATTACTCACATGGAGGAAAGTGTGCATGGTGACTGTTGTATTCAATCCCGATGCAATTTCTGTGTTTCATCAACACTCTGGTAGTTAACAGATTACAGATTGCCTCCAGATGTGCATCAGAATCTACTACTGGTCTTCCTGGCAACGATCAAATACGTAGACTGTTTGAGACATTACTCCCATGGAGGAAAGTGTGCATGGTGACTGTTGTATTCAATCCCGACTAAATTTCTGTGTTTCATCAACACTTTGAAGGTCCACAAATTACAGAATGCCTCCATATGTGCATCGGAAACTACTAGTGGTCTTCCAGGGAACGATCAAAGCGTAGACTGTTTTAGACATTACTCGCATGAAGGAAAGTGCGGATCGTGACTGTTGTATTCAATCCCGATGCAACGTCTGTGATTCATCAACACTCTGGTAGTCCATAGATTACAGATTGTCACCAGATGTGCATCGGAAACTGCTACTGGTCTTCCTGGGAACGATCAAAGCGTAGACAGTTTCAGACATTACTCCCATGGAGGAAAGTGCGGATGGTGACTGTTGTATTCAATCCTGATGCAATTTCTGTGTTTCATCAACACTCTGATAGTCCACAGATTACAGATTGCCTGCAGACGTGCATCGGAAACTACTACTAGTCTTCCAGAGAACGATCAAAGCGTCGACTGTTTGAGACATTACTCCCATGGAGTAAAGTGCGCATGGTGACTGTTGTATTCAATCCCGATGCAATTTCTGTGTTTCATCACATTTTGAAGGTCCACAAATTACAGAATGCATCCAGATGTGCATCGGAAACTACTACTGGTATTCCAGGGAACGATCAAAGCGTAGACTGTTTCAGACATTACTAACATGAAGGAATGTGCGGATGGTGACTGTTGTATTCAATCCCGACTCAATTTCTGTGTTTCATCAACACACTGTTAGTCCACAGATTACAGATTGTCTCCAGATATGCATCGGTAACTGCTACTGGTCTACCTGGGAACGATCAAAGCGTTGACTGTTAGAGACATTACTCCCATGGAGGAAAGTGCGCATGGTGACTGTTGTATTCAATCCCGATGCAATTTCTGTGTTTCATCAACATTTTGAAGGTCCACAAATTACAGAATGCATCCAGATGTGCATCGGAAACTACTACTGGTCTTCCAGGGAACGATCAAAGCGTAGACTGTTGCAGACATTACTCCCATGAAGGAATGTGCGGATGGTGACTGTTGTATTCAATCCCGACTCAATTTCTGTGTTTCATCAACACTCTGATAGTCCACAGATTACAGATTGTCTCCAGATGTGCATCGGAAACTACTACTGGTCTACCTGGGAACGATCAAAACGTAGACTGTTTCAGACATTACTCCCATGGAGGAGAGTACGGATGGTGACTTTTGTATTCAATCCCGATGCAATTTCAGTGTTTCATCAACACTCTGATAGTCCACAGATTACAGATTGTCTCCAGATGTTCATCGGAAACTACTACTGGTCTTCCCGGGAACGATCAAAGCGTAGACTGTTTCAGACATTACTCCCATGGAGGAAACTGGGGATGTTGACTGATGTATTCAATCCAGATTCAATTTCTGTGTTTCATCAACACTCTGATAGTACACAGATTACTGATTGTCTACAGATGTGCATCGGAAACTACTACTGGTCTTCCTGGGAACGATCAAAGCGTAAACTGTTTGAGACATTACTCCCATGGAGTAAAGTTCGCATGGTGACTGTTGTATTCTATCCCGATGCAATTTCTGTGTTTCATCAACATTTTGAAGGTCCACAAATTACAGAATGCATCCAGATGTTCATCGGAAGCTACTAATGGTCTTCCCGGGAACGATCAAAGCGTAGACTGTTTCAGACATTACTCCCATGGAGGAAAGTGGGTATGTTGACTGCTGTATTCAATCCCGATTCAATTTCTGTGTTTCATCAACACTCTGATAGTACACAGATTAATGATTGTCTACAGATGTGCATCGGAAACTACTACTGGTCTTCCTGGGAACGATCAAACCGTCGACTGTTTCAGACAATACTATCATGGAGGAAAGTGTGCATGGTGACTGTTGAATTCAATCCGAAGCAATTTCTGTGTTTAATCAACACTTTGAAGGTCCACAGATTACAGAATGCCTCCAGATGTGCATCAGAAACTACTACTGGTCTTCCAGGGAACGATCAAAGCGTAGACTGTTTCAGACATTACTCCCATGGAGGAGAGTGCGGATGGTGACTGTTGTATTCAATCCCGATGTAATTTCTGTGTTTCATCAACACTCTAATAGTCCACAGATTACAGATAGCATCCAGATGTGCATCGGAAACTCTTACTGGTCTTAATGGGAAAGATCAAAGTGTAGACTGTTTGAGACATTACTCCCATGGAGGAAAATGCGCATGGTGACTGTTGTATTCAATCCAGATGCAATTTCTGTGTTTCATCAACAGTCTGATAGGGCACAGATTATAGAATGCCTCCAGATGTGCATCGGAAACTACTATTGGTCTTAAAGGGAACGATCAAAGGGTAGACTGTCTCAGACATTACTCCCATGGAGGAAAGTGCGAATGGTGACTGTTGTTCTCAATCCCGATGCATTATCTGTGTTTCATCAACACTCTGATAGTCCACAGATTACAGATCGCCTCCAAATGTGCATCGGAATGTACTACTGGTCTTAAAGGGTACGATCAAAGCGTGGACTGTTTGAGACATTACTCCCATGGAGGAAAGTGCGCATGGTGATGGTTGTAATCAATCCCGATGCAATTTCTGGGTTTCATCAACACTCTGATAGTCCACAGATTACAGATTGCCTCCAGATGTGCAACGGAAACTACCACTGCTCTTCCAGGGAACGATCAAAGCGTAGACTGTTTCAGACATTACTCCCATGGAGGAAAGTGCGGATCGTGACTGTTGTATTCAATCCCGATGCAACTTCTGTGTTTCATCAACACTCTGATAGTCCACAGACTACAGATTGTCTCCAGATGTGCATCAGAAACTACTACTGCTCTTCCTGGGAACGATCAAAATCGTAGACAGTTTCAGACATTACTCCCATAAGGGAATGTGTGCATGGTGGCTGTTGTATTCAATCCCGATGCAATTTCTGAGTTTCATCAACAGTCTGATAGTCCGCAGATTATAGAATTCCTCCAGATGTTCATCGGAAACTACTACTGGTCTTCCAGGGAACGATCAAAACGTAGACTGTTTAAGACATTACTCCCATGGAGGAAAGTGCGCATGGTGACTGTTGTATTCAGTCCCGAAGCAATTTCTGTGTTTCATCAACACTCTGATAGTCCACAGATTACAGATTGCATCCAGATGTGCATCGGAAACTACTACTGCTCTTCCTGGGAACGATCAAAAACGTTGTCTGTTTTAGACATAACTCCCATGAAGGAAAGTGAGTATCGTGACTGTTGTATTCGATCCCTATGCAATTTCTGTGTTTCGTCAACACTTTGAAGGTCCACAAATTACAGAATGCCTCCAGATGTGCATCGGAAACTACTACTGGTCTTCCAGGGAACGATCAATGCGTGGACTGTTTGAGACATTACTGCTATGGAGGAAAGTGGGGAAGTTGACTGTTGTATTCAATCCCGATTCTATTTCTGTGTTTCATCAACACTCTGATAGTCCACAGATAACAGATTGTCTACAGATGTGCATCGAAAACTACTACTGGTCTTCCTGGGAACGATCAAAGCGTAGACTGTTTCAGACATTACTCCCATGGAGGAAAGTGCGGATGGTGACTGTTGTATACAGTCCCGATGCAATTTCTGTGTTTCATCAACACTTTTAAGGTCCACAGATTACAGAATTTCTCCTAATGTGCATCGGAAACTACTACTGGTCTTCCAAGCAACTATCAAAGAGTAGACTGTTTGAGACATTACTTCCATGAAGGAAAGTGCGGATGGTGACTGTTGTATTCAATCCGGATGCAATTTCTGTGTTTCATTAACACTCAGATAGTCCACAGACTACAGACTGTCTCCAGATGTGCATCGGAATGTACTACTGGTCTTCCAGGGAACGATTAAAGCGTAGACTGTTTGAGACATTACTCCCATGTAGGAAAGTCCACATGGTGACTGTTGTATTCAATCCCGATGCAATTTCTGTATTTCATCAACACTCTGATAGTATACTGATAAAAGATTGCCTCCAGATGTGCATCGGAAACTACTACTGGTCTTCCTGGGAACGATCAAAGCGTAAACTGTTTGAGACATTACTCCCATGGAGTAAAGTTCGCATGGTGACCGTTGTACTCTATCCCGATGCAATTTCTGTGTTTCATCAACATTTTGAAGGTCCACAAATTACAGAATGCATCCAGATGTGCATCGGAAACTACTACTGGTCTTCCAGGGAACGATCAAAGCGTAGACTGTTTCAGACATTACTCCCATGAAGGAATGTGCGCTTGATGACTGTTGTATTTAATCCCGATTCAATTTCTGTGTTTCATCAACCCTCTGATAGTCCACAGATTACAGATGGTCTACTGATGTGCATCGGAAACTACTACTGGTCTTCCAGGGAACGATCAAAGCGTAGACTGTTTCAGACGTTACACCCATGATGGAATGTGCGGATGGTGACTGTTGTATTCAATCCCGAATTAATTTCTGTGTTTCATCAACACTCTGATAGTCCACAGATTACAGATTGTCACCACATGTGCATCGGAAACTACTACTGGTCTACCTGGGAACAATCAAAGCGTAGACTGTTTGAGACATTACTCCCATGGAGGAAAATGAGCATGGTGACTTTTGTATTCAATCCAGATGCAATTTCTGTGTTTGATCAACAGTCTGATAGGGCACAGATTATAGAATGCCTCCAGATGTGCATCGGAAACTACTATTGGTCTTCCAGTGAACGATCAAAGCGTAGACTGTTTAAGACATTACTCCCATAGAGGAAAGTGCCAATGGTGACTGTTGTACTCAATCCCGATGCATTATCTGTGTTTCAATAACACTCTGATAGTCCACAGATTACAGATCGCCTCCAAATGTGCATCGGAAAGTACTACTTGTCTTAAAGGGAACGATCAAAGCGTGGACTGTTTGAGACATTACTCCCATGGAGGAAAGTGCGCATGGTGACTGTTGTATTCAATCCCAATGCAATTTCTGGGTTTCATCAACACTCAGATAGTCCACAGATTACAGATTGCCTCCAGATGTGCATCGGAAACTATTACTGGTCTTCCTGGGTTCGATCAAAAACGTAGACTGTTTGAGACATTACTCACATGGAGGAAAGTGTGCATGGTGACTGTTGTATTCAATCCCGATGCAATTTCTGTGTTTCACCAACACTTTCAAGGTCCACAAATTACAGAATGCCTCCAGACGTGCATCTGAAACTACTACTGGTCTTTCAGGGAACGATCAAAGCGTGGACTGTTTGAGACATTACTCCCATGGAGGAAAGTGCGCATGGTGACTGTTGTATTCAATCCCGATGCAATTTCTGTGTTTCATCAACACTCTGGTAGTTAACAGATTACAGATTGCCTCCAGATGTGCATCGGAAACTACTACTGGTCTTCCTGGCAACGATCAAAAACGTAGACTGTTTGAGACATTACTCCCATGGAGGAAAGTGTGCATGCTGACTGTTGTATTCAATCCCGACTCAATTTCTGTGTTTCATCAACACTTTGAAGGTCCACAAATTACAGAATGCCTCCAGATGTGCATCGGAAACTACTAGTGGTCTTCCAGGGAACGATCAAAGCGTAGACTGTTTCAGACATTACTCGCATGAAGGAAAGTGCGGATCGTGACTGTTGTATTCAATCCCGATGCAACGTCTGTGATTCATCAACACTCTGATAGTCAACAGATTACAGATTGTCACCAGATGTGCATCGGAAACTACTACTGGTCTTCCTGGGAACGATCAAAGCGTAGACAGTTTCAGACATTACTCCCATGGAGGAAAGTGCGGATGGTGACTGTTGTATTCAATCCTGATGCAATTTCTGTGTTTCATCAACACTCTGATAGTCCACAGATTACAGATTGCCTGCAGATGTGCATCGGAAACTACTACTAGTCTTCCAGAGAACGATCAAAGCGTCGACTGTTTGAGACATTACTCCCATGAAGGAAAGTGCGCATGGTGACTGTTGTATTCAATCCCAATGCAATTTCTGTGTTTCATCAACATTTTGAAGGTCCACAAATTACAGAATGCATCCAGATGTGCATCGGAAACTACTACTGGTCTTCCAGGGAACGATCAAAGCGTAGACTGTTTCAGACATTACTCCCATGAAGGAAAGTGCGGATGGTGACTGTTGTATTCAATCCGGATGAAATTTCTGTGTTTCATCAACACTCAGATAGTCCACAGACTACAGATTGTCTCCAGATGTGCATCGGAATGTACTACTGGTCTTCCAGGGAACGATCAAAGCGTAGACTGTTTGAGACATTACTCCCATGTAGGAAAGACCACATGGTGACTGTTGTATTCAATCCCGATGTAATTTCTGTGTTTCATCAACACTCTGATAGTATACAGATAAAAGATTGCCTCCAGATGTGCATCGGAAACTACTACTGGTCTTCCTGGGAACGATCAAAGCGTAAACTGTTTGAGACATTACTCCCATGGAGTAAAGTTCGCATGGTGACCGTTGTACTCTATCCCGATGCAATTTCTGTGTTTCATCAACATTTTGAAGGTCCACAAATTACAGAATGCATCCAGATGTGCATCGGAAACTACTACTGGTCTTCCAGGGAACGATCAAAGTGTAGACTGTTTCAGACATTACTCCCATGAAGGAATGTGCGCTTGATTACTGTTGTATTTAATCCCGATTCAATTTCTGTGTTTTATCAAAACTCTGATAGTCCACAGATTACAGATTGTCTACTGATGTGCATCGGAAACTACTACTGGTCTTCCAGGGAACGATCAAAGCGTAGACTGTTTCAGACGTTACACCCATGATGGAATGTGCAAATGGTGACTGTTGTATTCAATCCCGATTCAATTTCTGTGTTTCATCAACACTCTGATAGTCCATAGATTACAGATTGTCTCCACATGTGCATCGGAAACTACTACTGGTCTACCTGGGAACGATCAAAGCGTAGACTGTTTGAGACATTACTCCCATGGAGGAAAATGAGCATGGTGACTTTTGTATTCAATCCAGCTGCAATTTCTGTGTTTGATCAACAGTCTGATAGGGCACACATTATAGAATGCCTCCAGATGTGCATCGGAAACTACTATTGTTCTTCCAGTGAACGATCAAAGCGTAGACTGTTTGAGACATTACTCCCATAGAGGAAAGTGCGAATGGTGACTGTTGTACTCAATTTCGATGCATTATCTGTGTTTCATTAACACTCTGATAGACCACAGATTACAGATCGCCTCCAAATGTGCATCGGAAAGTACTACTTGTCTTAAAGGGAACGATCAAAGCGTGGACTGTTTGAGACATTACTCCCATGGAGGAAAGTGCGCATGGTGACTGTTGTATTCAATCCCGATGCCATTTCTAGGTTTCATCAACACTCAGATAGTCCACAGATTACAGATTGCCTCCAGATGTGCATCGGAAACTATTACTGGTCTTCCTGGGATCGATCAAAAACGTAGACTGTTTGAGACATTACATACATGGAGGAAAGTGTGCATGGTGACTGTTGTATTCAATCCCGATGCAATTTCTGTGTTTCACCAACACTTTCAAGGTCCACAAATTACAGAATGCCTCCAGACGTGCATCGGAACCTACTACTGGTCTTCCAGGGAACGATCAAAGCGTGGACTGTTTGAGACATTACTCCCATGGAGGAAAGTGCGAATGGTGACTGTTGTATTCAATCACGATGCAATTTCTGTGTTTTATCAACACTCTGGTAGTTAACAGATTACAGATTGCCTCCAGATGTGCATCGGAAACTACTACTGGTCTTCCTGGCAACGATCAAAAACGTAGACTGTTTGAGACATTACTCCCATGGGAGAAAGTGTGCATGGTGACTGTTGTACTCAATCCCGACTCAATTTCTGTGTTTCATCAACACTTTGAAGGTCAACAAATTACAGAATGCCTCCAGATGTGCATCGGAAACTACTAGTGGTCTTCCAGGGAACGATCAAAGCGTAGACTGTTTCAGACATTACTCGCAAGAAGGAAAGTGCGGATCGTGACTGTTGTATTCAATCCCGATGCAACGTCTGTGATTCATCAACACTCTGATAGTCCACAGATTACAGATTGTCACCAGATGTGCATCGGAAACTACTACTGGTCTTCCTGGGAACGATCAAAGCGTAGACAGTTTCAGACATTACTCCCATGGAGGAAAGTGCGGATGGTGACTGTTGTATTCAATCCTGATGCAATTTCTGTGTTTCATCAACACTCTGATAGTCCACAGATTACAGATTGCCTGCAGATGTGCATCGGAAACTACTACTAGTCTTCCAGAGAACGATCAAAGCGTCGACTATTTGAGACATTACTCCCATGAAGGAATGTGCGGATGGTGACTGTTGTAATCAATGCCGACTCAATTTCTGTGTTTCATCAACACTCTGATAGTCCACAGATTACAGATTGTCTCCAGATGTGCATCGGAAACTTCTACTGGTCTACCTGGGAACGATCAAAGCGTAGACTGTTTCAGACATTACTCCCATGGAGGAGAGTACGGATGGTGACAGTAGAATTCAATCCCGATGCAATTTCTGTGTTTCATCAACACTCTGATAGTCCACAGATTACAGATTGTCTGCAGATGTTCATCGGAAATTACTACTGGTCTTCCCGGGAACGATCAAAGCGTAGACTGTTTCAGACATTACTCCTATGGAGGAAACTGGGGATGTTGACTGTTGTATTCAATCCCGATTCAATTTCTGTGTTTCATCAACACTCTGATAGTACACAGATTACTGATTGTCTACAGATGTGCATCGGAAACTACTACTGGTCTTCCTGGGAACGATCAAACCGTCGACTGTTTCAGACATTACTCCCATGGAGGAAAGTGTGCATGGTGACAGTTGAATTCAACCCGATGCAATTTCTGTGTTTAATCAACACTTTTAAGGTCCACAGATTACAGAATGCCTCCAGATGTGCATCAGAAACCACTACAGGTCTTCCAGGGAACGATCAAAGCGTAGACTGTTTCAGACATTACTCCCATGGAGGAAAGTGCGGATGGTGACTGTTGTATTCAATCCCGATGCAATTTCTGTGTTTCATCAACACTCTAATAGGCCACAGATTACAGATTGCATCCAGATGTGCATCGGAAACTCTTACTGGTCTTAATGGGAACGATCAAAGTGTAGACTGTTTGAGACATTACTCCCATGGAGGAAAATGCGCATGGTGACTGTTGTATTTAATCCAGATGCAATTTCTGTGTTTCATAAACGGTCTGATAGGGCACAGATTATAGAATGCCTCCAGATGTGTATCGGAAACTACTATTGGTCTTCCAGGGAACGATCAAAGTGTAGACTGTTTGAGACATTACCCCCATGGAGGAAAATGCGCATGCTGACTGTTGTATTTAATCCAGATGCAATTTCTGTGTTTCATCAACAGTCTGATAGGGCACAGATTATAGAATGCCTCCAGATGTGCATCGGAAACTACTATTGGTCTTCCAGGGAACGATCAAAGGGTAGACTGTTTGAGACATTACTCCCATGGAGGAAAGTGCGAATGGTGACTGTTGTACTCAATCCCGATGCATTATCTGTGTTTCATCAACACTCTGATAGTCCACAGATTACAGATCGCCTCCAAATGTGCATTGGAAAGTACCACTGATCTTAAAGGGAACGATCAAAGCGTGGACTGTTTGAGACATTACTCCCATGGAGGATAGTGCGCATGGTGATTGTTGTAATCAATCCCGATGCAATTTCTGGGTTTCATCAACACTATGATAGTCTACAGGTTACAGATTGCCTCCAGATGTGCAACGGAAACTACCACTGCTCTTCCAGGGAACGATCAAATCGTAGACTGTTTCAGACATTACTCCCATGAAGGAATGTTCGGATGGTGACTGTTGTATTCAATCCCGACTCAATTTCTATGTTTCATCAACACTCTGATAGTCCACAGATTACAGATTGTCTCCAGATGTGCATCGGAAACTTCTACTGGTCTACCTGGGAACGATCAAAGCGTAGACTGTTTCAGACATTACTCCCATGGAGGAGAGTACGGATGGTGACAGTAGTATTCAATCCCGATGCAATTTCTGTGTTTCATCAAAACTCTGATAGTCCACAGACTACAGATTGTCTCCAGATGTACATCGGAAACTACTACTGGTCTTCCTGGGAACGATCAAAAACGTTGACTGTTTGAGACATTACTCCCATGGAGGAAAGTGTGCATGGTGACGGTTGTATTCAATCCCTATGCAATTTCTGTGTTTCATCAACACTTTGAAGGTCCACAATTTACAGAATGCCTCCAGATGTGCATAGGAAACTACTACTGGTCAACCTGGGAACGATCAAAGCGTAGACTGTTTCAGATATTACTCCCAGGGAGGAGAGTACGGATGGTGACTATCGTATTCAATCCCGATGCAATTTCTGTGTTTCATCAACACTTTCAAGGTCCACAAATTACTGAATGCCTCCAGATGTGCATCGGAAACTACTACTGGTCTTCCAGGGAACTATCAAAGCGTAGACTGTTTCAGACATTACTCCCATGAAGGAAAGTGCGGATCGTGACTGTTGTATTCAATCCCAATATAACTTCTGTGTTTCAGCAACACTCTGATAGTCCACAGATTACAGATTGTCTCCAGATGTGCATCGGAAACTACTACTGGTCTTAGTGGAAACGATCAAAGCGTAGACTGTTTCAGACATTCCTCTTTATGGAGGAAATTGCGGATGTTGACTGTTGTATTCAATCCCGATGCAATTTCTGTGTTTCATCAACACTCTGATAGTCCACAGATTACAGATTGTCTCCAGATGTGCATCGGAAACTACTACTGGTCTTCCTGGGAACGATCAAAGCGTAGACTGTTTCAGACATTACTCCCATGGAGGAAAGTGTGCATGGTGACTGTTGTATTCAATCCCGATACAATTTCTGTGTTTCATCAACAGTCTGATAGTCCACAGATTACAGATTGTCTCCAGATGTGCATAGGAAAGTACTACTGGTCTTCCAGGGAACGATCAAAGCGTAAACTGTTTGAGACATTACTCCCATGGAGGAAAGTGTGCTTGGTGACTGTTGTATTCCATCCCGATGCAATTTCTGTGTTTCATCAACACTTTGAAGGTCCACAAATTACAGAATGCATCCAGATGTGCATCGGAAACTACTACTGGTCTTCCAGGGAACGATCAAAGCGTAGACTGTTTCAGACATTACTCCCATGGAGGAAAGTGTGCATGGTGACTGTTGTATTCAATCCGATGAAATTTCTGTGTTTCATCAACACTTTGAACGTCCACAGATTACAGAATGCATCCAGATGTGCATCGAAAACTACTACTGGTCTTGCACGAAACGATCAAAGCGTAGACTGTTTCAGACATTACTCCCATGAAGGAAAGTGCGGATCGTTACTGTTGTATGGAATCCCGATGCAATTTCTGTGTTTCATCAACACTCTCATAGTCCACAGATTACAGATTGCCTCCAGATGTGCATCAGAAACTACTACTGGTCTTCCAGGGAACGATCAAAGCGAAGACTGTTTCAGACATTACTCCCATGGAGGAAAGTGCGGATGGTGGCTGTTGTATTCAATCCAGATGCAATTTCTGTGTTTCATCAGCAGTCTGATAGGGCACAGATTATACAATGCCTCCAGATATGCATCGGAAACTACTATTGGTCTTCCAGGGAACGATCAAAGCGTAGACTGTTTGAGACATTACTCCCATGGAGGAAAGTGCGAATGGTGACTGTTGTATTCAATCCCGATGCATTATCTGTGTTTCATCAACACTCTGATAGTCCACAGATTACAGTTAGCCTCCAAATGTGCATCGGAAAGTACTACTGGTCTTAAAGGGAACGATCAAAGCGTGGACTGTTGGAGACATTACTCCCATGGAGGAAAGTGCGCATGGTGACTGTTGTATTCAATCCCGATGCAATTCCTGGGTTTCATCAACACTCTGATAGTCCACAGATTACAGATTGATTCTAGATGTGCATCGGAAACTACTACTGGTCTTCCAGGGAACGATCAAAGCATAGACTGTTTCAGACATAACTCCCATGGAGCAAAGTGCCGATGGTGACTGTTGTATTCAATCCTGATGCAATTTCTGTGTTTCATCAACAATCTGATAGTAAACAGATTACAGATTGTCTCCAGATGTGCATTGGAAACCACTACTGTTCTTCCTGGGGACGATCAAAGCGTAGACTGTTTCAGACTTTACTCCCATGGAGGAAAGTGTGCATGGTGACTTTTGTATTCAGTCCAGATGAAATTTCTGTGTTTTATCAACACTTTGAAGGTCCACAGATTACAGAATGTCTCCAGATGTGCATCGGAAACTAATACTGGTCTTCCAGGGAACGATCAAAGCGTAGACTGTCTCAGACATTACTCCCATGGAGGAAAGTGGGGATGGTGACTGTTGTATTCAATCCCGATGCAATATCTGCGTTCCATCAACACCCTGATAGTCCACAGATTACAGAATGCCACCAGATGTGCATCGGAAACTACTACTGGTCTTCCAGGGAACGATCAAAGCGTAGACTGTTTGAGACATTACTCCCATGGAGGAAAGTGCTGATGGGGACTGTTGTATTCAATCCCGATGCAATTTCTGTGTTTCATCAACACTCTGATAGTGCACAGATTACAGAATGCCTCCAGATGTGCATCGGAAACTACTACTGGACTTCCAGGGAACGATCAGAGCCTAAACTCTGTGAGACATTGCTCCCATGGAGGAAAGTGCGCATGGTGACTGTTGTATTCAATCTCGATGCAATTTCTGTGTTTCATCAACGGTCTTATAGTCCACACATTACAGAATGACTCCAGATGTGCATCGGAAACTACAACTGGTCTTCCAGGGTACGATCAAATCGTAGACTGTTTGAGACATTAATCCCATGGAGGAAAGTGCGCATTGTAACTGTTGTATTCAATCCCGATGCAATTTCTGTGTTTCATCAACAGTCTGATAGTCCACAGATTACAGAATGCCACCAGATGTGCATCGGAAACTACTACTCGTCTTCCAGAGAACAATAAAAGCTTAGACTGTTTGGACTGTCCTCCGGTGGAGGAAAGTGCGCATGACGAATTCAATCCCGATGCAATTTATGTGTTTCATCAACACTATGATAGTCCACAGAATACCGAATGCCACCAGATGTGCATCGGAAACTACTACTGGTCTTCCAGGGAACGATCATAACGTAGACTGTTTGAGACATTACTCACATTGAGGAAAGTGCGCATGGTGACTGTTGTATTCAATCCCGATGCAATTTCTGTGTTTCATCAATACTCTGATAGTCCACAGATTACAGAATGCCACCAAATGTGCATCGGAAACTACTACTGGTCTTCCAGGGAACGATGAAAGCGTGGACTGTTTGAGACATTACTCCCATGGAGGAAAGTGCGAATGGTGACTATTGTATTCAATCCCGATGCAATTTCTGTGTTTCATCGACACTCTGATAGTCCACAGATTACAGAATGCCACCAAATGTTCATCGGAAACTACTTCTGGTCTTCCAGGGAACGACCAAAGCGTAGACTGTTTCAGACATTACTCCCATGGAGGAAAGTGTGCATGGTGACTGTTGTATTCAATCCGATGCAATTTCTGTGTTTCATCAACAATTTGAACGTCCACAGATTACAGAATGCATCCAGATGTGCATCGAAAACTACTACTGGTCTTGCACGAAACGATCAAAGCGTAGACTGTTTGAGACATTACTCCCATGGAGGAAAGTGTTAATGGTGACTGTTGTATTCACTCCCGACGCAATTTCTGTGTTTCATCAACACTTTGAAGGTCCACAGAGTACAGAATGCCTCCAGATGTGCATCAGAAACTACTACTGGTCTTCCAGGGAACGATCAAAGCGAAGACTGTTTCAGACATTACTCCCATGGAGGAAAGTGCGGATGGTGACTGTTGTATTCAATCCAGATGCAATTTCTGTGTTTCATCAACAGTCTGATAGGGCACAGATTATACAATGCCTCCAGATATGCATCGGAAACTACTATTGGTCTTCCAGGGAACGATCAAAGCGTAGACTGTTTGAGACATTACTCCCATGGAGGAAAGTGCGAATGGTGACTGTTGTATTCACTCCCGATGCATTTTCTGTGTTTCATCAACACTCTGATAGACCACCGATTACAGAATGCCACCAGAAGTACATGGGAAACTAATACTGGTCTCCACGGAACGATCAAAGCGTAGACTGTTTAAGACATTACTCCCATGGAGGAAAGTGCGGATGGTGACTGCAGTATTCAATCCCAAAGCAACTACTGAGTTTCATCAACACTCTGATAGTCCACAGATTACAGAATGCCACCAGATGTGCATCGGGAACTACTACTGGTCTTCCAGGGAACGATCAAAGCGTAAATTGTTTGATACATTACTCACATTGAGGAAAGTGCGCATGGTGACAGTTGTATTCAATCCCGATGCAATTTCTGTGTTTCATCAATACTCTGATAGTCCACAGATTACAGAATGCCACCATATGTGCATCGGAAACTACTACTGGTCTTCCAGGGAACGATGAAAGCGTGGACTGTTTGAGACATTACTCCCATGGAGGAAAGTGCGAATGGTGACTATTGTATTCAATCCCGATGCAATTTCTGTGTTTCATCAACAGTCTGATAGTCCACAGATTACCGAATGCCTCCAGATGTGCATCGGATACTACTACAGGTCTTCCAGGGAACGATCAAAGCGTAGACTGTTTGAGACAATACTCCCATGGAGGAAAGTGCGCATGGTGACTGTTGTATTCAATCCCGATGCAATTTCTGTGTTTCATCAACAGTCTTATAGTCCACAGATTTCATGATGCCTCCAGATGTGCATCGGAAACTGCTACTGGTCTTCCAGGGAACGATCAAATCGTAGACTGTTTGAGACATTACTCCCATGGAGGAAAGTGCGAATGGTGGCTGTTGTATTTAATCCCGATGCATTTTCTGTGTTTCATCAACACTCTGCTAGACCACGATTACAGAATGCCACCAGATGTCCATCGGAATCTCCTACTGGTCTTCCACTGAACTATCAAAGCGTAGACTGTTTCAGACATATTCCCATGGAGGAAAGAGCGGATGGTGACTGTTGTATTCAATCCCGATGCAATTTCTGTGTTTCATCAACACTATGATAGTCCACAGATTACAGAATGCCTCCAGATGTGCATCGGAAACTACTACTGGTCTTCCAGTGAACGATCAAAGCGTAGACTGTGTGAGACATTACTCCCATGGAGGAAAGTGCGCATGGTGACTGTTGTATTCAATCCCGATTCTATTTCTGTGTTTCATCAACACTCTGATAGTCCACAGATTACAGAATGCCACCAGATATGCATCGGAAGCTGCTACTGTTCTTCCAGGGAACGATCAAAGCTTAGACTGTTTGAGTCATTACTCCGGTGGAGGAAAGTGCGCATGGTGACTGTTGTATTCAATCCCGATGCAATTTCTTTGTTTCATCAACACTCTGATAGTCCACAGGTTACAAAATGCCACCAGATGTGCATCGGAAACTACTACTGTTCTTCCAGAGAACTATCAAAGCGTAGACTGTTTGAGACATTACTCCAGTGGAGGAAGGTGCGCATGGTGAATTCAATCCCGATGCAATTTCTGTGTTTCATCAACACTCTGATAGTCCACAGATTACAGAATGCAACCAGATGTGCATCGGAAACTACTACTGGTCTTCCAGGGAACGATCAAAGCGTAAATTGTTTGAGACATTACTCCCATGGAGGAAAATGTGGATGGTGACTGTTGTATTCAATCCCGATGCAATTTCTGTGTTTCATCAACACTCTGATAGTCCACAGATTACAGAATGCCACCAGATGTGCATCGGAAACTACTACGGGTCTTCCAGGGAACGATCAAATCGTAGACTGTTTGAGACATTACTCCCGTGGAGGAAAGTGCGCATGGTGATATTTGTATTCAATCCCGATGCAATTTCTGTGTTTCATCGACACTCTGATAGTCCACAGATTACCGAATGCCACCAGATGTGCACCGGAAACTACTACTGGTCTTCCAGGAACGAACAAAGCGTAGACTGTTTGAGACATTACTCCCTTGGAGGAAAGTGCGCATGGTGACTGTTGTATTCAATCCCGATGCAATTTCTGTGTTTCATCAACAGTCTTATAGTCCACAGAATACAGAATGCCACCAGATGTGCATCGGTAACTACTACTGGTCCTCCAGGGAACGATCAAAGCGTAAATTGTTTGAGGCATTACTCACATTGAGGAAAGTGCGAATGGTGACTGTTGTATTCAATCCCGATGCAATTTCTGTGTTTCATCAATACTCTGATAGTCCACAAATTACAGAATGCCACCAGATGTGCATCGGAAACTACTACTGCTCTTCCAGGGAACGATCAAAGCGTAGACTGTTTGAGACATAACTCCCGTGGAGGAAAGTGCGCATGGTGACTATTGTATTTAATCCCGATGCATTTTCTGTGTTTCATCAACACTCTGATAGACCACAGATTACAGAATGCCACCAGATGTGCATCGGAAACTCCTACTGGTCTTCCACTGAACGATCAAATCGTAGACTGTTTCAGACATTACCCCCATGGAGGAAAGTGCAGATGGTGACTGTTGTATTCAATCCCGATGCAATTTCTGTGTTTCATCGACACTCTGATTGTCCACAGATTACCGAATGCCACCAGATGTGCACCGGAAACTACTACGGGTCTTCCAGGGAAAGATCAAATCGTAGACTGTTTGAGACATTACTCCCATGGAGGAAAGGGTGCATGGTGACATTTGTATTCAATCCCGATGCAATTTCTGTGTTTCATCAACACTCTGATAGTCCACAGATTACAGAATGCCACCAGATGTGCACCGGAAACTACTACTGTTCTTCCAGAGATCTATCAAACGTAGACTGTTTGAGACATTACTCCGGTGGAGGAAGGTGCGCATGGTGAATTCAATCCCGATGCAATTTCTGTGTTTCATCAACACTCTGATAGTCCACAGATTACAGAATGCCACCAGATGTGCATCGGAAACTACTACTGGTCTTCCAGGGAACGATCAAAGCGTAAATTGTTTGAGACATTACTCCCATGGAGGAAAGTGCGGATGGTGACAGTTGTATTCAATCCCGATGCAATTTCTGTGTTTCATCAACAGTCTTATAGTCCACAGATTTCAGAATGCCTCCAGATGTGCATCGGAAACTGCTACTGGACTTCCAGGGAACGATCAAATCGTAGACTGTTTGAGACATTACTCCCATGGAGGAAAGTGCGCATGGTGACTGTTGTATTCAATCCCGATGCAATTTCTGTGTTTCATCAATACTCTGATAGTCCACAGATTACAGAATGCCACCATATGTGCATCGGAAACTACTACTGGTCTTCCAGGGAACGATGAAAGCGTGGACTGTTTGAGACATTACTCCCATGGAGGAAAGTGCGAATGGTGACTGTTGTATTCAATCCCGATGCAATTTCTGTGTTTCATTAACACTCTGATAGTCCACAGATTACAGAATGCCACCAAATGTGCATCGGAAACTACTTCTGGTCTTCCAGGGAACGATCAAGTCGTAGACTGTTTGAGACATTACTCCCATTCAGGGAAGTGCGCATGGTGACTGTTGTATTCAATCCCGATGCTATTTCTGTGTTTCATCAACACTCTGATAGTCCACAGATTACAGAACGCCACCAGATGTGCATCGGAAGCTACTACTGTTCTTCCAGAGAACTATCAAAGCGTAGACTGTTTGAGACATTACTCCGGTGGAGGAAGGTGCGCATGGTGAATTCAATCCCGATGCAATTTCTGTGTTTCATCAACACTCTGATAGTCCACAGATTACAGAATGCCACCAGATGTGCATCGGAAACTACTACTGGTCCTCCAGGGAACGATCAAAGCGTAAATTGTTAGAGGCATTACTCACATTGAGGAAAGTGCGCATGGTGACTGTTGTATTCAATCCCGATGCAATTTCTGTGTTTCATCAACAATCCTATAGTCCACAGAATACAGAATGCCACCAGATGTGCATCGGAAACTACTACTGGTCCTCCAGGGAAAGATCAAAGCGTAAATTGTATGAGGCATTACTCACATTGAGGAAAGTGCCCATGGTGACGGTTGTATTCAATACCGATGCAATTTCTGTGTTTCATCAATGCTCTGATAGTCCACAGATTACAGAATGCCACCAGATGTGCATCGGAAACTACTACTGGTCTTCCAGGGAACGATCAAAGCGTAGACTGTTTGAGACATAACTCCCGTGGAGGAAAGTGCGGATGGTGACTGTTGTATTCAATCCCGATGCTATTTCTGTGTTTCATCAACACTCTGATAGTCCACAGATTACAGAATGCCACCAGATGTGCATCGGAAACTGCTACTGGTCTTCCAGGGAACGATCAAAGCGTAGACTGTTTGAGACATTACTCCGGTGGAGGAAAGTGCGCATGGTGACTGTTGTAGTCAATCCCGATGCAATTTCTTTGTTTCATCAACACTCTGATAGTCCACAGGTTACAAAATGCCACCAGATGTGCATCTGAAACTACTACTGTTCTTCCAGAGAACTATCAAAGCGTAGACTGTTTGAGACATTACTCCGGTGGAGGAAGTTGCGCATGGTGAATTCAATCCCGATGCAATTTCTGTGTTTCATCAACACTCTGATAGTCCACAGATTACAGAATGCCACCAGATGTGCACCGGAAACTACTACTGGTCTTCCAGAGAACAATCAAAGCGTAGACTGTTTGAGACATTACTCCCGTATAGGAAAGTGCGCATGGTGAAATCAATCCCGATGCAAATTCTGTGTTTCATCAACACTCTGATAGTCCACAGAATACTGAATGCCACCAGATGTGCATCGGAAACTACTACTGGTCCTCCAGGGAACGATCAAAGCGTAAATTGTATGAGGCATTACTCACATTGAGGAAAGTGCCCATGGTGACAGTTGTATTCAATCCCGATGCAATTTCTGTGTTTCATCAATGCTCTGATAGTCCACAGATTACAGAATGCCACCAGATGTGCATCGGAAACTACTACTGGTCTTCCAGGGAACGAACAAAGCGTAGACTGTTTGAGACATAACTCCTGTGGAGGAAAGTGCGGATGGTGACTGTTGTATTCAATCCCGATGCAATTTCTGTGTTTCATCGACACTCTGATAGTCCACAGATTACCGAATGCCACCAGATGTGCACCGGAAACTACTACTGGTCTTCCAGGAACGATCAAAGCGTAGACTGTTTGAGACATTACTCCCATGGAGGAAAGTGCGCATGGTGACTGTTGTATTCAATGCCGATGCAATTTCTGTTTCATCAATACTCTGATAGACCACAGATTACAGAATGCCACCAGATGTGCATCGGAAACTCCTACTGGTCTTCCACTGAACGATCAAATCGTAGACTGTTTCAGACATTAGCCCCATGGAGGACAGTGCGGATGGTGACTGTTGTATTCAATCCCGATGCAATTTCTGTGTTTCATCGACTCTTTGATAGTCCACAGATTACCGAATGCCACCAGATGTGCATCTGAAACTACTACTGTTCTTCCAGGAACGATCAAAGCGTAGACTGTTTGAGACATTACCCCCATGGGGGAAAGTGCGCATGGTGACTGTTGTATTCAATCCCGATGCTATTTCTGTGTTTCATCAACACTCTGATAGTCCACAGATTACAGAATACCACCAGATGTGCATCGAAAACTACTACTGGTCTTCCAGAGAACAATCAAAGCGTAGACTGTTTGAGACATTACTCCCTTATAGGAAAGTGCGAATGGTGAAATCAATCCCGATGCAAATTCTGTGTTTCATCAACACTCTGATAGTCCACAGAATACAGAATGCCACCAGATGTGCTTCGGAAACTACTACTGGTCCTCCAGGGAACGATCAAAGCGTAAATTGTTAGAGGCATTACTCACATTGAGGAAAGTGCGCATGGTGACTGTTGTATTCAATCCCGATGCAATTTCTGTGTTTCATCAACAATCTTATAGTCCACAGAATACAGAATGCCACCAAATGTGCATCGGAAACTACTACTGGTCCTCCAGGGAACGATCAAAGCGTAAATTGTATGAGGCATTACTCACATTGAGGAAAGTGCCCATGGTGACTGTTGTATTCAATCCCGATGCAATTTCTGTGTTTCATCAATACTCTGATAGTCCACAGATTACAGAATGCCACCAGATGTGCATCGGAAACTACTACTGGTCTTCCAGGGAACGATCAAAGCGTAGACTGTTTGAGACATAACTCCCGTGGAGGAAAGTGCGGATGGTGACTGTTGTATTCAATCCCGATGCAATTTCTGTGTTTCATCGACTCTTTGATAGTCCACAGATTACCGAATGCCACCAGATGTGCACCGGAAACTCTTACTGGTCTTCCAGGAACGATCAAAGCGTAGACTGTTTGAGACATTACTCCCATGGAGGAAAGTGCGCATGGTGACTGTTGTATTCAATGCCGATGCAATTTCTGTGTTTCATCAATACTCTGATAGTCCACAGATTGCAGAATGCCACCAGATGTGCATCGGAAACTACTACTGGTCTTCCAGGGAACGATCAAAGCGTAGACTGTTTGAGACATAACTCCCGTGGAGGAAAGTGCGCATGGTGACTGTCGTATTCAATCCCGATTCAATTTCTGTGTCTCATCAACACTCTGATAGTCCAAAGATTCCAGAATGCTACCAGATGTGCATCGGAAACTACTACTGGTCCTCGAGAGAACAATCAAAGCGTAGACTGTTTGAGACATTACTCCAGTGGGGGAAAGTGCGCATGGTGAATTCAATCCCAATGCAATTTCTGTGTTTCATCAACACTCTGATAGTCCACAGATTACAGAATGCCACCAGATGTGCATCGGAAACTACTACGGGTCTTCCAGGGAACGATCAAATCGTAGACTGTTTGAGACATTACTCCCGTGGAGGAAAGTGCGCATGGTGATATTTGTATTCAATCCCGATGCAATTTCTGTGTTTTATCGACACTCTGATAGTCCACAGATTACCGAATGCCACCAGATGTGCACCGGAAACTACTACTGGTCTTCCAGGAACGAACAAAGCGTAGACTGTTTGAGACATTACTCCCATGGAGGAAAGTGCGCATGGTGACTGTTGTATTCAATCCCGATGCAATTTCTGTGTTTCATCAACAGTCTTATAGTCCACAGAATACAGAATGCCACCAGATGTGCATCGGAAACTACTACTGGTCCTCCAGGGAACGATCAAAGCGTAAATTGTTTGAGGCATTACTCACATTGAGGAAAGTGCGCATGGTGACTGTTGTATTCAATCTCGATGCAATTTCTGTGTTTCATCAATACTCTGATAGTCCACAGATTACAGAATGCCACCAGATGTGCATCGGAAACTACTACTGCTCTTCCAGGGAACGATCAAAGCGTTGACTGTTTGAGACATAACTCCCGTGGAGGAAAGTGCGCATGGTGACTGTTGTATTTAATCCCGATGCATTTTCTGTGTTTCATCAACACTCTGATAGACCACAGATTACAGAATGCCACCAGATGTGCATCGGAAACTCCTACTGGTCTTCCACTGAACGATCAAATCGTAGACTGTTTCAGACATTACCCCCATGGAGGAAAGTGCAGATGGTGACTGTTGTATTCAATCCCGATGCAATTTCTGTGTTTCATCGACACTCTGATTGTCCACAGATTACCGAATGCCACCAGATGTGCACCGGAAACTACTACGGGTCTTCCAGGGAAAGATCAAATCGTAGACTGTTTGAGACATTACTCCCATGGAGGAGAGTGTGCATGGTGACATTTGTATTCAATCCCGATGCAATTTCTGTGTTTCATCAACACTCTGATAGTCCACAGATTACAGAATGCCACCAGATGTGCACCGGAAACAACTACTGTTCTTCCAGAGAACTATCAAAGCGTAGACTGTTTGAGACATTACTCCGGTGGAGGAAGGTGCGCATGGTGAATTCAATCCCGATGCAATTTCTGTGTTTCATCAACACTCTGATAGTCCACAGATTACAGAATGCCACCAGATGTGCATCGGAAACTACTATTGGTCTTCCAGGCAACGATCAAAGCGTAAATTGTTTGAGACATTACTCCCATGGAGGAAAGTGCGGATGGTGACTGTTGTATTCAATCCCGATGCAATATCTGTGTTTCATCAACTGTCTTATAGTCCACAGATTTCAGAATGCCTCCAGATGTGCATCGGAAACTGCTACTGGTCTTCCAGGGAACGATCAAATCGTAGACTGTTTGAGACATTACTCCCATGGAGGAAAGTGCGCATGGTGACTGTTGTATTCAATCCCGATGCAATTTCTGTGTTTCATCAATACTCTGATAGTCCACAGATTACAGAATGCCACCATATGTGCATCGGAAACTACTACTGGTCTTCCAGGGAACGATGAAAGCGTGGACTGTTTGAGACATTACTCCCATGGAGGAAAGTGCGAATGGTGACTGTTGTATTCAATCCCGATGCAATTTCTGTGTTTCATTAACACTCTGATAGTCCACAGATTACAGAATGCCACCAAATGTGCATCGGAAACTACTTCTGGTCTTCCAGGGAACGATCAAGTCGTAGACTCTTTGAGACATTACTCCCATGGAGGGAAGTGCGCATGGTGACTGTTGTATTCAATCCCGATGCTATTTCTGTGTTTCATCAACACTCTGATAGTCCACAGATTACAGAATGCCACCAGATGTGCATCGGAAACTGCTACTGGTCTTCCAGGGAACGATCAAAGCGTAGACTGTTTGAGACATTACTCCGGTGGAGGAAAGTGCGCATGGTGACTGTTGTAGTCAATCCCGATGCAATTTCTTTGTTTCATCAACACTCTGATAGTCCACAGGTTACAAAATCCCACCAGATGTGCATCGGAAACTACTACTGTTCTTCCAGAGAACTATCAAAGCGTAGACTGTTTGAGACATTACTCCAGTGGAGGAAGGTGCGCATGGTGAATTCAATCCCGATGCAATTTCTGTGTTTCATCAACACTCTGATAGTCCACAGATTACTGAATGCCACCAGATGTGCACCGGAAACTACTACTGGTCTTCCAGAGAACAATCAAAGCGTAGACTGTTTGAGACATTTCTCCCGTATAGGAAAGTGCGCATGGTGAAATCAATCCCGATGCAAATTCTGTGTTTCATCAACACTCTGATAGTCCACAGAATACAGAATGCCACCAGATGTGCATCGGAAACTACTACTGGTCCTCCAGGGAACGATCAAAGCGTAAATTGTATGAGGCATTACTCACATTGAGGAAAGTGCCCATGGTGACTGTTGTATTCAATCCCGATGCAATTTCTGTGTTTCATCAATACTCAGATAGTCCACAGATTACAGAATGCCACCAGATGTGCATCGGAAACTACTACTGGTCTTCCAGGGAACGATCAAAGCGTAGACTGTTTGAGACATAACTCCCGTGGAGGAAAGTGCGGATGGTGACTGTTGTATTCAATCCCGATGCAATTTCTGTGTTTCATCGACACTCTGATAGTCCACAGATTACCGAATGCCACCAGATGTGCACCGGAAACTACTACTGGTCTTCCAGGAACGATCAAAGCGTAGACTGTTTGAGACATTACTCCCATGGAGGAAAGTGCGCATGGTGACTGTTGTATTCAATGCCGATGCAATTTCTGTGTTTCATCAATACTCTGATAGTCCACAGATTGCAGAATGCCACCAGATGTGCATCGGAAACTACTACTGGTCTTCCAGGGAACGATGAAAGTGTGGACTGTTTGAGACATTACTCCCATGGAGGAAAGTGCGAATGGTGACTGTTGTATTCAATCCCGATGCAATTTCTGTGTTTCATTAACACTCTGATAGTCCACAGATTACAGAATGCCACCAAATGTGCATCGGAAACTACTTCTGGTCTTCCAGGGAACGATCAAGTCGTAGACTGTTTGAGACATTACTCCCATGGAGGGAAGTGCGCATGGTGACTGTTGTATTCAATCCGGATGCTATATCTGTGTTTCATCAACACTCTGATAGTCCACAGATTACAGAATGCCACCAGATGTGCATCGGAAACTGCTACTGGTCTTCCAGGGAGCGATCAAAGCGTAGACTCTTTGAGACATTACTCCTGTGGAGGAAAGTGCGCATGGTGACATTTGCATTCAATCCCCATGCAATTTCTATGTTTCAGCAACACTCTGATAGTCCATAGATTACAGAATGCCACCAGATGTGCATCGGAAACTACTACTGGTCTTCCAGAGAACAATCAAAGCGTAAATTGTTTGAGGCATTACTCACATTGAGGAAAGTGCGCATGGTGACTGTTGTATTCAATCCCGATGCAATTTCTGTGTTTCATCAACAATCTTATAGTCCACAGAATACAGAATGCCACCAGATGTGCATCGGAAACTACTACTATTCCTCCAGGGAACGATCAAAGCGTAAATTGTATGAGGCATTACTCACATTGAGGAAAGTGCCCATGGTGACTGTTGTATTCATTCCCGATGCAATATCTGTGTTTCATCAATACTCTGATAGTCCACAGATTACAGAATGCCACCAGATGTGCATCGGAAACTACTACTGGTCTTCCAGGGAACGATCAAAGCGTTGACTGTTTGAGACATTACTCCCATGGAGGAAAGTGCGCATGGTGACTGTTGTATTCAATGCCGATGCAATTTCTGTGTTTCATCAATACTCTGATAGACCACAGATTACAGAATGCCACCAGATGTGCATCGGAAACTCCTACTGGTCTTCCACTGAACGATCAAATCGTAGACTGTTTCAGACATTAGCCCCATGGAGGAAAGTGCGGATGGTGACTGTTGTATTCAATCCCGATGCAATTTCTGTGTTTCATCGACTCTTTGATAGTCCACAGATTACCGAATGCCACCAGATGTGCACCGGAAACTCTTACTGGTCTTCCAGGAACGATCAAAGCGTAGACTGTTTGAGACATTACTCCCATGGAGGAAAGTGCGCATGGTGACTGTTGTATTCAATGCCGATGCAATTTCTGTGTTTCATCAATACTCTGATAGTCCACAGATTGCAGAATGCCACCATTTGTGCATCGGAAACTACTACTGGTCTTCCAGGGAACGATCAAAGCGTAGACTGTTTGAGACATAACTCCCGTGGAGGAAAGTGCGCATGGTGACTGTCGTATTCAATCCCGATTCAATTTCTGTGTCTCATCAACACTCTGATAGTCCAAAGATTCCAGAATGCCACCAGATGTGCATCGGAAACTACTACTGGTCTTCCAGAGAACAATCAAAGCGTAGACTGTTTGAGACATTACTCTAGAGGAGGAAAGTGCGCATGGTGAATTCAATCCCAATGCAATTTCTGTGTTTCATCAACACTCTGATAGTCCACAGATTACAGAATGCCACCAGATGTGCATCGGAAACTACTACGGGTCTTCCAGAGAACTATCAAAGCGTAGACTGTTTGAGACATTACTCCGGTGTAGGAAGGTGCGCATGGTGAATTCAATCCCAATGCAATTTCTGTGTTTCATCAACACTCTGATAGTCCACAGATTACAGAATGCCACCAGATGTGCATCGGAAACTACTACGGGTCTTCCAGGGAACGATCAAATCGTAGACTGTTTGAGACATTACTCCCGTGGAGGAAAGTGCGCATGGTGACATTTGTATTCAATCCCGATGCAATTTCTGTGTTTCATCAACACTCTGATAGTCCACAGATTACAGAATGCCACCAGATGTGCATCGGAAACTACTACTGGTCTTCCAGAGAACAATCAAAGCATAGACTGTTTGAGACATTACTCCCGTATAGGAAAGTGCGCATGGTGAAATCAATCCCGATGCAAATTCTGTGTTTCATCAACACTCTGATAGTCCACAGAATACAGAATGACACCTGATGTGCATCAGAAACTACTACTGGTCCTCCAGGGAACGATCAAATTGTAAATTGTTTGAGGCATTACTCACATTGGGGAAAGTGCGCATGGTAACTGTTGTATTCAATCCCGATGCATTTTCTGTGTTTCATCAACAGTCTTATAGTCCACAGAATACAGAATGCCACCAGATGTGCATCGGAAACTACTACTGGGCCTCCAGGGAACGATCAAAGCGTAAATTGTTTGAGACATTACTCCCATGGATGAAAGTGCGGATGGTGACAGTTGTATTCAATCCCGATGCAATTTCTGTGTTTCATCAACACTCTGATAGTCCACAGATTACAAAATGCCACCAGATGTGCATCGGAAACTACTATGGGTCTTCCAGGGAACGATCGAATCGTAGACTGTTTGAGACATTACTCCCGTGGAGGAAAGTGCGCATGGTGACATTTGTATTCAATCCCGATGCAATTTCTGTGTTTCATCAACACTCTGATTGTCCACAGATTACAGAATGCCACCAGATGTGCATCGGAAACTACTACTGGTCTTCCAGAGAACAATCAAAGCATAGACTGTTTGAGACATTACTCCTGTATAGGAAAGTGCGCATGGTGAAATCAATCCCGATGCAAATTCTGTGTTTCATTAACACTCTGATAGTCCACAGAATACAGAATGCCACCAGATGTGCATCGGAAACTACTACTGGTCTTCCAGGGAACGATCAAAGCGTAGACTGTTTGACACATAACTCCCGTGGAGGAAAGTGCGCATGGTGACTGTTGTATTTAATCCCGATGAATTTTCTGTGTTTCATCAATACTCTGATAGACCACAGATTACAGAATGCCACCAGATGTGCATCGGAAGCTCCTACTGGTCTTCCACTGAACGATCAAAGCGTAGACTGTTTCAGACATTACCCCCATGGAGGAAAGTGCGGATGGTGACTGTTGTATTCATTCCCGATGCAATTTCTGTGTTTCATCAATACTCTGATAGTCCACAGATTACAGAATGCCACCAGATGTGCATCGGAAACTACTACTGGTCTTCCAGGGAACGATCAAAATGTAGACTGTTTGACACATAACTCCCGTGGAGGAAAGTGCGCATGGTGACTGTTGTATTTAATCCCGATGAATTTTCTGTGTTTCATCAACACTCTGATAGACCACAGATTACAGAATGCCACCAGATGTGCATCGGAAGCTCCTACAGGTCTTCCACTGAACGATCAAAGCGTAGACTGTTTCAGACATTACCCCCATGGAGGAAAGTGCGGATGGTGACTGTTGTATTCATTCCCGATGCAATTTCTGTGTTTCATCGACACTCTGATGGTCCACAGATTACCAAATGCCACCATATGTGCACCGGAAACTACTACTGGTCTTCCAGGAACGATCAAAGCGTAGACTGTTTCAGACATTACTCCTATGGAGGAAAGTGCGCATGGTGACTGTTGTATTCAATGCCGATGCAATTTCTGTGTTTCATCAATACTCTGATAGTCCACAGATTGCAGAATGCCACCAGATGTGCATCGGAAACTACTACTGGTCTTCCAGGGAACGATCAAAGCGTAGACTATATGAGACATAACTCCGGTGAGGAAAGTGCGCACGGTGACTGTCGTATTCAATCCCGATTCAATTTCTGTGTTTCATCAACACTCTGATAGTCCAAAGATTACAGAATGCCACCAGATGTTCATCGGAATCTACTACTGGTCTTCCAGAGAACAATCAAAGCGTTGACTGTTTGAGACATTACTCCAGTGGAGGAAAGTGCGCATGGTGAATTCAATCCCAATGCAATTTCTGGGTTTCATCAACACTCCGATAGTCCACAGATTACAGAATGCCACCAGATGTGCATCAGAAACTACTACTGGTCTTCCAGGGCACGATCAAAATGTAAATTGTTTGAGACATTACTCACATTGAGGAAAGTGCGCATGGTGACTGCTGTATTCAATCCCGATGCAATTTCTGTGTTTCATCAACACTCTGATAGTCCACAGATTACAGAATGCCACCAGATGTGCATCGGAACCTACTAGTTGTCTTTCAGGGAACGATCAAAGCGTAGACTGTTTGAGACATTACTCCCATGGAGGAAAGTGCGCATGGTGACTGTTGTATTCATTCCCGATGCTATTTCTGTGTTTCATCAACAGTCTGATAGTCCACAGATTACAGAATGCCTCCCGATGTGTATCGGAAACTACTACTGGTCTTCCAGGGAACGATCACAGCGTAGACTGTTAGAGCAATTACTCCCATGGAGGAAAGTGCGCATGGTGACTGTTGTATTCCATCCCGATGCAATTTCTGTGTTTCATAAACAGGCTTATAGTTCACAGATTACAGAATGCCTCCAGATGTGCATCGGAAACTACTACTGGTCTTCCAGGGAACGATCAAATCGTAGACTGTTAGAGACATTACTCCCATGGAGGATAGTGCGCATGGTGACTGTTGTATTTAATCCCGATGCATTTTCTGTGTTTCTTCAACACTCTGATAGACCACAGATTACAGAATGCCTCCAGATGTGCATCGGAAACTCCTACTGGTCTTCAACTGAACGATCAAAGCGTAGACTGTTTCAGACATACTCCCATGGAGGAAAGTGAGGATGGTGACTATTGTATTCAATCCCGATGCAATTTCTGTGTTTCATCAACCCTCTGATAGTGCACAGATTACAGAATGACTCCAGATGTGCATCGGAAACTACTATTGGTCTGCCAGGGAACGATCAAAGCGTGGAATATTTGAGACATTACTCCCATATAAGAAAGTGCGAATGGTGACTGTTGTATTCAATCCCGATGCAATTTCTGTGTTTCATCAACACTCTGATAGTCCACAGATTACAGAATGCCACCAGATGTGCATCGGAAACTACTAGTGGTCTTCCACTGAACGATCAAAGCATAGACTGTTCGAGACATTGCTCCGATGGAGGAAAGTGCGCGTGGTGACTGTTGTATTCAATCCCGATGCAATTTCTGTGTTTCATCAACACTCTGATGGTCCACAGATTACAGAATGCGACCAGATGTCCATCGCAAACTAATACCGGTCTTCCAGGGAACGATCAAAGCGTAGACTGTTTGAGACATTACTCCCGAGGAGGAAGGTGCGCGTGGTGACTGTTGTATTCAATCCCAATGCAATTTCTGTGTTTCATCAACACTCTGATAGTCCACAGATTACAGAATGCCACCAGATGTGCATCAGAAACTACTACTGGTCTTCCAGGGAACGATCAAATCGTAGACTGTTTGAGACATTACTCCCATTTAGGAAAGTGCGCATGTTGATTGTTGTATTCAATCCCGATGGAATTTCTGTGTTTCATCAACACTCTGATAGTCCACAGATTACAAAATGCTGCCAGATGTGCATCGGAAACTACTACTGGTCTTCCAGAGAACAATCAAAGCGTACACTGTTTGAGACATTACGCCAGTGGAGGAAAGTGCGCATGTTGAATTCATCCCAATGCAATTTCTGTGTTTCATCAAAACTCTGATAGTCCACAGATTACAGAATGCCTCCAGATGTGCATCGGAAACTACTACTGGTCTTCCAGGAAACGATCAAAACGTAAATTGTTTGAGACATTACTCACATTGAGGAAAGTGCTCATGGTGACTGTTGTATTCAATCCCGATGCAATTTCTGTGTTTCATCAATACTCTGATAGTCCACAGATTACAGAATGCCACCAGATGTGCATCGGAAACTACTACTGGTCTTCCAGGGAACGATCAAAGCGTGGACTGTTTGAGACATTACTCCCATGGAGGAAAGTGCGAATGGTGACTGTTGTATTCAAACCCGATGCAATTTCTGTGTTTCATCAACCCTCTGATAGTCGACAGCTTACAGAATGCCACCAGATGTGCATCGGAAACTAATAGTGGTCTTCCAGGGAACGATCAAAGCGTAGACAATTTGAGACATAACTCCCGAGGAGGAAGGTTCGCGTGGTGACTGTTGTATTCAATCCCGATGGAATTTCTGTGTTTCATCAACACTGTAAAGGTCCACAGATTACAGAATGCCACCAGATGTCCATCGCAAACTAATACTGGTCTTCCATGGAACGATCAAAGCGTAGACTGTTTGAGCCATTACTCCCATGGAGGAAAGTGCGCATGGTGACTGTTGTATTCAATCCCGATGCAATTTCTGTGTTTCATCAACACTCTGATAGTCCACAGATTACAGAATGCCACCAGATGTGCATCAGAAACTACTACTGGTCTTCCAGGGAACGATCAAATCGTAGACTGTTTGAGACATTACTCCCATTTAGGAAAGTGCGCATGTTGATTGTTGTATTCAATCCCGATGGAATTTCTGTGTTTCATCAACAGTCTGATAGTCCACAGATTACAGAATGCCTCCAGATGTGCATCGGAAACTACTACTGCTCTTCCAGGGAACGATCAAAGCGTAGACTGTTTGAGACATTACTCATATGGAGGAAAGTGCGCATGGTGACTGTTGTATTCCATCGCGATGCAATTTCTGTATTTCGTCAACAGTCTTATAGTCCACAGATTACAGAATGCCTCCAGATGTTCATCGGAAACTACTACTGGTCTTCCAAGGAACGATCAAATCGTAGACTGTTTGGGACATTACTCCCATGGAGGAAAGTGAGGATGGTGACTGTTGTATTCAATCTCGATGCAATTTCTGTGTTTCATCAACACTCTGTTAGTCCACTGATTACAGAATGCCACCACATTTGCATCGGAAACTACTACTGGTCTTCCAGGGAACGATCAAAGCGTAAATTGTTTGAGACATTACTCACATTGAGGAAAGTGCGGATGGTGACTGTTGTATTGAATCCCGATGCAATTTCTGTGTTTCATCAACACTCTGATAGTCCAAAGATTACAGAATGCCACCAGATGTGCATCGGAAACTACTACTGGTCTTCCAGGAACGATCAAAGCGTAGACTCTTTGAGACATTACTCCCATGGAGGAAAGTGCGCATGGTGACTGTTGTATTTAATGCCGATGGAATTTCTGTGTTTCATCAACACTCTGATAGTCCACAGATTACCGAATGCCACCAGATGTGCATCGGAAACTACTACCGGTCTTCCAGGGAACGATCGAAGGGTAGACTGTTTGAGATATTACTCCGGTGGAGGAAAGTGCACATGGTGCCTGTTGTATTCAATGCCGATGCAATTTCTGTGTTTCATCAATACTCTGATAGTCCACAGATTGCAGAATGCCACCAGATGTGCATCGGAAACTACTACTGGTCTTCCAGGGAACGATCAAAGCGTAGACTATTTGAGACATAACTCCGGTGACGAAAGTGCGCACGGTGACTGTCGTATTCAATCCCGATTCAATTTCTGTGTTTCATCAACACTCTGATAGTCCAAAGATTACAGAATGCCACCAGATGTTCATCGGAATCTACTACTGGTCTTCCAGAGAACAATCAAAGCGTAGACTGTTTGAGACATTACTCCAGTGGAGGAAAGTGCGCATGGTGAATTCAATCCCAATGCAATTTCTGGGTTTCATCAACACTCCGATAGTCCACAGATTACAGAATGCCACCAGATGTGCATCAGAAACTACTACTGGTCTTCCAGGGAACGATCAAAATGTAAATTGTTTGAGACATTACTCACATTGAGGAAAGTGCGCATGGTGACTGCTGTATTCAATCCCGATGCAATTTCTGTGTTTCATCAACACTCTGATAGTCCACAGATTACAGAATGCCACCAGATGTGCATCGGAACCTACTAGTTGTCTTTCAGGGAACGATCAAAGCGTAGACTGTTTGAGACATTACTCCCATGGAGGAAAGTGCGCATGGTGACTGTTGTCTTCATTCCCGATGCTATTTCTGTGTTTCATCAACAGTCTGATAGTCCACAGATTACAGAATGCCTCCCGATGTGTATCGGAAACTACTACTGGTCTTCCAGGGAACGATCACAGCGTAGACTGTTAGAGCAATTACTCCCATGGAGGAAAGTGCGCATGGTGACTGTTGTATTCAATCCCGATGCAATTTCTGTGTTTCATCAACTCTCTGATAGTCCACAGATTACAAAATGCCACCAGATCTGCATCGGAAACTACTACTGGTCTTCCAGAGAACAATCAAAACGTAGACTGTTTGAGACATTACTCTGGTGGAGGAAGGTGCGCATGGTGAATTCAATCCCGATGCAATATCTGTGTTTCATCAACACTCTGATAGTCCACAGATTACAGAATGCCACCAGATGTGCATCGGAAACTACTACTGGTCTCCAGGGAACGATCAAAGCGTAAATTGTTTGAGACATTACTCCCATGGAGGAAAGTGCGGATGGTGACTGTTGTATTCAATCCCGATGCAATTTCTGTGTTTCATCAACACTCTGATAGTCCACAGATTACAGAATGCCACCAGATGTGCATCGGAAACTACTACTGGTCTTCCAGGGAACAATCAAATCGTAGACTGTTTGAGACATTACTCCCATGGAGGAAAGTGCGCATGGTTACTGTTGTATTCAATCCCGATGCAATTTCTGTGTTTCATCAACACTCTGATAGTGCACAGATTACAGAATGCCTCCAGATGTGCATCGGAAACTACTACTGGTCTTCCAGGGAACGATCGGAGCCTAAACTCTTTGAGACATTGCTCCCATGGAGGAAAGTGCGCATGGTGACTGTTCTATTCAATCCCGATGCAATTTCTGTGTTTCATCAACAGTCTTATAGTCCACACATTACAGAATGCCTCCAGATGTGCATCGGAAACTACTACTGGTCTTCCAGGGAACGATCAAATCGTAGACTGTTTGAGACATTACTCCCATGAAGGAAAGTGCGCATGGTGACTGTTGTATTCATTCCCGATGCAATTTCTGTGTTTCATCAACAGTCTGATAGTCCACAGATTACAGAATGCCACCAGACGTGCATCTGAAACTACTACTGGTCTTCCAGGGAACGATCAAAGCGTAGACTGTTTGAGACATTATTCCCGTGGAGGAAAGTGCGCATGGTGACTGTTGTATTCAATCCCGATGTAATTTCTGTGTTTCATCAATACTCTGATAGTCCACAGATTGCAGAATGAAACCAGATGTGCATCGGAAACTACTACTGGTCTTCCAGGGAACGATTAAAGCGTAGACTGTTTGAGACATTACTCCCGTGGAGGAAAGTGCGCATGGTGACTGTTGTATTCAATCCCGATTCAAATTCTGTGTTTTATCAACACTCTGATAGTCCACAGATTACAGAATGCCACCAGATGTGCATCGGAAACTACTACTGGTCTTCCAGAGAACAATCAAAGCGTAGACTGTTTGAGACATTACTCCGCTGGAGGAAAGTGCGCATGGTGAATTCAATCCCGATGCAATTTCTGTGTTTCATCAACACGCTGATAGTCCACAGATTACAGAATGCCACCAGATGTGCATCAGAAACTACTACTGGTCTTCCAGGGAACGATCAAACGTAAATTGTTTGAGACATTACTCACATTGAGGAAAGTGCTCATGGTGACAGTTGTATTCAATCCCGATGCAATTTCTGTGTTTCATCAATACTCTGATAGTCCACAGATTACACAATGCCACCAGCTGTGAATCGGAAACTACTACTGGTCTGCCAGGGAACGATCAAAGCGTGGACTATTTGAGATATTACTCCCATATAAGAAAGTGCGAATGGTGACTGTTGTATTCAATCCCGATGCAATTTCTGTGTTTCATCAACACTCTGATAGTCCACAGATTACAGAATGCCACCAGATGTGCATCGGAAACTACAACTGGTCTTCCAGGGAACGATCAAAGCGTAGACTGTTTGAGACATTACTCCCGTGGAGGAAAGTGCGCGTGGTGACTGTTGTATTCAATCCCGATGCAATTTCTGTGTTTCATCAACACTCTGATGGTCCACAGATTACAGAATGCCACCAGATGTCCATCGGAAATTAATACTGGTCTTCCATGGAACGATCAAAGCGGACTGTTTGAGACATTACTCCCATGGAGGAAAGTGCGCATGGTGATTGTTGTATTCATTCCCGATGCAATTCCTGTGTTTCATCGACACTCTGATAGTCCACAGATTACAGAATGCCTCCAGTTGTGCATCGGAAAATTCTTCTGGTCTTCCAGGGAACGGTTAAATTGTAGACTGTTGGAGACATTACTCCCTTGGAGGAAAGTGCGCATGGTGACTGCTGTATTCAATTCCGATGGAATTTCTGTGTTTCGTCAACAGTCTGATAGTCCACAGATTACAGAATGCCTCCAGATGTGCATCGGAAACTACTACTGGTCTTCCAGGGAACGATCAAAGCGTAGACTGTTTGAGACATTACTCCCATGGAGGAAAGTGCGCATGGTGACTGTTGTATTCCATCCCGATGCAATTTATGTGTCTCATCAACAGTCTTATAGTCCACAGATTACAGAATGCCTCCAGATGTGCATCGGTAACTACTACTGGTCTTCCAGCGAACGATCAAATCGTAGACTGTTTGAGACATTACTCCCATGAAGGAAAGTGCGCATGGTGACTGTTTTATTTAATCCCGATGCATTTTCTGTGTTTCATCAACACTCTGATAGACCACAGATTATAGAATGCCACCAGATGTGCATCGGAAACTACTACTGGTCTTCCAGGGAACGATCAAAGCGTGGACTGCTTGAGACATTACTCCCATGGAGGAAAGTGCGAATGGTGACTGTTGTATCCAAACCCGATGCAATTTCTGTGTTTTATCGACACTCTGATAGTCCACAGATTACAGAATGCCACCTGATGTGCATTGGAAACTAATAGTGGTCTTCCAGGGAACGATCAAAGCGTAGACTGTTTGAGACATTACTCCCATGGAGAAAAGTGGGTATGGTGACTTTTGTATTCAATCCCGATGCAATTTCTGTGTTTCATCAACACTCTGATAGTCCACAGATTACAGATTGCCTCCAGTTGTGCATCGGAAACTACATCTGGTCTTCCAGGGAACGATCTAATCGTAGACTGTTTGAGACATTACTCCCATGGAGGAAAGTGCGCATGGTGACTGTTGTATTTAATGCCGATGCAATTTCTGTGTTTCATCAACACTCTAACAGTCCACAGATTACCGAATGCCACCTGATGTGCATCGGAAACTACTACTGGTCTTCCAGGGAACGATCGAAGGGTAGACTGTTTGAGATATTACTCCGGTGGAGGGAAGTGCACATGGTGACTGTTGTATTCAATCCCGATGCAATTTCTGTGTTTCATCAACTATCTGATAGTCCACAGATTACAAAATGCCACCAGATGTCCATCGGAAACTGCTACTGGTCTTCCAGAGAACAATCAAAGCGTAGACTGTTTGAGACATTACTCCGGTGGAGGAAGGTGCGCATGGTGAATTCAATCTCGATGCAATATCTGTGTTTCATCAACACTCTGATAGTCCACAGATTACAGAATGCCACCAGATGTGCATCGGAAACTACTACTGGTCTTCCAGGGAACGATCAAAGCGTAAATTGTTTGAGACATTATTCCCATGGAGGAAAGTGCGGATGGTGACTGTTGTATTCAATCCCGATGCAATTTCTGAGTTTCATCAACACTCTGATAGTCCACAGATTACAGAATGCCACCATATGTGCATCGGAAACTACTACTGGTCTTCCAGGGAATGATCAAATCATAGACAGTTTGAGACATTACTCCCATGGAGGAAAGTGCGCATGGTTACTGTTGTATTCAATCCCGATGCAATTTCTGTGTTTCATCAACACTCTGATAGTGCACAGATTACAGAATGAACCTAGATGCGCATCTGAAACTACTACTGGTCTTCCAGGGAACGATCGGACCCTAAACTCTTTGAGACATTACTCCCATTTAGGAAAGTGCGCATGTTGATTGTTGTATTCAATCCCGATGGAATTTCTGTGTTTCATCAACAGTCTTATAGTCCACAGATTACAGAATGCCTCCAGATGTGCATCGGAAACTACTACTGCTCTTCCAGGGAACGATCAAAGCGTAGACTGTTTGAGACATTACTCATATGGAGGAAAGTGCGCATGGTGACTGTTGTATTCCATCGCGATGCAATTTCTGTATTTCGTCAACAGTCTTATAGTCCACAGATTACAGAATGCCTCCAGATGTTCATCGGAAACTACTACTGGTCTTCCAAGGAACGATCAAATCGTAGACTGTTTGGGACATTACTCCCATGGAGGAAAGTGAGGATGGTGACTGTTGTATTCAATCTCGATGCAATTTCTGTGTTTCATCAACACTCTGTTAGTCCACTGATTACAGAATGCCACCACATTTGCATCGGAAACTACTACTGGTCTTCCAGGGAACGATCAAAGCGTAAATTGTTTGAGACATTACTCACATTGAGGAAAGTGCGGATGGTGACTGTTGTATTGAATCCCGATGCAATTTCTGTGTTTCATCAACACTCTGATAGTCCAAAGATTACAGAATGCCACCAGATGTGCATCGGAAACTACTACTGGTCTTCCAGGAACGATCAAAGCGTAGACTCTTTGAGACATTACTCCCATGGAGGAAAGTGCGCATGGTGACTGTTGTATTTAATGCCGATGGAATTTCTGTGTTTCATCAACACTCTGATAGTCCACAGATTACCGAATGCCACCAGATGTGCATCGGAAACTACTACCGGTCTTCCAGGGAACGATCGAAGGGTAGACTGTTTGAGATATTACTCCGGTGGAGGAAAGTGCACATGGTGCCTGTTGTATTCAATGCCGATGCAATTTCTGTGTTTCATCAATACTCTGATAGTCCACAGATTGCAGAATGCCACCAGATGTGCATCGGAAACTACTACTGGTCTTCCAGGGAACGATCAAAGCGTAGACTATTTGAGACATAACTCCGGTGACGAAAGTGCGCACGGTGACTGTCGTATTCAATCCCGATTCAATTTCTGTGTTTCATCAACACTCTGATAGTCCAAAGATTACAGAATGCCACCAGATGTTCATCGGAATCTACTACTGGTCTTCCAGAGAACAATCAAAGCGTAGACTGTTTGAGACATTACTCCAGTGGAGGAAAGTGCGCATGGTGAATTCAATCCCAATGCAATTTCTGGGTTTCATCAACACTCCGATAGTCCACAGATTACAGAATGCCACCAGATGTGCATCAGAAACTACTACTGGTCTTCCAGGGAACGATCAAAATGTAAATTGTTTGAGACATTACTCACATTGAGGAAAGTGCGCATGGTGACTGCTGTATTCAATCCCGATGCAATTTCTGTGTTTCATCAACACTCTGATAGTCCACAGATTACAGAATGCCACCAGATGTGCATCGGAACCTACTAGTTGTCTTTCAGGGAACGATCAAAGCGTAGACTGTTTGAGACATTACTCCCATGGAGGAAAGTGCGCATGGTGACTGTTGTCTTCATTCCCGATGCTATTTCTGTGTTTCATCAACAGTCTGATAGTCCACAGATTACAGAATGCCTCCCGATGTGTATCGGAAACTACTACTGGTCTTCCAGGGAACGATCACAGCGTAGACTGTTAGAGCAATTACTCCCATGGAGGAAAGTGCGCATGGTGACTGTTGTATTCAATCCCGATGCAATTTCTGTGTTTCATCAACTCTCTGATAGTCCACAGATTACAAAATGCCACCAGATCTGCATCGGAAACTACTACTGGTCTTCCAGAGAACAATCAAAACGTAGACTGTTTGAGACATTACTCTGGTGGAGGAAGGTGCGCATGGTGAATTCAATCCCGATGCAATATCTGTGTTTCATCAACACTCTGATAGTCCACAGATTACAGAATGCCACCAGATGTGCATCGGAAACTACTACTGGTCTCCAGGGAACGATCAAAGCGTAAATTGTTTGAGACATTACTCCCATGGAGGAAAGTGCGGATGGTGACTGTTGTATTCAATCCCGATGCAATTTCTGTGTTTCATCAACACTCTGATAGTCCACAGATTACAGAATGCCACCAGATGTGCATCGGAAACTACTACTGGTCTTCCAGGGAACAATCAAATCGTAGACTGTTTGAGACATTACTCCCATGGAGGAAAGTGCGCATGGTTACTGTTGTATTCAATCCCGATGCAATTTCTGTGTTTCATCAACACTCTGATAGTGCACAGATTACAGAATGCCTCCAGATGTGCATCGGAAACTACTACTGGTCTTCCAGGGAACGATCGGAGCCTAAACTCTTTGAGACATTGCTCCCATGGAGGAAAGTGCGCATGGTGACTGTTCTATTCAATCCCGATGCAATTTCTGTGTTTCATCAACAGTCTTATAGTCCACACATTACAGAATGCCTCCAGATGTGCATCGGAAACTACTACTGGTCTTCCAGGGAACGATCAAATCGTAGACTGTTTGAGACATTACTCCCATGAAGGAAAGTGCGCATGGTGACTGTTGTATTCATTCCCGATGCAATTTCTGTGTTTCATCAACAGTCTGATAGTCCACAGATTACAGAATGCCACCAGACGTGCATCTGAAACTACTACTGGTCTTCCAGGGAACGATCAAAGCGTAGACTGTTTGAGACATTATTCCCGTGGAGGAAAGTGCGCATGGTGACTGTTGTATTCAATCCCGATGTAATTTCTGTGTTTCATCAATACTCTGATAGTCCACAGATTGCAGAATGAAACCAGATGTGCATCGGAAACTACTACTGGTCTTCCAGGGAACGATTAAAGCGTAGACTGTTTGAGACATTACTCCCGTGGAGGAAAGTGCGCATGGTGACTGTTGTATTCAATCCCGATTCAAATTCTGTGTTTTATCAACACTCTGATAGTCCACAGATTACAGAATGCCACCAGATGTGCATCGGAAACTACTACTGGTCTTCCAGAGAACAATCAAAGCGTAGACTGTTTGAGACATTACTCCGCTGGAGGAAAGTGCGCATGGTGAATTCAATCCCGATGCAATTTCTGTGTTTCATCAACACGCTGATAGTCCACAGATTACAGAATGCCACCAGATGTGCATCAGAAACTACTACTGGTCTTCCAGGGAACGATCAAACGTAAATTGTTTGAGACATTACTCACATTGAGGAAAGTGCTCATGGTGACAGTTGTATTCAATCCCGATGCAATTTCTGTGTTTCATCAATACTCTGATAGTCCACAGATTACACAATGCCACCAGCTGTGAATCGGAAACTACTACTGGTCTGCCAGGGAACGATCAAAGCGTGGACTATTTGAGATATTACTCCCATATAAGAAAGTGCGAATGGTGACTGTTGTATTCAATCCCGATGCAATTTCTGTGTTTCATCAACACTCTGATAGTCCACAGATTACAGAATGCCACCAGATGTGCATCGGAAACTACAACTGGTCTTCCAGGGAACGATCAAAGCGTAGACTGTTTGAGACATTACTCCCGTGGAGGAAAGTGCGCGTGGTGACTGTTGTATTCAATCCCGATGCAATTTCTGTGTTTCATCAACACTCTGATGGTCCACAGATTACAGAATGCCACCAGATGTCCATCGGAAATTAATACTGGTCTTCCATGGAACGATCAAAGCGGACTGTTTGAGACATTACTCCCATGGAGGAAAGTGCGCATGGTGATTGTTGTATTCATTCCCGATGCAATTCCTGTGTTTCATCGACACTCTGATAGTCCACAGATTACAGAATGCCTCCAGTTGTGCATCGGAAAATTCTTCTGGTCTTCCAGGGAACGGTTAAATTGTAGACTGTTGGAGACATTACTCCCTTGGAGGAAAGTGCGCATGGTGACTGCTGTATTCAATTCCGATGGAATTTCTGTGTTTCGTCAACAGTCTGATAGTCCACAGATTACAGAATGCCTCCAGATGTGCATCGGAAACTACTACTGGTCTTCCAGGGAACGATCAAAGCGTAGACTGTTTGAGACATTACTCCCATGGAGGAAAGTGCGCATGGTGACTGTTGTATTCCATCCCGATGCAATTTATGTGTCTCATCAACAGTCTTATAGTCCACAGATTACAGAATGCCTCCAGATGTGCATCGGTAACTACTACTGGTCTTCCAGCGAACGATCAAATCGTAGACTGTTTGAGACATTACTCCCATGAAGGAAAGTGCGCATGGTGACTGTTTTATTTAATCCCGATGCATTTTCTGTGTTTCATCAACACTCTGATAGACCACAGATTATAGAATGCCACCAGATGTGCATCGGAAACTACTACTGGTCTTCCAGGGAACGATCAAAGCGTGGACTGCTTGAGACATTACTCCCATGGAGGAAAGTGCGAATGGTGACTGTTGTATCCAAACCCGATGCAATTTCTGTGTTTTATCGACACTCTGATAGTCCACAGATTACAGAATGCCACCTGATGTGCATTGGAAACTAATAGTGGTCTTCCAGGGAACGATCAAAGCGTAGACTGTTTGAGACATTACTCCCATGGAGAAAAGTGGGTATGGTGACTTTTGTATTCAATCCCGATGCAATTTCTGTGTTTCATCAACACTCTGATAGTCCACAGATTACAGATTGCCTCCAGTTGTGCATCGGAAACTACATCTGGTCTTCCAGGGAACGATCTAATCGTAGACTGTTTGAGACATTACTCCCATGGAGGAAAGTGCGCATGGTGACTGTTGTATTTAATGCCGATGCAATTTCTGTGTTTCATCAACACTCTAACAGTCCACAGATTACCGAATGCCACCTGATGTGCATCGGAAACTACTACTGGTCTTCCAGGGAACGATCGAAGGGTAGACTGTTTGAGATATTACTCCGGTGGAGGGAAGTGCACATGGTGACTGTTGTATTCAATCCCGATGCAATTTCTGTGTTTCATCAACTATCTGATAGTCCACAGATTACAAAATGCCACCAGATGTCCATCGGAAACTGCTACTGGTCTTCCAGAGAACAATCAAAGCGTAGACTGTTTGAGACATTACTCCGGTGGAGGAAGGTGCGCATGGTGAATTCAATCTCGATGCAATATCTGTGTTTCATCAACACTCTGATAGTCCACAGATTACAGAATGCCACCAGATGTGCATCGGAAACTACTACTGGTCTTCCAGGGAACGATCAAAGCGTAAATTGTTTGAGACATTATTCCCATGGAGGAAAGTGCGGATGGTGACTGTTGTATTCAATCCCGATGCAATTTCTGAGTTTCATCAACACTCTGATAGTCCACAGATTACAGAATGCCACCATATGTGCATCGGAAACTACTACTGGTCTTCCAGGGAATGATCAAATCATAGACAGTTTGAGACATTACTCCCATGGAGGAAAGTGCGCATGGTTACTGTTGTATTCAATCCCGATGCAATTTCTGTGTTTCATCAACACTCTGATAGTGCACAGATTACAGAATGAACCTAGATGCGCATCTGAAACTACTACTGGTCTTCCAGGGAACGATCGGACCCTAAACTCTTTGAGACATTGCTCCCATGGAGGAAAGTGCGCATGGTGACTGTTGTATTCAATCCCGATGCAATTTCTGTGTTTCATCCACAGTCTTATAGTCCACACATTACAGAATGCCTCCAGATGTGCATCGGAAACTACTACTGGTCTTCCAGGGAACGATCAAATCGTAGACTGTTTGAGACATTATTCCCGTGGAGGAAAGTGCGCATGGTGACTGTTGTATTCAATCCCGATGCAATTTCTATGTTTCATCAACCCTCTGATAGTCCACAGATTACAGAATGCCACCAGCTGTGCATCGGAAACTACTACTGGTCTGCCAGGGAACGATCAAAGCGTATACTATTTGAGACATTACTCCCATATAAGAAAGTGCAAATGGTGACTGTTGTATTCAATCCCGATGCAATTTCTGTGTTTCATCAACACTCTGATAGTCCACAGATTACAGAATGCCATCAGATGTGCATCGGAAACTACTAGTGGTCTTTCAGGGAACGATCAATGCGTAGACTGTTTGAGACATTACTCCTGTGGAGGAAAGTGCGCGTGGTGACTGTTGTATTCAATCCCGATGCAATTTCTGTGTTTCATCAACACTCTGATGGTCCACAGATTACAGAATGCCACCAGATGTCCATCGGAAATTAATACTGGTCTTCCATGGAACGATCAAAGCGTAGACTGTTTGAGACAATAGTCCCATGGAGGAAAGTGCGTATGGTGACTTTTGTATTCAATCGCGATGCAATTTCTGTGTTTCATCAACACTCTGATAGTCCACAGATTACAGAATGCCTCCAGTTGTACATCGGAAAATACTTCTGGTCTTCCAGGGAACGGTTAAATTGTAGACTGTTGGAGACATTACTCCCTCGGAGGAAAGTGCGCATGGTGACTGTTGTATTCAATTCCGATGGAATTTCTGTGTTTCGTCAACAGGCTGATAGTCCACAGATTACAGAATGCCTCCAGATGTGCATCGGAAACTACTACTGGTCTTCCAGGGAACGATCAAAGCGTAGACTGTTTGAGACATCACTCCCATGGAGGAAAGTGCGCATGGTGACTGTTGTACTCCATCCCGAAGCATTATCTGTGTTTCATCAACACTCTGATAGACCACAGATTACAGAATGCCTCCAGTTGTGCATCGGAAACTACTACTGGTCTTCCAGGGAACGATCAAAGCGTAGTCTGTTTGAGACATTGCTCGCCATGGAGGAAAGTGCGCATGGTGACTGTTGTATTTAATCCCAATGCAATTTCTGTGTTTCATCAACACTCTGATAATCCACAGATTACAGAATGCCTCCAGATGTGCATCGGAAGCTACTACTGGTCTTGAAATGAACGATCAAAGCGTAGACTGTTTGAGACACTACTCCCATGGAGGAAAGTGCGCATGGCGACTGTTGTATTCTATCCCGATGCAATTTCTGTGTTTCATCAACACTCTGATAGTCCACAGATTACAGAATGCTACCAGATGTGCATCGGAAACTACTACTGGTCTTCCAGGGAACGATCAAAGCGTAGACTGATTGCGACATTACTCCGGTGGAGGAAAGTGCGCATGGTGACTGTTGTAATAAATCCCGATGCAATTTCTGTGTTTAATCAACAGTCTGATAGTCCACAGATTACAGAATGCCTCCAGATGTGCATCGGAAACGACTACTGGTCTTCCAGGGAACGATCAAAGCGTATACTGTTTGAGACATTACTCCCATGGAGGAAAGTGCGCAAGGTGACTGTTGTATTCAATCCCGATGCAATTTCTGTGTTTAATCAACACTCTGATAGTCCACAGATTACAGAATGCCACCAGATGTGCATCGGAAACTACTACTGGTCTTCCAGGGAACGATCAAAGCGTAAATTGATTGCGACATTGCTCACATTGAGGAAAGTGCGGATGGTGACTGTTGTATTCAATCCCGATGCAATTTCTGTGTTTCATCAACAGTCTTATAGTCCACGCATTACAGAATGCCTCCAGATGTGCATCGGAAACTACTACTGGTCTTCCAGGGAACGATCAAATCGTAGACTGTTTGAGACATTATTCCCGTGGAGGAAAGTGCGCATGGTGACTGTTGTATTCAATCCCGATGCAATTTCTATGTTTCATCAATACTCTGATAGTCCACAGATTACAGAATGCCACCAGCTGTACATCGGAAACTACTACTGGTCTGCCAGGGAACGATCAAATCGTGGACTATTTGAGACATTACTCCCATATAAGAAAGTGCAAATGGTGACTGTTGTATTCAATCCCGATGCAATTTCTGTGTTTCATCAACACTCTGATAGTAGACACATTACAGTATGCCACCAGATGTGCATCGGAAACTACTAGTGGTCTTCCAGGGAACGATCAAAGCGTAGACTGTTTGAGACATTACTCCTGTGGAGGAAAGTGCTCGTGGTGACTGTTATATTCAATCCCGATGCAATTTCTGTGTTTCATCAACACTCTGATGGTCCACAGATTACAGTATGCCACCAGATGTCCATCGGAAATTAATACTGGTCTTCCATGGAACGATCAAAGCGTAGACTGTTTGAGACAATAGTCCCAAGGAGGAAAGTGCGCATGGTGACAGTTGTATTCATTCGCGATGCAATTCCTGTGTTTCATCGACACTCTGATAGTCCACAGATTACAGAATGCCTCCAGTTGTACATCGGAAAATACTTCTGGTCTTCCAGGGAACGGTTAAATTGTAGACTGTTGGAGACATTACTCCCTTGGAGGAAAGTGCGCATGGTGACTGTTGTATTCAATTCCGATGGAATTTCTGTGTTTCGTCAACAGTCTGATAGTCCACAGTTTACAGAATGCCTCCAGATGTGCATCGGAAACTACTACTGGTCTTCCTGTGAACGATCAAAGCGTAGACTGTTTGAGACATCACTCCCATGGAGGAAAGTGCGCATGGTGACTGTTGTATTCCATCCCGATGCAATTTCTGTGTTTCATCAACAGTCTTATAGTCCACAAATTACAGAATGCCTCCAGATGTGCATCGGAAACTACTACTGGTCTTCCAGGGAACGATCAAATCGTAGACTGTTTGAGACATTACTCAAATGGAGGAAAGTGCGCATGGTGACTGTTGTATTTAACCCCGAAGCATTATCTGTGTTTCATCAACACTCTGATAGACCACAGATTACAGAATGCCACCAGACGTGCATCGGAAACTCCTACTGGTCTTCCACTGAACGATCAAATCGTAGACTGTTTGAGACATTACCCCCATGGAGGAAAGTGCCCATGGTGACTGTTGTATTCAATCCCGATGCTATTTCTGTGTTTCATCAACAGTCTGATACTCCACAGATTACAGAATGCCTCCAGATGTGCATCGGAAACTACTACTGGTCTTCCAGGGAACGATCAAAGCGTAGACTGTTTGAGACATTACTCCCATGGAGGAAAGTGCGCATGGTGACTGCTGTATTCAATCCCGAAGCAATTTCTGTGTTTAATCAACACTTTGAAGGTCAACAGATTACAGAATGCCTCCAGATGTGCATCGGAAACTACTACTGGTCTTCCAGGGAACGATCATAGCGTAGTCTGTTTGAGACATTGCTCGCCATGGAGGAAAGTGCGCATGGTGACTGTTGTATTTAATCCCAATGCCATTTCTGTGGTTCATCAACACTCTGATAGTCCACAGATTACAGAATGCCTCCAGATGTGCATCGGAAACTACTACTGGTCTTGAAGGGAACGATCAAAGCGTAGACTGTTTGAGACACTATTCCCATGGAGGAAAGTGCGCATGGCGACTGTTGTATTCAATCCCGATGCAATTTCTGTGTTTCATCAACACTCTGATGGTCCACAGATTACAGAGTGCCACCAGATGTCCATCGGAAATTAATACTGGTCTTCCATGGAACGATCAAAGCGTAGACTGTTTGAGACAATAGTCCAATGGATGAAAGTGCGCATGGTGACTGTTGTATTCATTCGCGATGCAATTCCTGTGTTTCATCGACACTCTGATAGTCCACAGATTACAGAATGCCTCCAGTTGTACATCGGAAAATACTTCTGGTCTTCCAGGGAACGGTGAAATTGTAGACTGTTGGAGACATTACTCCCTTGGAGGAAAGTGCGCATGGTGACTGTTGTATTCAATTCCGATGGAATTTCTGTGTTTCGTCAACAGTCTGATAGTCCACAGATTACAGAATGCCTCCAGATGTGCATCGGAAACTACTACTGGTCTTCCTGTGAACGATCAAAGCGTAGACTGTTTGAGACATCACTCCCACGGAGGAAAGTGCGCATGGTGACTGTTGTATTCCATCCCGATGCAATTTCTGTGTTTCATCAACAGTCTTATAGGCCACAGATTACAGAATGTCTTCAGATGTGCATCGGAAACTACTACTGGTCTTCCAGGGAACGATCTAATCGTAGACTGTTTGAGACATTACTCCCATGGAGGAAAGTGCGCATGGTGACTGTTGTATTTAACCCCGAAGCATTATCTGTGTTTCATCAACACTCTGATAGACCACAGATTACAGAATGCCACCAGATGTGCATCGGAAACTACTACTGGTCTTCCAGGAACGATCAAATCGTAGACTGTTTGAGACATTACTCCCATGGAGGAAAGTGCGCATGGTGACTGTTGTATTTAATCCCGATGCAATTTCTGTGTTTCATCAACACTCTGATAGTCCAAAGATTACAGAATGCCACCAGATGTGCATCGGAAACTACTACTGGTCTTCCAGAGAACAATCAAAGCGTAGACTGTTTGAGACAATCCTCTGGTGGAGGAAAGTGCGCATGGTGAATTCAATCCCGATGCAATTTCTCTGTTTCATCAACACAATGATAGTCCACAGATTACAGAATGCCACCAGATGTGCATCGGAAACTACTACTGGTCTTCCAGTTAACGATCAAAACGTAAATTGTTTGAGACATTACTCCCATGGAGATAAGTGCGAATGGTGACAGTTGTATTCAAACCCGATGCAATTTCTGTGTTTCATCGACACTCTGATAGTCCACAGAATACAGAATGCCACCAGATGTGCATCGGAAACTAATAGTGGTCTTCCAGGGAACGATCAAACCGTAGACTGTTTGAGACATTACTCTCGAGGAGGAAGGTGCCTGTGGTGACTGTTGTATTCAATCCCGATGCAATTTCTGTGTTTCATCAACACTCTGATGGTCCACAGATTACAGAATGAAACCAGATGTCCATCGCAAACTAATACTGGTCTTCCAGGGAACGATCAAAGCGTAGACTGTTTGAGACATTACTCCCATGGAGGAAAGTGCGTATGGTGACTTTTGTATTCAATCCCGATGGAATTTCTGTGTTTCATCAACAGTCTGATAGTCCACAGATTACAGAATGCCTCCAGATGTGCATCGGAAACTACTACTGGTCTTCCAGGGAACGATCAAAGCGTAGACTGTTTGAGACATTACTCCCATGGAGGAAAGTGCGGATGGTGACTGTTGTAATCAATCCCGATGCAATTTCTGTGTCTCATCAACAGTCTTATAGTCCACAGATTACAGAATGCCTCCAGATGTGCATCGGAAACTACTACTGGTCTTCCAGGGAACGATCAAATCGTAGGCTGTTTGAGACATTATTCCCATGGAAGAAAGTGCGGATGGTGACTGTTGTATTCAATCCCGATGCAATTTCCGTGTTTCATTAACACTCTGATAGTCCACACATTACAGAATGCCACCAGATGTGAACCGGAAACTACTACTGGTCTTCCAGGAACGATCAAAGCGTAGACTGTTTGAGACATTACTCCCATGGAGGAAAGTGCGCATGGTGACTGTTGTATTTAATGCCGATGCAATTTCTGTGTTTCATCAACACTCTGATAGTCCACAGATTACAGAATGGCACCAGATGTGCATCGGAAACTACTACTGGCCTTAAAGGGACCGATCAAAGGGTAGACTGTTTGAGACATTTCTCCAGTGGAGGAAAGTGCGCATGGTGACTGTTGTATTCAATCCCGATGCAATTTCTGTGTTTCATCAACTCTCTGATAGTCCACAGATTACAAAATGCCACCAGATGTGCATTGGAAACTACTACTGGTCTTCCAGAGAACAATCAAAGCGTAGACTGTTTGAGACATTACTCCGGTGGAGGAAGGTGCGCATGGTGAATTCAATCCCGATGCAATTTCTGTGTTTCATCAATACTCTGATAGTCCACAGATTACAGAATGCCACCAGATGTGCATCGCAAACTACTACTGGTCTTCCAGGGAACGATCAGAGCCTAAACTCTTTGAGACATTGCTCCCATGGAGGAAAGTGCGCATGGTGACTGTTGTATTCAATCCCGATGCAATTTCTGTATTTCATCAACAGTCTTATAGTCCACAGATTACAGAATGCCTCCAGATGTGCATCAGAAACTACTACTGGTCTTCCAGGGAACGATCAAAGCGTAGACTGTTTGAGATATTACTCCCATGAAGGAATGTGTGCATCGTGACTGTTGTATTTAATCCCGATGCAATTTCTGTGTTTCATCAACAGTCTGATAGTCCAAAGATTACAGAATGCCACCAGATGTGCACCGGAAACTACTACCGGTCTTCCAGGAACGATCAAAGCGTAGACTGTTTGAGACATTACTCCCATGGAGGAAAGTGCGCATGGTGACTGTTGTATTCAATGCCGATGCAATTTCTGTGTTTCATCAATACTATGATAGTCCACCGATTGCAGAATGCCACCAGATGTGCATCGGAAACTACTACTGGTCTTCCAGGGATTGATCAAAGCGTAGACTGTTTGAGACATTACTCCCGTGGAGGAAAGTGCGCATGGTGACTGTTGTATTCAATCCCGATTCAAATTCTGTGTTTCATCAACACTCCGATAGTCCACAGATTACAGAATGCAACCAGATGTGCATCGGAAACTACTACTGCTCTTCCAGAGAACAATCAAAGCGTAGACTGTTTGAGACATTACTCCGGTGGAGGAAAGTGGGCATGGCTAATTCAATCCCGATGCAATTTCTGTGTTTCATCAACACTCTGATAGTCCACAGATTACAGAATGTCACCAGATGTGCATCAGAAACTACTACTAGTCTTCCAGGGAAAGATCAAAACGTAAATTGTTTGAGACATTACTCACATTGAGGAAAGTGCGCATGGTGACAGTTGTATTCAATCCCGATGCAATTTCTGTGTTTCATCAATACTCTGATTGTCCAGAGATTACAGAATGCCACCAGATGTGCATCGGAAACTACTACTGGTCAGCCAGGGAACGATCAAAGCGTGGACTATTTGAGACATTACTCCCATATAAGAAAGTGCGAATGGCGACTGTTGCATTCAATCCCGATGCAATTTCTGTGTTTCCTCACTCTCTGATAGTCCACAGATTACAGAATGAAACCAGATGTGCATCGGAAACTACTAGTGGTCTTCCAGGGAACGATCAAAGCGTAGACTGTCTGAGACATTACTCCCGTGGAGGAAAGTGCGCGTGGTGACTGTTGTATTCAATCCCGATGCAATTTCTGTGTTTCGTCAACACTCTGATGGTCCACAGATTACAGAATGCCACCAGATGTCCATCGGAAATTAATACTGGTCATCCATGGAACGATCAAAGCGTAGACTGTTTGAGATATTACTCCCATGGAGGAAAGTGCGCATGGTGACTGTTGTATTCATTCCCGATGCAATTTCTGTGTTTCATCAACACTCTGATAGTCCACAGATTACAGAATGCCTCCAGTTGTGCATCGGAAACTACTTCTGGTCTTCCAGGGAACGATTAAATCGTAGACTGTTGGAGACATTACTCCCTTGGAGGAAAGTGCGCATGGTGACTGTTGTATTCCATCCCGATGCAATTTCTGTGTTTCATCAACAGTCTTATAGTCCACAGATTACAGAATGCCACCAGACGTGCATCGGAAACTACTACTGGTCTTCCATGGAACGATCAAATCCTAGACTGTTTGAGACATTACTCCCATGGAGGAAAGTGCGCATGGTGAGTATTGTATTTAATCCCGATGCATTTTCTGTGTTTCATCAACACTCTGATAGACCACAGATTACAGAATGCCACCAGATGTGCATCGTAAACTCCTACTGGTCTTCCAGGGAACGATCAAAGCGTAGACTGTTTGAGACATTACTCCCATGGAGGAAAGTGCGCATGGTGACTGTTGTATTCATTCCCGATGCAATTTCTGTGTTTCATCAACACTCTGATAGTCCACAGATTACAGAATGACTCCAGTTGTGCATCGGAAAATACTTCTGGTCTTCCAGGCAACGGTTAAATTGTAGACAGTTGGAGACATTACTCCCTTGGAGGAAAGTGCGCAAGGTGACTGTTGTATTCAATCCCGATGCAATTTGTGTGTTTCATCAACACTCTGATAGTCCACAGATTACAGAATGCCTATGGATGTCCATCGTAAGCTACCACTGGTTTTCCAGGAAACGATCAAAACGTAGACTGTTTGAAACATTACTCCCATGGAGGAAAGTGCGCATGGTGACTGCTGTATTCAATCCCGATGCAATTTCTGTGTTTAATCAACACTTTGAAGGTCAACGGATTACAGAATGCCTCCAGATGTGCATCGGAAACTACTACTGGTCTTCCAGGGAACGATCAAAGCGTAGTCTGTTTGAGACATTGCTCGCCATGGAGGAAAGTGCGCATGGTGACTGTTGTATTTAATCCCAATGCAATTTCTGTTGTTCATCAACACTCTGATAGTACACAGATTACAGAATGCCTCCAGATGTGCATCGGAAACTACTACTGGTCTTGAAGGGAACGATCAAAGCGTAGACTGTTTGAGACACTACTCCCATGGAGGAAAGTGCGCATGGCGACTGTTGTATTCAATCCCAATGCAATTTCTGTGTTTCATCAACACTCTGATAGTCCACAGTTTACAGAATGCCACCAGATGTGCATCGGAAACTACTACTGGTCTTCCAGGGAACGATCAAAGCGTAGACTGTTTGCGACATTACTCCGGTGGAGGAAAGTGCGCATGGTGACTGTTGTATTCAATCCCGATTCAATTTCTGTGTTTCATCAACACTCTGATAGTCCACAGATTACAAAATGCCACCAGATGTGCATCGGAAACTACTACTGGTCTTCCAGAGAACAATCAAAGCGTAGACTGTTTGAGACATTACTCCGGTGGAGGAATGTGCGCATGGTGAATTCATCCCAATGAAATTTCTGTGTTTCATCAACACTCTGATAGTCCACAGATTACAGAATGCCACCAGATGTGCATCGGAAACTACTACTGGTCTTCCAGGGAACGATCAAAGCGTAAATTGATTGAGACATTACTCACACTGAGGAAAGTGCGGATGGTGACTGTTGTATTCAATCCCGATGCAATTTCTGTGTTTCATCAACACTCTGATAGTCCAAAGATTACAGAATGCCACCAGATGTGCACCGGAAACTAGTACTGGTCTTCCAGAGAACAATCAAAGCGTATACTGTTTGAGACAATCCTCTGGTGGAGGAAAGTGCGCATGGTGAATTCAATCCCGATGCAATTTCTCTGTTTCATCCACACAATGATAGTCCACAGATTACAGAATGCCACCAGATGTGCATCGGAAACTACTACTGGTCTTCCAGGGAACGATCAAAACGTAAATTGTTTGAGACATTACTCACATTGACGAAAGTGCGCATGGTGACTGTTGTATTCAATCCCGATGCCATTTTTTGTGTTTCATCAATACTCTGATAGTCCACAGATTACAGAATGCCACCAGATGTGCATCGGAAACTACTACTGGTCTTCCAGGGAACGATCAAAGCGTGGACTGTTTGAGACATTACTCCCATGGAGGAAAGTGCGAATGGTGACTGTTGTATTCAAACCCGATGCAATTTCTGTGTTTCATCGACACTCTGATAGTCCACAGATTACAGAATGCCACCAGATGTGCATCGGAAACTAATAGTGGTCTTCCAGGGAACGATCAAAGCGTAGACTGTTTGAGACATTATTCCCATGGAGGGAAGTGCGCATGGTGACTGTTGTATTTAACCCGATGGAATTTCTGTGTTTCATCAACAGTCTGATAGTCCACAGATTACAAAATGCCAATAGATGTGCATTGGAAACTACTACTGGCCTTCCAGAGATCAATCAAAGCGTAGACTGTTTGAGACATTACCCTGGTGGAGGAAGGTGCGCATGGTGAATTCAGTCCCGATGCAATTTCTGTGTTTCATCAATACTCTGATAGTCCACATATTACAGAATGCCTCCAAATGTGCATCGGAAACTACTACTGGTCTTCCAGGGAACGATCAAATCGTAGACTGTTTGAGACATTACTCCCATGGAGGAAAGTGCGCATGGTGACTGTTGTATTCAATCCCGATGCAATTTCTGTGTTTCATCAACACTCTGATAGTCCACAGATTACAGAATGCCACCAGATGTGCATCGGAAACTACTAGTGGTCTTCCAGGGAACGATCAAAGCGTAGACTGTTTGAGACATTACTCCCGTGGAGGAAAGTGCGCGTGGTGACTGTTGTATTCAATCCCGATGCAATTTCAGTGTTTCATCAACACTCTAATGGTCCACAGATTACAGAATGCCACCAGATGTCCATCGGAAATTAATACTGGTCTTCCATGGAACGATCAAAGCGTAGACTGTTTGAGACATTACTCCCATGGAGGAAAGTGCGCATGGTGACTGTTGTATTCATTCGCGATGCAATTCCTGTGTTTCATCGACACTCTGATAGTCCACAGATTACAGAATGCCTCCAGTTGTGCATCGGAAAATACTTCTGGTCTTCCAGGGAACGGTTAAATTGTAGACTGTAGGAGACATTACTCCCTTGGAGGAAAGTGCGCATGGTGACTGTTGTATTCAATTCCGAGGGAATTTCTGTGTTTCATCAACAGTATTATAATCCACAGATTACAGAATGCCTCCAGATGTGCATCAGAAACTACTAGTGGTCTTCCAGGGAACGATCAAAGCGTAGACTGTTTGAGACATTACTCCCGAGGAGGAGGGTGCCTGTGGTGACTGTTGTATTCAATCCCGATGCAATTTCTGTGTTTCATCAACACTCTGATGGTCCACAGATTACAGAATGAAACCAGATGTCCATCGCAAACTAATACTGGTCTTCCAGGGAACGATCAAAGCGTAGACTGTTTGAGACATTACTCCCATGGAGGAAAGTGCGCATGGTGACTGTTGTATTTAATCCCGATGCAATTTCTGTGTTTCATCAACACTCTGATAGTCCAAAGATTACAGAATGCCACCAGATGTGCATCGGAAACTACTACTGGTCTTCCAGAGAACAATCAAAGCGTAGACTGTTTGAGACAATCCTCTGGTGGAGGAAAGTGCGCATGGTGAATTCAATCCCGATGCAATTTCTCTGTTTCATCAACACAATGATAGTCCACAGATTACAGAATGCCACCAGATGTGCATCGGAAACTACTACTGGTCTTCCAGTTAACGATCAAAACGTAAATTGTTTGAGACATTACTCCCATGGAGATAAGTGCGAATGGTGACAGTTGTATTCAAACCCGATGCAATTTCTGTGTTTCATCGACACTCTGATAGTCCACAGATTACAGAATGCCACCAGATGTGCATCGGAAACTAATAGTGGTCTTCCAGGGAACGATCAAACCGTAGACTGTTTGAGACATTACTCCCGAGGAGGAAGGTGCCTGTGGTGACTGTTGTATTCAATCCCGATGCAATTTCTGTGTTTCATCAACACTCTGATGGTCCACAGATTACAGAATGAAACCAGATGTCCATCGCAAACTAACACTGGTCTTCCAGGGAACGATCAAAGCGTAGACTGTTTGAGACATTACTCCCATGGAGGAAAGTGCGAATGGTGACTGTTGTAATCAATCCCGATGCAATTTCTGTGTCTCATCAACAGTCTTATAGTCCACAGATTACAGAATGCCTCCAGATGTGCATCGGAAACTACTACTGGTCTTCCAGGGAACGATCAAATCGTAGGCTGTTTGAGACATTATTCCCATGGAAGAAAGTGCGGATGGTGACTGTTGTATTCAATCCCGATGCAATTTCCGTGTTTCATTAACACTCTGATAGTCCACACATTACAGAATGCCACCAGATGTGAACCGGAAACTACTACTGGTCTTCCAGGAACGATCAAAGCGTAGACTGTTTGAGACATTACTCCCATGGAGGAAAGTGCGCATGGTGACTGTTGTATTTAATGCCGATGCAATTTCTGTGTTTCATCAACACTCTGATAGTCCACAGATTACAGAATGGCACCAGATGTGCATCGGAAACTACTACTGGCCTTAAAGGGACCGATCAAAGGGTAGACTGTTTGAGACATTTCTCCAGTGGAGGAAAGTGCGCATGGTGACTGTTGTATTCAATCCCGATGCAATTTCTGTGTTTCATGAACTCTCTGATAGTCCACAGATTACAAAATGCCACCAGATGTGCATTGGAAACTACTACTGGTCTTCCAGGGAACGATCAGAGCCTAAACTCTTTGAGACATTGCTCCCATGGAGGAAAGTGCGCATGGTGACTGTTGTATTCAATCCCGATGCAATTTCTGTATTTCATCAACAGTCTTATAGTCCACAGATTACAGAATGCCTCCAGATGTGCATCAGAAACTACTACTGGTCTTCCAGGGAACGATCAAAGCGTAGACTGTTTGAGATATTACTCCCATGAAGGAATGTGTGCATCGTGACTGTTGTATTTAATCCCGATGCAATTTCTGTGTTTCATCAACAGTCTGATAGTCCAAAGATTACAGAATGCCACCAGATGTGCACCGGAAACTACTACCGGTCTTCCAGGAACGATCAAAGCGTAGACTGTTTGAGACATTACTCCCATGGAGGAAAGTGCGCATGGTGACTGTTGTATTCAATGCCGATGCAATTTCTGTGTTTCATCAATACTATGATAGTCCACAGATTGCAGAATGCCACCAGATGTGCATCGGAAACTACTACTGGTCTTCCAGGGATTGATCAAAGCGTAGACTGTTTGAGACATTACTCCCGTGGAGGAAAGTGCGCATGGTGACTGTTGTATTCAATCCCGATTCAAATTCTGTGTTTCATCAACACTCCGATAGTCCACAGATTACAGAATGCAACCAGATGTGCATCGGAAACTACTACTGCTCTTCCAGAGAACAATCAAAGCGTAGACTGTTTGAGACATTACTCCGGTGGAGGAAAGTGGGCATGGTTAATTCAATCCCGATGCAATTTCTGTGTTTCATCAACACTCTGATAGTCCACAGATTACAGAATGTCACCAGATGTGCATCAGAAACTACTACTAGTCTTCCAGGGAACGATCAAAACGTAAATTGTTTGAGACATTACTCACATTGAGGAAAGTGCGCATGGTGACAGTTGTATTCAATCCCGATGCAATTTCAGTGTTTCATCAATACTCTGATTGTCCAGTGATTACAGAATGCCACCAGATGTGCATCGGAAACTACTACTGGTCAGCCAGGGAACGATCAAAGCGTGGACTATTTGAGACATTACTCCCATATAAGAAAGTGCGAATGGCGACTGTTGCATTCAATCCCGATGCAATTTCTGTGTTTCATCAACACTCTGATAGTCCACAGATTACAGAATGCCACCAGATGTGCATCGGAAACTACTAGTGGTCTTCCAGGGAACGATCAAAGCATAGACTGTCTGAGACATTACTCCCGTGGAGGAAAGTGCGCGTGGTGACTGTTGTATTCAATCCCTATGCAATTTCTGTGTTTCGTCAACACTCTGATGGTCCACAGATTACAGAATGCCACCAGATGTCCATCGGAAATTAATATTGGTCATCCATGGAACGATCAAAGCGTAGACTGTTTGAGACATTACTCCCATGGAGGAAAGTGCGCATGGTGACTGTTGTATTCATTCCCGATGCAATTTCTGTGTTTCATCAACACTCTGATAGTCCACAGATTACAGAATGCCTCCAGTTGTGCATCGGAAACTACTTCTAGTCTTCCAGGGAACGATTAAATCGTAGACTGTTGGAGACATTACTCCCTTGGAGGAAAGTGCGCATGGTGACTGTTGTATTCCATCCCGAAGCAATTTCTGTGTTTCATCAACAGTCTTATAGTCCACAGATTACAGAATGCCACCAGACGTGCATCGGAAACTACTACTGGTCTTCCATGGAAAGATCAAATCGTAGACTGTTTGAGACATTACTCCCATGGAGGAAAGTGCGCATGGTGACTATTGTATTTAATCCCGATGCATTTTCTGTGTTTCATCAACACTCTGATAGACCACAGATTACAGAATGCCACCAGATGTGCATCGTAAACTCCTACTGGTCTTCCAGGGAACGATCAAAGCGTAGACTGTTTGAGACATTACTCCCATGGAGGAAAGTGCGCATGGTGACTGTTGTATTCATTCCCGATGCAATTTCTGTGTTTCATCAACACTCTGATAGTCCACAGATTACAGAATGACTCCAGTTGTGCATCGGAAAATACTTCTGGTCTTCCAGGCAACGGTTAAATTGTAGACAGTTGGAGACATTACTCCCTTGGAGGAAAGTGCGCAAGGTGACTGTTGTATTCAATCCCGATGCAATTTGTGTGTTTCATCAACACTCTGATAGTCCACAGATTACAGAATGCCTATGGATGTCCATCGTAAGCTACCACTGGTTTTCCAGGGAACGATCAAAACGTAGACTGTTTGAAACATTACTCCCATGGAGGAAAGTGCGCATGGTGACTCCTGTATTCAATCCCGATGCAATTTCTGTGTTTAATCAACACTTTGAAGGTCAACAGATTACAGAATGCCTCCAGATGTGCATCGGAAACTACTACTGGTCTTCCAGGGAACGATCAAAGCGTAGTCTGTTTGTGACATTGCTCGCCATGGAGGAAAGTGCGCATGGTGACTGTTGTATTTAATCCCAATGCAATTTCTGTTGTTCATCAACACTCTGATAGTCCACAGATTACAGAATGCCTCCAGATGTGCATCGGAAACTACTACTGGTCTTGAAGGGAACGATCAAAGCGTAGACTGTTTGAGACACTACTCCCATGGAGGAAAGTGCGCATGGCGACTGTTGTATTCAATCCCAATGCAATTTCTGTGTTTCATCAACACTCTGATAGTCCACAGATTACAGAATGCCACCAGATGTGCATCGGAAACTACTACTGGTCTTCCAGGGAACGATCAAAGCGTAGACTGTTTGCGACATTACTCCGGTGGAGGAAAGTGCGCATGGTGACTGTTGTATTCAATCCCGATGCAATTTCTGTGTTTCATCAACACTCTGATAGTCCACAGATTACAAAATGCCACCAGATGTGCATCGGAAACTACTACTGGTCTTCCAGAGAACAATCAAAGCGTAGACTGTTTGAGACATTACTCCGGTGGAGGAATGTGCGCATGGTGAATTCATCCCAATGAAATTTCTGTGTTTCATCAACACTCTGATAGTCCACAGATTACAGAATGCCACCAGATGTGCATCGGAAACTACTACTGGTCTTCCAGGGAACGATCAAAGCGTAAATTTATTGAGACATTACTCACACTGAGGAAAGTGCGGATGGTGACTGTTGTATTCAATCCCGATGCAATTTCTGTGTTTCATCAACACTCTGATAGTCCAAAGATTACAGAATGCCACCAGATGTGCACCGGAAACTAGTACTGGTCTTCCAGAGAACAATCAAAGCGTATACTGTTTGAGACAATCCTCTGGTGGAGGAAAGTGCGCGTGGTGAATTCAATCCCGATGCAATTTCTCTGTTTCATCCACACAATGATAGTCCACAGATTACAGAATGCCACCAGATGTGCATCGGAAACTACTACTGGTCTTCCAGGGAACGATCAAACCGTAAATTGTTTGAGACATTACTCACACTGACGAAAGTGCGCATGGTGACTGTTGTATTCAATCCCGATGCCATTTTTTGTGTTTCATCAATACTCTGATAGTCCACAGATTACAGAATGCCACCAGATGTGCATCGGAAACTACTACTGGTCTTCCAGGGAACGATCAAAGCGTGGACTGTTTGAGACATTACCCCCATGGAGGAAAGTGCGAATGGTGACTGTTGTATTCAAACCCGATGCAATTTCTGTGTTTCATCGACACTCTGATAGTCCACAGATTACAGAATGCCACCAGATGTGCATCGGAAACTAATAGTGGTCTTCCAGGGAACGATCTAAGCGTAGATTGTTTGAGACATAACTCCCGAGGAGGAAGGTGCGCGTGGTGACTGTTGTATTCAATCCCGATGCAATTTCTGTGTTTCATCAACACTCTGACTGTCCACAGATTACAGAATGAAACCAGATGTCCATCGCAAACTAATACTTGTCTTCCAGGGAACGATCAAAGCGTAGACTGTTTGAGACATTACTCCCATGGAGGAAAGTGCGTATGGTGACTTTTGTATTCAATCGCGATGCAATTTCTGTGTTTCATCAACACTCTGATAGTCCACAGATTACAGAATGCCTCCAGTTGTGCATCGGAAACTACTTCTGGTCTTCCAGGGAACGATCAAAGCGTAGACTGTTTGAGACATTATTCCCATGGAGGGAAGTGCGCATGGTGACTGTTGTATTTAACCCGATGGAATTTCTGTGTTTCATCAACAGTCTGATAGTCCACAGATTACAAAATGCCAATAGATGTGCATTGGAAACTACTACTGGTCTTCCAGAGATCAATCAAAGCGTAGACTGTTTGAGACATTACCCCGGTGGAGGAAGGTGCGCATGGTGAATTCAGTCCCGATGCAATTTCTGTGTTTCATCAATACTCTGATAGTCCACATATTACAGAATGCCTCCAAATGTGCATCGGAAACTACTACTGGTCTTCCAGGGAACGATCAAATCGTAGACTGTTTGAGACATTACTCCCATGGAGGAAAGTGCGCATGGTGACTGTTGTATTCAATCCCGATGCAATTTCTGTGTTTCATCAACACTCTGATAGTCCACAGATTACAGAATGCCACCAGATGTGCATCGGAAACTACTAGTGGTCTTCCAGGGAACGATCAAAGCGTAGACTGTTTGAGACATTACTCCCGTGGAGGAAAGTGCGCGTGGTGACTGTTGTATTCAATCCCGATGCAATTTCAGTGTTTCATCAACACTCTAATGGTCCACAGATTACAGAATAACACCAGATGTCCATCGGAAATTAATACTGGTCTTCCATGGAACGATCAAAGCGTAGACTGTTTGAGACATTACTCCCATGGAGGAAAGTGCGCATGGTGACTGTTGTATTCATTCGCGATGCAATTCCTGTGTTTCATCGACACTCTGATAGTCCACAGATTACAGAATGCCTCCAGTTGTGCATCGGAAAATACTTCTGGTCTTCCAGGGAACGGTTAAATTGTAGACTGTAGGAGACATTACTCCCTTGGAGGAAAGTGCGCATGGTGACTGTTGTATTCAATTCCGATGGAATTTCTGTGTTTCATCAACAGTATTATAATCCACAGATTACAGAATGCCTCCAGATGTGCATCAGAAACTACTAGTGGTCTTCCAGGGAACGATCAAAGCGTAGACTGTTTGAGACATTACTCCCGTGGAGGAAAGTGCGCGTGGTGACTGTTGTATTCAATCCCGATGCAATTTCAGTGTTTCATCAACACTCTGATGGTCCACAGATTACAGAATGCCACCAGATGTCCAACCGAAATTAATACTGGTCTTCCATGGAACGATCAAAGCGTAGACTGTTTGAGACATTACTCCCATGGAGGAAAGTGCGCATGGTGACTGTTGTATTCATTCGCGATGCAATTCCTGTGTTTCATCGACACTCTGATAGTCCACAGATTACAGAATGCCTCCAGTTGTGCATCGGAAAATACTTCTGGTCTTCCAGGGAACGGTTAAATTGTAGACTGTAGGAGACATTACTCCCTTGGAGGAAAGTGCGCATGGTGACTGTTGTATTCAATTCCGATGGAATTTCTGTGTTTTATCAACAGTCTGATAGTCCACAGATTACAGAATGCCTCAAGATGTGCATCGGAAACTACTACTGGTCTTCCTGGGAACGATCAAAGCGTGTACTGTTAGAGACATTACTCCCATGGAGGAAAGTGCGCATGGTGACTGTTGTATTCCATCCCGATGCAATTTCTGTGTTTCATCAACAGTCTTATAATCCACAGATTACAGAATGCCTCCAGATGTGCATCAGAAACTACTACTGGTCTTCCAGGGAACGATCAAATCGTAGACTGTTTGAGACATTACTCCCTTGGAGGAAAGTGCGCATGGTGACTGTTGTATTTAATCCCGATGCATTATCTGTGTTTCATCAACACTCTGATAGACCGCAGATTACAGAATGCCACCAGATGCGCATCGGAAACTCCTACTGGTCTTCCACTGAACGATCAAAGCGTAGACTGTTTCAGACATTACTCCCATGGAGGAAAGTGCGGATGGTGACTGTTGTATTCAATCCCGATGCAATTTCTGTGTTTCATCAACACTCTGATAGTCCACAGATTACAGAATGCCACCAGATGTGCATCGGAAACTACTACTGGTCTTCCAGGAACGATCAAATCGTAGACTGTTTGAGACATTACCCCCATGGAGGAAAGTGCCCATGGTGACTGTTGTATTCAATCCCGATGCAATTTCTGTGTTTCATCAACAGTCTTATAGTCCACAGATTACAGAATGCCTCCAGATGTGCATCGCAAACTACTACTGGTCTTCCAGGGAACGATCAAATCGTAGACTGTTTGAGATATTACTCCCATGGAGGAAAGTGCGCATGGTGAATGTTGTATTCAATCCCGATGAAATTTCTGTGTTTCATCAACAGTCTGATAGTCCACAGATTACAGAATGCCTCCAGATGTGCATCGGAAACTACTACTGGTCTTCCAGGGAACGATCAAAGCGTAGACTGTTTGAGACATTACTCCCATGGAGGAAAGTGCGCAAGGTGACTGTTGAATTCAATCCCGATGCAATTTCTGTGTTTCATCAACACTCTGATAGTCCACAGATTACAGAATGCCTATAGATGTGCATCGTAAGCTACCACTGGTTTTCCAGGGAACGATCAAAACGTAGACTGTTTGAAACATTACTCCCATGGAGGAAAGTGCGCATGGTGACTGTTGTATTTAATCCCAATGCAATTTCTGTGGTTCATCAACACTCTGATAGTCCACAGATTACAGAATGCCTCCAGATGTGCATCGGAAACTACTACTGGTCTTGAACGGAACGATCAAAGCGTAGACTGTTTGAGACACTACTCCCATGGAGGAAAGTGCGCATGGCGACTGTTGTATTCAATCCCGATGCAGTTTCTGTGTTTCATCAACACTCTGATAGTCCACAGATTACAGAATGCCACCAGAAGTGCATCGGAAACTACTACTGGTCTTCCAGGGAACGATCAAAGCGTAGACTGTTTGCGACAATACTCCGGTGGAGGAAAGTGCGCATGGTGACTGTTGTATTCAATCCCGATGCAATTTCTGTGTTTCATCAACACTCTGATAGTCCACAGATTACAAAATGCCACAAGATGTGCATCGGAAACTACTACTGGTCTTCCAGAGAACAATCAAACGTAGACTGTTTGAGACATTACTCCGGTGGAGGAAAGTGCGCATGGTGAATTCATCCCAATGCAATTTCTGTGTTACATCAACACTCTGATAGTCCACAGATTACAGAATGCCACCAGATGTACATCGGAAACTACTACTGGTCTTCCAGGGAACGATCAAAGCATAAATTGATTGAGACATTACTCACATTGAGGAAAGTGCGGATGGTGACTGTTGTATTCAATCCCGATGCAATTTCTGTGTTTCGTCAACACTCTGATAGTCCAAAGATTACAGAATGCCACCAGATGTGCATCGGAAACTAGTACTGGTCTTCCAGAGAACAATCAAAGCGTAGACTGTTTGAGACAATCCTCTGGTGGAGGAAAGTGCGCATGGTGAATTCAATCCCGATGCAATTTCTCTGTTTCATCCACACAATGATAGTCCACAGATTATAGAATGCCACCAGATGTGCATCGGAAACTACTACTGGTCTTCCAGGGAACGAGCAAAACGTAAATTGTTTGAGACATTACTCACATTGAGGAAAGTGCGCATGGTGACTGTTGTATTCAATCCCGATGCCATTTTTTGTGTTTCATCAATATTCTGATAGTCCACAGATTACAGAATGCCACCAGATGTGCATCGGAAACTACTACTGGTCTTCCAGGGAACGATCAAAGCGTGGACTGTTTGAGATATTACTCCCATGGAGGAAAGGGCGAATGGTGACTGTTGTATTCAAACCCGATGCAATTTCTGTGTTTCATCGACACTCTGATAGTCCACAGATTACAGAATGCTACCAGATGTGCATCGGAAACTAATAGTGGTCTTCCAGGGAACGATCAAAGCGTAGACTGTTTGAGACATTACTCCCGAGGAGGAAGGTGCGCGTGGTGACTGTTGTATTCAATCCCGATGCAATTTCTGTGTTTCTTTAACACTCTGATGGTACACAGATTACAGAATGAAACGAGATGTCCATCGCAAAGTAATACTGGTCTTCCAGGGAACGATCAAAGCGTAGACTGTTTGAGACATTACTCCCATGGAGGAAAGTGCGTATGGTGACTTTTGTATTCAATCCCGATGCAATTTCAGTGTTTCATCAACACTCTGATAGTCCACAGATTACAGAATGCCTCCAGTTGTGCATCGGAAACTACTTCTGGTCTTCCAGGGAACGATCAAAACGTAGACTGTTTGAGACATTACTCCCATGGAGGGAAGTGCGCATGGTGACTGTTGTATTTAATCCCGATGGAATTTCTGTGTTTCATCAACAGTCTGATAGTCCACAGATTACAGAATGCCTCCAGATGTGCACCGGAAACTACTACTGGTCTTCCAGGGAACGACCAAAGCGTAGACTGTTTGAGACATTACTCCCTTGGAGGAAAGTGCGCATGGTGAATGTTGTATTCAATCCCGATGCAATTTCTGTGTTTCATTAACACTCTGATAGTCCACACATTACAGAATGCCACCAGATATGCACCGGAAACTACTACTGGTCTTATAGGAACGATTAAAGCGTAGACTGTTTGAGACATTACTCCCATGGAGGAAGTGCGCATGGTGACTGTTGTATTTAATGCCGATGCAATCTCTGTGTTTCATCAACACTCTGATAGTCCACAGATTACAGAATGCCACCAGATGTGCATCGGAAACTATTACTGGTCTTAAAGGGAACGATCAAAATGGAGACTGTTTGAGACATTTCTCCGGTGGAGGAAAGTGCGCATGGTGACTGTTGTATTCAATCCCAATGCAATTTCTGTGTTTCATCAACTCCCTGATAGTCCACAGATTACAAAATGCCACCAGATGTGCATTGGAAACTACTACTGGTCTTCCAGAGAACAATCAAAGCGTAGACTGTTTGAGTCATTACGCCGGTGGAGGAAGGTGCGCATGGTGAATTCAATCCCGGTGCAATTTCTGTGTTTCATCAATACTCTGATAGTCCACAGATGACAGAATGCCACCAGATGTGCATCGGAAACTACTACTGGTCTTCCAGGGAACCATCAGAGCCTAAACTCTTTGAGACATTGCTCCCATGGAGGAAAGGGCGCATGGTGACTGTTGTATTCAATCCCGATGCAATTTCTGTGTTTCATCAACACTTTGATAGTCCACAGATTACAGAATGCCACCAGATGTGCATCGGAAACTACTAGTGGTCTTCCAGGGAACGATCAAAGCGTAGACTGATTGAGACATTACTCCCGTGGAGGAAAGTGCGCGTGGTGACTGTTGTATTCAATCCCGATGCAATTTCTGTGTTTCATCAACACTCTGATGGTCCACAGATTACAGAATGCCACCAGATGTCCATCGGAAATTAATACTGGTCTTGGATGGAACGATCAAAGCGTAGACTGTTTGAGACATTACTCCCATGGAGGAAAGTGCGCATGGTGACTGTTGTATTCATTCGCGATGCAATTCCTGTGTTTCATCGACACTCTGATAGTCCACAGATTACAGAATGCCTCCAGTTGTGCATCGGAAAATACTTCTGTTCTTCCAGGGAACGGTTAACTTGTAGACTGTTGGAGACATTACTCCCGAGGAGGAAGGTGCGCGTGGTGACTGTTGTATTCAATCCCGATGCAATTTCTGTGTTTCATCAACACTCTGATGGTACACAGATTACAGAATGAAACGAGATGTCCATCGCAAACTAATACTGGTCTTCCAGGGAACGATCAAAGCGTAGACTGTTTGAGACATTACTCCCATGGAGGAAAGTGCGTATGGTGACTTTTGTATTCAATCCCGATGCAATTTCAGTGTTTCATCAACACTCTGATAGTCCACAGATTACAGAATGCCTCCAGTTGTGCATCGGAAACTACTTCTGGTCTTCCAGGGAACGATCAAAACGTAGAATGTTTGAGACATTACTCCCATGGAGGGAAGTGCGCATGGTGACTGTTGTATTTAATCCCGATGGAATTTCTGTGTTTCATCAACAGTCTGATAGTCCACAGATTACAGAATGCATCCAGATGTGCACCGGAAACTACTACTGGTCTTCCAGGGAACGACCAAAGCGTAGACTGTTTGAGACATTACTCCCATGGAGGAAAGTGCGCATGGTGAATGTTGTATTCAATCCCGATGCAATTTCTGTGTTTCATTAACACTCTGATAGTCCACACATTACAGAATGCCACCAGATATGCACCGGAAACTACTACTGGTCTTATAGGAACGATTAAAGCGTAGACTGTTTGAGACATTACTCCCATGGAGGAAGTGCGCATGGTGACTGTTGTATTTAATGCCGATGCAATCTCTGTGTTTCATCAACACTCTGATAGTCCACAGATTACAGAATGCCACCAGATGTGCATCGGAAGCTATTACTGGTCTTAAAGGGAACGATCAAAATGTAGACTGTTTGAGACATTTCTCCGGTGGAGAAAGTGCGCATGGTGACTGTTGTATTCAATCCCAATGCAATTTCTGTGTTTCATCAACTCCCTGATAGTCCACAGATTACAAAATGCCACCAGATGTGCATTGGAAACTACTACTGGTCTTCCAGAGAACAATCAAAGCGTAGACTGTTTGAGTCATTACTCCGGTGGAGGAAGGTGCGCATGGTGAATTCAATCCCGGTGCAATTTCTGTGTTTCATCAATACTCTGATAGTCCACAGATGACAGAATGCCACCAGATGTGCATCGGAAACTACTACTGGTCTTCCAGGTTACCATCAGAGCCTAAACTCGTTGAGACATTGCTCCCATGGAGGAAAGGGCGCATGGTGACTGTTGTATTCAATCCCGATGCAATTTCTGTGTTTCATCAACACTTTGATAGTCCACAGATTACAGAATGCCACCAGATGTGCATCGGAAACTACTAGTGGTCTTCCAGGGAACGATCAAAGCGTAGACTGATTGAGACATTACTCCCGTGGAGGAAAGTGCGCGTGGTGACTGTTGTATTCAATCCCGATGCAATTTCTGTGTTTCATCAACACTCTGATGGTCCACAGATTACAGAATGCCACCAGATGTCCATCGGAAATTAATACTGGTCTTGGATGGAACGATCAAAGCGTAGACTGTTTGAGACATTACTCCCATGGAGGAAAGTGCGCATGGTGACTGTTGTATTCATTCGCGATGCAATTCCTGTGTTTCATCGACACTCTGATAGTCCACAGATTACAGAATGCCTCCAGTTGTGCATCGGAAAATACTTCTGGTCTTCCAGGGAACGGTTAAATTGTAGACTGTTGGAGACATTACTCCCTTGGAGGAAAGTGCGCATGGTGATTGTTGTATTCAATTCCGATGGAATTTCTGTGTTTCATCAACAGTCTGATAGTCCACAGATTACAGAATGCCTCCAGATGTGCATCGCAAACTACTACTGGTCTTCCAGGGAACGATCAAAGTGTAGACTGTTAGAGACATTACTCCCATGGAGGAAAGTGCGCATGGTGACTGTTGTATTCCTTCCCGATGCAATTTCTGTGTTTCATCAACAGTCTTATAATCCACAGATTACAGAATGCCTCCAGATGTGCATCAGAAACTACTACTGGTCTTCCACGGAACGATCAAATCGTAGACTGTTTCAGACGTTACTCCCATGGAGGAAAGTGCGGATGGTGACTGTTGTATTCAATCCCGATGCAATTTCTGTGTTTCATCAACACTCTGATAGTCCACAGATTACAAAATGCCACAAGATGTGCATCGGAAACTACTACTGGTATTCCAGAGAACAATCAAAGCGTAGACTGTTTGAGACATTACTCCGGTGGAGGAAAGTGCGCATGGTGAATTCATCCCAATGCAATTTCTGTGTTTCATCAACACTCTGATAGTCCACAGATTACAGAATGCCACCAGATGTACATCGGAAACTACTACTGGTCTTCCAGGGAACGATCAAAGCGTAAATTGATTGAGACATTACTCACATTGAGGAAAGTGCGGATGGTGACTGTTGTATTCAATCCCGATGCAATTTCTGTGTTTCGTCAACACTCTGATAGTCCAAAGATTACAGAATGCCACCAGATGTGCATCGGAAACTAGTACTGGTCTTCCAGAGAACAATCAAAGCGTAGACTGTTTGAGACAATCCTCTGGTGGAGGAAAGTGCGCATGGTGAATTCAATCCCGATGCAATATCTCTGTTTCATCCACACAATGATAGTCCACAGATTATAGAATGCCACCATATGTGCATCGGAAACAACTACTGATCTTCCAGGGAACGATCAAAACGTAAATTGTTTGAGACATTACTCACATTGAGGAAAGTGCGCATGGTGACTGTTGTGTTCAATCCCGATGCCATTTTTTGTGTTTCATCAATATTCTGATAGTCCACAGATTACAGAATGCCACCAGATGTGCATCGGAAACTACTACTGGTCTTCCAGGGAACGATCAAAGCGTGGACTGTTTGAGATATTACTCCCATGGAGGAAAGGGCGAATGGTGACTGTTGTATTCAAACCCGATGCAATTTCTGTGTTTCATCGACACTCTGATAGTCCACAGATTAGAGAATGCTACCAGATGTGCATCGGAAACTAATAGTGGTCTTCCAGGGAACGATCAAAGCGTAGACTGTTTGAGACATTACTCCCGAGGAGGAAGGTGCGCGTGGTGACTGTTGTATTCAATCCCGATGCAATTTCTGTGTTTCATCAACACTCTGATGGTACACAGATTACAGAATGAAACCAGATGTCCATCGCAAACTAATACTGGTCTTCCAGGGAACGATCAAAGCGTAGACTGTTTGAGACATTACTCCCATGGAGGAAAGTGCGTATGGTGACTTTTGTATTCAATCCCGATGCAATTTCAGTGTTTCATCAACACTCTGATAGTCCACAGATTACAGAATGCCTCCAGTTGTGCATCGGAAACTACTTCTGGTCTTCCAGGGAACGATCAAAACGTAGACTGTTTGAGACATTACTCCCATGGAGGGAAGTGCGCATGGTGACTGTTGTATTTAATCCCGATGGAATTTCTGTGTTTCATCAACAGTCTGATAGTCCACAGATTACAGAATGCCTCCAGATGTGCACCGGAAACTACTACTGGTCTTCCAGGGAACGATCAAAGCGTAGACTGTTTGAGACATTACTCCCATGGAGGAAAGTGCGCATGGTGAATGTTGTATTCAATCCCGATGCAATTTCTGTGTTTCATTAACACTCTGATAGTCCACACATTACAGAATGCCACCAGATGTGCACCGGAAACTACTACTGGTCTTATAGGAACGATTAAAGCGTAGACTGTTTGAGACATTACTCCCATGGAGGAAGTGCGCATGGTGACTGTTGTATTTAATGCCGATGCAATCTCTGTGTTTCATCAACACTCTGATAGTGAACAGATTACAGAATGCCACCAGATGTGCATCGGAAACTATTACTGGTCTTAAAGGGAACGATCAAAATGTAGACTGTTTGAGACATTTCTCCGGTGGAGGAAAGTGCGCATGGTGACTGTTGTATTCAATCCCAATGCAATTTCTGTGTTTCATCAACTCACTGATAGTCCACAGATTACAAAATGCCACCAGATGTGCATTGGAAACTACTACTGGTCTTCCAGAGAACAATCAAAGCGTAGACTGTTTGAGTCATTACTCCGGTGGAGGAAGGTGCGCATGGTGAATTCAATCCAGGTGCAATTTCTGTGTTTCATCAATACTCTGATAGTCCACAGATTACAGAATGCCACCAGATGTGCATCGGAAACTACTACTGGTCTTCCAGGGAACGATCAAAGTGTAGACTGTTAGAGACATTACTCCCATGGAGGAAAGTGCGCATGGTGACTGTTGTATTCCTTCCCGATGCAATTTCTGTGTTTCATCAACAGTCTTATAATCCACAGATTACAGAATGCCTCCAGATGTGCATCAGAAACTACTACTGGTCTTCCACGGAACGATCAAATCGTAGACTGTTTCAGACGTTACTCCCATGGAGGAAAGTGCGGATGGTGACTGTTGTATTCAATCCCGATGCAATTTCTGTGTTTCATCAACACTCTGATAGTCCACAGATTACAAAATGCCACAAGATGTGCATCGGAAACTACTACTGGTATTCCAGAGAACAATCAAAGCGTAGACTGTTTGAGACATTACTCCGGTGGAGGAAAGTGCGCATGGTGAATTCATCCCAATGCAATTTCTGTGTTTCATCAACACTCTGATAGTCCACAGATTACAGAATGCCACCAGATGTACATCGGAAACTACTACTGGTCTTCCAGGGAACGATCAAAGCGTAAATTGATTGAGACATTACTCACATTGAGGAAAGTGCGGATGGTGACTGTTGTATTCAATCCCGATGCAATTTCTGTGTTTCGTCAACACTCTGATAGTCCAAAGATTACAGAATGCCACCAGATGTGCATCGGAAACTAGTACTGGTCTTCCAGAGAACAATCAAAGCGTAGACTGTTTGAGACAATCCTCTGGTGGAGGAAAGTGCGCATGGTGAATTCAATCCCGATGCAATATCTCTGTTTCATCCACACAATGATAGTCCACAGATTATAGAATGCCACCATATGTGCATCGGAAACAACTACTGATCTTCCAGGGAACGATCAAAACGTAAATTGTTTGAGACATTACTCACATTGAGGAAAGTGCGCATGGTGACTGTTGTGTTCAATCCCGATGCCATTTTTTGTGTTTCATCAATATTCTGATAGTCCACAGATTACAGAATGCCACCAGATGTGCATCGGAAACTACTACTGGTCTTCCAGGGAACGATCAAAGCGTGGACTGTTTGAGATATTACTCCCATGGAGGAAAGGGCGAATGGTGACTGTTGTATTCAAACCCGATGCAATTTCTGTGTTTCATCGACACTCTGATAGTCCACAGATTAGAGAATGCTACCAGATGTGCATCGGAAACTAATAGTGGTCTTCCAGGGAACGATCAAAGCGTAGACTGTTTGAGACATTACTCCCGAGGAGGAAGGTGCGCGTGGTGACTGTTGTATTCAATCCCGATGCAATTTCTGTGTTTCATCAACACTCTGATGGTACACAGATTACAGAATGAAACCAGATGTCCATCGCAAACTAATACTGGTCTTCCAGGGAACGATCAAAGCGTAGACTGTTTGAGACATTACTCCCATGGAGGAAAGTGCGTATGGTGACTTTTGTATTCAATCCCGATGCAATTTCAGTGTTTCATCAACACTCTGATAGTCCACAGATTACAGAATGCCTCCAGTTGTGCATCGGAAACTACTTCTGGTCTTCCAGGGAACGATCAAAACGTAGACTGTTTGAGACATTACTCCCATGGAGGGAAGTGCGCATGGTGACTGTTGTATTTAATCCCGATGGAATTTCTGTGTTTCATCAACAGTCTGATAGTCCACAGATTACAGAATGCCTCCAGATGTGCACCGGAAACTACTACTGGTCTTCCAGGGAACGATCAAAGCGTAGACTGTTTGAGACATTACTCCCATGGAGGAAAGTGCGCATGGTGAATGTTGTATTCAATCCCGATGCAATTTCTGTGTTTCATTAACACTCTGATAGTCCACACATTACAGAATGCCACCAGATGTGCACCGGAAACTACTACTGGTCTTCTAGGAACGATTAAAGCGTAGACTGTTTGAGACATTACTCCCATGGAGGAAGTGCGCATGGTGACTGTTGTATTTAATGCCGATGCAATCTCTGTGTTTCATCAACACTCTGATAGTGAACAGATTACAGAATGCCACCAGATGTGCATCGGAAACTATTACTGGTCTTAAAGGGAACGATCAAAATGTAGACTGTTTGAGACATTTCTCCGGTGGAGGAAAGTGCGCATGGTGACTGTTGTATTCAATCCCAATGCAATTTCTGTGTTTCATCAACTCACTGATAGTCCACAGATTACAAAATGCCACCAGATGTGCATTGGAAACTACTACTGGTCTTCCAGAGAACAATCAAAGCGTAGACTGTTTGAGTCATTACTCCGGTGGAGGAAGGTGCGCATGGTGAATTCAATCCAGGTGCAATTTCTGTGTTTCATCAATACTCTGATAGTCCACAGATTACAGAATGCCACCAGATGTGCATCGGAAACTACTACTGGTCTTCCAGGGAACGATCAGAGCCTAAACTCTTTGAGACATTGCTCCCATGGAGGAAAGTGCGCATGGTGACTGTTGTATTCAATCCCGATGCAATTTCTGTGTTTCATCAACACTTTGATAGTCCACAGATAACAGAATGCCACCAGATGTGCATCGGAAACTACTAGTGGTCTTCCAGGGAACGATCAAAGCGTAGACTGATTGAGACATTACTCCCGTGGAGGAAAGTGCGCGTGGTGACTGTTGTATTCAATCCCGATGCAATTTCTGTGTTTCATCAACACTCTGATGGTCCACAGATTACAGAATGCCACCAGATGTCCATCGGAAATTAATACTGGTCTTGGATGGAACGATCAAAGCGTAGACTGTTTGAGACATTACACCCATGGAGGAAAGTGCGCATGGTGACTGTTGTATTCATTCGCGATGCAATTCCTGTGTATCATCGACACTCTGATAGTCCACAGATTACAGAATGCCTCCAGTTGTGCATCGGAAAATACTTCTGGTCTTCCAGGGAACGGTTAAATTGTAGACTGTTGGAGACATTACTCCCTTGGAGGAAAGTGCGCATGGTGACTGTTGTATTCAATTCCGATGGAATTTCTGTGTTTCATCAACAGTCTGATAGTCCACAGATTACAGAATGCCTCCAGATGTGCATCGCAAACTACTACTGGTCTTCCAGTGAACGATCAAAGCGTAGACTGTTAGAGACATTACTCCCATGGAGGAAAGTGCGCATGGTGACTGTTGTATTCCTTCCCGATGCAATTTCTGTGTTTCATCAACAGTCTTATAATCCACAGATTACAGAATGCCTCCAGATGTGCATCAGAAACTACTACTGGTCTTCCAGGGAACGATCAAATCGTAGACTGTTTGAGACATTACTCCCATGGAGGAAAGTGCGCATGGTGACTGTTGTATTTAATCCCGATGCATTATCTGTGTTTCATCAACACTCTGATAGACCACAGATTACAGAATGCCACCAGATGCGCATCGGAAACTCCTTCTGGTCTTCCACTGAACGATCAAAGCGTAGACTGTTTCAGACGTTACTCCCATGGAGGAAAGTGCGGATGGTGACTGTTGTATTCAATCCCGATGCAATTTCTGTGTTTCATCAACACTCTGATAGTCCACAGATTACAAAATGCCACAAGATGTGCATCGGAAACTACTACTGGTCTTCCAGAGAACAATCAAAGCGTAGACTGTTTGAGACAATCCTCTGGTGGAGGAAAGTGCGCATGGTGAATTCAATCCCGATGCAATATCTCTGTTTCATCCACACAATGATAGTCCACAGATTATAGAATGCCACCATATGTGCATCGGAAACAACTACTGATCCTCCAGGGAACGATCAAAACGTAAATTGTTTGAGACATTACTCACATTGAGGAAAGTGCGCATGGTGACTGTTGTGTTCAATCCCGATGCCATTTTTTGTGTTTCATCAATATTCTGATAGTCCACAGATTACAGAATGCCACCAGATGTGCATCGGAAACTACTACTGGTCTTCCAGGGAACGATCAAAGCGTGGACTGTTTGAGATATTACTCCCATGGAGGAAAGGGCGAATGGTGACTGTTGTATTCAAACCCGATGCAATTTCTGTGTTTCATCGACACTCTGATAGTCCACAGATTAGAGAATGCTACCAGATGTGCATCGGAAACTAATAGTGGTCTTCCAGGGAACGATCAAAGCGTAGACTGTTTGAGACATTACTCCCGAGGAGGAAGGTGCGCGTGGTGACTGTTGTATTCAATCCCGATGCAATTTCTGTGTTTCATCAACACTCTGATGGTAAACAGATTACAGAATGAAACCAGATGTCCATCGCAAACTAATACTGGTCTTCCAGGGAACGATCAAAGCGTAGACTGTTTGAGACATTACTCCCATGGAGGAAAGTGCGTATGGTGACTTTTGTATTCAATCCCGATGCAATTTCAGTGTTTCATCAACACTCTGATAGTCCACAGATTACAGAATGCCTCCAGTTGTGCATCGGAAACTACTTCTGGTCTTCCAGGGAACGATCAAAACGTAGACTGTTTGAGACATTACTCCCATGGAGGGAAGTGCGCATGGTGACTGTTGTATTTAATCCCGATGCAATTTCTGTGTTTCATTAACACTCTGATAGTCCACACATTACAGAATGCCACCAGATGTGCACCGGAAACTACTACTGGTCTTATAGGAACGATTAAAGCGTAGACTGTTTGAGACATTACTCCCATGGAGGAAGTGCGCATGGTGACTGTTGTATTTAATGCCGATGCAATCTCTGTGTTTCATCAACACTCTGATAGTGAACAGATTACAGAATGCCACCAGATGTGCATCGGAAACTATTACTGGTCTTAAAGGGAACGATCAAAATGTAGACTGTTTGAGACATTTCTCCGGTGGATGAAAGTGCGCATGGTGACTGTTGTATTCAATCCCAATGCAATTTCTGTGTTTCATCAACTCACTGATAGTCCACAGATTACAAAATGCCACCAGATGTGCATTGGAAACTACTACTGGTCTTCCAGAGAACAATCAAAGCGTAGACTGTTTGTGTCATTACTCCGGTGGAGGAAGGTGCGCATGGTGAATTCAATCCAGGTGCAATTTCTGTGTTTCATCAATACTCTGATAGTCCACAGATTACAGAATGCCACCAGATGTGCATCGGAAACTACTACTGGTCTTCCAGGGAACGATCAGAGCCTAAACTCTTTGAGACATTGCTCCCATGGAGGAAAGTGCGCATGGTGACTGTTGTATTCAATCCCGATGCAATTTCTGTGTTTCATCAACACTTTGATAGTCCACAGATAACAGAATGCCACCAGATGTGCATCGGAAACTACTAGTGGTCTTCCAGGGAACGATCAAAGCGTAGACTGATTGAGACATTACTCCCGTGGAGGAAAGTGCGCGTGGTGACTGTTGTATTCAATCCCGATGCAATTTCTGTGTTTCATCAACACTCTGATGGTCCACAGATTACAGAATGCCACCAGATGTCCATCGGAAATTAATACTGGTCTTGGATGGAACGATCAAAGCGTAGACTGTTTGAGACATTACTCCCATGGAGGAAAGTGCGCATGGTGACTGTTGTATTCATTCGCGATGCAATTCCTGTGTTTCATCGACACTCTGATAGTCCACAGATTACAGAATGCCTCCAGTTGTGCATCGGAAAATACTTCTGGTCTTCCAGGGAACGGTTAAATTGTAGACTGTTGGAGACATTACTCCCTTGGAGGAAAGTGCGCATGGTGACTGTTGTATTCAATTCCGATGGAATTTCTGTGTTTCATCAACAGTCTGATAGTCCACAGATTACAGAATGCCTCCAGATGTGCATCGCAAACTACTACTGGTCTTCCAGGGAACGATCAAAGCGTAGACTGTTAGAGACATTACTCCCATGGAGGAAAGTGCGCATGGTGACTGTTGTATTCCTTCCCGATGCAATTTCTGTGTTTCATCAACAGTCTTATAATCCACAGATTACAGAATGCCTCCAGATGTGCATCAGAAACTACTACTGGTCTTCCAGGGAACGATCAAATCGTAGACTGTTTGAGACATTACTCCCATGGAGGAAAGTGCGCATGGTGACTGTTGTATTTAATCCCGATGCATTATCTGTGTTTCATCAACACTCTGATAGACCACAGATTACAGAATGCCACCAGATGCGCATCGGAAACTCCTTCTGGTCTTCCACTGAACGATCAAAGCGTAGACTGTTTCAGACGTTACTCCCATGGAGGAAAGTGCGGATGGTGACTGTTGTATTCAATCCCGATGCAATTTCTGTGTTTCATCAACACTCTGATAGTCCACAGATTACAAAATGCCACAAGATGTGCATCGGAAACTACTACTGGTCTTCCAGAGAACAATCAAAGCGTAGACTGTTTGAGACATTACTCCGGTGGAGGAAAGTGCGCATGGTGAATTCATCCCAATGCAATTTCTGTGTTTCATCAACACTCTGATAGTCCACAGATTACAGAATGCCACCAGATGTACATCGGAAACTACTACTGGTCTTCCAGGGAACGATCAAAGCGTAAATTGATTGAGACATTACTCACATTGAGGAAAGTGCGGATGGTGACTGTTGTATTCAATCCCGATGCAATTTCTGTGTTTCGTCAACACTCTGATAGTCCAAAGATTACAGAATGCCACCAGATGTGCATCGGAAACTAGTACTGGTCTTCCAGAGAACAATCAAAGCGTAGACTGTTTGAGACAATCCTCTGGTGGAGGAAAGTGCGCATGGTGAATTCAATCCCGATGCAATTTCTCTGTTTCATCCACACAATGATAGTCCACAGATTATAGAATGCCACCATATGTGCATCGGAAACTACTACTGATCTTCCAGGGAACGATCAAAACGTAAATTGTTTGAGACATTACTCACATTGAGGAAAGTGCGCATGGTGACTGTTGTGTTCAATCCCGATGCCATTTTTTGTGTTTCATCAATATTCTGATAGTCCACAGATTACAGAATGCCACCAGATGTGCATCGGAAACTACTACTGGTCTTCCAGGGAACGATCAAAGCGTGGACTGTTTGAGATATTACTCCCATGGAGGAAAGGGCGAATGGTGACTGTTGTATTCAAACCCGATGCAATTTCTGTGTTTCATCGACACTCTGATAGTCCACAGATTACAGAATGCTACCAGATGTGCATCGGAAACTAATAGTGGTCTTCCAGGGAACGATCAAAGCGTAGACTGTTTGAGACATTACTCCCGAGGAGGAAGGTGCGCGTGGTGACTGTTGTATTCAATCCCGATGCAATTTCTGTGTTTCATCAACATTCTGATGGTACACAGATTACAGAATGAAACCAGATGTCCATCGCAAACTAATACTGGTCTTCCAGGGAACGATCAAAGCGTAGACTGTTTGAGACATTACTCCCATGGAGGAAAGTGCGTATGGTGACTTTTGTATTCAATCCCGATGCAATTTCAGTGTTTCATCAACACTCTGATAGTCCACAGATTACAGAATGCCTCCAGTTGTGCATCGGAAACTACTTCTGGTCTTCCAGGGAACGATCAAAACGTAGACTGTTTGAGACATTACTCCCATGGAGGGAAGTGCGCATGGTGACTGTTGTATTTAATCCCGATGGAATTTCTGTGTTTCATCAACAGTCTGATAGTCCACAGATTACAGAATGCCTCCAGATGTGCATCGGAAACTACTACTGGCCTTCCAGGGAACGATCAAAGCGTACACTGTCTGAGACATTACTCCCATGGAGGAAAGTGCGTATGGTGACTTTTGTATTCAATCCCGATGCAATTTCAGTGTTTCATCAACACTCTGATAGTCCACAGATTACAGAATGCCTCCAGTTGTGCATCGGAAACTACCACTGGTCTTCCAGGGAACGATCAAATCGTAGACTTTTTGAGACATTATTCCCATGGAGAAAAGTGCGGATGGTGAATGTTGTATTCAATCCCGATGCAATTTCTGTGTTTCATTAACACTCTGATAGTCCACACATTACAGAATGCCACCAGATGTGCACCGGAAACTACTACTGGTCTTATAGGAACGATCAAAGCGTAGACTGTTTGAGACATTACTCCCATGGAGGAAGTGCGCATGGTGACTGTTGTATTTAATGCCGATGCAATCTCTGTGTTTCATCAACACTCTGATAGTCCACAGATTACAGAATGCCACCAGATGTGCATCGGAAACTATTACTGGTCTTAAAGGGAACGATCAAAATGTAGACTGTTTGAGACATTTCTCCGGTGGAGGAAAGTGGGCATGGTGAATTCAATTCCGATGCAATTTCTGTGTTTCATCAACACTCTGATAGTCCACAGACTACAGAATGCCACCAGATGTGCATCAGAAACTACTACTGGTCTTCCAGGGAACGATCAAAGCGTGGACTATTTGAGACATTACTCCCATATAAGAAAGTTCGAATGGTGACTGTTGCATTCAATCCCGATGCAATTTCTGTGTTTCATCAACACTCTGACAGTCCACAGATTACAGAATTCCACCAGATGTGCATCGGAAACTAATAGTGGTCTTCCAGGGAACGACCGAAGGGTAGACTGTTTGAGATATTACTCCGGTGGAGGAAAGTGCACATGGTGACTGTTGTATTCAATCCCGATGCAATTTCTGTGTTTCATCAACAGTCTTATATTCCACAGATTACAGAATGCCTCCAGATGTGCATCGGAAACTACTACTGGCCTTCCAGGGAACGATCAAAGCGTACACTGTCTGAGACATTACTCCAATGGAGGAAAGTGCGCATGGTGACTGTTGTATTCAATCCCGATGCAATTTCTGTGTTTCATCAACAGTCTTATATTCCACAGATTACAGAATGCCTCCAGATGTGCATCGGAAACTACCACTGGTCTTCCAGGGAACGATCAAATCGTAGACTTTTTGAGACATTATTCCCATGGAGAAAAGTGCGGATGGTGAATGTTGTATTCAATCCCGATGCAATTTCTGTGTTTCATTAACACTCTGATAGTCCACACATTACAGAATGCCACCAGATGTGCACCGGAAACTACTACTGGTCTTATAGGAACGATCAAAGCGTAGACTGTTTGAGACATTACTCCCATGGAGGAAGTGCGCATGGTGACTGTTGTATTTAATGCCGATGCAATCTCTGTGTTTCATCAACACTCTGATAGTCCACAGATTACAGAATGCCACCAGATGTGCATCGGAAACTATTACTGGTCTTAAAGGGAACGATCAAAATGTAGACTGTTTGAGACATTTCTCCGGTGGAGGAAAGTGGGCATGGTGAATTCAATTCCGATGCAATTTCTGTGTTTCATCAACACTCTGATAGTCCACAGACTACAGAATGCCACCAGATGTGCATCAGAAACTACTACTGGTCTTCCAGGGAACGATCAAAGCGTGGACTATTTGAGACATTACTCCCATATAAGAAAGTTCGAATGGTGACTGTTGCATTCAATCCCGATGCAATTTCTGTGTTTCATCAACACTCTGACAGTCCACAGATTACAGAATTCCACCAGATGTGCATCGGAAACTAATAGTGGTCTTCCAGGGAACGACCGAAGGGTAGACTGTTTGAGATATTACTCCGGTGGAGGAAAGTGCACATGGTGACTGTTGTATTCAATCCCGATGCAATTTCTGTGTTTCATCAACTCTCTGATAGTCCACAGATTACAAAATGCCACCAGATGTGCATCGGAAACTACTACTGGTCTTCCAGAGAACAATCAAAGCGTAGACTGTTTGAGACATTACTCCGGTGGAGGAAGGTGCGCATGGTGAATTCAATCCCGATGCAATATCTGTGCTTCATCAACACTCTGATGGTCTACAGATTACAGAATGCCACAAGATGTGCATCGGAAACTACTACTGGTTTTCCAGGGAACGATCAAAGCGTAAATTGTTTCAGACATTACTCCCATGGAGGAAAGTGCGGATGGTGACTGTTGTATTCAATCCCGATGCAATTTCTGTGTTTCATCAACACTCTGATAGTCCACAGATTACAGAATGCCACCAGATGTGCATCGGAAACTACTACTGGTCTTCCAGGGAACGATCAAATCGTAGACTGTTTGAGACATTACTCCCATGGAGGAAAGTGCGCATGGTTACTGTTGTATTCAATCCCGATGCAATTTCTGTGTTTCATCAACACTCTAATAGTGCACAGATTACAGAATGGCTCCAGATGTGCATCGGAAACTACTACTGGTCTTCCAGGGAACGATCGGAGCCTAAACTCTTTGAGACATTGCTCCCATGGAGGAATGTGCGCATGGTGACTGTTGTATTCAATCCCGATGCAATTTCTGTGTTTCATCCACAGTCTTATAGTCCACACATTACAGAATGCCTCCAGATGTGCATCGGAAACTACTACTGGCCTTCCAGGGAACGATCAAATCGTAGACTGTTTGAGACATTACTCCCATGAAGGAAAGTGTGCATGGTGACTGTTGTATTCAATCCCGATGCAATATCTGTGTTTCATCAACAGTCTGATAGTCCACAGATTACAGAATGCCACCAGACGTGCATCTGAAACTACTACTGGTCTTCCAGGGAACGATCAAAGCGTAGACTGTTTGAGACATTACTCACATTGAGGAAAGTGCGGATGGTGACTGTTGTATTCAATCCCGATGCAATTTCTGTGTTTCATCAATACTCTGATAGTCCACAGATTGCAGAATGAAACCAGATGTGCATCGGAAACTACTACTGGTCTCCCAGGGAACGATCAAAGCGTAGACTGTTTGAGACATTACTCCCGTGGAGGAAAGTGCGCATGGTGACTGTTGTATTCAATCCCGATTCAAATTCTGTGTTTTATCAACACTCTGATAGTCCACAGATTACAGAATGCTACCAGATGTGCATCGGAAACTACTACTGGTCTTCCAGAGAACAATCAAGGCGTAGAATGTTTGAGACATAACACCGCTGGAGGAAAGTGCGCATGGTGAATTCAATCCCGACGCAATTTCTGTGTTTCATCAACACTCTGATAGTCCACAGATTACAGAATGCCACCAGATGTGCATCAGAAACTTCTACTGGTCTTCCAGGGAACGATCAAAACGTAAATTGTTTGATGCATTACTCACATTGAGGAAAGTGCTCATGGTGACAGTTGTATTCAATCCCGATGCAATTTCTGTGTTTCATCAATACTCTGATAGTCCACAGATTACAGAATGCCACCAGCTGGGCATCGGAAACTACTACTGGTCTGCCAGGGAACGATCAAAGCGTGGACTATTTGAGACATTACTCCCATATAAGAAAGTGCGAATGGTGACTGTTGTATTCAATCCCAATGCAATTTCTGTGTTTCATCAACACTCTGATAGTCCGCAGACTACAGAATGCCACCAGATGTGCATCGGAAACTACTAGTGGTCTTCAGGCGAACGATCAAAGCGTAGACTGTTTGAGACATTACTCCAGTGGAGGAAAGTGCGCGTGGTGACTGTTGTATTCATCCCGATGCAATTTCTGTGTTTCATCAACACTCTGATGGTCCACAGATTACAGAATGCCACCAGATGTCCATCGGAAACTAATACTGGTCTTCCATGGAACGTTCAAAGCGTAGACTGTTTGAGACATTACTCCCATGGAGGAAAGTGCGCATGGTGACTGTTGTATTCATTCGCGATGCAATTCCTGTGTTTCATCGACACTCTGATAGTCCACAGATTACAGAATGCCTCCAGTTGTGCATCGTAAAATGCTTCTAGTCTTCCAGGGAACGGTTAAATTGTAGACTGTTGGAGACATTACTCCCTTGGAGGAAAGTGCGCATGGTGACTGTTGTATTCAATTCCGATGGAATTTCTGTGTTTCGTCAACAGTCTGATAGTCCACAGATTACAGAATGCCTCCAGATGTGCATCGGAAGCTACTACTGGTCTTCCAGGGCACGATCAAAGCGTAGACTGTTTGAGACATTACTCCCATGGAGGAAAGTGCGCATGGTGACTGTTGTAATCCATCCCGATGCAATTTCTGTGTTTCATCAACAGTCTTATAGTCCACAGATTACCGAATGCCTCCAGATGTGCATCGGAAACTACTACTGGTCTTCCAGGGAACGATCAAATGGTAGACTGTTTGAGACATTACTCAAGAGGACGAAAGTGCGCATGTTGACTGTTGTATTTAATCCCGATGCATTATCTGTGTTTCATCAACACTCTGATAGACCACAGATTACAGAATGCCACCAGATGTGCATCGGAAACTCCTACTGGTTTTCCACTGAACGATCAAAGCGTAGACTGTTTCAGACATTACTCCCATGGAGGAAAGTGCGCATGGTGACTGTTGTATTCAATGCCGATGCAATTTCTGTGTTTCATCAACAGTCTTACAGTCCACAGATTACAGAATGCCTCCAGATGTGCATCGCAAACTACTACTGGTCTTCCAGGGAACGATCAAATCGTAGACTGTTTGAGACATTACTCCCATGGAGGAAAGTGCACAAGGTGACTGTTGTATTTAATCCCAATGCAATTTCTGTGGTTCATCAACACTCTGATAGTCCACAGACTACAGAATGCCACCAGATGTGCATCGGAAACTACTACTGGTCTTGAAGGGAACGATCAAAGCGTAGACTGTTTGAGACACTACTCCCATGGAGGAAAGTGCGCATGGCGACTGTTGTATTCAATCCCGATGCAATTTCTGTGTTTCATCAACACTCTGATAGTCCACAGATTACAGAATGCCACCAGATGTGCATCGGAAACTACTACTGGTCTTCCAGTGAACGATCAAAGCGTAGACGGTTTGCGACATTACTCCGGTGGAGGAAAGTGCGCATGGTGACTGTTGTATTCAATCCCGATGCAATTTCTGTGTTTCATCAACACTCTGATAGTCCACAGATTACAAAATGCCACCAGATGTGCATCGGAAACTACTACTGGTCTTCCAGAGAACAATCAAAGCGTAGACTGTTTGAGACATTACTCCGGTGGAGGAAAGTGCGCATGGTGAATTCATCCCAATGCAATTTCTATGTTTCATCAACACTCTGGTAGTCCACAGATTACAGAATGCCACCAGATGTGCATCGGAAACTACTATTGGTCTTCCAGGGAACGATCAAAGCGTAAATTGATTGAGACATTACTCACATTGAGGAAAGTGCGGATGGTGACTGTTGTATTCAATCCCGATGCAATTTCTGTGTTTCATCAACACTCTGATAGCCTAAAGATTACAGAATGCCACCAGATCTGCATCGGAAACTACTACTGGTCTTCCAGAGAACAAAAAAGCGTAGACTGTTTGAGACAATCCTCTGGTGGAGGAAAGTGCGCATGGTGAATTCAATCCCGATGCAATTTCTCTGTTTCATCAACACAATGATAGTCCACAGTTTACAGAATGCCACCAGATGTGCATCGGAAACTAATAGTGGTCTTCCAGGGAACGATCAAAGCGTAAGTTGTTTGAGACATTACTCACATTGAGGAAAGTGCGCATATTGACTGTTGTATTCAATCCCGATGCCATTTTTTGTGTTTCATCTATACTCTGATAGTTCACAGATTACAGAATGCCAAGAGATGTGCATCGGAAACTACTACTGGTCTTCCAGGGAACGATCAAAGCGTGGACTGTTTGAGACATTACTCCCATGGAGGAAAGTGCGAATGGTGACTGTTGTATTCAAACCCGATGCAATTTCTGTGTTTCATCGACACTCTGATAGTCCACAGATTACAGAATGCCACCAGATGTGCATCGGAAACTAATAGTGGTCTTCCAGGGAACGCTCAAAGCGTAGACTGTTTGAGACATTACTCCCGAGGAGGAAGGTGCGCGTGGTGACTGTTGTATTCAATCCCGATGCAATTTCTGTGTTTCATCAACACTCTGATGGTCCACAGATTACAGAATGAAACCAGATGTCCATCGCAAACTAATACTGGTCTTCCAGGGACGATCAAAGCATAGACTGTTTGAGACATCACTCTCATGGAGGAAAGTGCGTATGGTGACTTTTGTATTCAATCCCGATGCAATTTCTGTGTTTCATCAACACTCTGATAGTCCACAGATTACAGAATGCCTCCAGTTGTGCATCGGATACTACTTCTGGTCTTCCAGGGAACGATCAAAGCGTAGACTGTTTGAGACATTATTCCCATGGAGGGAAGTGCGCATGGTGATTGTTGTATTTAATCTCGATGGAATTTCTGTGTTTCGTCAACAGTCTGATAGTCCACAGATTACAGAATGCCTCCAGATGTGCATTGGAAACTACTACTGGTCTTCCAATGAACGATCAAAGCGTAGACTGTTTGAGACATTACTCCCATGGAGGAAAGTGCGCATGGTGACTGTTGTATTCAATCCCGATGCAATTTCTGTGTTTCATCAACAGTCTTATAGTCCACAGATTACAGAATGCCTCCAGATGTGCATCGGAAACTACTACTGGTTTTCCAGGGAACGATCAAATCGTAGACTGTTTGAGACATTATTCCCATGGAGGAAAGTGCGGATGGTGACTGTTGTATTCAATCCAAATGCAATTTCTGTGTTTCATTAACACTCTGATAGTCCAGACATTACAGAATGTCACCAGATGTTCATCGGAAACTACTACTGGTCTTCCAGGGAACGATCAGAGCCTAAACTCTTTGAGACATTGCTCCCATGGAGGAAAGTGTGCATGGTGACTGTTGTATTCAATCCCGATGCAATTTCTGTGTTTCATCAACAGTCTTATAGTCCACAGATTACAGAATGCCTCCAGATGCGCATCAGAAACTACTACTGGTCTTCCAGGGAACGATCAAATCGCAGACTGTTTGAGACATTACTCCCATGAAGGAAAGTGTGCATGGTGATTGTTGTATTCAATCCCGATGCAATTTCTGTGTTTCATCATCAGTCTGATAGTCCACAGATTACAGAATGCCACCAGACGTGCATCTGAAACTACTACTGGTCTTCCAGGGAACGATCAAAGCGTAGACTGTTTGAGACATTATTCCCGTGGAGGAAAGTGCGCATGGTGACTGTTGTATTCAATCCCGATGCAATTTCTGTGTTTCATCAACACTCTCATAGTCCACGGATTACAGAATGCCACCAGATGTGCACCGGAAACTACTACTGGTCTTCCAGGAACGATCAAAGCGTAGACTGTTTGAGAAATTACTCGGATGGAGGAAAGTGCGCATTGTGACTGTTGTATTCAATGCCGATGCAATTTCTGTGTTTCATCAATACTCTGATAGTCCACAGATTGCAGAATGCCACCAGATGTGCATCGGAAACTACTACTGGTCTTCCAGGGAACGATCAAAGCGTAGACTGTTTGAGACATTACTCCCGTGGAGGAAAGTGCGCATGGTGACTGTTGTATTCAATCCCGATTCAAATTCTGTGTTTCATCAACACTCCGATAGTCCACAGATTACAGAATGCAACAAGATGTGCAACGGAAACTACTACTGGTATTCCAGAGAACAATCAAAGCGTAGACTGTTTGAGACATTACTCCAGTGGAGGAAAGTGGGCATGGTGAATTCAATCCCGATGCAATTTCTATGTTTCATCAATACTCTGATAGTCCACAGATTACAGAATGCCACCAGCTGTGCATCGGAAACTACTACTGGTCTGCCAGGGAACGATCAAAGCGTGGACTATTTGAGACATTACTCCCATATAAGAAAGTGCGAATGGTGACTGTTGTATTCAATCCCGATGCAATTTCTGTGTTTCATCAACACTCTGATAGACCACAGATTTCGGAATGCCACCAGATGTGCATCGGAAACTACTACTGGTCTTCCAGGAACGATCAAATCGTAGACTGTTTGAGACATTACTCCCATGGAGGAAAGTGCGCATGGTGACTGTTGTATTCAATGCCGATGCAATTTCTGTGTTTCATCAACAGTCTTATAGTCCACAGATTACAGAATGCCTACAGATGTGCATCGCCTACTACTACTGGTCTCCCAGGGAACGATCAAATCGTAGACTGTTTGAGACATTTCTCCGGTGGAGGAAAGTGCGCATGGTGAATTTTGTATTCAATCCCGATGGGATTTCTCTGTTTCATCAACAGTCTGATAATCCACAGATTACAGAATGCCTCCAGATGTGCATCGGAAACTACTACTGGTCTTCCAGGGAACGATCAAAGCGTAGACTGTTTGAGACATTACTCCCATGGAGGACAGTGCACAAGGTGACTGTTGTATTTAATCCCAATGCAATTTCTGTGGTTCATCAACACTCTGATAGTCCACAGACTACAGAATGCTTCCAGATGTGCATCGGAAACTACTACTGGTCTTGAAGGGAACGATCAAAGCGTAGACTGTTGGAGACAATCCTCTGGTGGAGGAAAGTGCGCATGGTGAATTCAATCCCGATGCAATTTCTCTGTTTCATCAACACAATGATAGTCCACAGATTACAGAATGCCACCAGATGTGCATCGGAAACTACTACTGGTATTCCAGGGAACGATCAAAACGTAAATTGTTTGAGACATTACTCACATTGAGGAAAGTGCGCATGGTGACTGTTGTATTCAATCCCGATGCCATTTTTTGTGTTTCATCAATACTCTGATAGTTCACAGATTACAGAATGCCACCAGATGTGCATCGGAAACTACTACTGGTCTTCCATTGAACGATCAAAGCGTGGACTGTTTGCGACATTACTCCGGTGGAGGAAAGTGCGAATGGTGACTGTTGTATTCAAACCCGATGCAATTTCTGTGTTTCATCAACACTCTGATAGTCCACAGATTACAGAATGCCACCAGATGTGCATCGGAAACTAATAGTGCTCTTCCAGGGAACGATCAAAGCGTAGACTGTTTGAGACATTACTCCCGAGGAGGAAGGTGTGCGTGGTGACTGTTGTATTCAATCCCGATGCAATTTCTGTGTTTCATCAACACTCTGATGGTCCACAGATTACAGAATGAGACCAGATGTCCATCGCAAACTATTACTGGTCTTCCAGGGAACGATCAAAGCGTAGACTGCTTGGGACATCACTGGCATGGAGGAAAGTGCGTATGGTGACTTTTGTATTCAATCCCGATGCAATTTCTGTGTTTCATCAACACTCTGATAGTCCACAGATTACACAATGCCTCCAGTTGTGCATCGGAAACTACTTCTGGTCTTCCAGGGAACGATCAAAGCGTAGTCTGTTTGAGACATTACTCCCATGGAGGGAAGTGCGCATGGTGACTGTTATATTTAATCCCGATGGAATTTCTGTGTTTCATCAACAGTCTGATAGTCCACAGATTACAGAATGCCTCAAGATGTGCATTGGAAACTACTACTGGTCTTCCAGAGAACAATCAAAGCGTAGACTGTTTGAGACATTACTCCGGTGGAGGAAAGTGCGCGTGGTGACTGTTGTATTCAATCCCGATGCAATTTCTGTGTTTCATCAACACTCTGATGGTCCACAGATTACAGAATGCCACCAGATGGACATCGGAAATTAATACTGGTCTTCCATGGAACGATCAAGGCGTAGACTGTTTGAGACATTACTCCCATGGAGGAAAGTGCGCATGGTGACTGTTGTATTCAATTCCGATGGAATATCTGTGTTTCGTCAACAGTCTGATAGTCCACAGATTACAGAATGCCTCCAGATGTGCATCGGAAACTACTACTGGTCTTCCAGGGAACGATCAAAGCGTAGACTGTTTGAGACATTACTCCCATGGAGGAAAGTGCGCATGGTGACTGTTGTATTCCATCCCGATGCAATTTCTGTGTTTCATCAACAGTCTTATAGTCCACAGATTACAGAATGCCTCCAGATGTGCAACGGAAACTACTACTGGTCTTCCAGGGAACGATCAAATCGTAGACTGTTTGAGACATTACTCCCATGGAGGAAATTGCGCATGTTGACTGTTGTATTTAATCCCGATGCATTATCTGTGTTTCATCAACACTCTGATAGTCCACAGATTACAGAATGCCACCAGATGTGCATCGGAAACTACTACTGGTCTTCCAGGGAACGATCAAAGCGTTGACTGTTTACGACATTTCTCCGGTGGAGGAAAGTGCGCATGGTGACTGTTGTATTCAATCCCGATGCAATTTCTGTGTTTCATCAACACTCTGATAGTCCACAGATTACAAAATGCCACCAGATGTGCATCGGAAACTACAACTGGTCTTCCAGAGAACAATCAAAGCGTAGACTGTTTAAGACATTACTCCGGTGGAGGAAAGTGCGCATGGTGAATTCATCCCAATGCAATTTCTGTGTTTCATCAACACTCTGATAGTCCACAGATTACAAAATGCCAAAAGATGTGCATCGGAAACTACTATTGGTCTTCCAGGGAACAATCAAAGCGTAAATTGATTGAGACATTACTCACATTGAGGAAAGGGCGGATGGTGACTGTTGTATTCAATCCCGATGCAATTTCTGTGTTTCATCAACACTCTGATAGTCTAAAGATTACAGAATGCCACCAGATCTGCATCGGAAACTACTACTGGTCTTCCAGAGAACAATCAAAGCGTAGACTGTTTGAGACATTACTCCCATGGAGGAAAGTGCGCATGGTGACTGTTGTATTCATTCGCGATGCAATTCCTGTGTTTCATCGACACTCTGATAGTCCACAGATTACAGAATGCCTCCAGTTGTGCATCGTAAAATGCTTCTAGTCTTCCAGGGAACGGTTAAATTGTAGACTGTTGGAGACATTACTCCCTTGGAGGAAAGTGCGCATGGTGACTGTTGTATTCAATTCCGATGGAATTTCTGTGTTTCGTCAACAGTCTGATAGTCCACAGATTACAGAATGCCTCCAGATGTGCATCGGAAGCTACTACTGGTCTTCCAGGGAACGATCAAAGCGTAGACTGTTTGAGACATTACTCCCATGGAGGAAAGTGCGCATGGTGACTGTTGTAATCCATCCCGATGCAATTTCTGTGTTTCATCAACAGTCTTATAGTCCACAGATTACAGAATGCCTCCAGATGTGCATCGGAAACTACTACTGGTCTTCCAGGGAACGATCAAATGGTAGACTGTTTGAGACATTACTCAAGAGGACGAAAGTGCGCATGTTGACTGTTGTATTTAATCCCGATGCATTATCTGTGTTTCATCAACACTCTGATAGACCACAGATTACAGAATGCCACCAGATGTGCATCGGAAACTCCTACTGGTTTTCCACTGAACGATCAAAGCGTAGACTGTTTCAGACATTACTCCCATGGAGGAAAGTGCGGATGGTGACTGTTGTATTCAATCCCGATGCAATTTCTGTGTTTCATCAACACTCTGATAGTCCACAGATTACAGAATGCCACCAGATGTGCATCGGAAACTACTACTGGTCTTCCAGGAACGATCAAATCGTACTCTGTTTGAGACATTACTCCCATGGAGGAAAGTGCGCATGGTGACTGTTGTATTCAATCCCGATGCAATTTCTGTGTTTCATCAACACTCTGATAGTCCACAGATTACAGAATGCCACCAGATGTGCATCGGAAACTACTACTGGTCTTCCAGGAACGATCAAATCGTAATCTGTTTGAGACATTACTCCCATGGAGGAAAGTGCGCATGGTGACTGTTGTATTCAATGCCGATGCAATTTCTGTGTTTCATCAACAGTCTTACAGTCCACAGATTACAGAATGCCTCCAGATGTGCATCGCAAACTACTACTGGTCTTCCAGGAAACGATCAAATCGTAGACTGTTTGAGACATTACTCCCATGGAGGAAAGTGCGCATGGCGACTGTTGTATTCAATCCCGATGCAATTTCTGTGTTTCATCAACACTCTGATAGTCCACAGATTACAGAATGCCACCAGATGTGCATCGGAAACTACTACTGGTCTTCCAGTGAACGATCAAAGCGTAGACTGTTTGCGACATTACTCCGGTGGAGGAAAGTGCGCATGGTGACTGTTGTATTCAATCCCGATGCAATTTCTGTGTTTCATCAACACTCTGATAGTCCACAGATTACAAAATGCCACCAGATGTGCATCGGAAACTACTACTGGTCTTCCAGAGAACAATCAAAGCGTAGACTGTTTGAGACATTACTCCGGTGGAGGAAAGTGCGCATGGTGAATTCATCCCAATGCAATTTCTATGTTTCATCAACACTCTGGTAGTCCACAAATTACAGAATGCCACCAGATGTGCATCGGAAACTACTATTGGTCTTCCAGGGAACGATCAAAGCGTAAATTGATTGAGACATTACTCACATTGAGGAAAGTGCGGATGGTGACTGTTGTATTCAATCCCGATGCAATTTCTGTGTTTCATCAACACTCTGATAGCCTAAAGATTACAGAATGCCACCAGATCTGCATCGGAACCTACTACTGGTCTTCCAGAGAACAATCAAAGCGTAGACTGTTTGAGACAATCCTCTGGTGGAGGAAAGTGCGCATGGTGAATTCAATCCCGATGCAATTTCTCTGTTTCATCAACACAATGATAGTCCACAGTTTACAGAATGCCACCAGATGTGCATCGGAAACTAATAGTGGTCTTCCAGGGAACGATCAAAGCGTAAGTAGTTTGAGACATTACTCACATTGAGGAAAGTGCGCATATTGACTGTTGTATTCAATCCCGATGCCATTTTTTGTGTTTCATCTATACTCTGATAGTTCACAGATTACAGAATGCCACCAGATGTGCATCGGAAACTACTACTGGTCTTCCAGGGAACGATCAAAGCGTGGACTGTTTGAGACATTACTCCCATGGAGGAAAGTGCGAATGGTGACTGTTGTATTCAAACCCGATGCAATTTCTGTGTTTCATCGACACTCTGATAGTCCACAGATTACAGAATGCCACCAGATGTGCATCGGAAACTAATAGTGGTCTTCCAGGGAACGATCAAAGCGTAGACTGTTTGAGACATTACTCCCGAGGAGGAAGGTGCGCGTGGTGACTGTTGTATTCAATCCCGATGCAATTTCTGTGTTTCATCAACACTCTGATGGTCCACAGATTACAGAATGAAACCAGATGTCCATCGCAAACTAATACTGGTCTTCCAGGGACGATCAAAGCATAGACTGTTTGAGACATCACTCTCATGGAGGAAAGTGCGTATGGTGACTTTTGTATTCAATCCCGATGCAATTTCTGTGTTTCATCAACACTCTGATAGTCCACAGATTACAGAATGCCTCCAGTTGTGCATCGGATACTACTTCTGGTCTTCCAGGGAACGATCAAAGCGTAGACTGTTTGAGACATTATTCCTATGGAGGGAAGTGCGCATGGTGATTGTTGTATTTAATCTCGATGGAATTTCTGTGTTTCGTCAACAGTCTGATAGTCCACAGATTACAGAATGCCTCCAGATGTGCATTGGAAACTACTACTGGTCTTCCAATGAACGATCAAAGCGTAGACTGTTTGAGACATTACTCCCATGGAGGAAAGTGCGCATGGTGACTGTTGTATTCAATCCCGATGCAATTTCTGTGTTTCATCAACAGTCTTATAGTCCACAGATTACAGAATGCCTCCAGATGTGCATCGGAAACTACTACTGGTCTTCCAGGGAACGATCAAATCGTAGACTGTTTGAGACATTATTCCCATGGAGGAAAGTGCGGATGGTGACTGTTGTATTCAATCCAAATGCAATTTCTGTGTTTCATTAACACTCTGATAGTCCAGACATTACAGAATGTCACCAGATGTTCATCGGAAACTACTACTGGTCTTCCAGGGAACGATCAGAGCCTAAACTCTTTGAGACATTGCTCCCATGGAGGAAAGTGTGCATGGTGACTGTTGTATTCAATCCCGATGCAATTTCTGTGTTTCATCAACAGTCTTATAGTCCACAGATTACAGAATGCCTCCAGATGCGCATCAGAAACTACTACTGGTCTTCCAGGGAACGATCAAATCGCAGACTGTTTGAGACATTACTCCCATGATGGAAAGTGTGCATGGTGATTGTTGTATTCAATCCCGATGCAATTTCTGTGTTTCATCATCAGTCTGATAGTCCACAGATTACAGAATGCCACCAGACGTGCATCTGAAACTACTACTGGTCTTCCAGGGAACGATCAAAGCGTAGACTGTTTGAGACATTATTCCCGTGGAGGAAAGTGCGCATGGTGACTGTTGTATTCAATCCCGATGCAATTTCTGTGTTTCATCAACACTCTCATAGTCCACGGATTACAGAATGCCACCAGATGTGCACCGGAAACTACTACTGGTCTTCCAGGAACGATCAAAGCGTAGACTGTTTGAGAAATTACTCGGATGGAGGAAAGTGCGCATTGTGACTGTTGTATTCAATGCCGATGCAATTTCTGTGTTTCATCAATACTCTGATAGTCCACAGATTGCAGAATGCCACCAGATGTGCATCGGAAACTACTACTGGTCTTCCAGGGAACGATCAAAGCGTAGACTGTTTGAGACATTACTCCCGTGGAGGAAAGTGCGCATGGTGACTGTTGTATTCAATCCCGATTCAAATTCTGTGTTTCATCAACACTCCGATAGTCCACAGATTACAGAATGCAACAAGATGTGCAACGGAAACTACTACTGGTATTCCAGAGAACAATCAAAGCGTAGACTGTTTGAGACATTACTCCAGTGGAGGAAAGTGGGCATGGTGAATTCAATCCCGATGCAATTTCTATGTTTCATCAATACTCTGATAGTCCACAGATTACAGAATGCCACCAGCTGTGCATCGGAAACTACTACTGGTCTGCCAGGGAACGATCAAAGCGTGGACTATTTGAGACATTACTCCCATATAAGAAAGTGCGAATGGTGACTGTTGTATTCAATCCCGATGCAATTTCTGTGTTTCATCAACAGTCTTATAGTCCACAGATTACAGAATGCCTCCTGATGTGCATCGGAAACTACTACTGGTCTTCCAGGGAACGATCAAATCGTAGACTGTTTGAGACATTACTCCCATGGAGGAAAGTGCGCATGTTGACTGTTGTATTTAATCCCGATGCATTATCTGTGTTTCATCAACACTCTGATAGACCACAGATTACAGAATGCCACCAGATGTGCATCGGAAACTCCTACTGGTTTTCCACTGAACGATCAAAGCGTAGACTGTTTCAGACATTACTCCCATGGAGGAAAGTGCGGATAGTGACTGTTATATTCAATCCCGATGCAATTTCTGTGTTTCATCAACACTCTGATAGTCCACAGATTACAGAATGCCACCAGATGTGAATCGGAAACTACTACTGGTCTTCCAGGAACGATGAAATCGTAGACTGTTTGAGACATTACTCCCATGGAGGAAAGTGCGCATGGTGACTGTTGTATTCAATGCCGATGCAATTTCTGTGTTTCATCAACAGTCTTATAGTCCACAGATTACAGAATGCCTACAGATGTGCATCGCCTACTACTACTGGTCTCCCAGGGAACGATCAAATCGTAGACTGTTTGAGACATTTCTCCGGTGGAGGAAAGTGCGCATGGTGAATTTTGTATTCAATCCCGATGGGATTTCTCTGTTTCATCAACAGTCTGATAGTCCACAGATTACAGAATGCCTCCAGATGTGCATCGGAAACTACTACTGGTCTTCCAGGGAACGATCAAAGCGTAGACTGTTTGAGACATTACTCCCATGGAGGAAAGTGCACAAGGTGACTGTTGTATTTAATCCCAATGCAATTTCTGTGGTTCATCAACACTCTGATAGTCCACAGACTACAGAATGCTTCCAGATGTGCATCGGAAACTACTACTGGTCTTGAAGGGAACGATCAAAGCGTAGACTGTTGGAGACAATCCTCTGGTGGAGGAAAGTGCGCATGGTGAATTCAATCCCGATGCAATTTCTCTGTTTCATCAACACAATGATAGTCCACAGATTACAGAATGCCACCAGATGTGCATCGGAAACTACTACTGGTATTCCAGGGAACGATCAAAACGTAAATTGTTTGAGACATTACTCACATTGAGGAAAGTGCGCATGGTGACTGTTGTATTCAATCCCGATGCCATTTTTTGTGTTTCATCAATACTCTGATAGTTCACAGATTACAGAATGCCACCAGATGTGCATCGGAAACTACTACTGGTCTTCCATTGAACGATCAAAGCGTGGACTGTTTGCGACATTACTCCGGTGGAGGAAAGTGCGAATGGTGACTGTTGTATTCAAACCCGATGCAATTTCTGTGTTTCATCGACACTCTGATAGTCCACAGATTACAGAATGCCACCAGATGTGCATCGGAAACTAATAGTGGTCTTCCAGGGAACGATCAAAGCGTAGACTGTTTGAGACATTACTCCCGAGGAGGAAGGTGTGCGTGGTGACTGTTGTATTCAATCCCGATGCAATTTCTGTGTTTCATCAACACTCTGATGGTCCACAGATTACAGAATGAGACCAGATGTCCATCGCAAACTATTACTGGTCTTCCAGGGAACGATCAAAGCGTAGACTGCTTGGGACATCACTGGCATGGAGGAAAGTGCGTATGGTGACTTTTGTATTCAATCCCGATGCAATTTCTGTGTTTCATCAACACTCTGATAGTCCACAGATTACACAATGCCTCCAGTTGTGCATCGGAAACTACTTCTGGTCTTCCAGGGAACGATGAAAGCGTAGTCTGTTTGAGACATTACTCCCATGGAGGGAAGTGCGCATGGTGACTGTTATATTTAATCCCGATGGAATTTCTGTGTTTCATCAACAGTCTGATAGTCCACAGATTACAGAATGCCTCAAGATGTGCATTGGAAACTACTACTGGTCTTCCAGAGAACAATCAAAGCGTAGACTGTTTGAGACATTACTCCGGTGGAGGAAAGTGCGCGTGGTGACTGTTGTATTCAATCCCGATGCAATTTCTGTGTTTCATCAACACTCTGATGGTCCACAGATTACAGAATGCCACCAGATGGACATCGGAAATTAATACTGGTCTTCCATGGAACGATCAAGGCGTAGACTGTTTGAGACATTACTCCCATGGAGGAAAGTGCGCATGGTGACTGTTGTATTCATTCGCGATGCAATTCCTGTGTTTCATCGACACTCTGATAGTCCACAGATTACAGAATGCCTCCAGTTGTGCATCGGAAAATACTTCTGGTCTTCCAGGGAACGGTTAAATTGTAGACTGTTGGAGACATTACTGCCTTGGAGGAAAGTGCGCATGGTGACTGTTGTATTCAATTCCGATGGAATATCTGTGTTTCGTCAACAGTCTGATAGTCCACAGATTACAGAATGCCTCCAGATGTGCATCGGAAACTACTACTGGTCTTCCAGGGAACGATCAAAGCGTAGACTGTTTGAGACATTACTCCCATGGAGGAAAGTGCGCATGGTGACTGTTGTATTCCATCCCGATGCAATTTCTGTGTTTCATCAACAGTCTTATAGTCCACAGATTACAGAATGCCTCCAGATGTGCAACGGAAACTACTACTGGTCTTCCAGGGAACGATCAAATCGTAGACTGTTTGAGACATTACTCCCATGGAGGAAATTGCGCATGTTGACTGTTGTATTTAATCCCGATGCATTATCTGTGTTTCATCAACACTCTGATAGTCCACAGATTACAGAATGCCACCAGATGTGCATCGGAAACTACTACTGGTCTTCCAGGGAACGATCAAAGCGTTGACTGTTTACGACATTTCTCCGGTGGAGGAAAGTGCGCATGGTGACTGTTGTATTCAATCCCGATGCAATTTCTGTGTTTCATCAACACTCTGATAGTCCACAGATTACAAAATGCCACCAGATGTGCATCGGAAACTACAACTGGTCTTCCAGAGAACAATCAAAGCGTAGACTGTTTAAGACATTACTCCGGTGGAGGAAAGTGCGCATGGTGAATTCATCCCAATGCAATTTCTGTGTTTCATCAACACTCTGATAGTCCACAGATTACAAAATGCCAAAAGATGTGCATCGGAAACTACTATTGGTCTTCCAGGGAACAATCAAAGCGTAAATTGATTGAGACATTACTCACATTGAGGAAAGGGCGGATGGTGACTGTTGTATTCAATCCCGATGCAATTTCTGTGTTTCATCAACACTATGATAGTCTAAAGATTACAGAATGACACCAGATCTGCATCGGAAACTACTACTGGTCTTCCAGAGAACAATCAAAGCGTAGACTGTTTGAGACATTACTCCCATGGAGGAAAGTGCGCATGGTGACTGTTGTATTCATTCGCGATGCAATTCCTGTGTTTCATCGACACTCTGATAGTCCACAGATTACAAAATGCCTCCAGTTGTGGATCGGAAAATACTTCTGGTCTTCCAGGGAACGGTTAAATTGTAGACTGTTGGAGACATTACTCCCTTGGAGGAAAGTGTGCATGGTGACTGTTGTATTCAATTCCGATGGAATTTCTGTGTTTCGTCAACAGTCTGATAGTCCACAGATTACAGAATGCCTCCAGATGTGCATCGGAAACTACTACTGGTCTTCCAGGGAACGATCAAAGCGTAGACTGTTTGAGACATTACTCCTATGGAGGAAAGTGCGCATGGTGACTGTTGTATTCCATCCCGATGCAATTTCTGTGTTTCATCAACAGTCTTATAGTCCCCAGATTACAGAATGCCTCCAGATGTGCATCGGAAACTACTACTGGTCTTCCAGGGAACGTTCAAATCGTAGACTGTTTGAGACCTTACTCCCATGGAGGAAATTGCGCATGTTGACTGTTGTATTTAATCCCGATGCATTATCTGTGTTTCATCAACACTCTGATAGTCCACAGATTAAAGAATGCCACCAGATGTGCATCGGAAACTCCTACTGGTTTTCCACTGAACGATCAAAGCGTAGACTCTTTGAGACATTACTCCCATGGAGGAAGATGCGCATTGTGACTGTTGTATTCCATCCCGATGCAATTTCTGTGTTTCATCAACACTCTGATAGTCCACAGATTACAGAATGCCACCAGATGTGCATCGGAAACTACTACTGGTCTTCCAGGAACGATCAAATCGTAGACTGTTTGCTGTTTGAGACATTACTCAAATGGAGGAAAGTGCGCATGGTGACTGTTGTACTCAATGCCGATGTAATTTCTGTGTTTCATCAACAGTCTTATAGTCCACAGATTACAGAATGCCTCCAGACGTGCATCGCAAACTACTACTGGTCTTCCAGGGAACGATCAAATCGTAGACTGTTTAAGACATTACTCCCATGGAGGAAAGTGCGCATGGTGAATGTTGTATTCAATCCCGATGGAATTTCTCTGTTTCATCTACAGTCTGATAGTCCACAGATTACAGAATGCCTCCAGGTGTGCATCGGAAACTACTACTGGTCCTCCAGGGAACGATCAAAGCGTAGACTGTTTGAGACATTACTCCCATGGAGGAGAGTGCTCAAGGTGACTGTTGTATTTAATCCCAATGCAATTTCTGTGGTTCATCAACACTCTGATAGTCCACAGACTACAGAATGCCTCCAGATGTGCATCGGAAACTACTACTGGTCTTGAAGGGAACGATAAAAGCGTAGAATGTTTGAGACACTACTCCCATGGAGGAAAGTGCGCATGGCGACTGTTGTATTCAATCCCGATGCAATTTCTGTGTTTCATCAACAGTCTGATAGTCCACAGATTACAGAATGCCTCCAGATGTGCATCGGAAACTACTACTGGTCTTCCAGGGAACGATCAAAGCGTAGACTGTTTGCGACATTACTCCGGTGGAGGAAAGTGCGCATGGTGACTGTTGTATTCAATCCCGATGCAATTTCTGTGTTTCATCAACACTCTGATAGTCCACAGATTACAAAATGCCACCAGATGTGCATCGGAAACTACTACTGGTCTTCCAGAGTACAATCAAAGCGTAGACTGTTTGAGACATTACTCCGGTGGAGGAAAGTGCGCATGGTGAATTCATCCCAATGCAATTTCTGTGTTTCATCAACACTCTGATAGTCCACAGATTACAGAATGCCACCAGATGTGCATCGGAAACTACTATTGGTCTTCCAGGGAACGATCAAAGCGTAAATTGATTGAGACATTACTCACATTGAGGAAATTGCGGATGGTGACTGTTGTATTCAATCCCGATGCAATTTCTGTGTTTCATCAACACTCTGATAGTCTAAAGATTGCAGAATGCCACCAGATCTGCATCGGAAACTACTACTGGTCTTCCAGAGAACAATCAAAGCGTAGACTGTTTGAGACAATCCTCTGGTGGAGGCAAGTGCGCATGGTGAATTCAATCCCGATGCAATTTCTCTGTTTCATCAACACAATGATAGTCCACAGATTACAGAATGCCACCAGATGTGCATCGGAAACTACTACTGGTCTTCCAGGGAACGATCAAAACGTAAATTGTTTGAGACATTACTCACATTGAGGAAAGTGCGCATGGTGACTGTTGTATTCAATCCCGATGCCATTTTTTGTGTTTCATCAATACTCTGATAGTTCACAGATTACAGAATGCCACCAGATGTGCATCGGAAACTACAACTGGTCTTCCAGGGAACGATCAAAGCGTGGACTGTTTGAGACATTACTCCCATGGAGGAAAGGGCGAATGGTGACTGTTGCATTCAAACCCGATGCAATTTCTGTGTTTCATCGACACTCTGATAGTCCACAGATTACAGAATGCCACCAGATGTGCATCGGAAACTACTACTGGTCTTCCAGGGAACGATCAGAGCCTAAACTCTTTGAGACATTGCTCCCATGGAGGAAAGTGCGCATGGTGACTGTTGTATTCAATTCCGATGCAATTTCTGTGTTTCATCAACAGTCTTATAGTTCACAGATTACAGAATGCCTCCAGATGTGCATCAGAAACTACTACTGGTCTTCCAGGGTACGATCAAATCGTAGACTGTTTGAGACATTACTCATGGTGACTGTTGTATTCAATCCCGATGCAATTTCTGTGTTTCATCAACAGTCTGATAGTCCACGGATTACAGAATGCCACCAGATGTGCACCGGAAACTACTACTGGTCTTCCAGGAACGATCAAAGCGTAGACTGTTTGAGAAATTACTCCCATGGAGGAAAGTGCGCATGGTGACTGTTGTATTCAATGCCGATGCAATTTCTGTGTTTCATCAATACTCTGATAGTCCACAGATTGCAGAATGCCACCAGATGTGCATCGGAAACTACTACTGGTATTCCAGAGAACAATCAAAGCGTAGACTGTTTGAGACATTACTCCGGTGGAGGAAAGTGGGCATGGTGAATTTAATACCGATGCAATTTCTATGTTTCATCAACACTCTGATAGTCCACAGATTACAGAATGCCACCAGATGTGCATCAGAAACTACTACTGGTCTTCCAGGGAACGATCAAAACGTAAATTGTTTGAGACATTACTCACATTGAGAAAAGTGCGCATGGTGACAGTTGTATTCAATCCCGATGCAATTTCTGTGATTCATCAATACTCTGATAGTCCACAGATTACAGAATGCCACCAGATGTGCATCGGGAACTACTACTGGTCAGCCAGGGAACGATCAAAGCTTGGACTATTTGAGACGTTACTCCCATGGAGGAAAGTGCGAATGGTGACTGTTGCATTCAATCCCGATGCCATTTCTGTGTTTCATCAACACTCTGATGGTCCACAGATTACAGAATGCCACCAGATGTCCATCGGAAATTAATACTGGTCTTCCATGGAACGATTAAAACGTAGACTGTTTGAGACATTACTCCCATGGAGGAAAGTGCGCATGGTGACTGTTGTATTCATTCCCGATGCAATTTCTGTGTTTCATCAACACTCTGATTGTACACAGATTACAGAATGCCTCCAGTTGTGCATCGGAAACTACTTCTGGTCTTCCAGGGAACATTTAAATCGTAGACTGTTGGAGACGTTACTCCCTTGGAGGAAAGTGCGCATGGTGACTGTTGTATATAATTCCGATGGAATTTCTGTGTTTCATCAACAGTCTGATAGTCCACAGATTACAGAATGCCTCCAGATGTGCATCGGAAACTACTACTGGTCTTCCAGGGAACGATCAACGCGTAGACTGTTTGAGACATTACTCCGGTGGAGGAAAGTGCGCATGGTGACTGTTGTATTCCATCCCGATGCAATTTCTGTGTTTCATCAACAGTCTTATAGTCCACAGATTACAGAATGCCTCCAGGTGTGCATCGGAAACTACTACTGGTCTTCCAGGGAACGATCAAATCGTAGACTGTTTGAGACATTACTCCCATGGAGGAAAGTGCGCATGGTGACTGTTGTATATAATTCCGATGGAATTTCTGTGTTTCATCAACAGTCTGATAGTCCACAGATTACAGAATGCCTCCAGATGTGCATCGGAAACTCCTACTGGTCTTCCAGGGAACGATCAAAGCGTAGACTGTTTGAGACATTACTCCCGTGGAGGAAAGTGTGCGTGGTGACTGTCGTATTTAATCCCGATGCAATTTCTGTGTTTCATCAATACTCTGATGGTCCGCAGATTACAGAATGCCACCAGATGTGCATCGGAAACTAATACTGGTCTAACAGGGAACGATCAAAGTGTAGACTGTTTGAGACATTACTTCCATGGAGGAAAGTGAGCATGGTGACTGTTGTATTCAATGCCGATGCAATTTCTTTGTTTCATTAACACTCTGATAGTCCATAGATTACAGAATGCCACCAGATGTGCATCGGAAACTACTGCTGGTCTTCCAGGGAACGATCACAGCGTAGACTGTTTGAGACATTACTCCCATGGAGGAAACTGCACAAGGTGACTGTTGTATTCAATCCCGATGCAATTTCTGTGTTTCATCAACACTCTGATAGTCCACAGATTACAGAATGCCTATAGATGTGCATCGTAAGCTACCACAGGTTTTCCAGGGAACGATCAAAACGTAGACTGTTTGAAACATTACTCCCATGGAGGAAAGTGCGCATGGTGACTGCTGTATTCAATCCCGATGCAATTTCTGTGTTTAATCAACACTTTGAACGTCAACAGATTACAGAATGCCTCCAGATGTGCATCGGAAACTACTACTGGTCTTCCAGGGAACGATGAAAGCGTAGTCTGTTTGAGACATTGCTCGCCATGGGGGAAAGTGCGCATGGTGACTGTTGTATTTAATCAAAATGCAATTTCTGTGGTTCATCAACACTCTGATTGTCCACAGACCACAGAATGCCTCCAGATGTGCATCGGAAACTACTACAGGTCTTGAAGGGAACGATATAAGCGTAGACTGTTTGAGACACTACTCCCATGGAGGAAAGTGCGCATGGTGACTGTTGTATTCAATCCCGATGCAATTTCTGTGTTTCATCAACTCTCTGATAGTCCACAGATTACAAAATGCCACCAGATGTGCATCGGAAACTACTACTGGTCTTCCAGAGAACAATCAAAGCGTAGACTGTTTGAGACATTACTCCGGTGGAGGTAAGTGCGCATGGTGAATTCATCCCAATGCAATTTCTGTTTTTCATCAACACTCTGATAGTCCACAGATTACAGAATGCCACCAGATGTGCATCGGAAACTAGTATTGGTCTTCCAGGGAACGATCAAAGCGTAAATTGATTGAGACATTACTCACATTGAGGAAAGTGCGGATGGTGACTGTTGTATTCAATCCCGATGCAATTTCTGTGTTTCATCAACACTCTGATAGTCTAAAGATTACAGAATGCCACCAGATGTGCATCGGAAACTACTACTGGTCTTCCAGAGAACAATCAAAGCGTAGACTGTTTGAGACAATCCTCTGGTGGAGGAAAGTGCTCATGGTGAATTCAATCCCGATGCAATTTCTCTGTTTCATCAACACAATGATAGTCCACAGATTACAGAATGCCACCAGATGTGCATCGGAAACTACTACTGGTCTTCCAGGGAACGATCAAAGCGTGGACTGTTTGAGACATTATTCCCATGGAGGAAAGTGCGAATGGTGACTGTTGTATTCAAACCCGATGCAATTTCTGTGTTTCATCGACACTCTGATAGTCCACAGATTACAGAATGCCACCAGATGTGCATCGGAAAGTAATAGTGGTCTTCCAGGGAACGATCAAAGCGTAGACTGTTTGAGACATTACTCCCGAGGAGGAAGATGCGCGTGGTGACTGTTGTATTCAATCCCGATGCAATTTCTGTGTTTCATCAACACTCTGATGGTCCACAGATTACAGAATGAAACCAGATGTCCATCGCAAACTAATACTGGTCTTCCAGGGAACGATCAAATCGTAGACTGTTTGAGACATCACTCCCATGGAGGAAAGTGCGTATGGTGACTTTTGTATTCAATCCCGATGCAATTTCTGTGTTTCATCAACACTCTGATAGTCCACAGATTACAGAATGCCTCCAGTTGTGCATCGGAAACTACTTCTGGTCTTCCTGGGAACGATCAAAGCGTAGACTGTTTGAGACATTACTCCCATGGAGGGAAGTGCGCATGGTGACTGTTGTATTTAATCCCGATGGAATTTCTGTGTTTCATCAACAGTCTGATAGTCCACAGATTACAGAATGCCTCCAGATGTGCTTTGGAAACTACTACTGGTCTTCCAGGGAACGATCAAAGCGTAGACTGTTTGAGACATTACTCCCATGGAGGAAAGTGCGCATGGTGACTGTTGTATTCAATCCCGATGCAATTTCTGTGTTTCATCAACTCTCTGATAGTCCACAGATTACAAAATGCCACCAGATGTGCATTGGAAACTACTACTGGTCTTCCAGAGAACAATCAAAGAGTAGACTGTTTGAGACATTACTCTGGTGGAGGAAGGTGCGCATGGTGAATTCAATCCCGATGCAATTTCTGTGTTTCATCAACACTCTGATAGTCCACAGATTACAGAATGCCACCAGATGTGCATCGGAAACTACTAATTTTCTTCCAGAGAACGATCAAAGCGTAAATTGATTGAGACATTACTCACATTGAGGAAAGTGCGGATGGTGACTGTTGTATTCAATCCCGATGAAATTTCTGTGTTTCATCAACACTCTGATAGTCTAAAGATTACAGAATGCCACCAGATGTTCATCGGAAACTACTACTGGTCTTCCAGAGAACAATCAAAGCGTAGACTGTTTGAGACAATCCTCTGGTGGAGGAAAGTGCTCATGGTGAATTCAATCCCGATGCAATTTCTCTGTTTCATCAACACAATGATAGTCCACAGATTACAGAATGCCACCAGATGTGCATCGGAAACTACTACTGGTCTTCCAGGGAACGATCAAAACGTAAATTGTTTGCGACATTACTCACATTGAGGAAAGTGCGCATGGTGACTGTTGTATTCAACCCCGATGCAATTTCTGTGTTTCATCAACTCTCTGATAGTCCACAGATTACAAAATGCCACCAGATGTGCATTGGAAACTACTTCTGGTCTTCCAGGGAACGATCAAAGCGTAGACTGTTTGAGACATTACTCCGGTGGAGGAAAGTGCGCATGGTGAATTCATCCCAAAGCAATTTCTGTTTTTCATCAACACTCTGATAGTCCACAGATTACAGAATGCCACCAGATGTGCATCGGAAACTAGTATTGGTCTTCCAGGAAACGATCAAAGCGTAAATTGATTGAGACATTACTCACATTGAGGAAAGTGCGGATGGTGACTGTTGTATTCAATCCCGATGCAATTTCTGTGTTTCATCAACACTCTGATAGTCTAAAGATTACAGAATGCCACCAGATGTGCATCGGAAACTACTACTGGTCTTCCAGAGAACAATCAAAGCGTAGACTGTTTGAGACAATCCTCTGGTGGAGGAAAGTGCTCATGGTGAATTCAATCCCGATGCAATTTCTCTGTTTCATCAACACAATGATAGTCCACAGATTACAGAATGCCACCAGATGTGCATCGGAAACTACTACTGGTCTTCCAGGGAACGATCAAAACGTAAGTTGTTTGAGACAATACTCACATTGAGGAAAGTGCGCATGGTGACTGTTGTATTTAATGCCGATGCAATTTCTGTGTTTCATCAACACTCTGATAGTCCACAGATTACAGAATGCCACCAGATGTGCATCGGAAACTACTACTGGTCTTCCAGGGAACGATCAAAGCGTGGACTGTTTGAGACATTACTCCCATGGAGGAAAGTGCGAATGGTGACTGTCTTATTCAAACCCGATGCAATTTCTGTGTTTCATCGACACTCTGATAGTCCAAAGATTACAGAATGCCACCAGATGTGCATCGGAAACTAATAGTGGTCTTCCAGGGAACGATCAAAGCGTAGACTGTTTGAGACATTACTCCCGTGGAGGAAGGTGCGCGTGGTGACTGTTGTATTCAATCCCGATGCAATTTCTGTGTTTCATCAACACTCTGATGGTCCACAGATTACAGAATGAAACCAGATGTCCATCGCAAACTAATACTGGTCTTCCAGGGAACGATCAAATCGTAGACTGTTTGAGACATCACTCCCATGGAGGAAAGTGCGTATGGTGACTTTTGTATTCAAACCCGATGCAATTTCTGTGTTTCATCAACACTCTGATAGTCCACAGATTACAGAATGCCTCCACTTGTGCGTCGGAAACTACTTCTGGTCTTCCTGGGAACGATCAAAGCGTAGACTGTTTGAGACATTACTCCCATGGAGCGAAGTGCGCATGGTGACTGTTGTATTTAAGCCGATGGAATTTCTGTGTTTCATCAACAGTCTGATAGTCCACAGATTACAGAATGCCTCCAGATGTGCTTTGGAAACTACTACTGGTCTTCCAGGGAACGATCAAAGCGTAGACTGTTTGAGACATTACTCCCATGGAGGAAAGTGCGCATGGTGACTGTTGTATTCAATCCCGATGCAATTTCTGTGTTTCATCAACAGTCTGATAGTCCACAGATTACAGAATGCCTCCAGATGTGCATCGGAAACTACTACTGGTCTTCCAGGGAACGATCAAACCGTAGACTGTTTGAGACATTATTCCCATGGAGGAAAGTGCGGATGGTGACTGTTGTATTCAATCCAAATGCAATTTCTGTGTTTCATTAACACTCTGATAGTCCACACATTACAGAATGCCACCAGATGTGCACCGGAAACTACTACTGGTCTTCCAGGAACAATCAGAGCGTAGGCTGTTTGAGACATTAGTCCCATGGAGGAAAGTGCGCATGGTGACTGTTGTATTTAATGCCAATGCAATTTCTGTGTTTCATCAACACTCTGATAGTCCACAGATTACAGAATGCCACCAGATGTGCATCGGAAACTACTACTGGTCTTAAAGGGAACGATCAAAGGGTAGACTGTTTGAGACATTTCTCCGGTGGAGGAAAGTGCGCATGGTGACTGTTGTATTCCATTCCGATGCCATATCTGTGTTTCATCAACTCTCTGATAGTCCACAGATTACAAAATGCCAACAGATGTGCATTGGAAACTACTACTGGTCTTGCAGAGAACAATCAAAGCGTAGACTGTTTGAGACATTACTCTGGTGGAGGAAGGTGCGCATGGTGAATTAATCCCGATGCAATTTCTGTGTTTCATCAACACTCTGATACTCCACAGATTACAGAATGCCACCAGATGTGCATCGGAAACTACTATTGGTCTTCCAGAGAACGATCAAAGCGTAAATTGATTGAGACATTACTCACATTGAGGAAAGTGCGGATGGTGACAGTTGTATTCAATCCCGATGAAATTTCTGTGTTTCATCAACACTCTGATAGTCTAAAGATTACAGAATGCCACCAGATGTGCATTGGAAACTACTACTGGTCTTCCAGAGAACAATCAAAGCGTAGACTGTTTGAGACAATCCTCTGGTGGAGGAAAGTGCTCATGGTGAATTCAATCCTGATGCAATTTCTCTGTTTCATCAACACAATGATAGTCCACAGATTACAGAATGCCACCAGACGTGCATCTGAAACTACTACTGGTCTTCCAGGGAACGATCAAAGCGTAGACTGTTTGAGACATTATTCCCGTGGAGGAAAGTGCGCATGGTGACTGTTGTATTCAATCCCGATGCAATTTCTGTGTTTCATCAACACTCTCATAGTCCACGGATTACAGAATGCCACCAGATGTGCACCGGAAACTACTACTGGTCTTCCAGGAACGATCAAAGCGTAGACTGTTTGAGAAATTACTCGGATGGAGGAAAGTGCGCATTGTGACTGTTGTATTCAATGCCGATGCAATTTCTGTGTTTCATCAATACTCTGATAGTCCACAGATTGCAGAATGCCACCAGATGTGCATCGGAAACTACTACTGGTCTTCCAGGGAACGATCAAAGCGTAGACTGTTTGAGACATTACTCCCGTGGAGGAAAGTGCGCATGGTGACTGTTGTATTCAATCCCGATTCAAATTCTGTGTTTCATCAACACTCCGATAGTCCACAGATTACAGAATGCAACAAGATGTGCAACGGAAACTACTACTGGTATTCCAGAGAACAATCAAAGCGTAGACTGTTTGAGACATTACTCCAGTGGAGGAAAGTGGGCATGGTGAATTCAATCCCGATGCAATTTCTATGTTTCATCAATACTCTGATAGTCCACAGATTACAGAATGCCACCAGCTGTGCATCGGAAACTACTACTGGTCTGCCAGGGAACGATCAAAGCGTGGACTATTTGAGACATTACTCCCATATAAGAAAGTGCGAATGGTGACTGTTGTATTCAATCCCGATGCAATTTCTGTGTTTCATCAACAGTCTTATAGTCCACAGATTACAGAATGCCTCCTGATGTGCATCGGAAACTACTACTGGTCTTCCAGGGAACGATCAAATCGTAGACTGTTTGAGACATTACTCCCATGGAGGAAAGTGCGCATGTTGACTGTTGTATTTAATCCCGATGCATTATCTGTGTTTCATCAACACTCTGATAGACCACAGATTACAGAATGCCACCAGATGTGCATCGGAAACTCCTACTGGTTTTCCACTGAACGATCAAAGCGTAGACTGTTTCAGGCATTACTCCCATGGAGGAAAGTGCGGATAGTGACTGTTATATTCAATCCCGATGCAATTTCTGTGTTTCATCAACACTCTGATAGTCCACAGATTACAGAATGCCACCAGATGTGAATCGGAAACTACTACTGGTCTTCCAGGAACGATGAAATCGTAGACTGTTTGAGACATTACTCCCATGGAGGAAAGTGCGCATGGTGACTGTTGTATTCAATGCCGATGCAATTTCTGTGTTTCATCAACAGTCTTATAGTCCACAGATTACAGAATGCCTACAGATGTGCATCGCCTACTACTACTGGTCTCCCAGGGAACGATCAAATCGTAGACTGTTTGAGACATTTCTCCGGTGGAGGAAAGTGCGCATGGTGAATTTTGTATTCAATCCCGATGGGATTTCTCTGTTTCATCAACAGTCTGATAGTCCACAGATTACAGAATGCCTCCAGATGTGCATCGGAAACTACTACTGGTCTTCCAGGGAACGATCAAAGCGTAGACTGTTTGAGACATTACTCCCATGGAGGAAAGTGCACAAGGTGACTGTTGTATTTAATCCCAATGCAATTTCTGTGGTTCATCAACACTCTGATAGTCCACAGACTACAGAATGCTTCCAGATGTGCATCGGAAACTACTACTGGTCTTGAAGGGAACGATCAAAGCGTAGACTGTTGGAGACAATCCTCTGGTGGAGGAAAGTGCGCATGGTGAATTCAATCCCGATGCAATTTCTCTGTTTCATCAACACAATGATAGTCCACAGATTACAGAATGCCACCAGATGTGCATCGGAAACTACTACTGGTATTCCAGGGAACGATCAAAACGTAAATTGTTTGAGACATTACTCACATTGAGGAAAGTGCGCATGGTGACTGTTGTATTCAATCCCGATGCCATTTTTTGTGTTTCATCAATACTCTGATAGTTCACAGATTACAGAATGCCACCAGATGTGCATCGGAAACTACTACTGGTCTTCCATTGAACGATCAAAGCGTGGACTGTTTGCGACATTACTCCGGTGGAGGAAAGTGCGAATGGTGACTGTTGTATTCAAACCCGATGCAATTTCTGTGTTTCATCGACACTCTGATAGTCCACAGATTACAGAATGCCACCAGATGTGCATCGGAAACTAATAGTGGTCTTCCAGGGAACGATCAAAGCGTAGACTGTTTGAGACATTACTCCCGAGGAGGAAGGTGTGCGTGGTGACTGTTGTATTCAATCCCGATGCAATTTCTGTGTTTCATCAACACTCTGATGGTCCACAGATTACAGAATGAGACCAGATGTCCATCGCAAACTATTACTGGTCTTCCAGGGAACGATCAAAGCGTAGACTGCTTGGGACATCACTGGCATGGAGGAAAGTGCGTATGGTGACTTTTGTATTCAATCCCGATGCAATTTCTGTGTTTCATCAACACTCTGATAGTCCACAGATTACACAATGCCTCCAGTTGTGCATCGGAAACTACTTCTGGTCTTCCAGGGAACGATGAAAGCGTAGTCTGTTTGAGACATTACTCCCATGGAGGGAAGTGCGCATGGTGACTGTTATATTTAATCCCGATGGAATTTCTGTGTTTCATCAACAGTCTGATAGTCCACAGATTACAGAATGCCTCAAGATGTGCATTGGAAACTACTACTGGTCTTCCAGAGAACAATCAAAGCGTAGACTGTTTGAGACATTACTCCGGTGGAGGAAAGTGCGCGTGGTGACTGTTGTATTCAATCCCGATGCAATTTCTGTGTTTCATCAACACTCTGATGGTCCACAGATTACAGAATGCCACCAGATGGACATCGGAAATTAATACTGGTCTTCCATGGAACGATCAAGGCGTAGACTGTTTGAGACATTACTCCCATGGAGGAAAGTGCGCATGGTGACTGTTGTATTCATTCGCGATGCAATTCCTGTGTTTCATCGACACTCTGATAGTCCACAGATTACAGAATGCCTCCAGTTGTGCATCGGAAAATACTTCTGGTCTTCCAGGGAACGGTTAAATTGTAGACTGTTGGAGACATTACTGCCTTGGAGGAAAGTGCGCATGGTGACTGTTGTATTCAATTCCGATGGAATATCTGTGTTTCGTCAACAGTCTGATAGTCCACAGATTACAGAATGCCTCCAGATGTGCATCGGAAACTACTACTGGTCTTCCAGGGAACGATCAAAGCGTAGACTGTTTGAGACATTACTCCCATGGAGGAAAGTGCGCATGGTGACTGTTGTATTCCATCCCGATGCAATTTCTGTGTTTCATCAACAGTCTTATAGTCCACAGATTACAGAATGCCTCCAGATGTGCAACGGAAACTACTACTGGTCTTCCAGGGAACGATCAAATCGTAGACTGTTTGAGACATTACTCCCATGGAGGAAATTGCGCATGTTGACTGTTGTATTTAATCCCGATGCATTATCTGTGTTTCATCAACACTCTGATAGTCCACAGATTACAGAATGCCACCAGATGTGCATCGGAAACTACTACTGGTCTTCCAGGGAACGATCAAAGCGTTGACTGTTTACGACATTTCTCCGGTGGAGGAAAGTGCGCATGGTGACTGTTGTATTCAATCCCGATGCAATTTCTGTGTTTCATCAACACTCTGATAGTCCACAGATTACAAAATGCCACCAGATGTGCATCGGAAACTACAACTGGTCTTCCAGAGAACAATCAAAGCGTAGACTGTTTAAGACATTACTCCGGTGGAGGAAAGTGCGCATGGTGAATTCATCCCAATGCAATTTCTGTGTTTCATCAACACTCTGATAGTCCACAGATTACAAAATGCCAAAAGATGTGCATCGGAAACTACTATTGGTCTTCCAGGGAACAATCAAAGCGTAAATTGATTGAGACATTACTCACATTGAGGAAAGGGCGGATGGTGACTGTTGTATTCAATCCCGATGCAATTTCTGTGTTTCATCAACACTATGATAGTCTAAAGATTACAGAATGACACCAGATCTGCATCGGAAACTACTACTGGTCTTCCAGAGAACAATCAAAGCGTAGACTGTTTGAGACATTACTCCCATGGAGGAAAGTGCGCATGGTGACTGTTGTATTCATTCGCGATGCAATTCCTGTGTTTCATCGACACTCTGATAGTCCACAGATTACAAAATGCCTCCAGTTGTGGATCGGAAAATACTTCTGGTCTTCCAGGGAACGGTTAAATTGTAGACTGTTGGAGACATTACTCCCTTGGAGGAAAGTGTGCATGGTGACTGTTGTATTCAATTCCGATGGAATTTCTGTGTTTCGTCAACAGTCTGATAGTCCACAGATTACAGAATGCCTCCAGATGTGCATCGGAAACTACTACTGGTCTTCCAGGGAACGATCAAAGCGTAGACTGTTTGAGACATTACTCCTATGGAGGAAAGTGCGCATGGTGACTGTTGTATTCCATCCCGATGCAATTTCTGTGTTTCATCAACAGTCTTATAGTCCCCAGATTACAGAATGCCTCCAGATGTGCATCGGAAACTACTACTGGTCTTCCAGGGAACGTTCAAATCGTAGACTGTTTGAGACCTTACTCCCATGGAGGAAATTGCGCATGTTGACTGTTGTATTTAATCCCGATGCATTATCTGTGTTTCATCAACACTCTGATAGACCACAGATTAAAGAATGCCACCAGATGTGCATCGGAAACTCCTACTGGTTTTCCACTGAACGATCAAAGCGTAGACTCTTTGAGACATTACTCCCATGGAGGAAGATGCGCATTGTGACTGTTGTATTCCATCCCGATGCAATTTCTGTGTTTCATCAACACTCTGATAGTCCACAGATTACAGAATGCCACCAGATGTGCATCGGAAACTACTACTGGTCTTCCAGGAACGATCAAATCGTAGACTGTTTGCTGTTTGAGACATTACTCAAATGGAGGAAAGTGCGCATGGTGACTGTTGTACTCAATGCCGATGTAATTTCTGTGTTTCATCAACAGTCTTATAGTCCACAGATTACAGAATGCCTCCAGACGTGCATCGCAAACTACTACTGGTCTTCCAGGGAACGATCAAATCGTAGACTGTTTAAGACATTACTCCCATGGAGGAAAGTGCGCATGGTGAATGTTGTATTCAATCCCGATGGAATTTCTCTGTTTCATCTACAGTCTGATAGTCCACAGATTACAGAATGCCTCCAGGTGTGCATCGGAAACTACTACTGGTCCTCCAGGGAACGATCAAAGCGTAGACTGTTTGAGACATTACTCCCATGGAGGAGAGTGCTCAAGGTGACTGTTGTATTTAATCCCAATGCAATTTCTGTGGTTCATCAACACTCTGATAGTCCACAGACTACAGAATGCCTCCAGATGTGCATCGGAAACTACTACTGGTCTTGAAGGGAACGATAAAAGCGTAGACTGTTTGAGACACTACTCCCATGGAGGAAAGTGCGCATGGCGACTGTTGTATTCAATCCCGATGCAATTTCTGTGTTTCATCAACAGTCTGATAGTCCACAGATTACAGAATGCCTCCAGATGTGCATCGGAAACTACTACTGGTCTTCCAGGGAACGATCAAAGCGTAGACTGTTTGCGACATTACTCCGGTGGAGGAAAGTGCGCATGGTGACTGTTGTATTCAATCCCGATGCAATTTCTGTGTTTCATCAACACTCTGATAGTCCACAGATTACAAAATGCCACCAGATGTGCATCGGAAACTACTACTGGTCTTCCAGAGTACAATCAAAGCGTAGACTGTTTGAGACATTACTCCGGTGGAGGAAAGTGCGCATGGTGAATTCATCCCAATGCAATTTCTGTGTTTCATCAACACTCTGATAGTCCACAGATTACAGAATGCCACCAGATGTGCATCGGAAACTACTATTGGTCTTCCAGGGAACGATCAAAGCGTAAATTGATTGAGACATTACTCACATTGAGGAAATTGCGGATGGTGACTGTTGTATTCAATCCCGATGCAATTTCTGTGTTTCATCAACACTCTGATAGTCTAAAGATTGCAGAATGCCACCAGATCTGCATCGGAAACTACTACTGGTCTTCCAGAGAACAATCAAAGCGTAGACTGTTTGAGACAATCCTCTGGTGGAGGCAAGTGCGCATGGTGAATTCAATCCCGATGCAATTTCTCTGTTTCATCAACACAATGATAGTCCACAGATTACAGAATGCCACCAGATGTGCATCGGAAACTACTACTGGTCTTCCAGGGAACGATCAAAACGTAAATTGTTTGAGACATTACTCACATTGAGGAAAGTGCGCATGGTGACTGTTGTATTCAATCCCGATGCCATTTTTTGTGTTTCATCAATACTCTGATAGTTCACAGATTACAGAATGCCACCAGATGTGCATCGGAAACTACAACTGGTCTTCCAGGGAACGATCAAAGCGTGGACTGTTTGAGACATTACTCCCATGGAGGAAAGGGCGAATGGTGACTGTTGCATTCAAACCCGATGCAATTTCTGTGTTTCATCGACACTCTGATAGTCCACAGATTACAGAATGCCACCAGATGTGCATCGGAAACTACTACTGGTCTTCCAGGGAACGATCAGAGCCTAAACTCTTTGAGACATTGCTCCCATGGAGGAAAGTGCGCATGGTGACTGTTGTATTCAATTCCGATGCAATTTCTGTGTTTCATCAACAGTCTTATAGTTCACAGATTACAGAATGCCTCCAGATGTGCATCAGAAACTACTACTGGTCTTCCAGGGTACGATCAAATCGTAGACTGTTTGAGACATTACTCATGGTGACTGTTGTATTCAATCCCGATGCAATTTCTGTGTTTCATCAACAGTCTGATAGTCCACGGATTACAGAATGCCACCAGATGTGCACCGGAAACTACTACTGGTCTTCCAGGAACGATCAAAGCGTAGACTGTTTGAGAAATTACTCCCATGGAGGAAAGTGCGCATGGTGACTGTTGTATTCAATGCCGATGCAATTTCTGTGTTTCATCAATACTCTGATAGTCCACAGATTGCAGAATGCCACCAGATGTGCATCGGAAACTACTACTGGTATTCCAGAGAACAATCAAAGCGTAGACTGTTTGAGACATTACTCCGGTGGAGGAAAGTGGGCATGGTGAATTTAATACCGATGCAATTTCTATGTTTCATCAACACTCTGATAGTCCACAGATTACAGAATGCCACCAGATGTGCATCAGAAACTACTACTGGTCTTCCAGGGAACGATCAAAACGTAAATTGTTTGAGACATTACTCACATTGAGAAAAGTGCGCATGGTGACAGTTGTATTCAATCCCGATGCAATTTCTGTGTTTCATCAATACTCTGATAGTCCACAGATTACAGAATGCCACCAGATGTGCATCGGGAACTACTACTGGTCAGCCAGGGAACGATCAAAGCTTGGACTATTTGAGACGTTACTCCCATGGAGGAAAGTGCGAATGGTGACTGTTGCATTCAATCCCGATGCCATTTCTGTGTTTCATCAACACTCTGATGGTCCACAGATTACAGAATGCCACCAGATGTCCATCGGAAATTAATACTGGTCTTCCATGGAACGATTAAAGCGTAGACTGTTTGAGACATTACTCCCATGGAGGAAAGTGCGCATGGTGACTGTTGTATTCATTCCCGATGCAATTTCTGTGTTTCATCAACACTCTGATTGTACACAGATTACAGAATGCCTCCAGTTGTGCATCGGAAACTACTTCTGGTCTTCCAGGGAACATTTAAATCGTAGACTGTTGGAGACGTTACTCCCTTGGAGGAAAGTGCGCATGGTGACTGTTGTATATAACTCCGATGGAATTTCTGTGTTTCATCAACAGTCTGATAGTCCACAGATTACAGAATGCCTCCAGATGTGCATCGGAAACTACTACTGGTCTTCCAGGGAACGATCAAAGCGTAGACTGTTTGAGACATTACTCCGGTGGAGGAAAGTGCGCATGGTGACTGTTGTATTCCATCCCGATGCAATTTCTGTGTTTCATCAACAGTCTTATAGTCCACAGATTACAGAATGCCTCCAGGTGTGCATCGGAAACTACTACTGGTCTACCAGGGAACGATCAAATCGTAGACTGTTTGAGACATTACTCCCATGGAGGAAAGTGCGCATGGTGACTGTTGTATATAATTCCGATGGAATTTCTGTGTTTCATCAACAGTCTGATAGTCCACAGATTACAGAATGCCTCCAGATGTGCATCGGAAACTCCTACTGGTCTTCCAGGGAACGATCAAAGCGTAGACTGTTTGAGACATTACTCCCGTGGAGGAAAGTGTGCGTGGTGACTGTCGTATTTAATCCCGATGCAATTTCTGTGTTTCATCAATACTCTGATGGTCCGCAGATTACAGAATGCCACCAGATGTGCATCGGAAACTAATACTGGTCTAACAGGGAACGATCAAAGTGTAGACTGTTTGAGACATTACTTCCATGGAGGAAAGTGAGCATGGTGACTGTTGTATTCAATGCCGATGCAATTTCTTTGTTTCATTAACACTCTGATAGTCCATAGATTACAGAATGCCACCAGATGTGCATCGGAAACTACTGCTGGTCTTCCAGGGAACGATCACAGCGTAGACTGTTTGAGACATTACTCCCATGGAGGAAACTGCACAAGGTGACTGTTGTATTCAATCCCGATGCAATTTCTGTGTTTCATCAACACTCTGATAGTCCACAGATTACAGAATGCCTATAGATGTGCATCGTAAGCTACCACAGGTTTTCCAGGGAACGATCAAAACGTAGACTGTTTGAAACATTACTCCCATGGAGGAAAGTGCGCATGGTGACTGCTGTATTCAATCCCGATGCAATTTCTGTGTTTAATCAACACTTTGAACGTCAACAGATTACAGAATGCCTCCAGATGTGCATCGGAAACTACTACTGGTCTTCCAGGGAACGATGAAAGCGTAGTCTGTTTGAGACATTGCTCGCCATGGGGGAAAGTGCGCATGGTGACTGTTGTATTTAATCAAAATGCAATTTCTGTGGTTCATCAACACTCTGATTGTCCACAGACCACAGAATGCCTCCAGATGTGCATCGGAAACTACTACAGGTCTTGAAGGGAACGATATAAGCGTAGACTGTTTGAGACACTACTCCCATGGAGGAAAGTGCGCATGGTGACTGTTGTATTCAATCCCGATGCAATTTCTGTGTTTCATCAACTCTCTGATAGTCCACAGATTACAAAATGCCACCAGATGTGCATCGGAAACTACTACTGGTCTTCCAGAGAACAATCAAAGCGTAGACTGTTTGAGACATTACTCCGGTGGAGGAAAGTGCGCATGGTGAATTCATCCCAATGCAATTTCTGTTTTTCATCAACACTCTGATAGTCCACAGATTACAGAATGCCACCAGATGTGCATCGGAAACTAGTATTGGTCTTCCAGGGAACGATCAAAGCGTAAATTGATTGAGACATTACTCACATTGAGGAAAGTGCGGATGGTGACTGTTGTATTCAATCCCGATGCAATTTCTGTGTTTCATCAACACTCTGATAGTCTAAAGATTACAGAATGCCACCAGATGTGCATCGGAAACTACTACTGGTCTTCCAGAGAACAATCAAAGCGTAGACTGTTTGAGACAAACCTCTGGTGGAGGAAAGTGCTCATGGTGAATTCAATCCCGATGCAATTTCTCTGTTTCATCAACACAATGATAGTCCACAGATTACAGAATGCCACCAGATGTGCATCGGAAACTACTACTGGTCTTCCAGGGAACGATCAAAGCTTGGACTGTTTGAGACATTATTCCCATGGAGGAAAGTGCGAATGGTGACTGTTGTATTCAAACCCGATGCAATTTCTGTGTTTCATCGACACTCTGATAGTCCACAGATTACAGAATGCCACCAGATGTGCATCGGAAAGTAATAGTGGTCTTCCAGGGAACGATCAAAGCGTAGACTGTTTGAGACATTACTCCCGAGGAGGAAGATGCGCGTGGTGACTGTTGTATTCAATCCCGATGCAATTTCTGTGTTTCATCAACACTCTGATGGTCCACAGATTACAGAATGAAACCAGATGTCCATCGCAAACTAATACTGGTCTTCCAGGGAACGATCAAATCGTAGACTGTTTGAGACATCACTCCCATGGAGGAAAGTGCGTATGGTGACTTTTGTATTCAATCCCGATGCAATTTCTGTGTTTCATCAACACTCTGATAGTCCACAGATTACAGAATGCCTCCAGTTGTGCATCGGAAACTACTTCTGGTCTTCCTGGGAACGATCAAAGCGTAGACTGTTTGAGACATTACTCCCATGGAGGGAAGTGCGCATGGTGACTGTTGTATTTAATCCCGATGGAATTTCTGTGTTTCATCAACAGTCTGATAGTCCACAGATTACAGAATGCCTCCAGATGTGCTTTGGAAACTACTACTGGTCTTCCAGGGAACGATCAAAGCGTAGACTGTTTGAGACATTACTCCCATGGAGGAAAGTGCGCATGGTGACTGTTGTATTCAATCCCGATGCAATTTCTGTGTTTCATCAACTCTCTGATAGTCCACAGATTACAAAATGCCACCAGATGTGCATTGGAAACTACTACTGGTCTTCCAGAGAACAATCAAAGAGTAGACTGTTTGAGACATTACTCTGGTGGAGGAAGGTGCGCATGGTGAATTCAATCCCGATGCAATTTCTGTGTTTCATCAACACTCTGATAGTCCACAGATTACAGAATGCCACCAGATGTGCATCGGAAACTACTAATTTTCTTCCAGAGAACGATCAAAGCGTAAATTGATTGAGACATTACTCACATTGAGGAAAGTGCGGATGGTGACTGTTGTATTCAATCCCGATGAAATTTCTGTGTTTCATCAACACTCTGATAGTCTAAAGATTACAGAATGCCACCAGATGTTCATCGGAAACTACTACTGGTCTTCCAGAGAACAATCAAAGCGTAGACTGTTTGAGACAATCCTCTGGTGGAGGAAAGTGCTCATGGTGAATTCAATCCCGATGCAATTTCTCTGTTTCATCAACACAATGATAGTCCACAGATTACAGAATGCCACCAGATGTGCATCGGAAACTACTACTGGTCTTCCAGGGAACGATCAAAACGTAAATTGTTTGCGACATTACTCACGTTGAGGAAAGTGCGCATGGTGACTGTTGTATTCAACCCCGATGCAATTTCTGTGTTTCATCAACTCTCTGATAGTCCACAGATTACAAAATGCCACCAGATGTGCATTGGAAACTACTTCTGGTCTTCCAGGGAACGATCAAAGCGTAGACTGTTTGAGACATTACTCCGGTGGAGGAAAGTGCGCATGGTGAATTCATCCCAAAGCAATTTCTGTTTTTCATCAACACTCTGATAGTCCACAGATTACAGAATGCCACCAGATGTGCATCGGAAACTAGTATTGGTCTTCCAGGAAACGATCAAAGCGTAAATTGATTGAGACATTACTCACATTGAGGAAAGTGCGGATGGTGACTGTTGTATTCAATCCCGATGCAATTTCTGTGTTTCATCAACACTCTGATAGTCTAAAGATTACAGAATGCCACCAGATGTGCATCGGAAACTACTACTGGTCTTCCAGAGAACAATCAAAGCGTAGACTGTTTGAGACAATCCTCTGGTGGAGGAAAGTGCTCATGGTGAATTCAATCCCGATGCAATTTCTCTGTTTCATCAACACAATGATAGTCCACAGATTACAGAATGCCACCAGATGTGCATCGGAAACTACTACTGGTCTTCCAGGGAACGATCAAAACGTAAGTTGTTTGAGACAATACTCACATTGAGGAAAGTGCGCATGGTGACTGTTGTATTTAATGCCGATGCAATTTCTGTGTTTCATCAACACTCTGATAGTCCACAGATTACAGAATGCCACCAGATGTGCATCGGAAACTACTACTGGTCTTCCAGGGAACGATCAAAGCGTGGACTGTTTGAGACATTACTCCCATGGAGGAAAGTGCGAATGGTGACTGTCTTATTCAAACCCGATGCAATTTCTGTGTTTCATCGACACTCTGATAGTCCAAAGATTACAGAATGCCACCAGATGTGCATCGGAAACTAATAGTGGTCTTCCAGGGAACGATCAAAGCGTAGACTGTTTGAGACATTACTCCCGAGGAGGAAGGTGCGCGTGGTGACTGTTGTATTCAATCCCGATGCAATTTCTGTGTTTCATCAACACTCTGATGGTCCACAGATTACAGAATGAAACCAGATGTCCATCGCAAACTAATACTGGTCTTCCAGGGAACGATCAAATCGTAGACTGTTTGAGACATCACTCCCATGGAGGAAAGTGCGTATGGTGACTTTTGTATTCAAACCCGATGCAATTTCTGTGTTTCATCAACACTCTGATAGTCCACAGATTACAGAATGCCTCCACTTGTGCGTCGGAAACTACTTCCGGTCTTCCTGGGAACGATCAAAGCGTAGACTGTTTGAGACATTACTCCCATGGAGCGAAGTGCGCATGGTGACTGTTGTATTTAAGCCGATGGAATTTCTGTGTTTCATCAACAGTCTGATAGTCCACAGATTACAGAATGCCTCCAGATGTGCTTTGGAAACTACTACTGGTCTTCCAGGGAACGATCAAAGCGTAGACTGTTTGAGACATTACTCCCATGGAGGAAAGTGCGCATGGTGACTGTTGTATTCAATCCCGATGCAATTTCTGTGTTTTATCAACAGTCTGATAGTCCACAGATTACAGAATGCCTCCAGATGTGCATCGGAAACTACTACTGGTCTTCCAGGGAACGATCAAACCGTAGACTGTTTGAGACATTATTCCCATGGAGGAAAGTGCGGATGGTGACTGTTGTATTCAATCCAAATGCAATTTCTGTGTTTCATTAACACTCTGATAGTCCACACATTACAGAATGCCACCAGATGTGCACCGGAAACTACTACTGGTCTTCCAGGAACAATCAGAGCGTAGGCTGTTTGAGACATTAGTCCCATGGAGGAAAGTGCGCATGGTGACTGTTGTATTTAATGCCAATGCAATTTCTGTGTTTCATCAACACTCTGATAGTCCACAGATTACAGAATGCCACCAGATGTGCATCGGAAACTACTACTGGTCTTAAAGGGAACGATCAAAGGGTAGACTGTTTGAGACATTTCTCCGGTGGAGGAAAGTGTGCATGGTGACTGTTGTATTCCATCCCGATGCCATATCTGTGTTTCATCAACTCTCTGATAGTCCACAGATTACAAAATGCCAACAGATGTGCATTGGAAACTACTACTGGTCTTGCAGAGAACAATCAAAGCGTAGACTGTTTGAGACATTACTCTGGTGGAGGAAGGTGCGCATGGTGAATTAATCCCGATGCAATTTCTGTGTTTCATCAACACTCTGATACTCCACAGATTACAGAATGCCACCAGATGTGCATCGGAAACTACTATTGGTCTTCCAGAGAACGATCAAAGCGTAAATTGATTGAGACATTACTCACATTGAGGAAAGTGCGGATGGTGACAGTTGTATTCAATCCCGATGAAATTTCTGTGTTTCATCAACACTCTGATAGTCTAAAGATTACAGAATGCCACCAGATGTGCATTGGAAACTACTACTGGTCTTCCAGAGAACAATCAAAGCGTAGACTGTTTGAGACAATCCTCTGGTGGAGGAAAGTGCTCATGGTGAATTCAATCCTGATGCAATTTCTCTGTTTCATCAACACAATGATAGTCCACAGATTACAGAATGCCACCAGATGTGCATCGGAAACTACTACTGGTCTTCCAGGGAACGATCAAAACGTAAATTGTTTGAGACATTACTCACATTGAGGAAAGTGCGCATGGTGACTGTTGTATTCAATCCCGATGAAATTTCTGTGTTTCTTCAACACTCTGATAGTCTAAAGATTACAGAATGCCACCAGATGTGCATCGGAAACTACTACTGGTCTTCCAGAGAACAATCAAAGCGTAGACTGTTTGAGACAATCCTCTGGTGGAGGAAAGTGCTCATGGTGAATTCAATCCCGATGCAATTTCTCTGTTTCATCAACACAATGATAGTCCACAGATTACAGAATGCCACCAGATGTGCATCGGAAACTACTACTGGTCTTCCAGGGAACGATCAAAACGTAAATTGTTTGAGACATTACTCACATTGAGGAAAGTGCGCATGGTGACTGTTGTATTCAATCCCGATGCCATTTTTTGTGTTTCATCAATACTCTGATAGTCCACAGATTACAGAATGCCACCAGATGTGCATCGGAAACTACTACTGGTCTTCCAGGGAACGATCAAAGCGTGGAATGTTTGAGACATTACTCCCATGGAGGAAAGTGCGAATGGTGACTGTTGTATTCAAACCCAATGCAATTTCTGTGTTTCATCGCCACTCTGATAGTCCACAGATTACAGAATGCCACCAGATGTGCATCGGAAACTAATAGTGGTCTTTCAGGGAACGATCAAAGCGTAGTCTGTTTGAGACATTACTCCCGAGGAGGAAGGTGCGCGTGGTGTCTGTTGTATTCAATCCCGATGCAATTTCTGTGTTTCATCAACACTCTGATGGTCCACAGATTACAGAATGAAACCAGATGTCCATCGCAAACTAATACTGGTCTTCCAGGGAACGATCAAAGCGTAGACTGTTTGAGACATCACACCCATGGAGGAGAGTGCGTATGGTGACTTTTGTATTCAATCCCGATGCAATTTCTGTGTTTCATGAACACTCTGATAGTCCACAGATTACAGAATGCCTCCAGTTGTGCATCGGAAACTACTTCTGGTCTTCCAGGGAACGATCCAAGCGTAGACTGTTTGAGACATTACTCCGGTGGAGGAAAGTGCTCATGGTGAATTCAATCCCGATGCAATTTCTCTGTTTCATCAACACAATGATAGTCCACAGATTACAGAATGCCACCAGATGTGCATCGGAAACTACTACTGGTCTTCCAGGGAACGATCAAAGCGTAAATTGATAGAGACATTACTCACATTGAGGAAAGTGCTGATGGTGACTATTGTATTCAATCCCGATGCAATTTCTGTGTTTCATCAACACTCTGATAGTCTAAAGATTACAGAATGCCACCAGATGTGCATCGGAAACTACTACTGGTCTTCCAGAGAACAATCAAAGCGTAGACTGTTTGAGACAATCCTCTGGTGGAGGAAAGTGCTAATGGTGAATTCAATCCCGATGCAATTTCTCTGTTTCATCAACACAATGATAGTCCACAGATTACAGAATGCCACCAGATGTGCATCGGAAACTACTACTGGTCTTCCAGGGAACGATCAAAACGTAAGTTGTTTGAGACAATACTCACATTGAGGAAAGTGCGCATGGTGACTGTTGTATTTAATGCCGATGCAATTTCTGTGTTTCATCAACACTCTGATAGTCCACAGATTACAGAATGCCACCAGATGTGCATCGGAAACTACTACTGGTCTTCCCGGGAACGATCAAAGCGTGGACTGTTTGAGACATTACTCCCATGGAGGAAAGTGCGAATGGTGACTGTTTTATTCAAACCCGATGCAATTTCTGTGTTTCATCGACACTCTGATAGTCCACAGATTACAGAATGCCACCAGATGTGCATCGGAAACTAATAGTGGTCTTCCAGGGAACGATCAAAGCGTAGACTGTTTGAGACATTACTCCCGAGGAGGAAGGTGCGCGTGGTGACTGTTGTATTCAATCCCGATGCAATTTCTGTGTTTCATCAACACTCTGATGGTCCACAGATTACAGAATGAAACCAGATGTCCATCGCAAACTAATACTGGTCTTCCAGGGAACGATCAAATCGTAGACTGTTTGAGACATCACTCCCATGGAGGAAAGTGCGTATGGTGACTTTTGTATTCAAACCCGATGCAATTTCTGTGTTTCATCAACACTCTGATAGTCCACAGATTACAGAATGCCTCCACTTGTGCATCGGAAACTACTTCTGGTCTTCCTGGGAACGATCAAAGCGTAGACTGTTTGAGACATTACTCCCATGGAGCGAAGTGCGCATGGTGACTGTTGTATTTAATCCCGATGGAATTTCTGTGTTTCATCAACAGTCTGATAGTCCACAGATTACAGAATGCCTCCAGATGTGCTTTGGAAACTACTACTGGTCTTCCAGGGAACGATCAAAGCGTAGACTGTTTGAGACATTACTCCCATGGAGGAAAGTGCGCATGGTGACTGTTGTATTCAATCCCGATGCAATTTCTGTGTTTCATCAACAGTCTGATAGTCCACAGATTACAGAATGCCTCCAGATGTGCATCGGAAACTACTACTGGTCTTCCAGGGAACGATCAAACCGTAGACTGTTTGAGACATTATTCCCATGGAGGAAAGTGAGGATGGTGACTGTTGTATTCAATCCAAATGCAATTTCTGTGTTTCATTAACACTCTGATAGTCCACACATTACAGAATGCCACCAGATGTGCACCGGAAACTACTACTGGTCTTCCAGGAACGATCAGAGCGTAGACTGTTTGAGACATTAGTCCCATGGAGGAAAGTGCGCATGGTGACTGTTGTATTTAATGCCAATGCAATTTCTGTGTTTCATCAACACTCTGATAGTCCACAGATTACAGAATGCCACCAGATGTGCATCGGAAACTACTACTGGTCTTAAAGGGAACGATCAAAGGGTAGACTGTTTGAGACATTTCTCCGGTGGAGGAAAGTGCGCATGGTGACTGTTGTATTCCATCCCGATGCCATTTCTGTGTTTCATCAACTCTCTGATAGTCCACAGAATACAAAATGCCACCAGATGTGCATTGGAAACTACTACTGGTCTTGCAGAGAACAATCAAAGCGTAGACTGTTTGAGACATTACTCTGGTGGAGGAAGGTGCGCATGGTGAATTAATCCCGATGCAATTTCTGTGTTTCATCAACACTCTGATACTCCACAGATTACAGAATGCCACCAGATGTGCATCGGAAACTACTATTGGTCTTCCAGAGAACGATCAAAGCGTAAATTGATTGAGACATTACTCACATTGAGGAAAGTGCGGATGGTGACTGTTGTATTCAATCCCGATGAAATTTCTGTGTTTCATCAACACTCTGATAGTCTAAAGATTACAGAATGCCACCAGATGTGCATCGGAAACTACTAGTGGTCTTCCAGAGAACAATCAAAGCGTAGACTGTTTGAGACAATCCTCTGGTGGAGGAAAGTGCTCATGGTGAATTCAATCCTGATGCAATTTCTCTGTTTCATCAACACAATGATAGTCCACAGATTACTGAATGCCACCAGATGTGCATCGGAAACTACTACTGGTCTTCCAGGGAACGATCAAAACGTAAATTGTTTGAGACATTACTCACATTGAGGAAAGTGCGCATGGTGACTGTTGTATTCAATCCCGATGAAATTTCTGTGTTTCTTCAACACTCTGAGAGTCTAAAGATTACAGAATGCCACCAGATGTGCATCGGAAACTACTACTGGTCTTCCAGAGAACAATCAAAGCGTAGACTGTTTGAGACAATCCTCTGGTGGAGGAAAGTGCTCATGGTGAATTCAATCCCGATGCAATTACTCTGTTTCATCAACACAATGATAGTCCACAGATTACAGAATGCCACCAGATGTGCATCGGAAACTACTACTTGTCTTCCAGGGAACGATCAAAACGTAAATTGTTTGAGACATTACTCACATTGAGGAAAGTGCGCATGGTGACTGTTGTATTCAATCCCGATGCCATTTTATGTGTTTCATCAATACTCTGATAGTCCACAGATTACAGAATGCCACCAGATGTGCATCGGAAACTACTACTGGTCTTCCAGGGAACGATCAAAGCGTGGAATGTTTGAGACATTACTCCCATGGAGGAAAGTGCGAATGGTGGCTGTTGTATTCAAACCCGATGCAATTTCTGTGTTTCATCGACACTCTGATAGTCCACAGATTACAGAATGCCACCAGATGTGCATCGGAAACTAATAGTGGTCTTTCAGGGAACGATCAAAGCGTAGACTGTTTGAGACATTACTCCCGAGGAGGAAGGTGCGCGTGGTGACTGTTGTATTCAATCCCGATGCAATTTCTGTGTTTCATCAACACTCTGATGGTCCACAGATTACAGAATGAAACCAGATGTCCATCGCAAACTAATACTGGTCTTCCAGGGAACGATCAAAGCGTAGACTGTTTGAGACATCACCCCCATGGAGGAGAGTGCGTATGGTGACTTTTGTATTCAATCCCGATGCAATTTCTGTGTTTCATGAACACTCTGATAGTCCACAGATTACAGAATGCCTCCAGTTGTGCATCGGAAACTACTTCTGGTCTTCCAGGGAACGATCAAAGCGTAGACTGTTTGAGACATTACTCCGGTGGAGGAAAGTGCGCATGGTGAATTCATCCCAAAGCAATTTCTGTTTTTCATCAACACTCTGATAGTCCACAGATTACAGAATGCCACCAGATGTGCATCGGAAACTAGTATTGGTCTTCCAGGGAACGATCAAAGCGTAAATTGATTGAGACATTACTCACATTGAGGAAAGTGCTGATGGTGACTGTTGTATTCAATCCCGATGCAATTTCTGTGTTTCATCTACACTCTGATAGTCTAAAGATTACAGAATGCCACCAGATGTGCTTCGGAAACTACTACTGGTCTTCCAGAGAACAATCAAAGCGTAGACTGTTTGAGACAATCCTCTGGTGGAGGAAAGTGCTCATGGTGATTTCAATCCCGATGCAATTTCTCTGTTTCATCAACACAATGATAGTCCACAGATTACAGAATGCCACCAGATGTGCATCGGAAACTACTACTGGTCTTCCAGGGAACGATCAAAACGTAAGTTGTTTGAGACAATACTCACATTGAGGAAAGTGCGCATGGTGACTGTTGTATTTAATGCCGATGCAATTTCTGTGTTTCATCAACACTCTGATAGTCCACAGATTACAGAATGCCACCAGATGTGCATCGGAAACTACTACTGGTCTTCCAGGGAACGATCAAAGCGTGGACTGTTTGAGACATTACTCCCATGGAGGAAAGTGCGAATGGTGACTGTTTTATTCAAACCGGATGCAATTTCTGTGTTTCATCGACACTCTGATAGTCCACAGATTACAGAATGCCACCAGATGTGCATCGGAAACTAATAGTGGTCTTCCAGGGAACGATCAAAGCGTAGACTGTTTGAGACATTACTCCCGAGGAGGAAGGTGCGCGTGGTGACTGTTGTATTCAATCCCGATGCAATTTCTGTGTTTCATCAACACTCTGATGGTCCACAGATTACAGAATGAAACCAGATGTCCATCGCAAACTAATACTGGTCTTCCAGGGAACGATCAAATCGTAGACTGTTTGAGACATCACTCCCATGGAGGAAAGTGCGTATGGTGACTTTTGTATTCAAACCCGATGCAATTTCTGTGTTTCATCAACACTCTGATAGTCCACAGGTTACAGAATGCCTCCACTTGTGCATCGGAAACTACTTCTGGTCTTCCTGGGAACGATCAAAGCGTAGACTGTTTGAGACATTACTCCCATGGAGCGAAGTGCGCATGGTGACTGTTGTATTTAATCCCGATGGAATTTCTGTGTTTCATCAACAGTCTGATAGTCCACAGATTACAGAATGCCTCCAGATGTGCTTTGGAAACTACTACTGGTCTTCCAGGGAACGATCAAAGTGTAGACTGTTTGAGACATTACTCCCATGGAGGAAAGTGCGCATGGTGACTGTTGTATTGAATCCCGATGCAATTTCTGTGTTTCATCAACAGTCTGATAGTCCACAGATTACAGAATGCCTCCAGATGTGCATCGGAAACTACTACTGGTCTTCCAGGGAACGATCAAACCGTAGACTGTTTGAGACATTATTCCCATGGAGGAAAGTGCGGATGGTGACTGTTGTATTCAATCCAAATGCAATTTCTGTGTTTCATTAACACTCTGATAGTCCACAGATTACAGAATGCCACCAGATGTGCATCGGAAACTACTACTGGTCTTAAAGGGAACGATCAAAGGGTAGACTGTTTGAGACATTTCTCCGATGGAGGAAAGTGCGCATGGTGACTGTTGTATTCCATCCCGATGCAATTTCTGTGTTTCATCAACTCTCTGATAGTCCACAGATTACAAAATGCCACCAGATGTGCATTGGAAACTACTACTGGTCTTGCAAAGAACAATCAAAGCGTAGACTGTTTGAGACATTACTCTGGTGGAGGAAGGTGCGCATGGTGAATTAATCCCGATGCAATTTCTGTGTTTCATCAACACTCTGATACTCCACAGATTACAGAATGCCACCAGATGTGCATCGGAAACTACTATTGGTCTTCCAGAGAACGATCAAAGCGTAAATTGATTGAGACATTACTCACATTGAGGAAAGTGCGGATGGTGACTGTTGTATTCAATCCCGATGAAATTTCTGTGTTTCATCAACACTCTGATAGTCTAAAGATTACAGAATGCCACCAGATGTGCATCGGAAACTTCTACTGGTCTTCCAGAGAACAATCAAAGCGTAGACTGTTTGAGACAATCCTCTGGTGGAGGAAAGTGCTCTTGGTGAATTCAATCCCGATGCAATTTCTCTGTTTCATCAACACAATGATAGTCCACAGATTACAGAATGCCACCAGATGTGCATCGGAAACTACTACTGGTCTTCCAGGGAACGATCAAAACGTAAATTGTTTGAGACATTACTCACATTGAGGAAAGTGCGCATGGTGACTGTTGTATTCAATCCCGATGCCATTTTTTGTGTTTCATCAATACTCTGATAGTCCACAGATTACAGAATGCCACCAGATGTGCATCGGAAACTACTACTGGTCTTCCAGGGAACGATCAAAGCGTGGAATGTTTGAGACATTACTCCCATGGAGGTAAGTGCGAATGGTGACTGTTGTATTCAAACCCGATGCAATTTCTGTTTTTCATCGACACTCTGATAGTCCACAGATTACAGAATGCCACCAGATGTGCATCTGAAACTAATAGTGGTCTTTCAGGGAACGATCAAAGCGTAGACTGTTTGAGACATTACTCCCGAGGAGGAAGGTGCGCGTGGTGACTGTTGTATTCAATCCCGATGCAATTTCTGTGTTTCATCAACACTCTGATGGTCCACAGATTACAGAATGAAACCAGATGTCCATCGCAAACTAATACTGGTCTTCCAGGGAACGATCAAAGCGTAGACTGTTTGAGACATCACTCCCATGGAGGAGAGTGCGTATGGTGACTTTTGTATTCAATCCCGATGCAATTTCTGTGTTTCATGAACACTCTGATAGTCCACAGATTACAGAATGCCTCCAGTTGTGCATCGGAAACTACTTCTGGTCTTCCAGGGAACGATCAAAGCGTAGACTGTTTGAGACATTACTCCAATGGAGGGAAGTGCGCATGGTGACTGTTGTATTTAATCCCGATGGAATTTCTGTGTTTCATCAACAGTCTGATAGTCCACAGATTACAGAATGCCTCCAGATGTGCTTTGGAAACTACTACTGGTCTTCCAGGGAACGATCAAAACGTAGACTGTTTGAGACATTACTCACATTGAGGAAAGTGCGCATGGTGACTGTTGTATTCAATCCCGATGCAATTTCTGTGTTTCATCAACAGTCTTATAGTCTCAGATTACAGAATGCCTCCAGATGTGCATCGGAAACTACTACTGGTCTTCCAGGGAACGATCAAATCGTAGACTGTTTGAGACATTATTCCAGTGGAGGAAAGTGCGGATGGTGACTGTTGTATTCAATCCAAATGCAATTTCTGTGTTTCATTAACACTCTGATAGTCCACACATTACAGAATGCCACCAGATGTGCACCGGAAACTACTACTGGTCTTCCAGGAACGATCAGAGCGTAGACTGTTTGAGACATTACTCCCATGGAGGAAAGTGCGCATGGTGATTGTTGTATTTAATGCCGATGCAATATCTGTGTTTCATCAACACTCTGATAGTCCACAGATTACAGAATGCCACCAGATGTGCATCGGAAACTACTACTGGTCTTAAAGGGAACGATCAAAGGGTAGACTGTTTGAGACATTTCTCCGGTGGAGGAAAGTGCGCATGGTGACTGTTGTATTCAATCCCGATGCAATTTCTGTGTTTCATTAACTCTCTGATAGTCCACAGATTACAGAATGCCACCAGATGTGCATCGGAAACTCCTACTGGTTTTCCACTGAACGATCAAAGCGTAGACTGTTTCAGACATTACTCCCATGGAGGAAAGTGCGGATAGTGACTGTTGTATTCAATCCCGATGCAATTTCTGTGTTTCATCCACAGTCTGATAGTCCACAGATTACAGAATGCCACCAGATGTGAATCGGAAACTACTACTGGTCTTCCAGGAACGATCAAATCGTAGACTGTTTGAGACATTACTCCCATGGAGGAAAGTGCGCATGGTGACTGTTGTATTCAATGCCGATGCAATTTCTGTGTTTCATCAACAGTCTTATAGTCCACAGATAACAGAATGCCTCCAGATGTGCATCGCAAACTACTACTGGTCTTCCAGGAACGATCAAATCGTAGACTGTTTGAGACATTACTCCCATGGAGGAAAGTGCACAAGGTGACTGTTGTTTTTGATCCCAATGCAATTTCTGTGGTTCATCAACACTCTGATAGTCCACAGACTACAGAATGCCTCCAGATGTGCATCGGAAACTACTACTGGTCTTGAAGGGAACGATCAAAGCGTAGACTGTTTGAGACACTACTCCCATGGAGGAAAGTGCGCATGGCGACTGTTGTATTCAATCCCGATGCAATTTCTGTGTTTCATCAACACTCTGATAGTCCACAGATTACAGAATGCCACCAGATGTGCATCGGAAACTACTACTGGTCTTCCAGGGAACGATCAAAGTGTAGACTGTTTGCGACATTACTCCGGTGGAGGAAAGTGCGCATGGTGACTGTTGTATTCAATCCCGATGAAATTTCGGTGTTTCATCAACACTCTGATAGTCCACAGATTACAAAATGCCACCAGATGTGCATCGGAAACTACTACTGGTCTTCCAGAGAACAATCAAAGCGTAGACTGTTTGAGACATTACTCCGGTGGAGGAAAGTGCGCATGGTGAATTCATCCCAATGCAATTTCTGTGTTTCATCAACACTCTGATAGTCCACAGATTACAGAATGCCACCAGATGTGCATCGGAAACTACTATTGGTCTTCCAGGGAACGATCAAAGCGTAAATTGATTGAGACATTACTCACATTGAGGAAAGTGCGGATGGTGACTGTTGTATTCAATCCCGATGCAATTTCTGTGTTTCATCAACACTCTGAAAGTCTAAAGATTACAGAATGCCACCAGATATGCATCGGAAACTACTACTGGTCTTCCAGGGAACGATCAAAGCGTGGACTGTTTGAGACATTACTCCCATGGAGGAAAGTGCGAATGGTGGCTGTTGTATTCAAACCCGATGCAATTTCTGTGTTTCATCGACACTCTGATAGTCCACAGATTACAGAATGCCACCAGATGTGCATCGGAAACTAATAGTGGTGTTCCAGGGAACGATCAAAGCGTGGACTCTTTGAGACATTACTCCCATGGAGGAAAGTGCGAATGGTGACTGTTGTATTCAATCCCGATGCAATTTCTGTGTTTCATCAACACTCTGATAGTCCACAGATTACAGAATGCCTCCAGTTGTGCATCGGAAACTACTTCTGGTCTTCCAGGGAACGATCAAAGCGTAGTCTGTTTGAGACATTACTCCCATGGAGGGAAGTGCGCATGGTGACTGTTGTATTTAATCCCGATGGAATTTCTGTGTTTCATCAACAGTCTGATAGTCCACAGATTACAGAATGCCTCCAGATGTGCATTGGAAACTACTACTGGTCTTCCAGGGAACGATCAAAGCGTAGACTGCTTGTGACATTACTCCCATGGAGGAAAGTGCGCATGGTGACTGTTGTATTCAATCCCGATGCAATTTCTGTGTTTCATCAACAGTCTTATAGTCCACAGATTACAGAATGCCTCCAGATGTGCATCGGAAACTACTACTGGTTTTCCAGGAACGATCAGAGCGTAGACTGTTTGAGACATTACTCCCATGAAGGAAAGTGTGCATGGTGACTGTTGTATTTAATGCCGATGCAATTTCTGTGTTTCATCAACACTCTGATAGTCCACAGATTACAGAATGCCACCCGATGTGCATCGGAAACTACTACTGGTCTTAAAGGGAACGATCAAAGGGTAGACTGTTTGAGACATTTCTCCGGTGGAGGAAAGTGTGCATGGTGACTGTTGTATTCAATCCCGATGCAATTTCTGTGTTTCATCAACTCCCTGATAGTCCACAGATTACAAAATGCCACCAGATGTGCATTGGAAACTACTACTGGTCTTCCAGAGAACAATCAAAGCGTAGACTGTTTGAGACATTACTCCGGTAGAGGAAGGTGCGCATGGTGAATTCAATCCCGATGCAATTTCTGTGTTTCATCAATACTCTGATAGTCCACAGATTACAGAATGCCACCAGATGTGCATCGGAAACTAATACTGGTCTTCCAGGGAACGATCAGAGCCCAAACTCTTTGAGACATTGCTCCCATGGAGGAAAGTGCGCATGGTGACTGTTGTATCCAATCCCGATGCAATTTCTGTGTTTCATCAATACACTGATAGTCCACAGATTACAGAATGCCACCAGCTGTGCATCGGAAACTACTACTGGTCTGCCAGGGAACGATCAAAGCGTGAACTATTTGAGACATTACTCCCATATAAGAAAGTGCGAATGGTGACTGTTGTATTCAATCCCGATGCAATTTCTGTGTTTCATCAACACTCTGATAGTCCACAGATTACAGAATGCCACCAGATGTGCATCGGAAACTACTAGTGGTCTTCCAGGGAACGATCAAAGCGTAGACTGTTTGAGACATTACACCCGTGGAGGAAAGTGCGCGTGGTGACTGTTGTATTCAATTTCGATGCAATGTCTGTGTTTCATCAGCACTCTGATGGTCCACAGATTACAGAATGCCACCAGATGGACATCGGAAATTAATACTGGTCTTCCATGGAACGATCAAAGCATAGACTGTTTGAGACATTACACCCACGGAGGAAAGTGCGCATGGTGACTGTTGTATTCATTCGCGATGCAATTCCTGTGTTTCATCGACACTCTGATAGTCCACAGATTACAGAATGCCTCCAGTTGTGCATCGGAAAATACTTCTGGTCTTCCAGGGAACGGTTAAATTGTAGACTGTTGGAGACATTACTCCCTTGGAGGAAAGTGCGCATGGTGACTGTTGTATTCAATTTCGATGGAATTTTGGTGTTTCGTCAACAGTCTGATAGTCCACAGATTACAGAATGCCTCCAGATGTGCATCGGAAACTACTACTGGTCTTCCAGGGAACGATCAAAGCGTAGACTGTTTGAGACATTACTCCCATGGAGGAAAGTGCGCATGGTGACTGTTGTAATCCATCCCGATGCAATTTCTGTGTTCCATCAACAGTCTTATAGTCCACAGATTACAGAATGCCTCCAGATGTGCATCAGAAACTACTACTGGTCTTCCAGGGAACGATCAAATCGTAGACTGTTTGAGACATTACTCCCATGAAGGAAAGTGTGCATGGTGACTGTTGTATTCAATCCCGATGCAATTTCTGTGTTTCATCAACAGTCTGATAGTCCACAGATTACAGAATGCCACCAGACGTGCATCTGAAACTACTACTGGTCTTCCAGGGAACGATCAAAGCGTAGACTGTTTGAGACATAATTCCCGTGCAGGAAAGTGTGCATGGTGACTGTTGTATTCAATCCCGATGCAATATCTGTGTTTCATGAACACTCTCATAGTCCACGGATTACAGAATGCCACCAGATGTGCACCGGAAACTACTACTGGTCTTCCAGGAACGATCAAAGCGTAGATTGTTTGAGAAATTACTCCCATGGAGGAAAGTGCGCATGGTGACTGTTGTATTCAATGCCGATGCAATTTCTGTGTTTCATCAATACTCTGATAGTCCACAGATTGCAGAATGCCACCAGATGTGCATCGGAAACTACTACTGGTATTCCAGAGAACAATCAAAGCGTAGACTGTTTGAGACATTACTCCGGTGGAGGAAAGTGGGCATGGTGAATTCAATCCCGATGCAATTTCTATGTTTCATCAACACTCTGCTAGTCCACAGATTACAGAATGCCACCAGATGTGCATCAGAAACTACTACTGGTCTTCCAGGGAACGATCAAAACGTAAATTGTTTGAGACATTACTCACATTGAGGATAGTGCGCATGGTGACAGTTGTATTCAAACCCGATGCAATTTCTGTGTTTCATCAATACTCTGATAGTCCACAGATTACAGAATGCCACCAGATGTGCATCGGAAACTACTACTGGTCAGCCAGGGAACGATCAAAGCGTGGACTATTTGAGACGTTACTCCCATGGAGGAAAGTGCGAATGGTGACTGTTGCATTCAATCCCGATGCAAATTCTGTGTTTCATCAACACTCTGATAGTCCACAGATTACAGAATGCTACCAGATGTGCATCGGAAACCACTACATGTCTTCCAGGGAACGATCAAAGCGTAGACTGTCTGAGACATTACTCCCGTGGAGGAAAGTGCGCGTAGTGACTGTTGTATTCAATCCCGATGCAATTTCTGTGTTTCATCAACACTCTGATGGTCCACAGATTACAGAATGCCACCAGATGTCCATCGGAAATTAATACTGGTCTTCCATGGAACGATTAAAGCGTAGACTGTTTGAGACAATACTCCCATGGAGGAAAGTGCGCATGGTGACTGTTGTATTCATTCCCGATGCAATTTCTGTGTTTCATCAACACTCTGATAGTCCACAGATTACAGAATGCCTCCAGTTGTGCATCGGAAACTACTTCTGGTCTTCCAGGGAACGATTAAATCGTAGACTGTTGGAGACATTACTCAATTGGAGGAAAGTGCGCATGGTGACTGTTGTATTCAATTCCGATGGAATTTCTGTGTTTCATCAACAGTCTGATAGTCCACAGATTACAGAATGCCTCCAGATGTGCATCGGAAACTACTACTGGTCTTCCAGGGAACGATCAAAGCGTAGACTGTTTGAGACATTACTCCCATGGAGGAAAGTGCGCATGGTGACTGTTGTATTCCATCCCGATGCAATTTCTGTGTTTCATCAACAGTCTTATAGTCCACAGATTACAGAATGCCTCCAGATGTGCATCGGAAACTACTACTGGTCTTCCAGGGAACGATCAAATCGTAGACTGTTTGAGACATTACTCCCATGGAGGAAAGTGCGCATGGTGACTGTTGTATTTAATCCCGATGCATTTTCTGTGTTTCATCAACACTCTGATAGACCACAAATTACAGAATGCCACCAGATGTGCATCGGAAACTAATACTGGTCTTCCAGGGAACGATCAAAGTGTAGACTGTTTGAGACATTACTTCCATGGAGGAAAGTGCGCATGGTGACTGTTGTATTCAATGCCGATGCAATTTCTTTGTTTCATTAACACTCTGATAGTCCCCAGATTACAGAATGACACCAGATGTGCATCGGATACTACTGCTGGGCTTCCAGGGAACGATCAAAGCGTAGACTGTTTGAGACATTACTCCGGTGGAGGAAAGTGCCCATGGTTACTGTTGTATTCAATCCCGATGCAATTTCTGTGTTTCATCAACAGTCTTATAGTCCACAGATTACAGAATGCCTCCAGATGTGCATCGCAAACTACTACTGGTCTTCCAGGGAACGATCTAATAGTAGACTGTTTGAGACATTACTCCCATGGAGGAAAGTGCGCATGGTGAATGTTGTATTCAATCCCGATGGAATTTCTCTGTTTCATCAACAGTCTGATAGTCCACAGATTACAGAATGCCTCCAGGTGTGCATCGGAAATTACTACTGGTCTTCCAGGGAACGATCAAAGCGTACACTGTTTGAGACATTACTCCCATGGAGGTAAGAGCACAAGGTGACTGTTGTATTCAATCCCGATGCAATTTCTGTGTTTCATCAACACTCTGATAGTCCACAGATTACAGAATGCCTATAGATGTGCATCGTAAGCTACCACTGGTTTTCCAGGGAACGATCAAAACGTAGACTGTTTGAAACATTACTCCCATGGAATAAAGTGCGCATGGTGACTGCTGTATTCAATCCCGATGCAATTTCTGTGCTTAATCAACACTTTGAATGTCAACAGATTACAGAATGCCTTCAGATGTGCATCGGAAACTACTACTGGACTTCCAGGGAACGATCAAAGCGTAGTCTGTTTGAGACATTGCTCGCCATGGAGGAAAGTGCGCATGGTGACTGTTGTATTTAATCAAAATGCAATTTCTGTGGTTCATCAACACTCTGATAGTCCACAGACCACAGAATGCCTCCAGATGTGCATCGGAAACTACTACTGGTCTTGAAGGGAACGATAAAAGCGTAGACTGTTTGAGACACTACTCCCATGGAGGAAAGTGCGCATGGCGACTGTTGTATTCAATCCCGATGCAATTTCTGTGTTTCATCAACACTCTGATAGTCCACAGATTACAGAATGCCACCAGATGTGCTTCGGAAACTACTACTGGTCTTCCAGGGAACGATCAAAGCGTAGACTGTTTGCGACATTACTCCGGTGGAGGAAAGTGCGCATGGTGACTGTTGTATTCAATCCCGATGCAATTTCTGTGTTTCATCAACACTCTGATAGTCCACAGATTACAAAATGCCACCAGATGTGCAGCGGAAACTACTACTGGTCATCCAGGGAACGATCAAAACGTAAATTGTTTCAGACATTACTCACATTGAGGAAAGTGCGCATGGTGACTGTTGTATTCAATCACGATGCCATTTTTTGTGTTTCATCAATACTCTGATAGTCCACAAATTACAGAATGCCACCAGATGTGCATCGGAAACTACTACTGGTCTTCCAGGGAACGATGAAAGCGTTGACTGTTTGAGACATTACTCCCATGGAGGAAAGTGCGAATGGTGACTGTTGTATTCAAACCCGATGCAATTTCTGTGTTTCATCGACACTCTGATAGTCCACAGATTACAGAATGCCACAAGATGTGCATCGGAAACTAATAGTGGTCTTCCAGGGAACGATCAAAGCGTAGACTGTTTGAGACATTACTCCCGAGGAGGAAGGTGCGCGTGGTGACTGTTGTATTCAATCCCGAAGCAATTTCTGTGTTTCATCAACACTCTGATGGTCCACAGATTACAGAATGAAACCAGATGTCCATCGCAAACTAATACTGGTCTTCCAGGGAACGATCAAAGCGTAGACTGTTTGAGACATCACTCCCATGGAGGAAAGTGCGTATGGTGACTTTTGTATTCAATCCCGATGCAATTTCTGTGTTTCATCAACACTCTCATAGTCCACGGATTACAGAATGCCACCAGATGTGCATCTGAAACTACTACTGGTCTTCCAGGGAACGATCAAAGCGTAGACTGTTTGAGACATTATTCCCGTGCAGGAAAGTGTGCATGGTGACTGTTGTATTCAATCCCGATGCAATTTCTGTGTTTCATCAACACTCTCATAGTCCACGGATTACAGAATGCCACCAGATGTGCACCGGAAACTACTACTGGTCTTCCAGGAACGATCAAAGCGTAGACTGTTTGAGAAATTACTCCCATGGAGGAAAGTGCGCATGGTGACTGTTGTATTCAATGCCGATGCAATTTCTGTGTTTCATCAATACTCTGATAGTCCACAGATTGCAGAATGTCACCAGATGTGCATCGGGTACTACTACTGGTATTCCAGAGAACAATCAAAGCGTAGACTGTTTGAGACATTACTCCGGTGGAGGAAAGTGGGCATGGTGAATTCAATCCCGATGCAATTTCTATGTTTCATCAACACTCTGATAGTCCACAGATTACAGAATGCCACCAGATGTGCATCAGAAACTACTATTGGTCTTCCAGGGAACGATCAAAACGTAAATTGTTTGAGACATTACTCACATTGATTAAAGTGCGCATGGTGACAGTTGTATTCAATCCCGATGCAATTTCTGTGTTTCATCGACACTCTGATAGTCCACAGATTACAGAATGCCACCAGATGTGCATCGGAAACTACTACTGGTCTTCCAGGGAACGATCAAAGCGTAGACTGTTTGCGACATTACTCCGGTGGAGGAAAGTGCGCATGGTGACTGTTGTATTCAATCCCGATGCAATTTCTGTGTTTCATCAACACTCTGATAGTCCACAGATTACAAAATGCCACCAGATGTGCATCGGAAACTACTACTGGTCTTCCAGGGAACGATCAAAACGTAAATTGTTTGAGACATTACTCACATTGAGGAAAGTGCGCATGGTGACTGTTGTATTCAATCACGATGCCATTTATTGTGTTTCATCAATACTCTGATAGTCCACAGATTACAGAATGCCACCAGATGTGCATCGGAAACTACTACTGGTCTTCCAGGGAACGATCAAAGCGTGGACTGTTTGAGACATTACTCCCATGGAGGAAAGTGCGAATGGTGACTCTTGTATTCAAACCCGATGCAATTTCTGTGTTTCATCGACACTCTGATAGTCCACAGATTACAGAATGCCACCAGATGTGCATCGGAAACTAACAGTGGTCTTCCAGGGAACGATCAAAGCGTAGACTGTTTGAGACATTACTCCCGAGGAGGAAAGTGTGCATGGTGACTGTTGTATTCAATCCCGATGCAATTTCTGTGTTTCATCAACACTCTCATAGTCCACGGATTACAGAATGCCACCAGATGTGCACCGGAAACTACTACTGGTCTTCCAGGAACGATCAAAGCGTAGACTGTTTGAGAAATTACTCCCATGGAGGAAAGTGCGCATGGTGACTGTTGTATTCAATGCCGATGCAATTTCTGTGTTTCATCAAAACTCTGATAGTCCACAGTTTGCAGAATGCCACCAGATGTGCATCGGAAACTACTACTGGTATTCCAGAGAACAATCAAAGCGTAGACTGTTTGAGACATTACTCCGGTGGAGGAAAGTGGGCATGGTGAATTCAATCCCGATGCAATTTCTATGTTTCATCAACACTCTGATAGTCCACAGATTACAGAATGCCACCAGATGTGCATCAGAAACTACTACTGGTCTTCCAGGGAACGATCAAAACGTAAATTGTTTGAGACATTACTCACATTGAGGAAAGTGCGCATGGTGACAGTTGTATTCAATCCCGATGCAATTTCTGTGTTTCATCGACACTCTGATAGTCCACAGATTACAGAATGCCACCAGATGTGCATCGGAAACTACTACTGGTCAGCCAGGGAACGTTCAAAGCGTGGACTATTTGAGACGTTACTCCCATGGAGGAAAGTGCGAATGGTGACTGTTGCATTCAATCCCGATGCAATTTCTGTGTTTCATCAACTCTCTGATAGTCCACAGATTACAGAATGCCACCAGATGTGCATCGGAAACTACTACTGGTCTTCCAGGGAACGATCAAAGCGTAGACTGTCTGAGACATTACTCCCGTGGACGAAAGTGCTTGTGGTGACTGTTGTATTCAATCCCGATGCAATTTCTGTGTTTCATCAACACTCTGATGGTCTACAAATTACAGAATGCCACCAGATGTCCATCGGAAATTAATACTGGTCTTCCATGGAACGATTAAAGCGTAGACTGTTTGAGACATTAATCCCATGGAGGAAAGTGCGCATGGTGACTGTTGTATTCATTCCCGATGCAATTTCTGTGTTTCATCAACACTCTGATAGTCCACAGATTACAGAATGCCTCCAGTTGTGCATCGGAAACTACTTCTGGTCTTCCAGGGAACGATTAAATCGTAGACTGTTGGAGACATTACTCAATTGGAGGAAAGTGCGCATGGTGACTGTTGTATTCAATTCCGATGGAATTTCTGTGTTTCATCAACAGTCTGATAGTCCACAGATTACAGAATGCCACCAGATGTGCATCGGAAACTACTACTGGTCTTCCAGGGAACGATCAAAGCGTAGACTGTTTGAGACATTACTCCCATGGAGGAAAGTGCGCATGGTGACTGTTGTATTCCATCCCGATGCAATTTCTGTGTTTCATCAACAGTCTTATAGTCCACAGATTACAGAATGCCTCCAGATATGCATCGGAAACTACTACTGGTCTTCCAGGGAACGATCAAATCGTAGACTGTTTGAGACATTACTCCCATGGAGGAAAGTGCGCATGGTGACTGTTGTATTTAATCCCGATGCATTTTCTGTGTTTCATCAAAAATCTGATAGACCACAGATTACAGAATGCCACCAGATGTACATCGGAAACTCCTACTGGTCGTCCAGGGAACGATCAAAGCGTAGACTGTTTGAGACATTACTCCCATGGAGGAAAGTGTGCGTGGTGACTGTTGTATTTAATCCCGATGCATTTTCTGTGTTTCATCAATACTCTGATGGTCCACAGATTACAGAATGCCACCAGATGGGCATCGGAAACTAATACTGGTCTTCCAGGGAACGATCAAAGTGTAGACTGTTTGAGACATTACTTCCATGGAGGAAAGTGCGCATGGTGACTGTTGTATTTAATCCCGATGCATTTTCTGTGTTTCATCAACACTCTGATAGACCACAGATTACAGAATGCCACCAGATGTACATCGGAAACTCCTACTGGTCATCCAGGGAACGATCTAATCGTAGACTGTTTGAGACATTACTCCCATGGAGGAAAGTGCGCATGGTGAATGTTGTATTCAATTCCGATGGAATTTCTCTGTTTCATCAACAGTCTGATAGTCCACAGATTACAGAATATCGCCAGATGTGCATCGGAAACTACTACTGGTCTTCCAGGGAACGATCAAAGCGTACACTGTTTGAGACATTACTCCCATATAGGAAAGTGCACAAGGTGACTGTTGTATTCAATCCCGATGCAATTTCTGTGTTTCATCAACACTCTGATAGTCCACAGATTACAGAATGCCTATAGATGTGCATCGTAAGCTACCACTGGTTTTCCAGGGAACGATCAAAACGTAGACTGTTTGAAACATTACTCCCATGGAGGAAAGTGCGCATGGTAACTGCTGTATTCAATCCCGATGCAATTTCTGTTTTTAATCAACACTTTGAAGGTCAACAGATTACAGAATGCCTCCAGATGTGCATCGGAAACTACTACTGGTCTTCCAGGGAACGATCAAAGCGTAGTCTGTTTGAGACATTGCTCGCCATGGAGGAAAGTGCGCATGGTGACTGTTGTATTTAATCAAAATGCAATTTCTGTGGTTCATCAACACTCTGATAGTCCACAGACCACAGAATGCCTCCAGATGTGCATCGGAAACTACTACTGGTCTTGAAGGGAACGATAAAAGCGTAGACTGTTTGAGAAACTACTCCTATGGAGGAAAGTGCGCATGGCGACTGTTGTATTCAATCCCGATGCAATTTCTGTGTTTCATCAACACTCTGATAGTCCACAGATTACAGAATGCCACCAGATGTGCATCGGAAACTACTACTGGTCTTCCAGGGAACGATCAAAGCGTAGAATGTTTGCGACATTACTCCGGTGGATGAAGGTGCGCATGGTGACTGTTGTATTCAATCCCGATGCAATTTCTGTGTTTCATCAACACTCTGATAGTCCACAGATTACAAAATGCCACCAGATGTGCATCGGAAACTACTACTGGTCTTCCAGGGAACGATCAAAACGTAAATTGTTTGAGACATTACTCACATTGAGGAAAGTGCGCATGGTGACTGTTGTATTCAATCACGATGCCATTTTTTGTGTTTCATCAATACTCTGATAGTCCACAGATTACAGAATGCCACCAGATGTGCATCGGAAACTACTACTGGTCTTCCAGGGAACGATCAAAGCGTGGGCTGTTTGAGACATTACTCCCATGGAGGGAAGTGCGAATGGTGACTGTTGTATTCAAACCCGATGCAATTTCTGTGTTTCATCGACACTCTGATAGTCCACAGATTACAGAATGCCACCAGATGTGCATCGGAAACTAATAGTGGTCTTCCAGGGAACGATCAAAGCGTAGACTGTTTGAGACATTACTCCCGAGGAGGAAGGTGCGCGTGGTGACTGTTGTATTCAATCCCGATGCAATTTCTGTGTTTCATCAACACTCTGATGGTCCACAGATTACAGAATGAAACCAGATGTCCATCGCAAACTAATACTGGTCTTCCAGGGAACGATCAAAGCGTAGACTGTTTGAGACATCACTCTCATGGAGGGAAGTGCGTATGGTGACTTTTGTATTCAATCCCGATGCAATTTCTGTGTTTCATCAACACTCTGATAGTCCACAGATTACAGAAAGCCTCCAGTTGTGCATCGGAAACTACTTCTGGTCTTCCAGGGAACGATCAAAGCGTAGACTGTTTGAGACATTACTCCCATGGAGGGAAGTGCGCATGGTGACTGTTGTATTTAATCCCGATGGAATTTCTGTGTTTCATCAACAGTCTGATAGTCCACAGATTACAGAATGCCTCCAGATGTGCTTTGGAAACTACTACTGGTCTTCCAGGAAACGATCAAAGCGTAGACTGTTTGAGACATTACTCCCATGGAGGAAAGTGCGCATGGTGACTGTTGTATTCAATCCCGATGCAATTTCTGTCTTTCATCAACAGTCTTATAGTCCACAGATTACAGAATGCCTCCAGATGTGCATCGGAAACTACTACTGGGCTTCCAGGGAACGATCAAAGCGTGGACTGTTTGAGACATTACTCCCATGGAGGAAAGTGCGAATGGTGACTGTTGTATTCAAACCCGATGCAATTTCTGTGTTTCATCGACACTCTGATAGTCCACAGATTACAGAATGCCACCAGATGTGCATCGGAAACTAATAGTGGTCTGCCAGGGAACGATCAAAGCGTAGACTGTTTGAGACATTACTCCCGAGGAGGAAGGTGCGCGTGGTGACTGTTGTATTCAATCCCGATGCAATTTCTGTGTTTCATCAACACTCTGATAGTCCACAGATTACAGAATGCCTCCAGTTGTGCATCGGAAACTACTTCTGGTCTTCCAGGGAACGATCAAAGCGTAGACTGTTTGAGACATTACTCCCATGGAGGGAAGTGCGCTTGGTGACTGTTGTATTTAATCCCGATGGAATTTCTGTGTTTCATCAACAGTCTGATAGTCCACAGATTACAGAATGCCTCCAGATGTGCTTTGGAAACTACTACTGGTCTTCCAGGGAACGATCAAAGCGTAGACTGTTTGAGACATTACTCCCATGGAGGGAAGTGCGCATGGTGACTGTTGTATTTAATCCCGATGGAATTTCTGTGTTTCATCAACAGTCTGATAGTCCACAGATTACAGAATGCCTCCAGATGTGCTTTTTAAACTACTACTGGTCTTCCAGGGAACGATCAAAGCGTAGACTGTTTGAGACATTACTCCCATGGAGGAAAGTGCGCATGGTGACTGTTGTATTCAATCCCGATGCTATTTCTGTGTTTCATCAACAGTCTTATAGTCCACAGATTACAGAATGCCTCCAGATGTGCATCGGAAACTACTACTGGTCTTCCAGGGAACGATCAAATCGTAGACTGTTTGAGACATTACTCCCATGGAGGAAAGTGCGCATGGTGACTGTTGTATTTAATGCCGATGCAATTTCTGTGTTTCATCAACACTCTGATAGTCCACAGATTACAGAATGCCGCCAGATGTGCATCGGAAACTACTACTGGTCTTAAAGGGAACGATCAAAGGGTAGACAGTTTGAGACATTTCTCCGGTGGAGGAAAGTGCGCATGGTGACTGTTGTATTCAATCCCGATGCAATTTCTGTGTTTCATCAACTCTCTGATAGTCCACAGATTACAAAATGCCACCAGATGTGCATTGGAAACTACTACTGGTCTTCCAGAGAACAATCAAAGCGTAGACTGTTTGAGACATTACTCTGGTGGAGGAAGGTGCGCATGGTGAATTCAATCGCGATGCAATTTCTGTGTTTCATCAACACTCTGATAGTCCACAGATTACAGAATGCCACCAGATGTGCATCGGAAACTACTATTGGTCTTCCAGGGAACGATCAAAGCGTAAATTGATTGAGACATTACTCACATTGAGGAAAGTGCGGATGGTGACTGTTGTATTCAATCCCGATGCAATTTCTGTGTTTCATCAACACACTGATAGTCTAAAGATTACAGAATGCCACCAGATGTGCATCGGAAACTACTACTGGTCTTCCAGAGAACAATCACAGCGTAGACTGTTTGAGACAATCCCCTGGTGGAGGAAATTGCTCATGGTGAATTCAATCCCGATGCAATTTCTCTGTTTCATCAACACAATGATAGTCCACAGATTACAGAATGCCACCAGATGTGCATCGGAAACTACTACTGGTCTTCCAGGGAACGATCAAAACGTAAATTGTTTGAGACATTACTCACATTGACGAAAGTGCGCATGGTGACTGTTGTATTCAATCCCGATGCCATTTTTTGTGTTTCATCAATACTCTGATAGTCCACAGATTACAGAATGCCACCAGATGTGCATCGGAAACTACTACTGGTCTTCCAGGGAACGATCAAAGCGTGGACTGTTTGAGACATTACTCCCATGGAGGAAAGTGCGAATGGTGACTGTTGTATTCAAACCCGATGCAATTTCTGTGTTTCATCGACACTCTGATAGTCCACAGATTACAGAATGCCACCAGATGTGCATCGGAAACTAATAGTGGTCTTCCAGGGAACGATCAAAGCGTAGACTGTTTGAGACATTACTCCCAAGGAGGATGGTGCGCGTGGTGACTGTTGTATTCAATCCCGATGCAATTTCTGTGTTTCATCAACACTCTGATGGTCCACAGATTACAGAATGAAACCAGATGTCCATCGCAAACTAATACTGGTCTTCCAGGGAACGATCAAAGCGTAGACTGTTTGAGACATCACTCCCATGGAGGAAAGTGCGTATGGTGACTTTTGTATTCAATCCCGATGCAATTTCTGTGTTTCATCAACACACTGATAGTCCACAGATTACAGAATGCCTCCAGTTGTGCATCGGAAACTACTTCTGGTCTTCCAGGGAACGATCAAATCGTAGACTGTTTGAGACATTACTCCCATGGAGGGAAGTGCGCATGGTGACTGTTGTATTTAATCCCGATGGAATTTCTGTGTTTCATCAACAGTCTGATAGTCCACAGATTACAGAATGCCTCCAGATGTGCATCGGAAACTACTACTGGTCTTCCAGGGAACGATCAAATGGTAGACTGTTTGAGACATAATTCCCATGGAGGAAAGTGCGGATGGTGACTGTTGTATTCAATCCAAATGCAATTTCTGTGTTTCATTAACTCTCTGGTAGTCCACACATTACAGAATGCCACCAGATGTGCACCGGAAACTACTACTGGTCTTCCAGGAACGATCAGAGCGTAGACTGTTTGAGACATTACTCCCATGGAGGAAAGTGCGCATGGTGACTGTTGTATTTAATGCCGATGCAATTTCTGTGTTTCATCAACACTCTGATTGTCCACAGATTACAGAATGCCACCAGATGTGCATCGGAAACTACTACTGGTCTTAAAGGGAACGATCAAAGGGTAGACTGTTTGAGACATTTCTCCGGTGGAGGAAAGTGCACATGGTGACTGTTGTATTCAATCCCGATGCAATTTCTGTGTTTCATCAACTCTCTGATAGTCCACAGATTACAAAATGCCACCAGATGTGCATCGGAAACTACTACTGGTCTTCCAGAGAACAATCAAAGTGCAGACTGTTTGAGACAATCCTCTGGTGGAGGAAAGTGCTCATGGTGAATTCAATCCCGATGCAATTTCTCTGTTTCATCAACACAATGATAGTCCACAGATTACAGAATGCCACCAGATGTGCATCGGAAACTACTACTGGTCTTCCAGGGAACGATCAAAACGTAAATTGTTTGAGACATTACTCACATTGAGGAAAGTGCGCATGGTGACTGTTGTATTCAATCCCGATGCCATTTTTTGTGTTTCATCAATACTTTGATAGTCCACAGATTACAGAATGCCACCAGATGTGCATCGGAAACTACTACTGGTCTTCCAGGGAACGATCAAAACGTAAATTGTTTGAGACATTACTCACATTGAGGAAAGTGCGCATGGTGACTGTTGTATTCAATCACGATGCCATTTTTTGTGTTTCATCAATACTCTGATAGTCCACAGATTACAGAATGCCACCAGATGTGCATCGGAAACTACTACTGGTCTTCCAGGGAACGATGAAAGCGTGGACTGTTTGAGACATTACTCCCATGGAGGAAAGTGCGCATGGTGACTGTTGTATTCAATCCCGATGCAATTTCTGTGTTTCATCAACACTCTGATAGTCCACAGATTACAAAATGCCACCAGATGTGCATCGGAAACTACTACTGGTCTTCCAGGGAACGATCAAAACGTAAATTGTTTGAGACATTACTCACATTGAGGAAAGTGCGCATGGTGACTGTTGTATTCAATCACGATGCCATTTTTTGTGTTTCATCAATACTCTGATAGTCCACAGATTACAGAATGCCACCAGATGTGCATCGGAAACTACTACTGGTCTTCCAGGGAACGATCAAAGCGTGGGCTGTTTGAGACATTACTCCCATGGAGGGAAGTGCGAATGGTGACTGTTGTATTCAAACCCGATGCAATTTCTGTGTTTCATCGACACTCTGATAGTCCACAGATTACAGAATGCCACCAGATGTGCATCGGAAACTAATAGTGGTCTTCCAGGGAACGATCAAAGCGTAGACTGTTTGAGACATTACTCCCGAGGAGGAAGGTGCGCGTGGTGACTGTTGTATTCAATCCCGATGCAATTTCTGTGTTTCATCAACACTCTGATGGTCCACAGATTACAGAATGAAACCAGATGTCCATCGCAAACTAATACTGGTCTTCCAGGGAACGATCAAAGCGTAGACTGTTTGAGACATCACTCTCATGGAGGGAAGTGCGTATGGTGACTTTTGTATTCAATCCCGATGCAATTTCTGTGTTTCATCAACACTCTGATAGTCCACAGATTACAGAAAGCCTCCAGTTGTGCATCGGAAACTACTTCTGGTCTTCCAGGGAACGATCAAAGCGTAGACTGTTTGAGACATTACTCCCATGGAGGGAAGTGCGCATGGTGACTGTTGTATTTAATCCCGATGGAATTTCTGTGTTTCATCAACAGTCTGATAGTCCACAGATTACAGAATGCCTCCAGATGTGCTTTGGAAACTACTACTGGTCTTCCAGGAAACGATCAAAGCGTAGACTGTTTGAGACATTACTCCCATGGAGGAAAGTGCGCATGGTGACTGTTGTATTCAATCCCGATGCAATTTCTGTCTTTCATCAACAGTCTTATAGTCCACAGATTACAGAATGCCTCCAGATGTGCATCGGAAACTACTACTGGGCTTCCAGGGAACGATCAAAGCGTGGACTGTTTGAGACATTACTCCCATGGAGGAAAGTGCGAATGGTGACTGTTGTATTCAAACCCGATGCAATTTCTGTGTTTCATCGACACTCTGATAGTCCACAGATTACAGAATGCCACCAGATGTGCATCGGAAACTAATAGTGGTCTGCCAGGGAACGATCAAAGCGTAGACTGTTTGAGACATTACTCCCGAGGAGGAAGGTGCGCGTGGTGACTGTTGTATTCAATCCCGATGCAATTTCTGTGTTTCATCAACACTCTGATAGTCCACAGATTACAGAATGCCTCCAGTTGTGCATCGGAAACTACTTCTGGTCTTCCAGGGAACGATCAAAGCGTAGACTGTTTGAGACATTACTCCCATGGAGGGAAGTGCGCTTGGTGACTGTTGTATTTAATCCCGATGGAATTTCTGTGTTTCATCAACAGTCTGATAGTCCACAGATTACAGAATGCCTCCAGATGTGCTTTGGAAACTACTACTGGTCTTCCAGGGAACGATCAAAGCGTAGACTGTTTGAGACATTACTCCCATGGAGGGAAGTGCGCATGGTGACTGTTGTATTTAATCCCGATGGAATTTCTGTGTTTCATCAACAGTCTGATAGTCCACAGATTACAGAATGCCTCCAGATGTGCTTTTTAAACTACTACTGGTCTTCCAGGGAACGATCAAAGCGTAGACTGTTTGAGACATTACTCCCATGGAGGAAAGTGCGCATGGTGACTGTTGTATTCAATCCCGATGCTATTTCTGTGTTTCATCAACAGTCTTATAGTCCACAGATTACAGAATGCCTCCAGATGTGCATCGGAAACTACTACTGGTCTTCCAGGGAACGATCAAATCGTAGACTGTTTGAGACATTACTCCCATGGAGGAAAGTGCGCATGGTGACTGTTGTATTTAATGCCGATGCAATTTCTGTGTTTCATCAACACTCTGATAGTCCACAGATTACAGAATGCCGCCAGATGTGCATCGGAAACTACTACTGGTCTTAAAGGGAACGATCAAAGGGTAGACAGTTTGAGACATTTCTCCGGTGGAGGAAAGTGCGCATGGTGACTGTTGTATTCAATCCCGATGCAATTTCTGTGTTTCATCAACTCTCTGATAGTCCACAGATTACAAAATGCCACCAGATGTGCATTGGAAACTACTACTGGTCTTCCAGAGAACAATCAAAGCGTAGACTGTTTGAGACATTACTCTGGTGGAGGAAGGTGCGCATGGTGAATTCAATCGCGATGCAATTTCTGTGTTTCATCAACACTCTGATAGTCCACAGATTACAGAATGCCACCAGATGTGCATCGGAAACTACTATTGGTCTTCCAGGGAACGATCAAAGCGTAAATTGATTGAGACATTACTCACATTGAGGAAAGTGCGGATGGTGACTGTTGTATTCAATCCCGATGCAATTTCTGTGTTTCATCAACACACTGATAGTCTAAAGATTACAGAATGCCACCAGATGTGCATCGGAAACTACTACTGGTCTTCCAGAGAACAATCACAGCGTAGACTGTTTGAGACAATCCCCTGGTGGAGGAAATTGCTCATGGTGAATTCAATCCCGATGCAATTTCTCTGTTTCATCAACACAATGATAGTCCACAGATTACAGAATGCCACCAGATGTGCATCGGAAACTACTACTGGTCTTCCAGGGAACGATCAAAACGTAAATTGTTTGAGACATTACTCACATTGACGAAAGTGCGCATGGTGACTGTTGTATTCAATCCCGATGCCATTTTTTGTGTTTCATCAATACTCTGATAGTCCACAGATTACAGAATGCCACCAGATGTGCATCGGAAACTACTACTGGTCTTCCAGGGAACGATCAAAGCGTGGACTGTTTGAGACATTACTCCCATGGAGGAAAGTGCGAATGGTGACTGTTGTATTCAAACCCGATGCAATTTCTGTGTTTCATCGACACTCTGATAGTCCACAGATTACAGAATGCCACCAGATGTGCATCGGAAACTAATAGTGGTCTTCCAGGGAACGATCAAAGCGTAGACTGTTTGAGACATTACTCCCAAGGAGGATGGTGCGCGTGGTGACTGTTGTATTCAATCCCGATGCAATTTCTGTGTTTCATCAACACTCTGATGGTCCACAGATTACAGAATGAAACCAGATGTCCATCGCAAACTAATACTGGTCTTCCAGGGAACGATCAAAGCGTAGACTGTTTGAGACATCACTCCCATGGAGGAAAGTGCGTATGGTGACTTTTGTATTCAATCCCGATGCAATTTCTGTGTTTCATCAACACACTGATAGTCCACAGATTACAGAATGCCTCCAGTTGTGCATCGGAAACTACTTCTGGTCTTCCAGGGAACGATCAAATCGTAGACTGTTTGAGACATTACTCCCATGGAGGGAAGTGCGCATGGTGACTGTTGTATTTAATCCCGATGGAATTTCTGTGTTTCATCAACAGTCTGATAGTCCACAGATTACAGAATGCCTCCAGATGTGCATCGGAAACTACTACTGGTCTTCCAGGGAACGATCAAATGGTAGACTGTTTGAGACATAATTCCCATGGAGGAAAGTGCGGATGGTGACTGTTGTATTCAATCCAAATGCAATTTCTGTGTTTCATTAACTCTCTGGTAGTCCACACATTACAGAATGCCACCAGATGTGCACCGGAAACTACTACTGGTCTTCCAGGAACGATCAGAGCGTAGACTGTTTGAGACATTACTCCCATGGAGGAAAGTGCGCATGGTGACTGTTGTATTTAATGCCGATGCAATTTCTGTGTTTCATCAACACTCTGATTGTCCACAGATTACAGAATGCCACCAGATGTGCATCGGAAACTACTACTGGTCTTAAAGGGAACGATCAAAGGGTAGACTGTTTGAGACATTTCTCCGGTGGAGGAAAGTGCACATGGTGACTGTTGTATTCAATCCCGATGCAATTTCTGTGTTTCATCAACTCTCTGATAGTCCACAGATTACAAAATGCCACCAGATGTGCATCGGAAACTACTACTGGTCTTCCAGAGAACAATCAAAGTGCAGACTGTTTGAGACAATCCTCTGGTGGAGGAAAGTGCTCATGGTGAATTCAATCCCGATGCAATTTCTCTGTTTCATCAACACAATGATAGTCCACAGATTACAGAATGCCACCAGATGTGCATCGGAAACTACTACTGGTCTTCCAGGGAACGATCAAAACGTAAATTGTTTGAGACATTACTCACATTGAGGAAAGTGCGCATGGTGACTGTTGTATTCAATCCCGATGCCATTTTTTGTGTTTCATCAATACTTTGATAGTCCACAGATTACAGAATGCCACCAGATGTGCATCGGAAACTACTACTGGTCTTCCAGGGAACGATCAAAACGTAAATTGTTTGAGACATTACTCACATTGAGGAAAGTGCGCATGGTGACTGTTGTATTCAATCACGATGCCATTTTTTGTGTTTCATCAATACTCTGATAGTCCACAGATTACAGAATGCCACCAGATGTGCATCGGAAACTACTACTGGTCTTCCAGGGAACGATGAAAGCGTGGACTGTTTGAGACATTACTCCCATGGAGGAAAGTGCGCATGGTGACTGTTGTATTCAATCCCGATGCAATTTCTGTGTTTCATCAACACTCTGATAGTCCACAGATTACAAAATGCCACCAGATGTGCATCGGAAACTACTACTGGTCTTCCAGGGAACGATCAAAACGTAAATTGTTTGAGACATTACTCACATTGAGGAAAGTGCGCATGGTGACTGTTGTATTCAATCACGATGCCATTTTTTGTGTTTCATCAATACTCTGATAGTCCACAGATTACAGAATGCCACCAGATGTGCATCGGAAACTACTACTGGTCTTCCAGGGAACGATCAAAGCGTGGACTGTTTGAGACATTACTCCCATGGAGGAAAGTGCGAATGGTGACTGTTGTATTCAAACCCGATGCAATTTCTGTGTTTCATCGACACTCTGATAGTCCACAGATTACAGAATGCCACCAGATGTGCATCGGAAACTAATAGTGGTCTTCCAGGGAACGATCAAAGCGTAGACTGTTTGAGACATTACTCCCGAGGAGGAAGGTGCGCGTGGTGACTGTTGTATTCAATCCCGATGCAATTTCTGTGTTTCATCAACACTCTGATGGTCCACAGATTACAGAATGAAACCAGATGTCCATCGCAAACTAATACTGGTCTTCCAGGGAACGATCAAAGCGTAGACTGTTTGAGACATCACTCTCATGGAGGGAAGTGCGTATGGTGACTTTTGTATTCAATCCCGATGCAATTTCTGTGTTTCATCAACACTCTGATAGTCCACAGATTACAGAAAGCCTCCAGTTGTGCATCGGAAACTACTTCTGGTCTTCCAGGGAACGATCAAAGCGTAGACTGTTTGAGACATTACTCCCATGGAGGGAAGTGCGCATGGTGACTGTTGTATTTAATCCCGATGGAATTTCTGTGTTTCATCAACAGTCTGATAGTCCACAGATTACAGAATGCCTCCAGATGTGCTTTGGAAACTACTACTGGTCTTCCAGGGAACGATCAAAGCGTAGACTGTTTGAGACATTACTCCCATGGAGGAAAGTGCGCATGGTGACTGTTGTATTCAATCCCGATGCAATTTCTGTCTTTCATCAACAGTCTTATAGTCCACAGATTACAGAATGCCTCCAGATGTGCATCGGAAACTACTACTGGGCTTCCAGGGAACGATCAAAGCGTGGACTGTTTGAGACATTACTCCCATGGAGGAAAGTGCGAATGGTGACTGTTGTATTCAAACCCGATGCAATTTCTGTGTTTCATCGACACTCTGATAGTCCACAGATTACAGAATGCCACCAGATGTGCATCGGAAACTAATAGTGGTCTTCCAGGGAACGATCAAAGCGTAGACTGTTTGAGACATTACTCCCGAGGAGGAAGGTGCGCGTGGTGACTGTTGTATTCAATCCCGATGCAATTTCTGTGTTTCATCAACACTCTGATAGTCCACAGATTACAGAATGCCTCCAGTTGTGCATCGGAAACTACTTCTGGTCTTCCAGGGCACGATCAAAGCGTAGACTGTTTGAGACATTACTCCCATGGAGGGAAGTGCGCTTGGTGACTGTTGTATTTAATCCCGATGGAATTTCTGTGTTTCATCAACAGTCTGATAGTCCACAGATTACAGAATGCCTCCAGATGTGCTTTGGAAACTACTACTGGTCTTCCAGGGAACGATCAAAGCGTAGACTGTTTGAGACATTACTCCCATGGAGGGAAGTGCGCATGGTGACTGTTGTATTTAATCCCGATGGAATTTCTGTGTTTCATCAACAGTCTGATAGTCCACAGATTACAGAATGCCTCCAGATGTGCTTTTTAAACTACTACTGGTCTTCCAGGGAACGATCAAAGCGTAGACTGTTTGAGACATTACTCCCATGGAGGAAAGTGCGCATGGTGACTGTTGTATTCAATCCCGATGCTATTTCTGTGTTTCATCAGCAGTCTTATAGTCCACAGATTACAGAATGCCTCCAGATGTGCATCGGAAACTACTACTGGTCTTCCAGGGAACGATCAAATCGTAGACTGTTTGAGACATTACTCCCATGGAGGAAAGTGCGCATGGTGACTGTTGTATTTAATGCCGATGCAATTTCTGTGTTTCATCAACACTCTGATAGTCCACAGATTACAGAATGCCACCAGATGTGCATCGGAAACTACTACTGGTCTTAAAGGGAACGATCAAAGGGTAGACAGTTTGAGACATTTCTCCGGTGGAGGAAAGTGCGCATGGTGACTGTTGTATTCAATCCCGATGCAATTTCTGAGTTTCATCAACTCTCTGATAGTCCACAGATTACAAAATGCCACCAGATGTGCATTGGAAACTACTACTGGTCTTCCAGAGAACAATCAAAGCGTAGACTGTTTGAGACATTACTCTGGTGGAGGAAGGTGCGCATGGTGAATTCAATCGCGATGCAATTTCTGTGTTTCATCAACACTCTGATAGTCCACAGATTACAGAATGCCACCAGATGTGCATCGGAAACTACTATTGGTCTTCCAGGGAACGATCAAAGCGTAAATTGATTGAGACATTACTCACATTGAGGAAAGTGCGGATGGTGACTGTTGTATTCAATCCCGATGCAATTTCTGTGTTTCATCAACACACTGATAGTCTAAAGATTACAGAATGCCACCAGATGTGCATCGGAAACTACTACTGGTCTTCCAGAGAACAATCACAGCGTAGACTGTTTGAGACAATCCTCTGGTGGAGGAAATTGCTCATGGTGAATTCAATCCCGATGCAATTTCTCTGTTTCATCAACACAATGATAGTCCACAGATTACAGAATGCCACCAGATGTGCATCGGAAACTACTACTGGTCTTCCAGGGAACGATCAAAACGTAAATTGTTTGAGACATTACTCACATTGACGAAAGTGCGCATGGTGACTGTTGTATTCAATCCCGATGCCATTTTTTGTGTTTCATCAATACTCTGATAGTCCACAGATTACAGAATGCCACCAGATGTGCATCGGAAACTACTACTGGTCTTCCAGGGAACGATCAAAGCGTGGACTGTTTGAGACATTACTCCCATGGAGGAAAGTGCGAATGGTGACTGTTGTATTCAAACCCGATGCAATTTCTGTGTTTCATCGACACTCTGATAGTCCACAGATTACAGAATGCCACCAGATGTGCATCGGAAACTAATAGTGGTCTTCCAGGGAACGATCAAAGCGTAGACTGTTTGAGACATTACTCCCGAGGAGGATGGTGCGCGTGGTGACTGTTGTATTCAATCCCGATGCAATTTCTGTGTTTCATCAACACTCTGATGGTCCACAGATTACAGAATGAAACCAGATGTCCATCGCAAACTAATACTGGTCTTCCAGGGAACGATCAAAGCGTAGACTGTTTGAGACATCACTCCCATGGAGGAAAGTGCGTATGGTGACTTTTGTATTCAATCCCGATGCAATTTCTGTGTTTCATGAACACTCTGATAGTCCACAGATTACAGAATGCCTCCAGTTGTGCATCGGAAACAACTTCTGGTCTTCCAGGGAACGATCAAATCGTAGACTGTTTGAGACATTACTCCCATGGAGGGAAGTGCGCATGGTGACTGTTGTATTTAATCCCGATGGAATTTCTGTGTTTCATCAACAGTCTGATAGTCCACAGATTACAGAATGCCTCCAGATGTGCATCGGAAACTACTACTGGTCTTCCAGGGAACGATCAAATCGTAGACTGTTTGAGACATTATTCCCATGGAGGAAAGTGCGGATGGTGACTGTTGTATTCAATCCAAATGCAATTTCTGTGTTTCATTAACTCTCTGGTAGTCCACACATTACAGAATGCCACCAGATGTGCACCGGAAACTACTACTGGTCTTCCAGGAACGATCAGAGCGTAGACTGTTTGAGACATTACTCCCATGGAGGAAAGTGCGCATGGTGACTGTTGTATTTAATGCCGATGCAATTTCTGTGTTTCATCAACACTCTGATAGTCCACAGATTACAGAATGCCACCAGATGTGCATCGGAAACTACTACTGGTCTTAAAGGGAACGATCAAAGGGTAGACTGTTTGAGACATTTCTCCGGTGGAGGAAAGTGCACATGGTGAATGTTGTATTCAATCCCGATGCAATTTCTGTGTTTCATCAACTCTCTGATAGTCCACAGATTACAAAATGCCACCAGATGTGCATCGGAAACTACTACTGGTCTTCCAGAGAACAATCAAAGTGCAGACTGTTTGAGACAATCCTCTGGTGGAGGAAAGTGCTCATGGTGAATTCAATCCCGATGCAATTTCTCTGTTTCATCAACACAATGATAGTCCACAGATTACAGAATGCCACCAGATGTGCATCGGAAACTACTACTGGTCTTCCAGGGAACGATCAAAACGTAAATTGTTTGAGACATTACTCACATTGAGGAAAGTGCGCATGGTGACTGTTGTATTCAATCCCGATGCCATTTTTTGTGTTTCATCAATACTTTGATAGTCCACAGATTACAGAATGCCACCAGATGTGCATCGGAAACTACTACTGGTCTTCCAGGGAACGATCAAAGCGTGGACTGTTTGAGACATTACTCCCATGGAGGAATGTGCGAATGGTGACTGTTGTATTCAAACCCGATGCAACCTCTGTGTTTCATCGACACACTGATAGTCCACAGATTACAGAATGCCACCAGATGTGCATCGGAAACTAATAGTGGTCTTCCAGGGAATGATCAAAGCGTAGACTGTTTGAGACATTACTCCCGAGGAGGAAGGTGCGCGTGGTGACTGTTGTATTCAATCCCGATGCAATTTCTGTGTTTCATCAACACTCTGATGGTCCACAGATTACAGAATGAAACCAGATGTCCATCGCAAACTAATACTGGTCTTCCAGGGAACGATCAAAGCGTAGACTGTTTGAGACATCACTCCCATGGAGGAAAGGGCGTATGCTGACTTTTGTATTCAATCCCGATGCAATTTCTGTGTTTCATCAACACTCTGATAGTCCACAGATTACAGAATGCCTCCAGTTGTGCATCGGAAACTACTTCTGGTCTTCCAGGGAACGATCAAAGCGTAGACTGTTTGAGACATTACTCCGATGGAGGGAAGTGCGCATGGTGACTGTTGTATTTAATCCCGATGGAATTTCTGTGTTTCATCAACAGTCTGATAGTCCACAGATTACAGAATGCCTCCAGATGTGCTTTGGAAACTACTACTGGTCTTCCAGGGAACGATCAAAGCGTAGACTGTTTGGGACATTACTCCCATGGAGGGAAGTGCGCATGGTGACTGTTGTATTTAATCCCGATGGAACTTCTGTGTTTCATCAACAGTCTGATAGTCCACAGATTACAGAATGCCTCCAGATGTGCTTTGGAAACTACTACTGGTCTTCCAGGGAACGATCAAAGCGTAGACTGTTTGAGACATTACTCCCATGGAGGAAAGTGCGCATGGTGACTGTTGTATTCAATCCCGATGCTATTTCTGTGTTTCATCAACAGTCTTATAGTCCACAGATTACAGAATGCCTCCAGATGTGCATCGGAAACTACTACTGGTCTTCCAGGGAACGATCAAATCGTAGACTGTTTGAGACATTATTCCCATGGAGGAAAGTGCGGATGGTGACTGTTGTATTCAATCCAAATGCAATTTCTGTGTTTCATTAACACTCTGATACCACACATTACAGAATGCCACCTGATGTGCACCGGAAACTACTACTGGTCTTCCAGGAACGATCAGAGCGTAGACTGTTTGAGACATTACTCCCATGGAGGAAAGTGCGCATGGTGACTGTTGTATTTAATGCCGATGCAATTTCTGTGTTTCATCAACACTCTGATAGTCCACAGATTACAGAATGCCACCAGATGTGCATCGAAAACTACTACTGGTCTTAAAGGGACCGATCAAAGGGTAGACAGTTTGAGACATTTCTCCGGTGGAGGAAAGTGCGCATGGTGACTGTTGTATTCAATCCCGATGCAATTTCTGTGTTTCATCAACTCTCTGATAGTCCACAGATTACAAAATGCCACCAGATGCGCATTGGAAACTACTACTGGTCTTCCAGAGAACAATCAAAGCGTAGACTGTTTGAGACATTACTCTGGTGGAGGAAGGTGCGCATGGTGAATTCAATCGCGGTGCAATTTCTGTGTTTCATCAACACTCTGATAGTCCACAGATTACAGAATGCCACCAGATGTGCATCGGAAACTACTATTGGTCTTCCAGGGAACGATCAAAGCGTAAATTGATTGAGACATTACTCACATTGAGGAAAGTGCGGATGGTGACTGTTGTATTCAATCCCGATGCAATTTCTGTGTTTCATCAACACTCTGATAGTCTAAAGATTACAGAATGCCACCAGATGTGCATCGGAAACTACTACTGGTCTTACAGAGAACAATCACAGCGTAGACTGTTTGAGACAATCCTCTGGTGGAGTAAATTGCTCATGGTGAATTCAATCCCGATGCAATTTCTCTGTTTCATCAACACAATGATAGTCCACAGATTACAGAATGCCACCAGATGTGCATCGGAAACTACTACTGGTCTTCCAGGGAACGATCAAAACGTAAATTGTTTGAGACATTACTCACATTGACGAAAGTGCGCATGGTGACTGTTGTATTCAATCCCGATGCCATTTTTTGTGTTTCATCAATACTCTGATAGTCCACAGATTACAGAATGCCACCAGATGTGCATCGGAAACTACTACTGGTCTTCCAGGGAACGATCAAAGCGTGGACTGTTTGAGACATTACTCCCATGGAGGAAAGTGCGAATGGTGACTGTTGTATTCAAACCCGATGCAATTTCTGTGTTTCATCGACACTCTGATAGTCCACAGATTACAGAATGCCACCAGACGTGCATCGGAAACTAATAGTGGTCTTCCAGGGAACGATCAAAGCGTAGACTGTTTGAGACATTACTCCCGAGGAGGAAGGTGCGCGTGGTGACTGTTGTATTCAATCCCGATGCAATTTCTGTGTTTCATCAACACTCTGATGGTCCACAGATTACAGAATGAAACCAGATGTCCATCGCAAACTAATACTGGTCTTCCAGGGAACGATCAAAGCGTAGACTGTTTGAGACATCACTCCCATGGAGGAAAGTGCGTATGGTGACTTTTGTATTCAATCCCGATGCAATTTCTGTGTTTCATCAACACTCTGATAGTCCACAGATTACAGAATGCCTCCAGTTGTGCATCGGAAACAACTTCTGGTCTTCCAGGGAACGATCAAATCGTAGACTGTTTGAGACATTACTCCCATGGAGGGAAGTGCGCATGGTGACTGTTGTATTTAATCCCGATGGAATTTCTGTGTTTCATCAACAGTCTGATAGTCCACAGATTACAGAATGCCTCCAGATGTGCATCGGAAACTACTACTGGTCTTCCAGGGAACGATCAAATCGTAGACTGTTTGAGACATTATTCCCATGGAGGAAAGTGCGGATGGTGACTGTTGTATTCAATCCAAATGCAATTTCTGTGTTTCATTAACTCTCTGGTAGTCCACACATTACAGAATGCCACCAGATGTGCACCGGAAACTACTACTGGTCTTCCAGGAACGATCAGAGCGTAGACTGTTTGAGACATTACTCCCATGGAGGAAAGTGCGCATGGTGACTGTTGTATTTAATGCCGATGCAATTTCTGTGTTTCATCAACACTCTGATAGTCCACAGATTACAGAATGCCACCAGATGTGCATCGGAAACTACTACTGGTCTTAAAGGGAACGATCAAAGGGTAGACTGTTTGAGACATTTCTCCGGTGGAGGAAAGTGCACATGGTGAATGTTGTATTCAATCCCGATGCAATTTCTGTGTTTCATCAACTCTCTGATAGTCCACAGATTACAAAATGCCACCAGATGTGCATCGGAAACTACTACTGGTCTTCCAGAGAACAATCAAAGTGCAGACTGTTTGAGACAATCCTCTGGTGGAGGAAAGTGCTCATGGTGAATTCAATCCCGATGCAATTTCTCTGTTTCATCAACACAATGATAGTCCACAGATTACAGAATGCCACCAGATGTGCATCGGAAACTACTACTGGTCTTCCAGGGAACGATCAAAACGTAAATTGTTTGAGACATTACTCACATTGAGGAAAGTGCGCATGGTGACTGTTGTATTCAATCCCGATGCCATTTTTTGTGTTTCATCAATACTTTGATAGTCCACAGATTACAGAATGCCACCAGATGTGCATCGGAAACTACTACTGGTCTTCCAGGGAACGATCAAAGCGTGGACTGTTTGAGACATTACTCCCATGGAGGAATGTGCGAATGGTGACTGTTGTATTCAAACCCGATGCAACCTCTGTGTTTCATCGACACACTGATAGTCCACAGATTACAGAATGCCACCAGATGTGCATCGGAAACTAATAGTGGTCTTCCAGGGAATGATCAAAGCGTAGACTGTTTGAGACATTACTCCCGAGGAGGAAGGTGCGCGTGGTGACTGTTGTATTCAATCCCGATGCAATTTCTGTGTTTCATCAACACTCTGATGGTCCACAGATTACAGAATGAAACCAGATGTCCATCGCAAACTAATACTGGTCTTCCAGGGAACGATCAAAGCGTAGACTGTTTGAGACATCACTCCCATGGAGGAAAGGGCGTATGCTGACTTTTGTATTCAATCCCGATGCAATTTCTGTGTTTCATCAACACTCTGATAGTCCACAGATTACAGAATGCCTCCAGTTGTGCATCGGAAACTACTTCTGGTCTTCCAGGGAACGATCAAAGCGTAGACTGTTTGAGACATTACTCCGATGGAGGGAAGTGCGCATGGTGACTGTTGTATTTAATCCCGATGGAATTTCTGTGTTTCATCAACAGTCTGATAGTCCACAGATTACAGAATGCCTCCAGATGTGCTTTGGAAACTACTACTGGTCTTCCAGGGAACGATCAAAGCGTAGACTGTTTGGGACATTACTCCCATGGAGGGAAGTGCGCATGGTGACTGTTGTATTTAATCCCGATGGAACTTCTGTGTTTCATCAACAGTCTGATAGTCCACAGATTACAGAATGCCTCCAGATGTGCTTTGGAAACTACTACTGGTCTTCCAGGGAACGATCAAAGCGTAGACTGTTTGAGACATTACTCCCATGGAGGAAAGTGCGCATGGTGACTGTTGTATTCAATCCCGATGCTATTTCTGTGTTTCATCAACAGTCTTATAGTCCACAGATTACAGAATGCCTCCAGATGTGCATCGGAAACTACTACTGGTCTTCCAGGGAACGATCAAATCGTAGACTGTTTGAGACATTATTCCCATGGAGGAAAGTGCGGATGGTGACTGTTGTTTTCAATCCAAATGCAATTTCTGTGTTTCATTAACACTCTGATACCACACATTACAGAATGCCACCTGATGTGCACCGGAAACTACTACTGGTCTTCCAGGAACGATCAGAGCGTAGACTGTTTGAGACATTACTCCCATGGAGGAAAGTGCGCATGGTGACTGTTGTATTTAATGCCGATGCAATTTCTGTGTTTCATCAACACTCTGATAGTCCACAGATTACAGAATGCCACCAGATGTGCATCGAAAACTACTACTGGTCTTAAAGGGACCGATCAAAGGGTAGACAGTTTGAGACATTTCTCCGGTGGAGGAAAGTGCGCATGGTGACTGTTGTATTCAATCCCGATGCAATTTCTGTGTTTCATCAACTCTCTGATAGTCCACAGATTACAAAATGCCACCAGATGCGCATTGGAAACTACTACTGGTCTTCCAGAGAACAATCAAAGCGTAGACTGTTTGAGACATTACTCTGGTGGAGGAAGGTGCGCATGGTGAATTCAATCGCGGTGCAATTTCTGTGTTTCATCAACACTCTGATAGTCCACAGATTACAGAATGCCACCAGATGTGCATCGGAAACTACTATTGGTCTTCCAGGGAACGATCAAAGCGTAAATTGATTGAGACATTACTCACATTGAGGAAAGTGCGGATGGTGACTGTTGTATTCAATCCCGATGCAATTTCTGTGTTTCATCAACACTCTGATAGTCTAAAGATTACAGAATGCCACCAGATGTGCATCGGAAACTACTACTGGTCTTACAGAGAACAATCACAGCGTAGACTGTTTGAGACAATCCTCTGGTGGAGTAAATTGCTCATGGTGAATTCAATCCCGATGCAATTTCTCTGTTTCATCAACACAATGATAGTCCACAGATTACAGAATGCCACCAGATGTGCATCGGAAACTACTACTGGTCTTCCAGGGAACGATCAAAACGTAAATTGTTTGAGACATTACTCACATTGACGAAAGTGCGCATGGTGACTGTTGTATTCAATCCCGATGCCATTTTTTGTGTTTCATCAGTACTCTGATAGTCCACAGATTACAGAATGCCACCAGATGTGCATCGGAAACTACTACTGGTCTTCCAGGGAACGAGCAAAGCGTGGACTGTTTGAGACATTACTCCCATGGAGGAAAGTGCGAATGGTGACTGTTGTATTCAAACCCGATGCAATTTCTGTGTTTCATCGACACTCTGATAGTCCACAGATTACAGAATGCCACCAGACGTGCATCGGAAACTAATAGTGGTCTTCCAGGGAACGATCAAAGCGTAGACTGTTTGAGACATTACTCCCGAGGAGGAAGGTGCGCGTGGTGACTGTTGTATTCAATCCCGATGCAATTTCTGTGTTTCATCAACACTCTGATGGTCCACAGATTACAGAATGAAACCAGATGTCCATCGCAAACTAATACTGGTCTTCCAGGGAACGATCAAAGCGTAGACTGTTTGAGACATCACTCCCATGGAGGAAAGTGCGTATGGTGACTTTTGTATTCAATCCCGATGCAATTTCTGTGTTTCATCAACACTCTGATAGTCCACAGATTACAGAATGCCTCCAGTTGTGCATCGGAAACTACTTCTGGTCTTCCAGGGAACGATCAAAGCGTAGACTGTTTGAGACATTACTCCCATGGAGGGAAGTGCGCATGGTGACTGTTGTATTTAATCCCGATGGAATTTCTGTGTTTCATCAACAGTCTGATAGTCCACAGATTACAGAATGCCTCCAGATGTGCTTTGGAAACTACTACAGGTCTTCCAGGGAACGATCAAAGCGTAGACTGTTTGAGACATTACTCCCATGGAGGAAAGTGCGCATGGTGACTGTTGTATTCAATCCCGATGCTATTTCTGTGTTTCATCAACAGTCTTATAGTCCACAGATTACAGAATGCCTCCAGATGTGCATCGGAAACTACTACTGGTCTTCCAGGGAACGATCAAATCGTAGACTGTTTGAGACATTATTCCCATGGAGGAAAGTGCGGATGGTGACTGTTGTATTCAATCCAAATGCAATTTCTGTGTTTCATTAACTCTCTGGTAGTCCACACATTACAGAATGCCACCAGATGTGCACCGGAAACTACTACTGGTCTTCCAGGAACGATCAGAGCGTAGACTGTTTGAGACATTACTCCCATGGAGGAAAGTGCGCATGGTGACTGTTGTATTTAATGCCGATGCAATTTCTGTGTTTCATCAACACTCTGATAGTCCACAGATTACAGAATGCCACCAGATGTGCATCGGAAACTATTACTGGTCTTAAAGGGAACGATCAAAGGGTAGACTGTTCGAGACATTTCTAAGGTGGAGGAAAGTGCGCATGGTGACTGTTGTATTCAATCCCGATGCAATTTCTGTGTTTCATCAACTCTCTGATAGTCCACAGATTACAAAATGCCACCAGATGTGCATCGGAAACTACTACTGGTCTTCCAGAGAACAATCAAAGTACAGACTGTTTGAGACAATCCTCTGGTGGAGGAAAGTGCTCATGGTGAATTCAATCCCGATGCAATTTCTCTGTTTCATCAACTCTCTGATAGTCCACAGATTACAAAATGCCACCAGATGCGCATTGGAAACTACTACTGGTCTTCCAGAGAACAATCAAAGCGTAGACTGTTTGAGACATTACTCTGGTGGAGGAAGGTGCGCATGGTGAATTCAATCGCGGTGCAATTTCTGTGTTTCATCAACACTCTGATAGTCCACAGATTACAGAATGCCACCAGATGTGCATCGGATACTACTATTGGTCTTCCAGGGAACGATCAAAGCGTAAATTGATTGAGACATTACTCACATTGAGGAAAGTGCGGATGGTGACTGTTGTATTCAATCCCGATGAAATTGCTGTGTTTCATCAACACTCTGATAGTCTAAAGATTACAGAATGCCACCAGATGTGCATCGGAAACTACTACTGGTCTTACAGAGAACAATCACAGCGTAGACAGTTTGAGACAATCCTCTGGTGGAGTAAATTGCTCATGGTGAATTCAATCCCGATGCAATTTCTCTGTTTCATCAACACAATGATAGTCCACAGATTACAGAATGCCACCAGATGTGCATCGGAAACTACTACTAGTCTTCCAGGGAACGATCAAAACGTAAATTGTTTGAGACATTACTCACATTGACGAAAGTGCGCATGGTGACTGTTGTATTCAATCCCGATGCCATTTTTTGTGTTTCATCAATACTCTGATAGTCCACAGATTACAGAATGCCACCAGATGTGCATCGGAAACTACTACTGGTCTTCCAGGGAACGATCAAAGCGTGGACTGTTTGAGACATTACTCCCATGGAGGAAAGTGCGAATGGTGACTGTTGTATTCAAACCCGATGCAATTTCTGTGTTTCATCGACACTCTGATAGTCCACAGATTACAGAATGCCACCAGACGTGCATCGGAAACTAATAGTGGTCTTCCAGGGAACGATCAAAGCGTAGACTGTTTGAGACATTACTCCCGAGGAGGAAGGTGCGCGTGGTGACTGTTGTATTCAATCCCGATGCAATTTCTGTGTTTCATCAACACTCTGATGGTCCACAGATTACAGAATGAAACCAGATGTCCATCGCAAACTAATACTGGTCTTCCAGGGAACGATCAAAGCGTAGACTGTTTGAGACATCACTCCCATGGAGGAAAGTGCGTATGGTGACTTTTGTATTCAATCCCGATGCAATTTCTGTGTTTCATCAACACTCTGATAGTCCACAGATTACAGAATGCCTCCAGTTGTGCATCGGAAACTACTTCTGGTCTTCCAGGGAACGATCAAAGCGTAGACTGTTTGAGACATTACTCCCATGGAGGGAAGTGCGCATGGTGACTGTTGTATTTAATCCCGATGGAATTTCTGTGTTTCATCAACAGTCTGATAGTCCACAGATTACAGAATGCCTCCAGATGTGCTTTGGAAACTACTACAGGTCTTCCAGGGAACGATCAAAGCGTAGACTGTTTGAGACATTACTCCCATGGAGGAAAGTGCGCATGGTGACTGTTGTATTCAATCCCGATGCTATTTCTGTGTTTCATCAACAGTCTTATAGTCCACAGATTACAGAATGCCTCCAGATGTGCATCGGAAACTACTACTGGTCTTCCAGGGAACGATCAAATCGTAGACTGTTTGAGACATTATTCCCATGGAGGAAAGTGCGGATGGTGACTGTTGTATTCAATCCAAATGCAATTTCTGTGTTTCATTAACTCTCTGGTAGTCCACACATTACAGAATGCCACCAGATGTGCACCGGAAACTACTACTGGTCTTCCAGGAACGATCAGAGCGTAGACTGTTTGAGACATTACTCCCATGGAGGAGAGTGCGCATGGTGACTGTTGTATTTAATGCCGATGCAATTTCTGTGTTTCATCAACACTCTGATAGTCCACAGATTACAGAATGCCACCAGATGTGCATCGGAAACTACTACTGGTCTTAAAGGGAACGATCAAAGGGTAGACTGTTTGAGACATTTCTCCGGTGGAGGAAAGTGCGCATGGTGACTGTTGTATTCAATCCCGATGCAATTTCTGTGTTTCATCAACTCTCTGATAGTCCACAGATTACAAAATGCCACCAGATGTGCATCGGAAACTACTACTGGTCTTCCAGAGAACAATCAAAGTACAGACTGTTTGAGACAATCCTCTGGTGGAGGAAAGTGCTCATGGTGAATTCAATCCCGATGCAATTTCTCTGTTTCATCAACACAATGATAGTCCACAGATTACAGAATGCCACCAGATGTGCATCGAAAACTACTACTGGTCTTCCAGGGAACGATCAAAACGTAAATTGTATGAGACATTACTCACATTGAGGAAAGTGCGCATGGTGACTGTTGTATTCAATCCCGATGCAATTTTTTCTGTTTAATCAATACTCTGATAGTCCACAGATTACAGAATGCCACCAGATGTGCATCGGAAACTACTACTGGTCTTCTAGGGAACGATCAAAGCGTGGACTGTTTGAGACATTACTCCCATGGAGGAAAGTGCGAATGGTGACTGTTGTATTCAAACCCGATGCAACCTCTGTGTTTCATCGACACTCTGATAGTCCACAGATTACAGAATGCCACCAGATGTGCATCGGAAACTAATAGTGGTCTTCCAGGGAATGATCAAAGCGTAGACTGTTTGAGACATTACTCCCGAGGAGGAAGGTGCGCGTGGTGACTGTTGTATTCAATCCCGATGCAATTTCTGTGTTTCATCAACACTCTGATGGTCCACAGATTACAGAATGAAACCAGATGTCCATCGCAAACTAATACTGGTCTTCCAGGGAACGATCAAAGCGTAGACTGTTTGAGACATCACTCCCATGGAGGAAAGTGCGTATGGTGACTTTTGTATTCAATCCCGATGCAATTTCTGTGTTTCATCAACACTCTGATAGTCCACAGATTACAGAATGCCTCCAGTTGTGCATCGGAAACTACTTCTGGTCTTCCAGGGAACGATCAAAGCGTAGACTGTTTGAGACATTACTCCCATGGAGGGAAGTGCGCATGGTGACTGTTGTATTTAATCCCGATGGAATTTCTGTGTTTCATCAACAGTCTGATAGTCCACAGATTACAGAATGCCTCCAGATGTGCTTTGGAAACTACTACAGGTCTTCCAGGGAACGATCAAATCGTAGACTGTTTGAGACATTACTCCCATGGAGGAAAGTGCGCATGGTGACTGTTGTATTCAATCCCGATGCTATTTCTGTGTTTCATCAACAGTCTTATAGTCCACAGATTACAGAATGCCTCCAGATGTGCATCGGAAACTACTACTGGTCTTCCAGGGAACGATCAAATCGTAGACTGTTTGAGACATTATTCCCATGGAGGAAAGTGCGGATGGTGACTGTTGTATTCAATCCAAATGCAATTTCTGTGTTTCATTAACTCTCTGGTAGTCCACACATTACAGAATGCCACCAGATGTGCACCGGAAACTACTACTGCTCTTCCAGGAACGATCAGAGCGTAGACTGTTTGAGACATTACTCCCATGGAGGAAAGTGCGCATGGTGACTGTTGTATTTAATGCCGATGCAATTTCTGTGTTTCATCAACACTCTGATAGTCCACAGATTACAGAATGCCACCAGATGTGCATCGGAAACTACTACTGGTCTTAAAGGGAACGATCAAAGGGTAGACTGTTTGAGACATTTCTCCGGTGGAGGAAAGTGCGCATGGTGACTGTTGTATTCAATCCCGATGCAATTTCTGTGTTTCATCAACTCTCTGATAGTCCACAGATTACAAAATGCCACCAGATGTGCATCGGAAACTACTACTGGTCTTCCAGGGAACGATCAAAGCGTAGACTGTTTGAGACATCACTCCCATGGAGGAAAGTGCGTATGGTGACTTTTGTATTCAATCCCGATGCAATTTCTGTGTTTCATCAACACTCTGATAGTCCACAGATTACAGAATGCCACCAGATGTGCATCGGAAACTACTACTGGTCTTAAAGGGAACGATCAAAGGGTAGACTGTTTGAGACAATCCTCTGGTGGAGGAAAGTGCTCATGGTGAATTCAATCCCGATGCAATTTCTCTGTTTCATCAACACAATGATAGTCCACAGATTACAGAATGCCACCAGATGTGCATCGGAAACTACTACTGGTCTTCCAGGGAACGATCAAAACGTAAATTGTTTGAGACATTACTCACATTGAGGAAAGTGCGCATGGTGACTGTTGTATTCAATCCCGATGCCATTTTTTCTGTTTAATCAATACTCTGATAGTCCACAGATTACAGAATGCCACCAGATGTGCATCGGAAACTACTACTGGTCTTCTAGGGAACGATCAAAGCGTGGACTGTTTGAGACATTACTCCCATGGAGGAAAGTGCGAATGGTGACTGTTGTATTCAAACCCGATGCAACCTCTGTGTTTCATCGACACTCTGATAGTCCACAGATTACAGAATGCCACCAGATGTGCATCGGAAACTAATAGTGGTCTTCCAGGGAATGATCAAAGCGTAGACTGTTTGAGACATTACTCCCGAGGAGGAAGGTGCGCGTGGTGACTGTTGTATTCAATCCCGATGCAATTTCTGTGTTTCATCAACACTCTGATGGTCCACAGATTACAGAATGAAAGCAGATGTCCATCGCAAACTAATACTGGTCTTCCAGGGAACGATCAAAGCGTAGACTGTTTGAGACATCACTCCCATGGAGGAAAGTGCGTATGCTGACTTTTGTATTCAATCCCGATGCAATTTCTGTGTTTCATCAACACTCTGATAGTCCACAGATTACAGAATGCCTCAAGTTGTGCATCGGCAACTACTTCTGGTCTTCCAGGGAACGATCAAAGCGTAGACTGTTTGAGACATTACTCCCATGGAGGGAAGTGCGCATGGTGACTGTTGTATTTAATCCCGATGGAATTTCTGTGTTTCATCAACAGTCTGATAGTCCACAGATTACAGAATGCCTCCAGATGTGCTTTGGAAACTACTACTGGTCTTCCAGGGAACGATCAAAGCGTAGACTGTTTGAGACATTACTCCCATGGAGGGAAGTGCGCATGGTGACTGTTGTATTTAATCCCGATGGAATTTCTGTGTTTCATCAACAGTCTGATAGTCCACAGATTACAGAATTGCTCCAGATGTGCTTTGGAACTACTACTGGTCTTCCAGGGAACGATCAAAGCGTAGACTGTTTGAGACATTACTCCCATGGAGGAAAGTGCGCATGGTGACTGTTGTATTCAATCCCGATGCTATTTCTGTGTTTCATTAACTCTCTGGTAGTCCACACATTACAGAATGCCACCAGATGTGCACCGGAAACTACTACTGGTCTTCCAGGAACGATCAGAGCGTAGACTGTTTGAGACATTACTCCCATGGAGGAAAGTGCGCATGGTGACTGTTGTATTTAATGCCGATGCAATTTCTGTGTTTCATGAACACTCTGATAGTCCACAGATTACAGAATGCCACCAGATGTGCATCGGAAACTACTACTGGTCTTAAAGGGAACGATCAAATGGTAGACTGTTTGAGACATTTGTCCGGTGGAGGAAAGTGCGCATGGTGACTGTTGTATTCAATACCGATGCAATTTCTGTGTTTCATCAACTCTCTGATAGTCCACAGATTACAAAATGCCACCAGATGTGCATCGGAAACTACTACTGGTCTTCCAGAGAACAATCAAAGTGCAGACTGTTTGAGACAATCCTCTGGTGGTGAATTCAATCCCGATGCAATTTCTCTGTTTCATCAACACAATGATAGTCCACAGATTACAGAATGCCACCAGATGTGCATCGCAAACTAATAGTGGTCTTCCAGGGAATGATCAAAGCGTAGACTGTTTGAGACATTACTCCCGAGGAGGAAGGTGCGCGTGGTGACTGTTGTATTCAATCACGATGCAATTTCTGTGTTTCATCAACACTCTGATGGTCCACAGATTACAGAATGAAACCAGATGTCCATCGCAAACTAATACTGGTCTTCCAGGGAACGATCAAAGCGTAGACTGTTTGAGACATCACTCCCATGGGGGAAAGTGCGTATGCTGACTTTTGTATTCAATCCCGATGCAATTTCTGTGTTTCATCAACACTCTGATAGTCCACAGATTACAGAATGCCTCCAGTTGTGCATCGGAAACTACTTCTGGTCTTCGAGGGAACGATCAAAGCGTAGACTGTTTGAGACATTCCTCCCATGGAGGAATGTGCGCATGGTGACTGTTGTATTTAATCCCGATGGAATTTCTGTGTTTCATCAACAGTCTGATAGTCCACAGATTACAGAATGCCTCCAGATGTGCTTTGGAAACTACTACTGGTCTTCCAGGGAACGATCAAAGCGTAGACTGTTTGAGACATTACTCCCATGGAGGAAAGTGCGCATGGTGACTGTTGTATTCAATCCCGATGCAATTTCTGTGTTTCATCAACAGTCTTGTAGTCCACAGATTACAGATTGCCTCCAGATGTGCATCGGAAACTACTACTGGTCTTCCAGGGAACGATCAAATCGTAGACTGTTTGAGACATTATTCCCATGGAGGAAAGTGCGGATGGTGACTGTTGTATTCAATCCAAATACAATTTCTGTGTTTCATTAACACTCTGATAGTCCACACATTACAGAATGCCACCAGATGTGCACCGGAAACTACTACTGGTCTTCCAGGAACGATCAGAGCGTAGACTGTTTGAGACATTACTCCCATGGAGGAAAGTGCGCATGGTGACTGTTGTATTTAATGCCGATGCAATTTCTGTGTTTCATCAACACTCTGATAGTCCACAGATTACAGAATGCCACCAGATGTGCATCGGAAACTACTATTGGTCTTCCAGGGAACGATCAAAGCGTAAATTGATTGAGACATTACTCACATTGAGGAAAGTGCGGATGGTGACTGTTGTATTCAATCCCGATGCAATTTCTGTGTTTCATCAACTCTCTGATAGTCCACAGATTACAAAATGCCAACAGATGTGCATCGGAAACTACTACTGGTCTTCCAGAGAACAATCAAAGTGCAGACTGTTTGAGACAATCCTCTGGTGGAGGAAAGTGCTCATGGTGAATTCAATCCCGATGCAATTTCTCTGTTTCATCAACACAATGATAGTCCACAGATTACAGAATGCCACCAGATGTGCATCGGAAACTACTACTGGTCTTCCAGGGAACGATCAAAACGTAAATTGTTTGAGACATTACTCACATTGAGGAAAGTGCGCATGGTGACTGTTGTATTCAATCCCGATGCCATTTTTTGTGTTTCATCAATACTCTGATAGTCCACAGATTACAGAATGCCACCAGATGTGCATCGGAAACTACTACTGGTCTTCCAGGGAACGATCAAAGCGTGGACTGTTTGAGACATTACTCCCATGGAGGAAAGTGCGAATGGTGACTGTTGTATTCAAACCCGATGCAACCTCTGTGTTTCATCGACACTCTGATAGTCCACAGATTACAGAATGCCACCAGATGTGCATCGGAAACTAATAGTGGTCTTCCAGGGAATGATCAAAGCGTAGACTGTTTGAGGCATTACTCCCGAGGAGGAAGGTGCGCGTGGTGACTGTTGTATTCAATCCCGATGCAATTTCTGTGTTTCATCAACACTCTGATGGTCCACAGATTACAGAATGAAACCAGATGTCCATCACAAACTAATACTGGTCTTCCAGGGAACGATCAAAGCGTAGACTGTTTGAGACATCACTCCCATGGAAGAAAGTGCGTATGCTGACTTTTCTATTCATTCCCTATGCAATATCTGTGTTTCATCAACACTCTGATAGTCCACAGATTACAGAATGCCTCCAGTTGTGCATCGGAAACTACTTCTGGTCTTCCAGGGAACGATCAAAGCGTAGACTGTTTGAGACATTACTCCCATGGAGGGAAGTGCGCATGGTGACTGTTGTATTTAATCCCGATGGAATTTCTGTGTTTCATCAACAGCCTGATAGTCCACAGATTACAGAATGCCTCCAGATGTGCTTTGGAAACTACTACTAGTCTTCCAGGGAACGATCAAAGCGTAGACTATTTGAGACATTACTCCCATGGAGGAAAGTGCGCATGGTGACTGTTGTATTCAATCCCGATGCAATTTCTGTGTTTCATCAACAGTCTTATAGTCCACAGATTACAGAATGCCTCCAGATGTGCATCGGAAACTACTACTGGTCTTCCAGGGAACGATCAAATCGTAGACTGTTTGAGACATTATTCCCATGGAGGAAAGTGCGGATGGTGACTGTTGTATTCAATCCAAATGCAATTTCTGTGTTTCATTAACACTCTGATAGTCCACACATTACAGAATGCCACCAGATGTGCACCGGAAACTACTTCTGGTCTTCCAGGGAACGATCAAAGCGTAGACTGTTTGAGACATTACTCCCATGGAGGGAAGTGCGCATGGTGACTGTTGTATTTAATCCCGATGGAATTTCTGTGTTTCATCAACAGTCTGATAGTCCACAGATTACAGAATGCCTCCAGATGTGCTTTGGAAACTACTACAGGTCTTCCAGGGAACGATCAAATCGTAGACTGTTTGAGACATTACTCCCATGGAGGAAAGTGCGCATGGTGACTGTTGTATTCAATCCCGATGCTATTTCTGTGTTTCATCAACAGTCTTATAGTCCACAGATTACAGAATGCCTCCAGATGTGCATCGGAAACTACTACTGGTCTTCCAGGGAACGATCAAATCGTAGACTGTTTGAGACATTATTCCCATGGAGGAAAGTGCGGATGGTGACTGTTGTATTCAATCCAAATGCAATTTCTGTGTTTCATTAACTCTCTGGTAGTCCACACATTACAGAATGCCACCAGATGTGCACCGGAAACTACTACTGGTCTTCCAGGAACGATCAGAGCGTAGACTGTTTGAGACATTACTCCCATGGAGGAAAGTGCGCATGGTGACTGTTGTATTTAATGCCGATGCAATTTCTGTGTTTCATCAACACTCTGATAGTCCACAGATTACAGAATGCCACCAGATGTGCATCGGAAACTACTACTGGTCTTAAAGGGAACGATCAAAGGGTAGACTGTTTGAGACATTTCTCCGGTGGAGGAAAGTGCGCATGGTGACTGTTGTATTCAATCCCGATGCAATTTCTGTGTTTCATCAACTCTCTGATAGTCCACAGATTACAAAATGCCACCAGATGTGCATCGGAAACTACTACTGGTCTTCCAGAGAACAATCAAAGTACAGACTGTTTGAGACAATCCTCTGGTGGAGGAAAGTGCTCATGGTGAATTCAATCCCGATGCAATTTCTCTGTTTCATCAACACAATGATAGTCCACAGATTACAGAATGCCACCAGATGTGCATCGGAAACTACTACTGGTCTTCCAGGGAACGATCAAAACGTAAATTGTTTGAGACATTACTCACATTGAGGAAAGTGCGCATGGTGACTGTTGTATTCAATCCCGATGCCATTTTTTCTGTTTAATCAATACTCTGATAGTCCACAGATTACAGAATGCCACCAGATGTGCATCGGAAACTACTACTGGTCTTCTAGGGAACGATCAAAGCGTGGACTGTTTGAGACATTACTCCCATGGAGGAAAGTGCGAATGGTGACTGTTGTATTCAAACCCGATGCAACCTCTGTGTTTCATCGACACTCTGATAATCCACAGATTACAGAATGCCACCAGATGTGCATCGGAAACTAATAGTGGTCTTCCAGGGAATGATCAAAGCGTAGACTGTTTGAGACATTACTCCCGAGGAGGAAGGTGCGCGTGGTGACTGTTGTATTCAATCCCGATGCAATTTCTGTGTTTCATCAACACTCTGATGGTCCACAGATTACAGAATGAAAGCAGATGTCCATCGCAAACTAATACTGGTCTTCCAGGGAACGACCAAAGCGTAGACTGTTTGAGACATCACTCCCATGGAGGAAAGTGCGTATGCTGACTTTTGTATTCAATCCCGATGCAATTTCTGTGTTTCATCAACACTCTGATAGTCCACAGATTACAGAATGCCTCCAGTTGTGCATCGGCAACTACTTCTGGTCTTCCAGGGAACGATCAAAGCGTAGACTGTTTGAGACATTACTCCCATGGAGGGAAGTGCGCATGGTGACTGTTGTATTTAATCCCGATGGAATTTCTGTGTTTCATCAACAGTCTGATAGTCCACAGATTACAGAATGCCTCCAGATGTGCTTTGGAAACTACTACTGGTCTTCCAGGGAACGATCAAAGCGTAGACTGTTTGAGACATTACTCCCATGGAGGGAAGTGCGCATGGTGACTGTTGTATTTAATCCCGATGGAATTTCTGTGTTTCATCAACAGTCTGATAGTCCACAGATTACAGAATGCCTCCAGATGTGCTTTGGAACTACTACTGGTCTTCCAGGGAACGATCAAAGCGTAGACTGTTTGAGACATTACTCCCATGGAGGAAAGTGCGCATGGTGACTGTTGTATTCAATCCCGATGCTATTTCTGTGTTTCATTAACTCTCTGGTAGTCCACACATTACAGAATGCCACCAGATGTGCACCGGAAACTACTACTGGTCTTCCAGGAACGATCAGAGCGTAGACTGTTTGAGACATTACTCCCATGGAGGAAAGTGCGCATGGTGACTGTTGTATTTAATGCCGATGCAATTTCTGTGTTTCATGAACACTCTGATAGTCCACAGATTACAGAATGCCACCAGATGTGCATCGGAAACTACTACTGGTCTTAAAGGGAACGATCAAATGGTAGACTGTTTGAGACATTTGTCCGGTGGAGGAAAGTGCGCATGGTGACTGTTGTATTCAATACCGATGCAATTTCTGTGTTTCATCAACTCTCTGATAGTCCACAGATTACAAAATGCCACCAGATGTGCATCGGAAACTACTACTGGTCTTCCAGAGAACAATCAAAGTGCAGACTGTTTGAGACAATCCTCTGGTGGTGAATTCAATCCCGATGCAATTTCTCTGTTTCATCAACACAATGATAGTCCACAGATTACAGAATGCCACCAGATGTGCATCGGAAACTACTCTTGGTCTTCCAGGGAACGTTCAAAACGTAAATTGTTTGAGACATTACTCACATTGAGGAAAGTGCGCATGGTGACTGTTGTATTCAATCCCGATGCCATTTTTTGTGTTTCATCAATACTCTGATAGTCCACAGATTACAGAATGCCACCAGATGTGCATCGGAAACTACTACTGGTCTTCCAGGGAACGATCAAAGCGTGGACTGTTTGAGACATTACTCCCATGGAGGAAAGTGCGAATGGTGACTGTTGTATTCAAACCCGATGCAACCTCTGTGTTTCATCGACACTCTGATAGTCCACAGATTACAGAATGCCACCAGATGTGCATCGGAAACTAATAGTGGTCTTCCAGAGAATGATCAAAGCGTAGACTGTTTGAGACATTACTCCCGAGGAGGAAGGTGCGCGTGGTGACTGTTGTATTCAATCACGATGCAATTTCTGTGTTTCATCAACACTCTGATGGTCCACAGATTACAGAATGAAACCAGATGTCCATCGCAAACTAATACTGGTCTTCCAGGGAACGATCAAAGCGTAGACTGTTTGAGACATCACTCCCATGGGGGAAAGTGCGTATGCTGACTTTTGTATTCAATCCCGATGCAATTTCTGTGTTTCATCAACACTCTGATAGTCCACAGATTACAGAATGCCTCCAGTTGTGCATCGGAAACTACTTCTGGTCTTCGAGGGAACGATCAAAGCGTAGACTGTTTGAGACATTCCTCCCATGGAGGGATGTGCGCATGGTGACTGTTGTATTTAATCCCGATGGAATTTCTGTGTTTCATCAACAGTCTGATAGTCCACAGATTACAGAATGCCTCCAGATGTGCTTTGGAAACTACTACTGGTCTTCCAGGGAACGATCAAAGCGTAGACTGTTTGAGACATTACTCCCATGGAGGAAAGTGCGCATGGTGACTGTTGTATTCAATCCCGATGCAATTTCTGTGTTTCATCAACAGTCTTATAGTCCACAGATTACAGAATGCCTCCAGATGTGCATCGGAAACTACTACTGGTCTTCCAGGGAACGATCAAATCGTAGACTGTTTGAGACATTATTCCCATGGAGGAAAGTGCGGATGGTGACTGTTGTATTCAATCCAAATACAATTTCTGTGTTTCATTAACACTCTGATAGTCCACACATTACAGAATGCCACCAGATGTGCACCGGAAACTACTACTGGTCTTCCAGGAACGATCAGAGCGTAGACTGTTTGAGACATTACTCCCATGGAGGAAAGTGCGCATGGTGACTGTTGTATTTAATGCCGATGCAATTTCTGTGTTTCATCAACACTCTGATAGTCCACAGATTACAGAATGCCACCAGATGTGCATCGGAAACTACTATTGGTCTTCCAGGGAACGATCAAAGCGTAAATTGATTGAGACATTACTCACATTGAGGAAAGTGCGGATGGTGACTGTTGTATTCAATCCCGATGCAATTTCTGTGTTTCATCAACTCTCTGATAGTCCACAGATTACAAAATGCCAACAGATGTGCATCGGAAACTACTACTGGTCTTCCAGAGAACAATCAAAGTGCAGACTGTTTGAGACAATCCTCTGGTGGAGGAAAGTGCTCATGGTGAATTCAATCCCGATGCAATTTCTCTGTTTCATCAACACAATGATAGTCCACAGATTACAGAATGCCACCAGATGTGCATCGGAAACTACTACTGGTCTTCCAGGGAACGATCAAAACGTAAATTGTTTGAGACATTACTCACATTGAGGAAAGTGCGCATGGTGACTGTTGTATTCAATCCCGATGCCATTTTTTGTGTTTCATCAATACTCTGATAGTCCACAGATTACAGAATGCCACCAGATGTGCATCGGAAACTACTACTGGTCTTCCAGGGAACGATCAAAGCGTGGACTGTTTGAGACATTACTCCCATGGAGGAAAGTGCGAATGGTGACTGTTGTATTCAAACCCGATGCAACCTCTGTGTTTCATCGACACTCTGATAGTCCACAGATTACAGAATGCCACCAGATGTGCATCGGAAACTAATAGTGGTCTTCCAGGGAATGATCAAAGCGTAGACTGTTTGAGGCATTACTCCCGAGGAGGAAGGTGCGCGTGGTGACTGTTGTATTCAATCCCGATGCAATTTCTGTGTTTCATCAACACTCTGATGGTCCACAGATTACAGAATGAAACCAGATGTCCATCACAAACTAATACTGGTCTTCCAGGGAACGATCAAAGCGTAGACTGTTTGAGACATCACTCCCATGGAAGAAAGTGCGTATGCTGACTTTTCTATTCAATCCCTATGCAATATCTGTGTTTCATCAACACTCTGATAGTCCACAGATTACAGAATGCCTCCAGTTGTGCATCGGAAACTACTTCTGGTCTTCCAGGGAACGATCAAAGCGTAGACTGTTTGAGACATTACTCCCATGGAGGGAAGTGCGCATGGTGACTGTTGTATTTAATCCCGATGGAATTTCTGTGTTTCATCAACAGCCTGATAGTCCACAGATTACAGAATGCCTCCAGATGTGCTTTGGAAACTACTACTAGTCTTCCAGGGAACGATCAAAGCGTAGACTGTTTGAGACATTACTCCCATGGAGGAAAGTGCGCATGGTGACTGTTGTATTCAATCCCGATGCAATTTCTGTGTTTCATCAACAGTCTTATAGTCCACAGATTACAGAATGCCTCCAGATGTGCATCGGAAACTACTACTGGTCTTCCAGGGAACGATCAAATCGTAGACTGTTTGAGACATTATTCCCATGGAGGAAAGTGCGGATGGTGACTGTTGTATTCAATCCAAATGCAATTTCTGTGTTTCATTAACACTCTGATAGTCCACACATTACAGAATGCCACCAGATGTGCACCGGAAACTACTACTGGTCTTCCAGGAACGATCAGAGCGTAGACTGTTTGAGACATTACTCCCATGGAGGAAAGTGCGCATGGTGACTGTTGTATTTAATGCCGATGCAATTTCTGTGTTTCATCAACACTCTGATAGTCCACAGATTACAGAATGCCACCAGATGTGCATCGGAAACTACTATTGGTCCTCCAGGGAACATTCAAAGCGTAAATTGATTGAGACATTACTCACATTGAGGAAAGTGCGGATGGTGACTGTTGTATTCAATCCCGATGCAATTTCTGTGTTTCATCAACACTCTGATAGTCTAAAGATTACAGAATGCCACCAGATGTGCATCGGAAACTACTACTGGTCTTCCAGAGAACAATCAAGGCGTAGACTGTTTGAGACAATCCTCTGGTGGAGGAAAGTGCTCATGGTGAATTCAATGCCGATGCAATTTCTCTGTTTCATCAACACAATGATAGTCCACAGATTACAGAATGCCTCCAGATGTGCATCAGAAACTACTACTGGTCTTCCAGGGAACGATCAAATCGTAGACTGTTTGAGACATTACTCCCATGAAGGAAAGTGTGCATGGTGACTGTTGTATACAATCCCGATGCAATTTCTGTGTTTCATCAACAGTCTGATAGTCCACAGATTACAGAATTCCACCAGACATGCATCAGAAACTACTACTGGTCTTCCAGGGAACGATCAAAGCGTAGACTGTTTGAGACATTATTCCCGTGGAGGAAAGTGCGCATGGTGACTGTTGTATTCAATCCCGATGCAATTTCTGTGTTTCATCAACACTCTCATAGTCCACGGATTACAGAATGCCCCCATATGTGCACCGGAAACTACTACTGGTCTTCCAGGAACGATCAAAGCGTAGACTGTTTGAGAAATTACTCCCATGGAGGAAAGTGCGCATGGTGACTGTTGTATTCAATGCCGATGCAATTTCTGTGTTTCATCAATACTCTGATAGTCCAAAGATTGCAGAATGCCACCAGATGTGCATCGGAAACTACTACTGGTCTTCCAGGGAACAATCAAAGCGTAGACTGTTTGAGACACTACTCCCGTGGAGGAAAGTGCGCATGGTGACTGTTGTATTCAATCCCGATTCAAATTCTGAGTTTCATCAACACTCCGATAGTCCACAGATTACAGAATGCAACCAGATGTGCTTTGGAAACTACTACTGGTCTTCCAGGGAACGATCAAAGCGTAGACTGTTTGAGACATTACTCCCATGGAGGGAAGTGCGCATGGTGACTGTTGTATTTAATCCCGATGGAATTTCTGTGTTTCATCAACAGTCTGATAGTCCACAGATTACAGAATGCCTCCAGATGTGCTTTGGAACTACTACTGGTCTTCCAGGGAACGATCAAAGCGTAGACTGTTTGAGACATTACTCCCATGGAGGAAAGTGCGCATGGTGACTGTTGTATTCAATCCCGATGCTATTTCTGTGTTTCATCAACAGTCTTATAGTCCACAGATTACAGAATGCCTCCTGATGTGCATCGGAAACTACTACTGGTCCTCCAGGGAACGATCAAATCGTAGACTGTTTGAGACATTATTCCCATGGAGGAAAGTGCGGATGGTGACTGTTGTATTCAATCCAAATGCAATTCCTGTGTTTCATTAACTCTCTGGTAGTCCACACATTACAGAATGCCACCAGATGTGCACCGGAAACTACTACTGGTCTTCCAGGAACGATCAAGCGTAGACTGTTTGAGACATTACTCCCATGGAGGAAAGTGCGCATGGTGACTGTTGTATTTAATGCCGATGCAATTTCTGTGTTTCATCAACACTCTGATAGTCCACAGATTACAGAATGCCACCAGATGTGCATCGGAAACTACTACTGGTCTTAAAGGGAACGATCAAAGGGTAGACTGTTTGAGACATTTGTCCGGTGGAGGAAAGTGCGCATGGTGACTGTTGTATTCAATACCGATGCAATTTCTGTGTTTCATCAACTCTCTGATAGTCCACAGATTACAAAATGCCACCAGATGTGCATCGGAAACTACTACTGGTCTTCCAGAGAACAATCAAAGTGCAGACTGTTTGAGACAATCCTCTGGTGGTGAATTCAATCCCGATGCAATTTCTCTATTTCATCAACACAATGATAGTCCACAGATTACAGAATGCCACCAGATGTGCATCGGAAACTACTACTGGTCTTCCAGGGAACGATCAAAACGTAAATTGTTTGAGACATTACTCACATTGAGGAAAGTGCGCATGGTGACTGTTGTATTCAATCCCGATGCCATTTTTTGTGTTTCATCAATACTCTGATAGTCCACAGATTACAGAATGCCACCAGATGTGCATCGGAAACTACTACTGGTCTTCCAGGGAACGATCAAAGCGTGGACTGTTTGAGACATTACTCCCATGGAGGAAAGTGCGAATGGTGACTGTTGTATTCAAACCCGATGCAACCTCTGTGTTTCATCGACATTCTGATAGTCCACAGATTACAGAATGCCACCAGAAGTGCATCGCAAACTAATAGTGGTCTTCCAGGGAATGATCAAAGCGTAGACTGTTTGAGACATTACTCCCGAGGAGGAAGGTGCGCGTGGTGACTGTTGTATTCAATCCCGATGCAATTTCTGTGTTTCATCAACACTCTGATGGTCCACAGATTACAGAATGAAACCAGATGTCCATCGCAAACTAATACTGGTCTTCCAGGGAACGATCAAAGCGTAGACTGTTTGAGACATCACTCCCATGGGGGAAAGTGCGTATGCTGACTTTTGTATTCAATCCCGATGCAATTTCTGTGTTTCATCAACACTCTGATAGTCCACAGATTACAGAATGCCTCCAGTTGTGCATCGGAAACTACTTCTGGTCTTCCAGGGAACGATCAAAGCGTAGACTGTTTGAGACATTACTCCCATGGAGGGATGTGCGCATGGTGACTGTTGTATTTAATCCCGATGGAATTTCTGTGTGTCATCAACAGTCTGATAGTCCACAGATTACAGAATGCCTCCAGATGTGCTTTGGAAACTACTACTGGTCTTCCAGGGAACGATCAAAGCGTAGACTGTTTGAGACATTACTCCCATGGAGGAAAGTGCGCATGGTGACTGTTGTATTCAATCCCGATGCAATTTCTGTGTTTCATCAACAGTCTTATAGTCCACAGATTACAGAATGCCTCCAGATGTGCATCGGAAACTACTACTGGTCTTCCAGGGAACGATCAAATCGTAGACTGTTTGAGACATTATTCCCATGGAGGAAAGTGCGGATGGTGACTGTTGTATTCAATCCAAATACAATTTCTGTGTTTCATTAACACTCTGATAGTCCACACATTACAGAATGCCACCAGATGTGCACCGGAAACTACTACTGGTCTTCCAGGAACGATCAGAGCGTAGACTGTTTGAGACATTACTCCCATGGAGGAAAGTGCGCATGGTGACTGTTGTATTTAATGCCGATGCAATTTCTGTGTTTCATCAACACTCTGATAGTCCACAGATTACAGAATGCCACCAGATGTGCATCGGAAACTACTATTGGTCTTCCAGGGAACGATCAAAGCGTAAATTGATTGAGACATTACTCACATTGAGGAAAGTGCGGATGGTGACTGTTGTATTCAATCCCGATGCAATTTCTGTGTTTCATCAACTCTCTGATAGTCCACAGATTACAAAATGCCACCAGATGTGCATCGGAAACTACTACTGGTCTTCCAGAGAACAATCAAAGTGCAGACTGTTTGAGACAATCCTCTGGTGGAGGAAAGTGCTCATGGTGAATTCAATCCCGATGCAATTTCTCTGTTTCATCAACACAATGATAGTCCACAGATTACAGAATGCCACCAGATGTGCATCGGAAACTACTACTGGTCTTCCAGGGAACGATCAAAACGTAAATTGTTTGAGACATTACTCACATTGAGGAAAGTGCGCATGGTGACTGTTGTATTCAATCCCGATGCCATTTTTTGTGTTTCATCAATACTCTGATAGTCCACAGATTACAGAATGCCACCAGATGTGCATCGGAAACTACTACTGGTCTTCCAGGGAACGATCAAAGCGTGGACTGTTTGAGACATTACTCCCATGGAGGAAAGTGCGAATGGTGACTGTTGTATTCAAACCCGATGCAACCTCTGTGTTTCATCGACACTCTGATAGTCCACAGATTACAGAATGCCACCAGATGTGCATCGGAAACTAATAGTGGTCTTCCAGGGAATGATCAAAGCGTAGACTGTTTGAGACATTACTCCCGAGGAGGAAGGTGCGCGTGGTGACTGTTGTATTCAATCCCGATGCAATTTCTGTGTTTCATCAACACTCTGATGGTCCACAGATTACAGAATGAAACCAGATGTATATCGCAAACTAATACTGGTCTTCCAGGGAACGATCAAAGCGTAGACTGTTTGAGACATCACTCCCATGGAAGAAAGTGCGTATGCTGACTTTTCTATTCAATCCCTATGCAATTTCTGTGTTTCTTCAACACTCTGATAGTCCACAGATTACAGAATGCCTCCAGTTGTGCATCGGAAACTACTTCTGGTCTTCCAGGGAACGATCAAAGCGTAGACTGTTTGAGACATTACTCCCATGGAGGGAAGTGCGCATGGTGACTGTTGTATTTAATCCCGATGGAATCTCTGTGTTTCATCAACAGCCTGATAGTCCACAGATTACAGAATGCCTCCAGATGTGCTTTGGAAACTACTACTAGTCTTCCAGGGAACGATCAAAGCGTAGACTGTTTGAGACATTACTCCCATGGAGGAAAGTGCGCATGGTGACTGTTGTATTCAATCCCGATGCAATTTCTGTGTTTCATCAACAGTCTTATACTCCACAGATTACAGAATGCCTCCAGATGTGCATCGGAAACTACTACTGGTCTTCCAGGGAACGATCAAATCGTATACTGTTTGAGACATTATTCCCATGGAGGAAAGTGCGGATGGTGACTGTTGTATTCAATCCAAATGCAATTTCTGTGTTTCATTAACACTCTGATAGTCCACACATTACAGAATGCCACCAGATGTGCACCGGAAACTACTACTGGTCTTCCAGGAACGATCAGAGCGTAGACTGTTTGAGACATTACTCCCATGGAGGAAAGTGCGCATGGTGACTGTTGTATTTAATGCCGATGCAATTTCTGTGTTTCATCAACACTCTGATAGTCCACAGATTACAGAATGCCACCAGATGTGCATCGGAAACTACTATTGGTCCTCCAGGGAACGATCAAAGCGTAAATTGATTGAGACATTACTCACATTGAGGAAAGTGCGGATGGTGACTGTTGTATTCAATCCCGATGCAATTTCTGTGTTTCATCAACACTCTGATAGTCTAAAGATTACAGAATGCCACCAGATGTGCATCGGAAATTACTACTGGTCTTCCAGAGAACAATCAAGGCGTAGACTGTTTGAGACAATCCTCTGGTGGAGGAAAGTGCTCATGGTAAATTCAATGCCGATGCAATTTCTCTGTTTCATCAACACAATGATAGTCCACAGATTACAGAATGCCACCAGATGTGCATCGGAAACTACTACTGGTCTTCCAGGGAACGATCAAAACGTAAATTGTTTGAGACATTACTCACATTGAGGAAAGTGCGCATGGTGACTGTTGTATTCAATCCCGATGACATTTTTTGTGTTTCATCAATACTCTAAAAGTCCACAGATTACAGAATGCCACCAGATGTGCTTTGGAAACTACTACTGGTCTTCCAGGAAACGATCAAAGCGTGGACTGTTTGAGACATTACTCTAATGGAGGAAAGTGCGAATGGTGACTGTTGTATTCAAACCCGATGCAATTTCTCTGTTTCATCGACACTCTGATAGTCCACAGATTACAGAATGCCACCAGATGTGCATCGGAAACTAATAGTGGTCTTCCAGGGAACGATCAAAGCGTAGACTGTTTGAGACATTACTCCCAAGGAGGAAGGTGCGCGTGGTGACTGTTGTATTCAATCCCGATGCTATTTCTGTGTTTCATCAACACTCTGATGGTCCACAGATTACAGAATGAAACCAGATGTCCATCGCAAACTAATACTGGTCTTCCAGGGAACGATCAAAGCGTAGACTGTTTGAGACATCACTCCCATGGAGGAAAGTGCGTATGGTGACTTTTGTATTCAATCCCGATGCAATTTCTGTGTTTCATCAACACTCTGATAGTCCACAGATTACAGAATGCCTCCAGTTGTGCATCGGATACTACTTCTGGTCTTCCAGGGAACGATCAAAGCGTAGACTGTTTGAGACATTACTCACATGGAGAGAAGTGCGCATGGTGACTGTTGTATTTAATCCCGATGGAATTTCTGTGTTTCATCAACACTCTGATAGTCCACAGATTACAGAATGCCTCCAGATGTGCATTGGAAACTACTACTGGTCTTCCAGGGAACGATCAAAGCGTAGACTGTTTGAGACATTACTCCCATGGAGGAAAGTGCGCATGGTGACTGTTGTATTCAATCCAAATGCAATTTCTGTGTATCATTAACACTCTGATTGTCCACACATTACAGAATGCCACCAGATGTGCATTGGAAACTACTACTGGTCTTCCAGAGAACAATCAAAGCGTAGACTGTTTGAGACATTACTCTGGTGGAGGAAGGTGCGCATGGTGAATTCAATCCCGATGCAATTTCTGTGTTTCATCAATACTCTGATAGTCCACAGATTACAGAATGCCACCAGATGTGCATCGGAAACTGCTACTGGTCTTCCAGGGAACGATCAGAACCTAAACTCTTTGAGACATTGCTCCCATGGAGGTAAGTGCGCATGGTGACTGTTGTATTCAATCCCGATGCAATTTCTGTGCTTCATCAACAGTCTTATAGTCCACAGATTACAGAATGCCTCCAGATGTGCATCAGAAACTACTACTGGTCTTCCAGGGAACGATCAAATCGTAGACTGTTTGAGACATTACTCCCATGAAGGAAAGTGTGCATGGTGACTGTTGTATACCATCCCGATGCAATTTCTGTGTTTCATCAACAGTCTGATAGTCCACAGATTACAGAATGCCACCAGACATGCATCAGAAACTACTACTGGTCTTCCAGGGAACGATCAAAGCGTAGACTGTTTGAGACATTATTCCCGTGGAGGAAAGTGCGCATGGTGACTGTTGTATTCAATCCCGATGCAATTTCTGTGTTTCATCAACACTCTCATAGTCCACGGATTACAGAATGCCACCATATGTGCACCGGAAACTACTACTGGTCTTCCAGGAACGATCAAAGCGTAGACTGTTTGAGAAATTACTCCCATGGAGGAAAGTGCGCATGGTGACTGTTGTATTCAATGCCGATGCAATTTCTGTGTTTCATCAATACTCTGATAGTCCACAGATTGCAGAATGCCACCAGATGTGCATCGGAAACTACTACTGGTCTTCCAGGGAACGATCAAAGCGTAGACTGTTTGAGACATTACTCCCGTGGAGGAAAGTGCGCATGGTGACTGTTGTATTCAATCCCGATTCAAATTCTGAGTTTCATCAACACTCCGATAGTCCACAGATTACAGAATGCAACCAGATGTGCATCGGAAACTACTACTGGTCTTCCAGAGAACAATCAAAGCGTAGACTGTTTGAGACATTACTCCGGTGGAGGAAAGTGGGCATGGTGAATTCAATCCCGATGCAATTTCTTTGTTTCATCAACACTCTGATAGTCCACAGATTACAGAATGCCACCAGATGTGCATCAGAAACTACTACTGGTCTTCCAGGGAACGATCAAAACGTAAATTGTTTGAGACATTACTCACATTGAGGAAAGTGCGCATGGTGACAGTTGTATTCAATCCCGATGCAATTTCTGTGTTTCATCAATACTCTGATAGTCCACAGATTACAGAATGCCACCAGATGTTCATCGGAAACTACTACTGGTCAGCCAGGGAACGATCAAAGCGTGGACTATTTGAGACATTACTCCCATGGAGGAGAGGGCGAATGGTGACTGTTGCATTCAATCCCGATGCAATTTCTGTGTTTCATCAACACTCTGATAGTCCACAGATTACAGAATGCCACCAGATGTGCATCGGAAACTACTACTGGTCTTCCAGGGAACAATCAAAGCGTAGACTGTCTGAGACATTACTCCCATGGAGGGAAGTGCGCATGGTGACTGTTGTATTTAATCCCGATGGAATTTCTGTGTTTCATCAACAGTCTGATAGTCCACAGATTACAGAATGCCTCCAGATGTGCATTGGAAACTACTACTGGTCTTCCAGGGAACGATCAAAGCGTAGACTGTTTGAGACATTACTCCCATGGAGGAAAGTGCGCATGGTGAGTGTTGTATTCAATCCCGATGCAATTTCTGTGTTTCATCAACTGTCTTATAGTCCACAGATTACAGAATGCCTCCAGATGTGCATCGGAAACTACTATTGGTCTTCCAGGGAACGATCAAATCGTAGACTGTTTGAGACATTATTCCCATGGAGGAAAGTTCGGATGGTGACTGTTGTATACAATCCAAATGCAATTTCTGTGTTTCATTAACACTCTGATAGTCCACACATTACAGAATGTTACCAGATGTGCACCGGAAACTACTACTGGTCTTCCAGGAACGATCAGAGCGTAGACTGTTTGAGACATTACTCCCATGGAGGAAAGTGCGCGTGGTGACTGTTGAATTCAATCCCGATGCAATTTCTGTGTTTCATCAACTCTCTGATAGTCCACAGATTACAAAATGCCACCGGATGTGCATTGGAAACTACTACTGGTCTTCCAGAGAACAATCAAAGCGTAGACTGTTTGAGACATTACTCTGGTGGAGGAAGGTGCGCATGGTGAATTCAATCCCGATGCAATTTCTGTGTTTCATCAATACTCTGATAGTCCACAGATTACAGAATGCCACCAGATGTGCATCGGAAACTACTACTGGTCTTCCAGGGAACGATCAGAGCCTAAACTCTTTGAGACATTGCTCCCATGGAGGAAAGTGCGCATGGTGACTGTTGTATTCAATCCCGATGCAATTTCTGTGTTTCATCAACAGTCTTATAGTCCACAGATTACAGAATGCCTCCAGATGTGCATCAGAAACTACTAGTGGTCTTCCAGGGAACGATCAAATCGTAGACTGTTTGAGACATTACTCCCATGATGGAAAGTGTGCATGGTGACTGTTGTATTCAATCCCGATGCAATTTCTGTGTTTCATCAACAGTCTGATAGTCCACAGATTACAGAATGCCACCAGACATGCATCTGAAACTACTACTGGTCTTCCAGGGAACGATCAAAGCGTAGACTGTTCGAGACATTATTCCCGTGGAGGAAAGTGCGCATGGTGACTGTTGTATTCAATCCCGATGCAATTTCTGTGTTTCATCAACAGTCTCATAGTCCACGGAATACAGAATGCCACCAGATGTGCACCGGAAACTACTACTGGTCTTCCAGGAACGATCAAAGCGTAGACTGTTTGAGAAATTACTCCCATGGAGGAAAGTGCGCATGGTGACTGTTGTATTCAATGCCGATGCAATTTCTGTGTTTCATCAATACTCTGATAGTCCACAGATTGCAGAATGCCACCAGATGTGCATCGGAAACTACTACTGGTCTTCCAGGGAACGATCAAAGCGTAGACTGTTTGAGACATTACTCCCGTGGAGGAAAGTGCGCATGGTGACTGTTGTATTCAATCCCGATTCAAATTATGAGTTTCATCAACACCCCAATAGTCCACAGATTACAGAATGCAACCAGATGTGCATCGGAAACTACTACTGGTCTTCCAGAGAACAATCAAAGCGTAGACTGTTTGAGACATTACCCCGGTGGAGGAAAATGGGCATGTTGAATTCAATCCCGATGCAATTTCTTTGTTTCATCAACACTCTGATAGTCCACAGATTACAGAATGCCACCAGATGTGCATCAGAAACTACTACTGGTCTTCCAGGGAACTATCAAAACGTAAATTTTTTGAGACATTTCTCACGTTGAGGAAAGTGCGCATGGTGACTGTTGTATTCAATCCCGATGCAATTTCTGTGTTTCATCAATACGCTGATAGTCCACAGATTACAGAATGCCACCAGATGTGCTTCGGAAACTACTACTGGTCAGCCAGGGAACGATCAAAGCGTGGACTATTTGAGACATTACTCCCATGGAGGAAAGTGCGAAGGGTGACTGTTGCATTCAATCCCGATGCAATTTCTGTGTTTCATCAACACTCTGATAGTCCACAGATTACAGAATGCCACCAGATGTGCATCGGAAACTACTACTGGTCTTCCAGGGAACGATCAAAACGTAGACTTTCTGAGACATTACTCCCGTGGAGGAAAGTGCGCGTGGTGACTGTTGTATTCAATCCCGATGCAATTTCTGTGTTTCATCAACAGTCTGATAGTCCACAGATTACAGAATGCCTCCAGATGTGCATCGGAAACTACTACTGGCCTTCCAGGGAACGATCAAAGCGTAGACTGTTTGAGACATTACTCCCATGGAGGAAAGTGCGCATGGTGACTGTTGTATTCCATCCTGATGCAATTTCTGTGTTTCATCAACAGTCTTATAGTCCACAGATTACAGAATGCCTCCAGATGTGCATCGGAAACTACTACTGGTCTACCAGGGAACGATCAAATCTTAGACTGTTTGAGACATTACTCCCATTGAGGAAAGTGCGCATGGTGAATGTTGTATTTAATCCCGATGCATTTTCTGTGTTTCATCAACACTCTGATAGACCACAGATTACAGAATGCCACCAGATGTGCATCGGAAACTCCTACTGGTCTTCCAGGGAACGATCAAAGCGTAGACTGTTTGAGACATTACTATCCGTGGAGGAAAGTACGCGTGGTGACTGTTATATTTAATCCCGATGCAATTTCTGTGTTTCATCAATACTCTGATGGTCCACAGATTACAGAATGCCACCAGATGTGCATCGGAAACTAATACTGGTCTTCCAGGGAACGATCAAAGTGTAGACTGTTTGAGACATTACTTCCATGGAGGAAAGTGTGCATGGTGACTGTTTTATTCAATGCCGATGCAATTTCATTGTTTCATCAACACTCTGATAGTCCATAGATTACAGAATGCCACCAGATGTGCATCGGAAACTACTGCTGGTCTTCCAGGGAACGATCAAAGCGTAGACTGTTTGAGACATTACTCCGGTGGAGGAAAGTGCGCATGGTGACTATTGTATTCAATCCCGATGCAATTTCTGTGTTTCATCAACACTCTGATAGTCCATAGATTACAAAATGCAACCAGATGTGCATCGGAAACTACTACTGGTCTTCCAGAGAACAATAAAATCGTAGACTGTTTGAGGCATTACGCCAGTGGAGGAAAATGCGCATGTTGAATTCATCCCAATGCAATTTCTGTGTTTCATCAACTCTCTCATAGTCCACAGATTACAGAATGCCACCAAATGTGCATCGGAAACTACTACTGGTCTTCCAGGGAACGATCAAAGCGTAAATTGTTTTAGACATTACACACATTGAGGAAGGTGCGCATGGTGATTGTTGTATTGAATCCCGATGCAATTTCTGTGTTTCATCAACACTCTGATGGTCCACAGATTACAGAATGCCACCAGATGTCCATCGGAAACTAATACTGGTCTTCCAGGGAACGATCAAACCGTAGACTGTTTGAGACATCACTCCCATGGAGGAAAGTGCGTATGGTGACTTTTGTATTCAATCCCGATGGAATTTCTGTGTTTCATCAACAGTCTGATAGTCCACAGATTACAGAATGCCACCAGATGTGCATCGGAAACTACTACTGGTCAGCCAGGGAACGATCAAAGCGTGGACTATTTGAGACATTACTCCCATGGAGGAAAGTGCGAATGGTGACTGTTGCATTCAATCCCGATGCAATTTCTGTGTTTCATCAACACTCTGATAGTCCACAGATTACAGAATGCCACCAGATGTCCATCGGAAATTAATACTGGTCTTCCATGGAACGATCAAAACGTAGACTGTTTGAGACATTACTCACATGGAGGAAAGTGCGCATGGTGACTGTTTTATTTAATGCCGATGCAATTTCTGTGTTTCATCAACACTCTGATAGTCCACAGATTACAGAATGCCACCAGATGTGCATCGGAAACTACTATTGGTCCTCCAGGGAACGATCAAAGCGTAAATTGATTGAGACATTACTCACATTGAGGAAAGTGCGGATGGTGACTGTTGTATTCAATCCCGATGCAATTTCTGTGTTTCATCAACACTCTGATAGTCTAAAGATTACAGAATGCCACCAGATGTGCATCGGAAACTACTACTGGTCTTCCAGAGAACAATCAAGTCGTAGACTGTTTGAGACAATCCTCTGGTGGAGGAAAGTGCTCATGGTGAATTCAATGCCGATGCAATTTCTCTGTTTCATCAACACAATGATAGTCCACAGATTACAGAATGCCACCAGATGTGCATCGGAAACTACTACTGGTCTTCCAGGGAACGATCAAAACGTAAATTGTTTGAGACATTACTCACATTGAGGAAAGTGCGCATGGTGACTGTTGTATTCAATCCCGATGACATTTTTTGTGTTTCATCAATACTCTGAAAGTCCACAGATTACAGAATGCCACCAGATGTGCTTTGGAAACTACTACTGTTCTTCCAGGAAACGATCAAAGCGTGGACTGTTTGAGACATCACTCTAATTGAGGAAAGTTCGAATGGTGACTGTTGTATTCAAACCCGATGCAATTTCTGTGTTTCATCCTCACTCTGATAGTCCACAGATTACAGAATGCCACCAGATGTGCATCGGAAACTAATAGTGGTCTTCCAGGGAACGATCAAAGCGTAGACTGTTTGAGACATTACTCCCAAGGAGGAAGGTGCGCGTGGTGACTGTTGTATTCAATCCCGATGCTATTTCTGTGTTTCATCAACACTCTGATGGTCCACAGATTACAGAATGAAACCAGATGTCCATCGCAAACTAATACTGGTCTTCCAGGGAACGATCAAAGCGTAGACTGTTTGAGACATCACTCCCATGGAGGAAAGTGCGTATGGTGACTTTTGTATTCAATCCCGATGCAATTTCCGTGTTTCATCAACACTCTGATAGTCCACAGATTACAGAATGCCTCCAGTTGTGCATCGGATACTACTTCTGGTCTTCCAGGGAACGATCAAAGCGTAGACAGTTTGAGACATTACTCACATGGAGAGAAGTGCGCATGGTGACTGTTGTATTTAATCCCGATGGAATTTCTGTGTTTCATCAACACTCTGATAGTCCACAGATTACAGAATGCCTCCAGATGTGCATTGGAAACTACTACTGGTCTTCCAGGGAACGATCAAAGCGTAGACTGTTTGAGACATTACTCCCATGGAGGAAAGTGCGCATGGTGACTGTTGTATTCAATCCAAATGCAATTTCTGTGTATCATTAACACTCTGATAGTCCACAGATTACAGAATGCCACCAGATGTGCATCGGAAACTACTACTGGTCTTCCAGGGAACGATCAGAGCCTAAACTCTTTGAGACATTGCTCCCATGGAGGTAAGTGCGCATGGTGACTGTTGTATTCAATCCCGATGCAATTTCTGTGTTTCATCAACAGTCTTATAGTCCACAGATTACAGAATGCCTCCAGATGTGCATCAGAAACTACTACTGGTCTTCCAGGGAACGATCAAATCGTAGACTGTTTGAGACATTACTCCATGAAGGAAAGTGTGCATGGTGACTGTTGTATACAATCCCGATGCAATTTCTGTGTTTCATCAACAGTCTGATAGTCCACAGATTACAGAATGCCACCAGACATGCATCAGAAACTACTACTGGTCTTCCAGGGAACGATCAAAGCGTAGACTGTTTGAGACATTATTCCCGTGGAGGAAAGTGCGCATGGTGACTGTTGTATTCAATCCCGATGCAATTTCTGTGTTTCATCAACACTCTCATAGTCCACGGATTACAGAATGCCACCATATGTGCACCGGAAACTACTACTGGTCTTCCAGGAACGATCAAAGCGTAGACTGTTTGAGAAATTACTCCCATGGAGGAAAGTGCGCATGGTGACTGTTGTATTCAATGCCGATGCAATTTCTGTGTTTCATCAATACTCTGATAGTCCACAGATTGCAGAATGCCACCAGATGTGCATCGGAAACTACTACTGGTCTTCCAGGGAACGATCAAAGCGTAGACTGTTTGAGACATTACTCCCTTGGAGGAAAGTGCGCATGGTGACTGTTGTATTCAATCCCGATTCAAATTCTGAGTTTCATCAACACTCCGATAGTCCACAGATTACAGAATGCAACCAGATGTGCATCGGAAACTACTACTGGTCTTCCAGAGAACAATCAAGGCGTAGACTGTTTGAGACATTACTCCGGTGGAGGAAAGTGGGCATGGTGAATTCAATCCCGATGCAATTTCTTTGTTTCATCAACACTCTGATAGTCCACAGATTACAGAATGCCACCAGATGTGCATCAGAAACTACTACTGGTCTTCCAGGGAACGATCAAAACGTAAATTGTTTGAGACATTACTCACATTGAGGAAAGTGCGCATGGTGACAGTTGTATTCAATCCCGATGCAATTTCTGTGTTTCATCAATACTCTGATAGTCCACAGATTACAGAATGCCACCAGATGTGCATTGGAAACTACTACTGGTCAGCCAGGGAACGATCAAAGCGTGGACTATTTGAGACATTACTCCCATGGAGGAGAGGGCGAATGGTGACTGTTGCATTCAATCCCGATGCAATTTCTGTGTTTCATCAACACTCTGATAGTCCACAGATTACAGAATGCCACCAGATGTGCATCGGAAACTACTACTGGTCTTCCAGGGAACGATCAAAGCGTAGACTGTCTGAGACATTACTCCCATGGAGGGAAGTGCGCATGGTGACTGTTGTATTTAATCCCGATGGAATTTCTGTGTTTCATCAACAGTCTGATAGTCCACAGATTACAGAATGCCTCCAGATGTGCATTGGAAACTACTACTGGTCTTCCAGGGAACGATCAAAGCGTAGACTGTTTGAGACATTACTCCCATGGAGGAAAGTGCGCATGGTGAGTGTTGTATTCAATCCCGATGCAATTACTGTGTTTCATCAACTGTCTTATAGTCCACAGATTACAGAATGCCTCCAGATGTGCATCGGAAACTACTATTGGTCTTCCAGGGAACGATCAAATCGTAGACTGTTTGAGACATTATTCCCATGGAGGAAAGTGCGGATGGTGACTGTTGTATTCAATCCAAATGCAATTTCTGTGTTTCATTAACACTCTGATAGTCCACACATTACAGAATGTTACCAGATGTGCACCGGAAACTACTACTGGACTTCCAGGAACGATCAGAGCGTAGACTGTTTGAGACATTACTCCCATGGAGGAAATTGCGCGTGGTGACTGTTGTATTCAATCCCGATGCAATTTCTGTGTTTCATCAACACTCTGATAGTCCACAGATTACAGAATGCCATCAGATGTGCATCGGAAACTACTACTGGTCTTAAAGGGAACGATCAAAGGGTAGACTGTTTGAGACATTTCTCCGGTGGAGGAAAGTGCGCATGGTGACTGTTGTATTCAATCCCGATGCAATTTCTGTGTTTCATCAACTCTCTGATCGTCCACAGATTACAAAATGCCACCGGATGTGCATTGGAAACTACTACTGGTCTTCCAGAGAACAATCAAAGCGTAGACTGTTTGAGACATTACTCTGGTGGAGGAAGGTGCGCATGGTGAATTCAATCCCGATGCAATTTCTGTGTTTCATCAATACTCTGATAGTCCACAGATTACAGAATGCCACCAGATGTGCATTGGAAACTACTACTGGTCTTCCAGGGAACGATCAGAGCCTAAACTCTTTGAGACATTGCTCCCATGGAGGAAAGTGCGCATGGTGACTGTTGTATTCAATCCCGATGCAATTTCTGTGTTTCATCAACAGTCTTATAGTCCACAGATTACAGAATGCCTCCAGATGTGCATCAGAAACTACTACTGGTCTTCCAGGGAACGATCAAATCGTAGACTGTTTGAGACATTACTCCCATGATGGAAAGTGTGCATGGTGACTGTTGTATTCAATCCCGATGCAATTTCTGTGTTTCATCAACAGTCTGATAGTCCACAGATTACAGAATGCCACCAGACATGCATCTGAAACTACTACTGGTCTTCCAGGGAACGATCAAAGCGTAGACTGTTTGAGACATTTCTCACATTGAGGAAAGTGCGCATGGTGACTGTTGTATTCAATCCCGATGACATTTTTTGTGTTTCATCAATACTCTGAAAGTCCACAGATTACAGAATGCCACCAGATGTGCTTTGGAAACTACTACTGTTCTTCCAGGAAACGATCAAAGCGTGGACTGTTTGAGACATCACTCTAATGGAGGAAAGTTCGAATGGTGACTGTTGTATTCAAACCCGATGCAATTTCTGTGTTTCATCCTCACTCTGATAGTCCACAGATTACAGAATGCCACCAGATGTGCATCGGAAACTACTACTGGTCTTAAAGGGAACGATCAAAGGGTAGACTGTTTGAGACATTACTCCCGTGGAGGAAAGTGCGCATGGTGACTGTTGTATTCAATCCCGATTCAAATTCTGAGTTTCATCAACACTCCGATAGTCCACAGATTACAGAATGCAACCAGATGTGCATCGGAAACTACTACTGGTCTTCCAGAGAACAATCAAAGCGTAGACTGTTTGAGACATTACCCCGGTGGAGGAAAATGGGCATGTTGAATTCAATCCCGATGCAATTTCTTTGTTTCATCAACACTCTGATAGTCCACAGATTACAGAATGCCACCAGATGTGCATCAGAAACTACTACTGGTCTTCCAGGGAACTATCAAAACGTAAATTGTTTGAGACATTTCTCACATTGAGGAAAGTGCGCATGGTGACTGTTGTATTCAATCCCGATGCAATTTCATTGTTTCATCAATACTCTGATAGTCCATAGGTTACAGAATGCCACCAGATGTGCATCGGAAACTACTGCTGGTCTTCCAGGGAACGATCAAAGCGTAGACTGTTTGAGACATTACTCCGGTGGAGGAAAGTGCGCATGGTGACTATTGTATTCAATCCCGATGCAATTTCTGTGATTCATCAACACTCTGATAGTCCATAGATTACAAAATGCTACCAGATGTGCATCGGAAACTACTACTGGTCTTCCAGAGAACAATAAAATCGTAGACTGTTTGAGGCATTACGCCAGTGGAGGAAAATGCGCATGTTGAATTCATCCCAATGCAATTCCTGTGTTTCATCAACTCTCTCATAGTCCACAGATTACAGAATGCCACCAAATGTGCATCGGAAACTACTACTGGTCTTCCAGGGAACGATCAAAGCGTAAATTGTTTGAGACATTACACACATTGACGAAGGTGCGCATGGTGATTGTTGTATTCAATCCCGATGCAATTTCTGTGTTTCATCAACACTCTGATGGTCCACAGATTACAGAATGCCACCAGATGTCCATCGGAAACTAATACTGGTCTTCCAGGGAACGATCAAACCGTAGACTGTTTGAGACATCACTCCCATGGAGGAAAGTGCGTATGGTGACTTTTGTATTCAATCCCGATGCAATTTCTGTGTTTCGTGAACACTCTGATAGTCCATAGATTACAGAATGCCACCAGATGTGCATCGGAAACTACTGCTGGTCTTCCAGGGAACGATCAAAGCGTAGACTGTTTGAGACATTACTCCGGTGGAGGAAAGTGCGCATGGTGACTATTGTATTCAATCCCGATGCAATTTCTGTGTTTCATCAACACTCTGATAGTCCATAGATTACAAAATGCTACCAGATGTGCATCGGAAACTACTACTGGTCTTCCAGAGAACAATAAAATCGTAGACTGTTTGAGGCATTACGCCAGTGGAGGAAAGTGCGCATGTTGAATTCATCCCAATGCAATTTCTTTGTTTCATCAACTCTCTCATAGTCCACAGATTACAGAATGCCACCAAATGTGCATCGGAAACTACTACTGGTCTTCCAGGGAACGATCAAAGCGTAAATTGTTTGAGACATTACACACATTGAGGAAGGTGCGCATGGTGATTGTTGTATTTAATCCCGATGGAATTTCTGTGTTTCATCAACAGTCTGATAGTCCACAGATTACAGAATGCCTCCAGATGTGCATTGGAAACTACTACTGGTCTTCCAGGGAACGATCAAAGCGTAGACTGTTTGAGACATTACTCCCATGGAGGGAAGTGCGCATGGTGACTGTTGTATTTAATCCCGATGGAATTTCTGTGTTTCATCAACAGTCTGATAGTCCACAGATTACAGAATGCCTCCAGATGTGCATTGGAAACTACTACTGGTCTTCCAGGGAACGATCAAAGCGTAGACTGTTTGAGACATTACTCCCTTGGAGGAAAGTGCGCATGGTGACTGTTGTATTCAATCCCGATTCAAATTCTGAGTTTCATCAACACTCCGATAGTCCACAGATTACAGAATGCAACCAGATGTGCATCGGAAACTACTACTGGTCTTCCAGAGAACAATCAAGGCGTAGACTGTTTGAGACATTACTCCGGTGGAGGAAAGTGGGCATGGTGAATTCAATCCCGATGCAATTTCTTTGTTTCATCAACACTCTGATAGTCCACAGATTACAGAATGCCACCAGATGTGCATCAGAAACTACTACTGGTCTTCCAGGGAACGATCAAAACGTAAATTGTTTGAGACATTACTCACATTGAGGAAAGTGCGCGTGGTGACAGTTGTATTCAATCCCGATGCAATTTCTGTGTTTCATCAATACTCTGATAGTCCACAGATTACAGAATGCCACCAGATGTGCATCGGAAACTACTACTGGTCAGCCAGGGAACGATCAAAGCGTGGACTATTTGAGACATTACTCCCATGGAGGAGAGGGCGAATGGTGACTGTTGCATTCAATCCCGATGCAATTTCTGTGTTTCATCAAAACTCTGATAGTCCACAGATTACAGAATGCCACCAGATGTGCATCGGAAACTACTACTGGTCTTCCAGGGAACGATCAAAGCGTAGACTGTCTGAGACATTACTCCCATGGAGGGAAGTGCGCATGGTGACTGTTGTATTTAATCCCGATGCAATTTCTGTGTTTCATCAACAGTCTGATAGTCCACAGATTACAGAATGCCTCCAGATGTGCATTGGAAACTACTACTGGTCTTCCAGGGAACGATCAAAACGTAGACTGTTTGAGACATTACTCCCATGGAGGAAAGTGCGCATGGTGAGTGTTGTATTCAATCCCGATGCAATTACTGTGTTTCATCAACAGTCTTATAGTCCACAGATTACAGAATGCCTCCAGATGTGCATCGGAAACTACTATTGGTCTTCCAGGGAACGATCAAATCGTAGACTGTTTGAGACATTATTCCCATGGAGGAAAGTGCGGATGGTGACTGTTGTATTCAATCCAAATGCAATTTCTGTGTTTCATTAACACTCTGATAGTCCACACATTACAGAATGTTACCAGATGTGCACCGGAAACTACTACTGGTCTTCCAGGAACGATCAGAGCGTAGACTGTTTGAGACATTACTCCCATGGAGGAAATTGCGCGTGGTGACTGTTGTATTCAATCCCGATGCAATTTCTGTGTTTCATCAACACTCTGATAGTCCACAGATTACAGAATGCCATCAGATGTGCATCGGAAACTACTACTGGTCTTAAAGGGAACGATCAAAGGGTAGACTGTTTGAGACATTTCTCCGGTGGAGGAAAGTGCGCATGGTGACTGTTGTATTCAATCCCGATGCAATTTCTGTGTTTCATCAACTCTCTGATAGTCCACAGATTATAAAATGCCACCGGATGTGCATTGGAAACTACTACTGGTCTTCCAGAGTACAATCAAAGCGTAGACTGTTTGAGACATTACTCTGGTGGAGGAAGGTGCGCATGGTGAATTCAATCCCGATGCAATTTCTGTGTTTCATCAATACTCTGATAGTCCACAGATTACAGAATGCCACCAGATGTGCATTGGAAACTACTACTGGTCTTCCAGGGAACGATCAGAGCCTAAACTCTTTGAGACATTGCTCCCATGGAGGAAAGTGCGCATGGTGACTGTTGTATTCAATCCCGATGCAATTTCTGTGTTTCATCAACAGTCTTATAGTCCACAGATTACAGAATGCCTCCAGATGTGCATCAGAAACTACTACTGGTCTTCCAGGGAACGATCAAATCGTAGACTGTTTGAGACATTACTCCCATGATGGAAAGTGTGCATGGTGACTGTTGTATTCAATCCCGATGCAATTTCTGTGTTTCATCAACAGTCTGATAGTCCACAGATTACAGAATGCCACCAGACATGCATCTGAAACTACTACTGGTCTTCCAGGGAACGATCAAAGCGTAGACTGTTTGAGACATTATTCCCGTGGAGGAAAGTGCGCATAGTGACTGTTGTATTCAATCCCGATGCAATTTCTGTGTTTCATCAACACTCTCATAGTCCACGGAATACAGAATGCCACCAGATGTGCACCGGAAACTACTACTGGTCTTCCAGGAACGATCAAAGCGTAGACTGTTTGAGAAATTACTCCCATGGAGGAAAGTGCGCATGGTGACTGTTGTATTCAATGCCGATTAATTTCTGTGTTTCATCAATACTCTGATAGTCCACAGATTGCAGAATGCCACCAGATGTGCATCGGAAACTACTACTGGTCTTCCAGGGAACGATCAAACCGTAGACTGTTTGAGACATTACTCCCGTGGAGGAAAGTGCGCATGGTGACTGTTGTATTCAATCCCGATTCAAATTCTGAGTTTCATCAACACTCCGATAGTCCACAGATTACAGAATGCAACCAGATGTGCATCGGAAACTACTACTGGTCTTCCAGAGAACAATCAAAGCGTAGACTGTTTGAGACATTACCCCGGTGGAGGAAAATGGGCATGTTGAATTCAATCCCGATGCAATTTCTTTGTTTCATCAACACTCTGATAGTCCACAGATTACAGAATGCCACCAGATGTGCATCAGAAACTACTACTGGTCTTCCAGGGAACTATCAAAACGTAAATTGTTTGAGACATTTCTCACATTGAGGAAAGTGCGCATGGTGACTGTTGTATTCAATCCCGATGCAATTTCTGTGTTTCATCAATACGCTGATAGTCCACAGATTACAGAATGCCACCAGATGTGCATCGGAAACTACTACTGGTCAGCCAGGGAACGATCAAAGCGTAGACTTTCTGAGACATTACTCCCGTGGAGGAAAGTGCGCGTGGTGACTGTTGTATTCAATCCCGATGCAATTTCTGTGTTTCATCAACACTCTGATGGTCCACAGATTACAGAATGCCACCAGATGTCCATCGGAAATTAATACTGGTCTTCCATGGAACGATCAAAACGTAGACTGTTTGAGACATTACTCACATGGAGGAAAGTGCGCATGGTGACTGTTGTATTCATTCCCGATGCAATTTCTGTGTTTCATCAACACTCTGATAGTCCACAGATTACAGAATGCCTCCAGTTGTGCATCGGAAACTTCTTCTGGTCTTCCAGGGAACGATTAAATCGTAGACTGTTGGAGACATTACTCCCTTGGAGGAAAGTGCGCATGGTGACTGTTGTATTCAATTCCGATGGAATTTCTGTGTTTCATCAACAGTCTGATAGTCCACAGATTACAGAATGCCTCCAGATGTGCATCGGAAACTACTACTGGTCTTCCAGGGAACGATCAAAGCGTAGACTGTTTGAGACATTACTCCCATGGAGGAAAGTGCGCATGGTGACCGTTGTATTCCATCCCGATGCAATTTCTGTGTTTCATCAACAGTCTTATAGTCCACAGATTACAGAATGCCTCCAGATGTGCATCGGAAACTACTACTGGTCTTCCAGGGAACGATCAAATCTTAGACTGTTTGAGACATTACTCTCATTGAGGAAAGTGCGCATGGTGAATGTTGTATTTAATCCCGATGCATTTTCTGTGTTTCATCAACACTCTGATAGACCACAGATTACAGAATGCCACCAGATGTGCATCGGAAACTCCTACTGGTCTTCCAGGGAATGATCAAAGCGTAGACTGTTTGAGACATTACTATCCGTGGAGGAAAGTACGCGTGGTGACTTTTATATTTAATCCCGATGCAATTTCTGTGTTTCATCAATACTCTGATGGTCCACAGATTACAGAATGCCACCAGATGTGCATCGGAAACTAATACTGGTCTTCCAGGGAACGATCAAAGTGTAGACTGTTTGAGACATTACTTCCATGGAGGAAAGTGTGCATGGTGACTGTTGTATTCAATGCCGATGCAATTTCATTGTTTCATCAACACTCTGATAGTCCATAGGTTACAGAATGCCACCAGATGTGCATCGGAAACTACTGCTGGTCTTCCAGGGAACGATCAAAGCGTAGACTGTTTGAGACATTACTCCGGTGGAGGAAAGTGCGCATGGTGACTATTGTATTCAATCCCGATGCAATTTCTGTGTTTCATCAACACTCTGATAGTCCATAGATTACAAAATGCTACCAGATGTGCATCGGAAACTACTACTGGTCTTCCAGAGAACAATAAAATCGTAGACTGTTTGAGGCATTACGCCAGTGGAGGAAAATGCGCATGTTGAATTCATCCCAATGCAATTTCTGTGTTTCATCAACTCTCTCATAGTCCACAGATTACAGAATGCCACCAAATGTGCATCGGAAACTACTACTGGTCCTCCAGGGAACGATCAAAGCGTAAATTGTTTGAGACATTACACACATTGACGAAGGTGCGCATGGTGATTGTTGTATTCAATCCCGATGCAATTTCTGTGTTTCATCAACACTCTGATGGTCCACAGATTACAGAATGCCACCAGATGTCCATCGGAAACTAATACTGGTCTTCCAGGGAACGATCAAACCGTAGACTGTTTGAGACATCACTCCCATGGAGGAAAGTGCGTATGGTGACTTTTGTATTCAATCCCGATGCAATTTCTGTGTTTCGTGAACACTCTGATAGTCCATAGATTACAGAATGCCACCAGATGTGCATCGGAAACTACTGCTGGTCTTCCAGGGAACGATCAAAGCGTAGACTGTTTGAGACATTACTCCGGTGGAGGAAAGTGCGCATGGTGACTATTGTATTCAATCCCGATGCAATTTCTGTGTTTCATCAACACTCTGATAGTCCATAGATTACAAAATGCTACCAGATGTGCATCGGAAACTACTACTGGTCTTCCAGAGAACAATAAAATCGTAGACTGTTTGAGGCATTACGCCAGTGGAGGAAAGTGCGCATGTTGAATTCATCCCAATGCAATTTCTTTGTTTCATCAACTCTCTCATAGTCCACAGATTACAGAATGCCACCAAATGTGCATCGGAAACTACTACTGGTCTTCCAGGGAACGATCAAAGCGTAAATTGTTTGAGACATTACACACATTGAGGAAGGTGCGCATGGTGATTGTTGTATTTAATCCCGATGGAATTTCTGTGTTTCATCAACAGTCTGATAGTCCACAGATTACAGAATGCCTCCAGATGTGCATTGGAAACTACTACTGGTCTTCCAGGGAACGATCAAAGCGTAGACTGTTTGAGACATTACTCCCATGGAGGGAAGTGCGCATGGTGACTGTTGTATTTAATCCCGATGGAATTTCTGTGTTTCATCAACAGTCTGATAGTCCACAGATTACAGAATGCCTCCAGATGTGCATTGGAAACTACTACTGGTCTTCCAGGGAACGATCAAAGCGTAGACTGTTTGAGACATTACTCCCATGGAGGAAAGTGCGCATGGTGACTGTTGTATTCAATCCCGATGCAATTTCTGTGTTTCATCAACAGTCTTATAGTCAACAGATTACAGAATGCCTCCAGATGTGCATCGGAAACTACTACTGGTCTTCCAGGGAACGATCAAATCGTAGACTGTTTGAGACATTATTCCCATGGAGGAAAGTGCGGATGGTGACTGTTGTATTCAATCCAAATGCAAATTCTGTGTTTCATTAACACTCTGATAGTCCACACATTACAGAATGCCACCAGATGTGCACCGGAAACTACTACTGGTCTTCCAGGAACGATCAGAGCGTAGACTGTTTGAGACATTACTCCCATGGAGGAAAGTGCGCATGGTGACTGTTGTATTTAATGCCGATGCAATTTCTGTGTTTCATCAACACTCTGATAGTCCACAGATTACAGAATGCCACCAGATGTGCATCGGAAACTACTACTGGTCTTAATGGGAACGATCAAAGGGTAGACTGTTTGAGACATTTCTCCGGTGGAGGAAAGTGCGCATGGTGACTGTTGTATTCAATCCCGATGCAATTTCTGTGTTTCATTAACTCTCTGATAGTCCACAGATTACAAAATGCCACCAGATGTGCATTGGAAACTACTACTGGTCTTCCAGAGAACAATCAAAGTGTAGACTGTTTGAGACATTACTCCGGTGGAGGAAGGTGCGCATGGTGAATTCAATCCCGATGCAATTTCTGTGTTTCATCAATACTCTGATAGTCCACAGATTTCAGATTGCCACCAGATGTGCATCGGAAACTACTACTGGTCTTCCAGGGAACGATCAGAGCCTAAACTCTTTGAGACATTGCTCCCATGGAGGAAAGTGCGCATGGTGACTGTTGTATTTAATCCCGTTGCAATTTCTGTGTTTCATCAACAGTCTTATAGTCCACAGATTACAGAATGCCTCCAGATGTGCATCAGAAACTACTACTGGTCTTCCAGGGATCGATCAAATCGTAGACTGTTTGAGACATTACTCCCACGAAGGAAAGTGTGCATGGTGACTGTTGTATTCAATCCCGATGCAATTTCTGTGTTTCATCAACAGTCTGATAGTCCACAGATTACAGAATGCCACCAGACTTGCATCTGAAACTACTACTGGTCTTCCAGGGAACGATCAGAGCGTAGACTGTTTGAGACATTATTCCCGTGGAGGAAAGTGCGCATGGTGACTGTTGTATTCAATCCCGATGCAATTTCTGTGTTTCATCAACACTCTCATAGTCCACGGATTACAGAGTGCCACCAGATGTGCACCGGAAACTACTACTGGTCTTCCAGGAACGATCAAAGCGTAGACTGTTTGAGAAATAACTCCCATGGAGGAAAGTGCGCATGGTGACTGTTCTATTCAATGCCGATGCAATTTCTGTGTTTCATCAATACTCTAATAGTCCCCAGATTGCAGAATGCCACCAGATGTGCATCGGAAACTACTACTGGTCTTCCAGGGAACGATCAAAGCGTAGACTGTTTGAGACATTACTCCCGTGGAGGAAAGTGCGCATGGTGACTGTTGTATTCAATCCCGATTCAAATTCTGTGTTTCATCAACACTCCGATAGTCCACAGATTACAGAATGCAACCAGATGTGCATTGGAAACTACTACTGGTCTTCCAGAGAGCAATCAAAGCGTAGACTGTTTGAGACATTACTCCAGTGGAGGAAAGTGGGCATGGTGAATTCAATCCCGATGCAATTTCTATGTTTCATCAACACTCTGATAGTCCACAGATTACAGAGTGCCACCAGATGTGCATCAGAAACTACTACTGGTCTTCCAGGGAACGATCAAAACGTAAATTGTTTGAGACATTACTCACATTGAGGAAAGTGCGCATGGTGACAGTTGTATTCAATCCCGATGCAATTTCTGTGTTTCATCAATACTCTGATAGTCCACAGGTTACAGAATGCCACCAGATGTGCATCGGAAACTACTACTGGTCAGCCAGGGAACGATCAAAGCGTGGACTATTTGAGACATTACTCCCATGGAGGAAAGTGCGAATGGTGACTGTTGCATTCAATCCCGATGCAATTTCTGTGTTTCATCAACACTCTGATAGTCCACAGACTACAGAATGCCACCAGATGTGCATCGGAAACTACTACTGGTCTTCCAGGGAACGATCAAAGCGTAGACTGTCTGAGAATTTACTCCCGTGGAGGAAAGTGCGCGTGGTGACTGTTGTATTCAATCCCGATGCAATTTCTGTGTTTCATCAACACTCTGATGTTCCACAGATTACAGAATGCCACCAGATGTCCATCGGAAATTAATACTGGTCTTCCATGGAACGATCAAAGCGTAGACTGTTTGAGACATTACTCCCATGGAGGAAAGTGCGCATGGTGACTGTTGTATTCATTCCCGATGCAATTTCTGTGTTTCATCAAGACTCTGATAGTCCACAGATTACAGAATGCCTCCAGTTGTGCATCGGAAACTACTTCTGGTCTTCCAGGGAACGATTAAATCGTAGACTGTTGGAGACATTACTCCCTTTGTGGAAAGTGCGCATGGTGACTGTTGTATTCAATTCCGATGGAATTTCTGTGTTTCATCAACAGTCTGATAGTCCACAGATTACAGAATATCTCCAGATGTGCATCGGAAACTACTACTGGTCTTCCAGGGAACGATCAAAGCGTAGACTGTTTGAGACATTACTCCCATGGAGGAAAGTGCGCATGGTGACTGTTGTATTCCATCCCGATGCAATTTCTGTGTTTCATCAACAGTCTTATAGTCCACAGATTACAGAATGCCTCCAGATGTGCATCGGAAACTACTACTGGTCTTCCAGGGAACGATCAAAGCGTAGACTCTTTGAGACATTACTCCCATGGAGGAAAGTGCCCAAGGTGACTGTTGTATTCAATCCCGATGCAATTTCTGTGTTTCATCAACACTCTGATAGTCCACAGTTTACAAAATGCCTATAGATGTGCATCGTAAGCTACCACTGGTTTTCCAGGGAACGATCAAAACGTAGAGTGTTTGAGACATTACTCCCATGGAGGAAAGTGCGTATGGTGACCGCTGTATTCAATCCCGATGCAATTTCTGTGTTTAATCAACACTTTGAAGGTCAACAGATTACAGAATGCCTCCAGATGTGCATCGGAAACTACTACTGGTCTTGCAGGGAACGATCAAAGCGTAGACTGTTTGAGACATTGCTTGCCATGGAGGAAAGTGCGCATGGTGACTGTTGTATTTAATCCCAATGCAATTTCTGTGGTTCATCAACACTCTGATAGTCCACAGATTACAGAATGCCTCCAGATGTGCATTGGAAACTACTACTGGTCAGCCAGGGAACGATCAAAGCGTGGACTATTTGAGACATTACTCCCATGGAGGAAAGTGCGAATGGTGACTGTTGCATTCCATCCCGATGCAATTTCTGTGTTTCATCAACACTCTGATAGTCCACAGATTACAGAATGCCACCATATGTGCATCGGAAACTAATACTGGTCTTCCAGGGAACGATCAAAGTGTAGACTGTTTGAGACATTACATCCCTGGAGGAAAGTGCGCATGGTGACTGTTGTATTCAATGCCGATGCAATTTCTTTGTTTCATCAACACTCTGATAGTCCATAGATTACAGAATGCCAACAGATGTGCATCGGAACTACTGCTGGTCTTCCAGGGAACGATCAAAGCGTAGACTGTTTGAGACATTACATCGGTGGAGGAAAGTGCGCATGGTGACTATTGTGTTCAATCCCGATGCAATTTGTGTGTTTCATCAACACTCTGATAGTCCACAGATTACAAAATGCTACCAGATGTGCATCTGAAACTACTACTGGTCTTCCAGAGAACAATAAAATCGTAGACTGTTTGAGGCATTACGCCAGTGGAGGAAAGTGCGAATGTTGAATTCATCCCAATGCAATTTCTGTGTTTCATCAACTCTCTGATAGTCCACAGATTACAGAATGCAAACCAAATGTGCATCGGAAACTACTACTGGTCTTCCAGGGAACGATCAAAGCGTAAATTGTTTGAGACGTTACACACATTGAGGAAGGTGCGCATGGTGACTGTTGTATTCAATCCCGATGCAATTTCTGTGTTTCATCAACACTCTGATGGTCCACAGATTACAGAATGCCTATAGATGTGCATCGTAAGCTACCACTGGTTTTCCAGGGAACGATCAAAACGTAGACTGTTTGAGACATTACTCCCATGGAGGAAAGTGCGCATGGTGACCGCTGTATTCAATCCCGATGGAATTTCTGTGTTTCATCAACAGTCTGATAGTCCACAGATTACAGAATGCCTCCAGATGTGCATCGGAAACTACTACTGGTCTTCCAGGGAACGATCAAAGCGTAGACTCTTTGAGACATTACTCCCATGGAGGAAAGTGCGCAAGGTGACTGTTGTATTCAATCCCGATGCAATTTCTGTGTTTCATCAACACTCTGATAGTCCACAGATTACAAAATGCCTATAGATGTGCATCGTAAGCTACCACTGGTTTTCCAGGGAACGATCAAAACGTAGACTGTTTGAGACATTACTCCCATGGAGGAAAGTGCGCATGGTGACCGCTGTATTCAATCCCAATGCAATTTCTGTGTTTAATCAACACTTTGAAGGTCAACAGATTACAGAATGCCTCCAGATGTGCATCGGAAACTACTACTGGTATTGCAGGGAACGATCAAAGCGTAGACTGTTTGAGACATTGCTCGCCATGGAGGAAAGTGCGCATGGTGACTGTTGTATTTAATCCCAATGCAATTTCTGTGGTTCATCAACACACTGATAGTCCACAGATTACAGAATGCCTCCAGATGTGCATCGGAAACTACTACTGGTCAGCCAGGGAACGATCAAAGCGTGGACTATTTGAGACATTACTCCCATGGAGGAAAGTGCGAATGGTGACTGTTGCATTCAATCCCGATGCAATTTCTGTGTTTCATCAACACTCTGGTAGTCCACAGATTACAGAATGCCACCAGATGTGCATCGGAAACTACTACTGGTCTTCCAGGGAACGATCAAAACGTAGACTGTCTGAGACATTACTCCCGTGGAGGAAAGTGCGCGTGGTGACTGTTGTATTCAATCCCGATGCAATTTCTGTGTTTCATCAACACTCTGATGGTCCACAGATTACAGAATGCCACCAGATGTCCATCGGAAATTAATACTGGTCTTCCATGGAACGATCAAAACGTAGACTGTTTGAGACATTACTCACATGGAGGAAAGTGCGCATGGTGACTGTTGAATTCATTCCCGATGCAATTTCTGTGTTTCATCAACACTCTGATAGTCCACAGATTACAGAATGCCTCCAGTTGTGCATCGGAAACTTCTTCTGGTCTTCCAGGGAACGATTAAATCGTAGACTGTTGGAGACATTACTCCCTTGGAGGAAAGTGCGCATGGTGACTGTTGTATTCAATTCCGATGGAATTTCTGTGTTTCATCAACAGTCTGATAGTCCACAGATTACAGAATGCCTCCAGATGTGCATCGGAAACTACTACTGGTCTTCCAGGGAACGTTCAAAGCGTAGACTGTTTGAGACATTACTCCCATGGAGGAAAGTGCGCATGGTGACTGTTGTATTCCATCCCGATGCAATTTCTGTGTTTCATCAACAGTCTTATAGTCCACAGATTACAGAATGCCTCCAGATGTGCATCGGAAACTACTACTGGTCTTCCAGGGAACGATCAAATTTTAGACTGTTTGAGACATTACTCCCATTGAGGAAAGTGCGCATGGAGAATGTTGTATTTAATCCCGATGCATTTTCTGTGTTTCATCAACACTCTGATAGACCACAGATTACAGAATGCCTCCAGATGTGCATCGGAAACTCCTACTGGTCTTCCAGGGAACGATCAAAGCGTAGACTGTTTGAGACATTACTTCCGTGGAGGAAAGTACGCGTGGTGACTGTTATATTTAATCCCGATGCAATTTCTGTGTTTCATCAACACTCTGATGGTCCACAGATTACAGAATGCCACCAGATGTGCATCGGAAACTAATACTGGTCTTCCAGGGAACGATCAATGTGTAGACTGTTTGAGACATTACTTCCATGGAGGAAAATGCGCATGGTGACTGTTGTATTCAATGCCGATGCAATTTCATTGTTTCATCAACACTCTGATAGTCCATAGATTACAGAATGCCACCAGACGTGCATCGGAAACTACTGCTGGTCTTCCAGGGAACGATCAAAGCGTAGACTGTTTGAGACATTACTCCGGTGGAGGAAAGTGCGCATGGTGACTATTGTATTCAATCCCGATGCAATTTCTGTGTTTCATCAACACTCTGATAGTCCATAGATTACAAAATGCTACCAGATGTGCATCGGAAACTACTACTGGTCTTCCAGAGAACAATAAAATCGTAGACTGTTTGAGGCATTACGCCAGTGGAGGAAAGTGCGCATGTTGAATTCATCCCAATGCAATTTCTGTGTTTCATCAACTCTCTCATAGTCCACAGATTACAGAATGCCACCAAATGTGCATCGGAAACTACTACTGGTCTTCCAGGGAACGATCAAAGCGTAAATTGTTTGAGACATTACACACATTGAGGAAGGTGCGCATGGTGATTGTTGTATTCAATCCCGATGCAATTTCTGTGTTTCATCAACACTCTGATGGTCAACAGATTACAGAATGCCACCAGATGTCCATCGGAAACTAATACTGGTCTTCCAGGGAACGATCAAACCGTAGACTGTTTGAGACATCACTCCCATGGATGAAAGTGCGTATGGTGACTTTTGTATTCAATCCCGATGCAATTTCTGTGTTTCGTGAACACTCTGATAGTCCACAGATTACAGAATGCCTCCAGTTGTGCATCGGAAACTACTTCTGGTCTTCCAGGGAACGATCAAAGCGTAGACTGTTTGAGACATTACTCCCATGGAGGGAAGTGCGCATGGTGACTGTTGTATTTAATCCCGATGGAATTTCTGTGTTTCATCAACAGTCTGATAGTCCACAGATTACAGAATGCCTCCAGATTTGCATTGGAAACTACTACTGGTCTTCCAGGGAACGATCAAAGCGTAGACTGTTTGAGACATTACTCCCATGGAGGAAAGTGCGCATGGTGACTGTTGTATTCAATCCCGATGCAATTTCTGTGTTTCATCAACAGTCTTATAGTCAACAGATTACAGAATGCCTCCAGATGTGCACCGGAAACTACTACTGGTCTTCCAGGAACGATCAGAGCGTAGACTGTTTGAGACATTACTCCCATGGAGGAAAGTGCGCATGGTGACTGTTGTATTTAATGCCGATGCAATTTCTGTGTTTCATCAACACTCTGATAGTCCACAGATTACAGAATGCCACCAGATGTGCATCGGAAACTACTACTGGTCTTAATGGGAACGATCAAAGGGTAGACTGTTTGAGACATTTCTCCGGTGGAGGAAAGTGCGCATGGTGACTGTTGTATTCAATCCCGATGCAATTTCTGTGTTTCATTAACTCTCTGATAGTCCACAGATTACAAAATGCCACCAGATGTGCATTGGAAACTACTACTCGTCTTCCAGAGAACAATCAAAGTGTAGACTTTTTGAGACATTACTCCGGTGGAGGAAGGTGCGCATGGTGAATTCAATCCCGATGCAATTTCTGTGTTTCATCAATACTCTGATAGTCCACAGATTACAGATTGCCACCAGATGTGCATCGGAAACTACTACTGGTCTTCCAGGGAACGATCAGAGCCTAAACTCTTTGAGACATTGCTCCCATGGAGGAAAGTGCGCATGGTGACTGTTGTATTTAATCCCGATGCAATTTCTCTGTTTCATCAACAGTCTTATAGTCCACAGATTACAGAATGCCTCCAGATGTGCATCAGAAACTACTACTGGTCTTCCAGGGATCGATCAAATCGTAGACTGTTTGAGACATTACTCCCATGAAGGAAAGTGTGCATGGTGACTGTTGTATTCAATCCCGATGCAATTTCTGTGTTTCATCAAGAGTCTGATAGTCCACAGATTACAGAATGCCACCAGATGTGCATCGGAAACTACTACTGGTCAGCCAGGGAACGATCAAAGCGTGGACTATTTGAGACATTACTCCCATGGAGGAAAGTGCGAATGGTGACTGTTGCATTCAATCCCGATGCAATTTCTGTGTTTCATCAACACTCTGATAGTCCACAGATTACAGAATGCCACCAGATGTGCATCGGAAACTACTACTGGTCTTCCAGGGAACGATCAAAGCGTAGACTGTCTGAGGCTTTACTCCCGTGGAGGAAAGTGCGCGTGGTGACTGTTGTATTCAATCCCGATGCTATTTCTGTGTTTCATCAACAATCTGATGTTCACAGAATGCCACCAGATGTCCATCGGAAATTAATACTGGTCTTCCATGGAACGATCAAAGCGTAGACTGTTTGAGACATTACTCCCATGGAGGAAAGTGCGCATGGTGACTGTTGTATTCATTCCCGATGCAATTTCTGTGTTTCATCAAGACTCTGATAGTCCACAGATTACAGAATGCCTCCAGATGTGCATCGGAAACTACTACTGGTCTTCCAGGGAACGATCAAAGCGTAGACTGTTTGAGACATTACTCCCATGGAGGAAAGTGCGCATGGTGACTGTTGTATTCCATCCCGATGCAATTTCTGTGTTTCATAAACAGTCTTATAGTCCACAGATTACAGAATGCCTCCAGATGTGCATCGGAAACTACTACTGGTCTTCCAGGGAACGATCAAAGCGTAGACTGTTTGAGACATTACTCCCATGGAGGAAAGTGCGCATGGTGACTGTTGTATTCCATCCCGATGCAATTTCTGTGTTTCATAAACAGTCTTATAGTCCACAGATTACAGAATGCCTCCAGATGTGCATCGGAAACTACTACTGGTCTTCCAGGGAACGATCAAATCTTAGACTGTTTGAGACATTACTCCCATGGAGGAAAGTGCGCATGGTGACTGTTGTATTTAATCCCGATGCATTTTCTGTGTTTCGTCAACACTCTGATAGACCACAGATTACAGAATGCCACCAGATGTGCATCGGAAACTCCTACTGGTCTTCCAGGGAACGATCAAAGCGTAGACTGTTTGAGACATTACTCCCGTGGAGGAAAGTGCGCGTGGTGACTGTTGTATTTAATCCCGATGCAATTTCTGTGTTTCATCAATACTCTGATGGTCCACAGATTACAGAATGCCACCATATGTGCATCGGAAACTAATACTGGTCTTCCAGGGAACGATCAAAGTGTAGACTGTTTGAGACATTACATCCCTGGAGGAAAGTGCGCATGGTGACTGTTGTATTCAATGCCGATGCAATTTCTTTGTTTCATCAACACTCTGATAGTCCATAGATTACAGAATGCCACCAGATGTGCATCGGAAACTACTGCTGGTCTTCCAGGGAACGATCAAAGCGTAGACTGTTTGAGACATTACTCCGGTGGAGGAAAGTGCGCATGGTGACTATTGTGTTCAATCCCGATGCAATTTGTGTGTTTCATCAACACTCTGATAGTCCACAGATTACAAAATGCTACCAGATGTGCTTCTGAAACTACTACTGGTCTTCCAGAGAACAATAAAATCGTAGACTGTTTGAGGCATTACGCCAGTGGAGGAAAGTGCGAATTTTGAATTCATCCCAATGCAATTTCTGTGTTTCATCAACTCTCTGATAGTCCACAGATTACAGAATGCAAACCAAATGTGCATCGGAAACTACTACTGGTCTTCCAGGGAACGATCAAAGCGTAAATTGTTTGAGACGTTACACACATTGAGGAAGGTGCGCATGGTGACTGTTGTATTCAATCCCGATGCAATTTCTGTGTTTCATCAACACTCTGATGGTCCACAGATTACAGAATGCCTATAGATGTGCATCGTAAGCTACCACTGGTTTTCCAGGGAACGATCAAAACGTAGACTGTTTGAGACATTACTCCCATGGAGGAAAGTGCGCATGGTGACCGCTGTATTCAATCCCGATGGAATTTCTGTGTTTCATCAACAGTCTGATAGTCCACAGATTACAGAATGCCTCCAGATGTGCATCGCAAACTACTACTGGTCTTCCAGGGAACGATCAAATCGTAGACTGTTTGAGACATTACTCCCATTGAGGAAAGTGCGCATGGTGAATGTTGTATTCAATCCCGATGGAATTTCTGTGTATAATCAACAGTCTGATAGTCCACAGATTACAGAATGCCTCCAGATGTGCATCGGAAACGACTACTGGTCTTCCAGGGAACGATCAAAGCGTATACTGTTTGAGACATTACTCCCATGGAGGAAAGTGCGCAAGGTGACTGTTGTATTCAATCCCGATGCAATTTCTGTGTTTAATCAACACTCTGATAGTCCACAGATTACAAAATGCCTATAGATGTGCATCGTAAGCTACCACTGGTTTTCCCGGGAACGATCAAAACGTAGACTGTTTGAGACATAACTCCAATGGAGGAAAGTGCGCATGGTGACCGCTGTATTCAATCCCGATACAATTTCTGTGTTTAATCAACACTTTGAAGGTCAACAGATTACAGAATGCCACCAGATGTGCATCGGAAACTACTACTGGTCTTCCAGCGAACGATCAGTCGTAGACTGTTTGAGACATTGCTCCCTTGAAGGTAAGTGCGCATGGTGACGTTTGTATTCAATCCCGATGCAATTTCTGTGTTTCATCAACAGTCTTATAGTCCACAGATTACAGAATGCCTCCAGATGTGCATCGGAAACTACTACTGGTCTTCCAGGGAACGATCAAAGCGTAGACTGTTTGAAACATTACTCCCATGGAGGAAAATGCGCATGGTGACTGTTGTATTTAATCCCGATGCATTTTCTGTGTTTCATCAACACTCTGATAGACCACAGATTACAGAATGCCACCAGATGTGCATCGGAAACTCCTACTGGTCTTCCAGGGAACGATCAAAGCGTAGACTGTTTGAGACATAACTCCCGTGGAGGAAAGTGCGCGTGGTGACTGTTGTATTTAATCCCGATGCAATTTCTGTGTTTCATCAATACTCTGATGGTCCACAGATTACAGAATGCCACCAGATGTGCATCGGAAACTAATACTGGTCTTCCAGGGAACAATCAAAGTGTAGACAGTTTGAGACATTACTTCCATGGAGGAAAGTGCGCATGGTGACTGTTGTATTCAATCCCGATGCAATTTCTGTGTTTCATTAACTCTCTGATAGTCCACAGATTACAAAATGCCACCAGATGTGCATTGGAAACTACTACTCGTCTTCCAGAGAACAATCAAAGTGTAGACTTTTTGAGACATTACTCCGGTGGAGGAAGGTGCGCATGGTGAATTCAATCCCGATGCAATTTCTGTGTTTCATCAATACTCTGATAGTCCACAGATTACAGATTGCCACCAGATGTGCATCGGAAACTACTACTGGTCTTCCAGGGAACGATCAGAGCCTAAACTCTTTGAGACATTGCTCCCATGGAGGAAAGTGCGCATGGTGACTGTTGTATTTAATCCCGATGCAATTTCTCTGTTTCATCAACAGTCTTATAGTCCACAGATTACAGAATGCCTCCAGATGTGCATCAGAAACTACTACTGGTCTTCCAGGGATCGATCAAATCGTAGACTGTTTGAGACATTACTCCCATGAAGGAAAGTGTGCATGGTGACTGTTGTATTCAATCCCGATGCAATTTCTGTGTTTCATCAAGAGTCTGATAGTCCACAGATTACAGAATGCCACCAGATGTGCATCGGAAACTACTACTGGTCAGCCAGGGAACGATCAAAGCGTGGACTATTTGAGACATTACTCCCATGGAGGAAAGTGCGAATGGTGACTGTTGCATTCAATCCCGATGCAATTTCTGTGTTTCATCAACACTCTGATAGTCCACAGATTACAGAATGCCACCAGATGTGCATCGGAAACTACTACTGGTCTTTCAGGGAACGATCAAAGCGTAGACTGTCTGAGGCTTTACTCCCGTGGAGGAAAGTGCGCGTGGTGACTGTTGTATTCAATCCCGATGCTATTTCTGTGTTTCATCAACACTCTGATGTTCACAGAATGCCACCAGATGTCCATCGGAAATTAATACTGGTCTTCCATGGAACGATCAAAGCGTAGACTGTTTGAGACATTACTCCCATGGAGGAAAGTGCGCATGGTGACTGTTGTATTCATTCCCGATGCAATTTCTGTGTTTCATCAAGACTCTGATAGTCCACAGATTACAGAATGCCTCCAGATGTGCATCGGAAACTACTACTGGTCTTCCAGGGAACGATCAAAGCGTAGACTGTTTGAGACATTACTCCCATGGAGGAAAGTGCGCATGGTGACTGTTGTATTCCATCCCGATGCAATTTCTGTGTTTCATAAACAGTCTTATAGTCCACAGATTACAGAATGCCTCCAGATGTGCATCGGAAACTACTACTGGTCTTCCAGGGAACGATCAAAGCGTAGACTGTTTGAGACATTACTCCCATGGAGGAAAGTGCGCATGGTGACTGTTGTATTCCATCCCGATGCAATTTCTGTGTTTCATAAACAGTCTTATAGTCCACAGATTACAGAATGCCTCCAGATGTGCATCGGAAACTACTACTGGTCTTCCAGGGAACGATCAAATCTTAGACTGTTTGAGACATTACTCCCATGGAGGAAAGTGCGCATGGTGACTGTTGTATTTAATCCCGATGCATTTTCTGTGTTTCGTCAACACTCTGATAGACCACAGATTACAGAATGCCACCAGATGTGCATCGGAAACTCCTACTGGTCTTCCAGGGAACGATCAAAGCGTAGACTGTTTGAGACATTACTCCCGTGGAGGAAAGTGCGCGTGGTGACTGTTGTATTTAATCCCGATGCAATTTCTGTGTTTCATCAATACTCTGATGGTCCACAGATTACAGAATGCCACCATATGTGCATCGGAAACTAATACTGGTCTTCCAGGGAACGATCAAAGTGTAGACTGTTTGAGACATTACATCCCTGGAGGAAAGTGCGCATGGTGACTGTTGTATTCAATGCCGATGCAATTTCTTTGTTTCATCAACACTCTGATAGTCCATAGATTACAGAATGCCACCAGATGTGCATCGGAAACTACTGCTGGTCTTCCAGGGAACGATCAAAGCGTAGACTGTTTGAGACATTACTCCGGTGGAGGAAAGTGCGCATGGTGACTATTGTGTTCAATCCCGATGCAATTTGTGTGTTTCATCAACACTCTGATAGTCCACAGATTACAAAATGCTACCAGATGTGCTTCTGAAACTACTACTGGTCTTCCAGAGAACAATAAAATCGTAGACTGTTTGAGGCATTACGCCAGTGGAGGAAAGTGCGAATTTTGAATTCATCCCAATGCAATTTCTGTGTTTCATCAACTCTCTGATAGTCCACAGATTACAGAATGCAAACCAAATGTGCATCGGAAACTACTACTGGTCTTCCAGGGAACGATCAAAGCGTAAATTGTTTGAGACGTTACACACATTGAGGAAGGTGCGCATGGTGACTGTTGTATTCAATCCCGATGCAATTTCTGTGTTTCATCAACACTCTGATGGTCCACAGATTACAGAATGCCTATAGATGTGCATCGTAAGCTACCACTGGTTTTCCAGGGAACGATCAAAACGTAGACTGTTTGAGACATTACTCCCATGGAGGAAAGTGCGCATGGTGACCGCTGTATTCAATCCCGATGGAATTTCTGTGTTTCATCAACAGTCTGATAGTCCACAGATTACAGAATGCCTCCAGATGTGCATCGCAAACTACTACTGGTCTTCCAGGGAACGATCAAATCGTAGACTGTTTGAGACATTACTCCCATTGAGGAAAGTGCGCATGGTGAATGTTGTATTCAATCCCGATGGAATTTCTGTGTATAATCAACAGTCTGATAGTCCACAGATTACAGAATGCCTCCAGATGTGCATCGGAAACGACTACTGGTCTTCCAGGGAACGATCAAAGCGTATACTGTTTGAGACATTACTCCCATGGAGGAAAGTGCGCAAGGTGACTGTTGTATTCAATCCCGATGCAATTTCTGTGTTTAATCAACACTCTGATAGTCCACAGATTACAAAATGCCTATAGATGTGCATCGTAAGCTACCACTGGTTTTCCCGGGAACGATCAAAACGTAGACTGTTTGAGACATAACTCCAATGGAGGAAAGTGCGCATGGTGACCGCTGTATTCAATCCCGATACAATTTCTGTGTTTAATCAACACTTTGAAGGTCAACAGATTACAGAATGCCACCAGATGTGCATCGGAAACTACTACTGGTCTTCCAGCGAACGATCAGTCGTAGACTGTTTGAGACATTGCTCCCTTGAAGGTAAGTGCGCATGGTGACGTTTGTATTCAATCCCGATGCAATTTCTGTGTTTCATCAACAGTCTTATAGTCCACAGATTACAGAATGCCTCCAGATGTGCATCGGAAACTACTACTGGTCTTCCAGGGAACGATCAAAGCGTAGACTGTTTGAAACATTACTCCCATGGAGGAAAATGCGCATGGTGACTGTTGTATTTAATCCCGATGTATTTTCTGTGTTTCATCAACACTCTGATAGACCACAGATTACAGAATGCCACCAGATGTGCATCGGAAACTCCTACTGGTCTTCCAGGGAACGATCAAAGCGTAGACTGTTTGAGACATAACTCCCGTGGAGGAAAGTGCGCGTGGTGACTGTTGTATTTAATCCCGATGCAATTTCTGTGTTTCATCAATACTCTGATGGTCCACAGATTACAGAATGCCACCAGATGTGCATCGGAAACTAATACTGGTCTTCCAGGGAACAATCAAAGTGTAGACAGTTTGAGACATTACTTCCATGGAGGAAAGTGCGCATGGTGACTGTTGTATTCAATGCCGATGCAATTTCTTTGTTTCATCAACACTCTGATAGTCCACAGATTACAAAATGCTACCAGATGTGCATCGGAAACTACTACTGGTCTTCCAGAGAACAATAAAATCGTAGACTGTTTGAGGCATTACGCCAGTGGAGGAAAGTGCGCATGTTGAATTCATCCCAATGCAATTTCTGTGTTTCATCAACTCTCTGATAGTCCACAGATTACAGAATGCAAACCAAATGTGCATCGGAAACTACTACTGGTCTTCCAGGGAACGATCAAAGCGTAAATTGTTTGAGACATTACACACATTGAGGACGGTGCGCATGGTGACTGTTGTATTCAATCCCGATGCAATTTCTGTGTTTCATCAACACTCTGATGGTCCACAGATTACAGAATGCCTATAGATCAGCATCGTAAGCTACCACTGGTTTTCCAGGGAACGATCAAAACGTAGACTGTTTGAGACATTACTCCCATGGAGGAAAGTGCGCATGGTGACCGCTGTATTCAATCCCGATGGAATTTCTGTGTTTCATCAACAGTCTGATAGTCCACAGATTACAGAATGCCTCCAGATGTGCATCGGAAACTACTACTGGTCTTCCAGAGAACGATCAAAGCGTAGACTGTTTGAGACATTACTCCCATGGAGGAAAGTGCGCATGGTGACGTTTGTATTCAATCCCGATGCAATTTCTGTGTTTCATCAACAGTCTTATAGTCCACAGATTACATAATGCCTCCAGATGTGCATCGGAAACTACTACTGGTCTTCCAGGGAACGATCAAAGCGTAGACTGTTTGAGACATTACTCCCATGGAGGAAAGTGCGCATGGTGACTATTGTGTTCAATCCCGATGCAATTTCTGTGTTTCATCAACACTCTGATAGTCCACAGATTACAAAATGCTACCAGATGTGCATCGGAAACAACTACTGGTCTTCCAGAGAACAATAAAATCGTAGACTGTTTGAGGCATTACGCCAGTGGAGGAAAGTGCGCATGTTTAATTCATCCCAATGCAATTTCTGTGTTTCATCAACTCTCTGATAGTCCACAGATTACAGAATGCCACCAAATGTGCATCGGAAACTACTACTGGTCTTCCAGGGAACGATCAAAGCGTAGACTGTTTGAGACATTACTCCGGTGGAAGAAAGTGCGCATGGTGACCGCTGTATTCAATCCCGATGGAATTTCTGTGTTTCATCAACAGTCTGATAGTCCACAGATTACAGAATGCCTCCAGATGTGCATCGGAAACTACTACTGGTCTTCAAGGGAACGATCAAAGCTTAGACTGTTTGAGGCACTACTCCCATGGAGGAAAGTGCGCATGGTGACCGCTGTATTCAATCCCGATGCAATTTCTGTGTTTAATCAACACTTTGAAGGTCAACTGATTACAGAATGCCTCCAGATGTGCATCGGAAACTACTACTGGTCTTGCAGGGAACGATCAAAGCGTAGACTGTTTGAGACATTGTTCGCCATGGAGGAAAGTGCGCATGGTGACAGTTGTATTTAATCCCAATGCAATTTCTGTGGTTCATCACCACTCTGATAGTCCACATATTACAGAATGCCTCCAGATGTGCATCGGAAACTACTACTGGTCTTCAAGGGAACGATCAAAGCTTAGACTGTTTGAGGCACTACTCCCATGGAGGAAAGTGCGCATGGCGACTGTTGTATTCAATCCCGATGCAATTTCTGTGTTTCATCAACACTCTGATAGTCCACAGATTACAGAATGCCACCAGATGTGCATCGGAAACTACTACTGGTCTTCCAGGGATCGATCAAAGCGTAGACTGTTTGACACATTACTCCCATGGAGGAAAGTGCGCATGGTGACTGTTGTATTCATTCCCGATGCAATTTCTGTGTTTCATCAACAGTCTTATAGTCCACAGATTACAGAATGCCTCCAGATGTGCATCGCAAACTACTACTGGTCTTCCAGGGAACGATCAAATCGTAGACTGTTTGAGACATTACTCCCATTGAGGAAAGTGCGCATGGTAAATGTTGAATTCAATCCCGATGGAATTTCTGTGTTTCATCAACAGTCTGATAGTCCACAGATTACAGAATGCCTCCAGATGTGCATCGGAAACTACTACTGGTCTTCCAGGGAACGATCAAATCGTAGACTGTTTGAGACATTACTCCCATGGAGGAAAGTGCGCAAGGTGACTGTTGTATTCAATCCCGATGCAATTTCTGTGTTTCATCAACACTCTGATAGTCCACAGATTACAAAATGCCTATAGATGTGCATCGTAAGCTACCACTGGTCTTCCAGGGAACGATCAAAGCATAGACTGTTTGACACATTGCTCCCATGGAGGAAAGTGCGCATGGTGACTGTTGTATTCATTCCCGATGCAATTTCTGTGTTTCATCAACAGTCTTATAGTCCACAGATTACAGAATGCCTCCAGATGTGCGTCGCAAACTACTACTGGTCTTCCAGGGAACGATCAAATCGTAGACTGTTTGAGACATTACTCCCACTGAGGAAAGTGCGCATGGTGAATGTTGTATTCAATCCCAAAGGAATTTCTGTGTTTCATCAACAGTCTGATAGTCCACAGATTACAGAATGCCTCCAGATGTGCATCGGAAACTACTACTGGTCTTCCAGGGAACGATCAAAGCGTATACTGTTTGAGACATTACTCCCATGGAGGAAAGTGCGCAAGGTGACTGTTGTATTCAATCCCGATGCAATATCTGTGTTTAATCAACACTCTGATAGTCCACAGATTACAAAATGCCTATAGATGTGCATCGTAAGCTACCACTGGTTTTCCAGGGAACGATCAAAACGTAGACTGTTTGAGACATAACTCCCATGGAGGAAAGTGCGCATGGTGACCGCTGTATTCAATCCCGATGCAATTTCTGTGTTTAATCAACACTTTGAAGGTCAACAGATTACAGAATGCCTCCAGATGTGCATCGGAAACTACTACTGGTCTTGCATTGAACGATCAAAGCGTAGACTGTTTGAGACATTGTTCGCCATGGAGGAAAGTGCGCATTGTGACTGTTGTATTTAATCCCAATGCAATTTCTCTGGTTCATCAACACTCTGATAGTCCACAGATTACAGAATGCCTCCAGATGTGCATCGGAAACTACTACTGGTCTTCAAGGGAACGATCAAAGCGTAGACTGTTTGAGGCACTACTCCCATGGAGGAAAGTGCGCATGGCGACTGTTGTATTCAATCCCGATGCAATTTCTGTGTTTCATCAACACTCTGATAGTCCACAGATTACAGAAGGCCACCAGATGTGCATCGGAAGCTATTTGTGGTCTTCCAGGGAACGATCAAAGCGTGGACTGTTTGAGATATTACTCCCATGGACGAAAGTGCAAATGGTGAATCTTGTATTCAATCCCGATGCAATTTCTGTTTTTCATCAACACTCTGACAGTCCACAGATTACAGAATGCCACCAGATGTGCATCGGAAACTACTACTGGTCTTCCAGGGATCGATCAAAGCGTAGACTGTTTGAGACATTACTCCCATGGAGGAAAGTGCGCGTGGTGACTGTTGTATTCAATCCCGATGGAATTTCTGTGTTTCACCAACACTCTGATGGTCCATAGATTACAGAATGCCACCAGATGTGCATCGGAAACTACTACTGGTCTTCCAGCGAACGATCAATCGTAGACTGTTTGAGACATTGCTCCCTTGAAGGTAAGTGCACATGGTGACGTTTGTATTCAATCCCGATGCAATTTCTGTGTTTCATCAACAGTCTTATAGTCCACAGATTACAGAATGCCTCCAGATGTGCATCGGAAACTACTACTGGTCTTCCAGGGAACGATCAAAGTGTAGACTGTTTGAGACATTACTCCCATGGAGGAAAGTGCGCATGGTGACTGTTGTATTCCATCCCGATGCAATTTCTGTGTTTCATCAACAGTCTTATAGTCCACAGATTACAGAATGCCTCCAGATGTGCATCGGAAACTACTACTGGTCTTCCAGCGAACGATCAAATCGTAGACTGTTTGAGACATTACTCCCATGGAGGAAAGTGCGCATGGTGTCTGTTGTATTTAATCCCGATGCATTTTCTGTGTTTCATCAACACTCTGATAGACCACAGATTACAGAATGCCACCAGATGTGCATCGGAAACTCCTACTGGTCTTCCAGGGAACGATCAAAGCGTAGACTGTTTGAGACATTACTCCCGTGGAGGAAAGTGCGCGTGGTGACTGTTGTATTTAATCCCGATGCAATTTCTGTGTTTCATCAATACTCTGATGGTCCACAGATTACAGAATGCCACCAGATGTGCATCGGAAACTAATACTGGTCTTCCAGGGAACGATCAAAGTTTAGACTGTTTGAGACATTACTTCCATGGAGGAAAGTGCGCATGGTGACTGTTGTATTCAATGCCGATGCAATTTCTTTCTTTCATCAACACTCTGATAGTCCATAGAACACAGAATGCCACCAGATGTGCATCGGAAACTACTGCTGGTCTTCCAGGGAACGATCAAAGCGTAGACTGTTTGAGACATTACTCCGGTGGAGGAAAGTGCGCATGGTGACTATTGTGTTCATTCCCGAAGCAATTTCTGTGTTTCATCAACACTCTGATAGTCCACAGATTACAAAATGCTACCAGATGTACATCGGAAACAACTACTGGTCTTCCAGAGAACAATAAAATCGTAGACTGTTTGAGGCATTACGCCAGTGGAGGAAAGTGCGCATGTTGAATTCATCCCAATGCAATTTCTGTGTTTCATCAACTCTCTGATAGTCCACAGATTACAGAATGCCACCAAATGTGCATCAGAAACTACTACTGGTCTTCCAGGGAACGATCAAAGCGTAGACTGTTTGAGACATTATTCCGGTGGAGGAAAGTGCGCATGGTGACTATTGTATTCAATCCCGATGCAATTTCTGTGTTTCATCAACACTCTGATAGTCCACAGATTACAAAATGCTACCCGATGTGCATCGGAAACTACTACTGGTCTTCCAGAGAACAATAAAATCGTAGACTGTTTGAGGCATTACGCCAGTGGAGGAAAGTGCGCATGTTGAATTCATCCCAATGCAATTTCTGTGTTTCATCAACTCTCTGATAGTCCACAGATTACAGAATGCAAACCAAATGTGCATCGGAAACTACTACTGGTCTTCCAGGGAACGATCAAAGCGTAAATTGTTTGAGACATTACACACATTGAGGAAGGTGCGCATGGTGACTGCTGTATTCAATCCCGATGCAATTTCTGTGTTTCATCAACACTCTGATGGTCCACAGATTACAGAATGCCTATAGATGTGCATCGTAAGCTACCACTGGTTTTCCAGTGAACGATCAAAACGTAGACTGTTTGAGACATTACTCCCATGGAGGAAAGTGCGCATGGTGACCGCTGTATTCAATCCCGATGGAATTTCTGTGTTTCATCACCAGTCTGATAGTCCACAGATTACAGAATGCCTCCAGATGTGCATTGGAAACTACTACTGGTCTTCCAGGGAACGATCAAAGCGTAGACTGTTTGAGACATTACTCCCACGGAGGAAAGTGCGCATGGTGACTGTTGTATTCCATCCCGATGCAATTTCTGTGTTTCATCAACAGTCTTATAGTCCACAGATTACAGAATGCCTCCAGATGTGCATCGGAAACTACTACTGGTCTTCCAGGGACCGATCAAATCGTAGACTGTTTGAGACATTACTCCCATGGAGGAAAGTGCGCATGGTGACTGTTGTATTTAATCCCGATGCATTTTCTGTGTTTCATCAACACTCTGATAGACCACAGATTACAGAATGCCACCAGATGTGCATCGGAAACTACTGCTGGTCTTCCAAGGAACAATAAAATCGTAGACTGTTTGAGGCATTACGCCAGTGGAGGAAAGTGGGCATGTTGAATTCATCCCAATGCAATTTCTGTGTTTCATCAACTCTCTGATAGTCCACAGATTACAGAATGCCACCAAATGTGCATCGGAAACTACTACTGGTCTTCCAGGGAACGATCAAAGCGTAGACTGTTTGAGACATTACTCCGGTGGAGGAAAGTGCGCATGGTGACCGCTGTATTCAATCCCGATGGAATTTCTGTGTTTCATCAACAGTCTGATAGTCCACAGATTACAGAATGCCTCCAGATGTGCATCGGAAACTACTACTGGTCTTCCAGGGAACGATCAAAGCGTAGACTGTTTGAGACATTACTCCCATGGAGGAAAGTGCGCAAGGTGACTGTTGTATTCAATCCCGATGCAATTTCTGTGTTTCATCAACACTCTGATAGTCCACAGATTACAAAATGCGTATAGATGTGCATCGTAGGCTACCACTGGTTTTCCAGGGAACGATCAAAACGTAGACTGTTTGAGACATTACTCCCATGGAGGAAAGTGCGCATGGTGACCGCTGTATTCAATCCCGATGCAATTTCTGTGTTTAATCAACACTTTGAAGGTCAACAGATTACAGAATGCCTCCAGATGTGCATCGGAAACTACTACTGGTCTTGCAGGGAACGTACAAAGCGTAGACTGTTTGAGACATTGCTCGCCATGGAGGAAAGTGCGCATGGTGACTGTTGTATTTAATCCCAATGCAATTTCTGTATTTCATCAACACTCTGATAGTCCACAGATTACAGAATGCCTCCAGATGTGCATCGGAAACTACTACTGGTCTTCCAGGGAACGATCAAAGCGTAGACTGTTTGAGACATTACTCCCATGGAGGAAAATGCGCGTGGTGACTGTTGTGTTTAATCCCGATGGAATTTCTGTGTTTCATCAACAGTCTGATAGTCCACAGATTACAGAATGCCTCCAGATGTGCATCGGAAACTACTACTGGTCTTCCAGGGAACGATCAAAGCGTAGACTGTTTGAGACATTACTCCCATGGAGGAAAGTGCGCAAGGTGACTGTTCTATTCAATCCCGATGCAATTTCTGTGTTTCATCAACACTCTGATAGTCCACAGATTACAAAATGCCTATAGATGTGCATCGTAAGCTACCACTGGTCTTCCAGGGAACGATCAAAGCGTAGACTGTTTGACACATTACTCCCATGGAGGAAAGTGCGTATGGTGACTGTTGTATTCTTTCCCGATGCAATTTCTGTGTTTCATCAACAGTCTTATAGTCCACAGATTACAGAATGCCTCCAGATGTGCATCGCAAACTACTACTGGTCTTCCAGGGAACGATCAAATCGTAGACTGTTTGAGACATTACTCCCATTGAGGAAAGTGCGCATGGTGAATGTTGTATTCAATCCCGATGCAATTTCTGTGTTTCATCAACACTCTGATAGTCCACAGATTACAAAATGCTACCCGATGTGCATCGGAAACTACTACTGGTCTTCCAGAGAACAATAAAATCGTAGACTGTTTGAGGCATTACGCCAGTGGAGGAAAGTGCGCATGTTGAATTCATCCCAATGCAATTTCTGTGTTTCATCAACTCTCTGATAGTCCACAGATTACAGAATGCAAACCAAATGTGCATCGGAAACTACTACTGGTCTTCCAGGGAACGATCAAAGCGTAAATTGTTTGAGACATTACACACATTGAGGAAGGTGCGCATGGTGACTGCTGTATTCAATCCCGATGCAATTTCTGTGTTTCATCAACACTCTGATGGTCCACAGATTACAGAATGCCTATAGATGTGCATCGTAAGCTACCACTGGTTTTCCAGTGAACGATCAAAACGTAGACTGTTTGAGACATTACTCCCATGGAGGAAAGTGCGCATGGTGACCGCTGTATTCAATCCCGATGGAATTTCTGTGTTTCATCACCAGTCTGATAGTCCACAGATTACAGAATGCCTCCAGATGTGCATCGGAAACTACTACTGGTCTTCCAGGGAACGATCAAAGCGTAGACTGTTTGAGACATTACTCCCACGGAGGAAAGTGCGCATGGTGACTGTTGTATTCCATCCCGATGCAATTTCTGTGTTTCATCAACAGTCTTATAGTCCACAGATTACAGAATGCCTCCAGATGTGCATCGGAAACTACTACTGGTCTTCCAGGGACCGATCAAATCGTAGACTGTTTGAGACATTACTCCCATGGAGGAAAGTGCGCATGGTGACTGTTGTATTTAATCCCGATGCATTTTCTGTGTTTCATCAACACTCTGATAGACCACAGATTACAGAATGCCACCAGATGTGCATCGGAAACTACTGCTGGTCTTCCAAGGAACAATAAAATCGTAGACTGTTTGAGGCATTACGCCAGTGGAGGAAAGTGGGCATGTTGAATTCATCCCAATGCAATTTCTGTGTTTCATCAACTCTCTGATAGTCCACAGATTACAGAATGCCACCAAATGTGCATCGGAAACTACTACTGGTCTTCCAGGGAACGATCAAAGCGTAGACTGTTTGAGACATTACTCCCATGGAGGAAAATGCGCGTGGTGACTGTTGTGTTTAATCCCGATGGAATTTCTGTGTTTCATCAACAGTCTGATAGTCCACAGATTACAGAATGCCTCCAGATGTGCATCGGAAACTACTACTGGTCTTCCAGGGAACGATCAAAGCGTAGACTGTTTGAGACATTACTCCCATGGAGGAAAGTGCGCAAGGTGACTGTTGTATTCTTTCCCGATGCAATTTCTGTGTTTCATCAACAGTCTTATAGTCCACAGATTACAGAATGCCTCCAGATGTGCATCGCAAACTACTACTGGTCTTCCAGGGAACGATCAAATCGTAGACTGTTTGAGACATTACTCCCATTGAGGAAAGTGCGCATGGTGAATGTTGTATTCAATCCCGATGCAATTTCTGTGTTTCATCAACACTCTGATAGTCCACAGATTACAAAATGCTACCCGATGTGCATCGGAAACTACTACTGGTCTTCCAGAGAACAATAAAATCGTAGACTGTTTGAGGCATTACGCCAGTGGAGGAAAGTGCGCATGTTGAATTCATCCCAATGCAATTTCTGTGTTTCATCAACTCTCTGATAGTCCACAGATTACAGAATGCAAACCAAATGTGCATCGGAAACTACTACTGGTCTTCCAGGGAACGATCAAAGCGTAAATTGTTTGAGACATTACACACATTGAGGAAGGTGCGCATGGTGACTGCTGTATTCAATCCCGATGCAATTTCTGTGTTTCATCAACACTCTGATGGTCCACAGATTACAGAATGCCTATAGATGTGCATCGTAAGCTACCACTGGTTTTCCAGTGAACGATCAAAACGTAGACTGTTTGAGACATTACTCCCATGGAGGAAAGTGCGCATGGTGACCGCTGTATTCAATCCCGATGGAATTTCTGTGTTTCATCACCAGTCTGATAGTCCACAGATTACAGAATGCCTCCAGATGTGCATCGGAAACTACTACTGGTCTTCCAGGGAACGATCAAAGCGTAGACTGTTTGAGACATTACTCCCACGGAGGAAAGTGCGCATGGTGACTGTTGTATTCCATCCCGATGCAATTTCTGTGTTTCATCAACAGTCTTATAGTCCACAGATTACAGAATGCCTCCAGATGTGCATCGGAAACTACTACTGGTCTTCCAGGGACCGATCAAATCGTAGACTGTTTGAGACATTACTCCCATGGAGGAAAGTGCGCATGGTGACTGTTGTATTCAATCCCGATGCAATTTCTGTGTTTCATCAACACTCTGATAGTCCACAGATTACAAAATGCCTATAGATGTGCATCGTAGGCTACCACTGGTTTTCCAGGGAACGATCAAAACGTAGACTGTTTGAGACATTACTCCCATGGAGGAAAGTGCGCATGGTGACCGCTGTATTCAATCCCGATGCAATTTCTGTGTTTAATCAACACTTTGAAGGTCAACAGATTACAGAATGCCTCCAGATGTGCATCGGAAACTACTACTGGTCTTGCAGGGAACGTACAAAGCGTAGACTGTTTGAGACATTGCTCGCCATGGAGGAAAGTGCGCATGGTGACTGTTGGATTTAATCCCAATGCAATTTCTGTATTTCATCAACACTCTGATAGTCCACAGATTACAGAATGCCTCCAGATGTGCATCGGAAACTACTACTGGTCTTCCAGGGAACGATCAAAGCGTAGACTGTTTGAGACATTACTCCCATGGAGGAAAATGCGCGTGGTGACTGTTGTGTTTAATCCCGATGGAATTTCTGTGTTTCATCAACAGTCTGATAGTCCACAGATTACAGAATGCCTCCAGATGTGCATCGGAAACTACTACTGGTCTTCCAGGGAACGATCAAAGCGTAGACTGTTTGAGACATTACTCCCATGGAGGAAAGTGCGCAAGGTGACTGTTGTATTCAATCCCGATGCAATTTCTGTGTTTCATCAACACTCTGATAGTCCACAGATTACAAAATGCCTATAGATGTGCATCGTAAGCTACCACTGGTCTTCCAGGGAACGATCAAAGCGTAGACTGTTTGACACATTACTCCCATGGAGGAAAGTGCGTATGGTGACTGTTGTATTCTTTCCCGATGCAATTTCTGTGTTTCATCAACAGTCTTATAGTCCACAGATTACAGAATGCCTCCAGATGTGCATCGCCAACTACTACTGGTCTTCCAGGGAACGATCAAATCGTAGACTGTTTGAGACATTACTCCCATTGAGGAAAGTGCGCATGGTGAATGTTGTATTCATTGCCGATGCAATTTCTGTGTTTAATCAACACTTTGAAGGTCAACAGATTACAGAATGCCTCCAGATGTGCATCGGAAACTACTACTGGTCTTGCAGGGAACGATCAAAGCGTAGACTGTTTGAGACATTGCTCGCCATGGAGGAAAGTGCGCATGGTGACTGCAGTATTTAATCCCAATGCAATTTCTGTGGTTCATCAACACTCTGATAGTCCACAGATTACAGAATGCCTCCAGATGTGCATCGGAAACTACTACTGGTCTTCAAGGGAACGATCAAAGCGTAGACTGTTTGAGGCACTACCCCCATGGAGGAAAGTGCGCATGGCGACTGTTGTATTCAATCCCGATGCAATTTCTGTGTTTCATCAACACTCTGATAGTCCACAGATTACAGAAGGCCACCAGATGTGCATCGGAAGCCATTTGTGGTCTTCCAGGGAACGATCAAAGCGTGGACTGTTTGAGACATTACTCCCATGGACGAAAGTGCGCATGGTGACTGTTGTATTTAATCCCGATGCATTTTCTGTGTTTCATCAACACTCTGATAGACCACAGATTACAGAATGCCACCAGATGTGCATCGGAAACTACTGCTGGTCTTCCAGGGAACAATAAAATCGTAGACTGTTTGAGGCATTACGCCAGTGGAGGAAAGTGCGCATGTTGAATTCATCCCAATGCAATTTCTGTGTTTCATCAACTCTCTGATAGTCCACAGATTACAGAATGCCACCAAATGTGCATCGGAAACTACTACTGGTCTTCCAGGGAACGATCAAAGCGTAGACTGTTTGAGACATTACTCCGGTGGAGGAAAGTGCGCATGGTGACCGCTGTATTCAATCCCTATGGAATTTCTGTGTTTCATCAACAGTCTGATAGTCCACAGATTACAGAATGCCTCCAGATGTGCATCGGAAACTACTACTGGTCTTCCAGGGAACGATCAAAGCGTAGACTGTTTGAGACATTACTCCCATGGAGGAAAGTGCGCAAGGTGACTGTTGTATTCAATCCCGATGCAATTTCTGTGTTTCATCAACACTCTGATAGTCCACAGATTACAAAATGCCTATAGATGAGCATCGTAGGCTACCACTGGTTTTCCAGGGAACGATCAAAACGTAGACTGTTTGAGACATTACTCCCATGGAGGAAAGTGCGCATGGTGACCGCTGTATTCAATCCCGATGCAATTTCTGTGTTTAATCAACACTTTGAAGGTCAACAGATTACAGAATGCCTCCAGATGTGCATCGGAAACTACTACTGGTCTTGCAGGGAACGTACAAAGCGTAGACTGTTTGAGACATTGCTCGCCATGGAGGAAAGTGCGCATGGTGACTGTTGTATTTAATCCCAATGCAATTTCTGTATTTCATCAACACTCTGATAGTCCACAGATTACAGAATGCCTCCAGATGTGCATCGGAAACTACTACTGGTCTTCCAGGGAACGATCAAAGCGTAGACTGTTTGAGACATTACTCCCATGGAGGAAAATGTGCGTGGTGACTGTTGTATTCAATCCCGATGGAATTTCTGTGTTTCATCAACAGTCTGATGGTCCACAGATTACAGAATGCCTCCAGATGTGCATCGGAAACTACTACTGGTCTTGCAGGGAAGGATCAAAGCGTAGACTGTTTGAGACATTGCTCGCCATGGAGGAAAGTGCGCATGGTAACTGCAGTATTTAATCCCAATGCAATTTCTGTGGTTCATCAACACTCTGATAGTCCACAGATTACAGAATGCCTCCAGATGTGCATCGGAAACTACTACTGGTCTTCAAGGGAACGATCAAAGCGTAGACTGTTTGAGGCACTACCCCCATGGAGGAAAGTGCGCATGGCGACTGTTGTATTCAATCCCGATGCAATTTCTGTGTTTCATCAACACTCTGATAGTCCACAGATTACAGAAGGCAACCAGATGTGCATCGGAAGCCATTTGTGGTCTTCCAGGGAACGATCAAAGCGTGGACTGTTTGAGACATTACTCCCATGGACGAAAGTGCGCGTGGTGACTGTTGTGTTCAATCCCGATGCAATTTCTGTGTTTCATCAACACTCTGATAGTCCACAGATTACAGAATGCCTCCGGATGTGCATCGGAAACTACTACTGGTCTTCCAGGGATCGATCAAAGCGTAGACTGTTTGAGACATTACTCCCGTGGAGGAAAGTGCGCGTGGTGACTGTTGTATTCAATCCCGATGGAAATTCTGTGTTTCACCAACACTCTGATGGTCCACAGATTACAGAATGCCACAAGATGTGCATCGGAAACTACTACTGGTCTTCCAGGGAACGATCAATCGTAGACTGTTTGAGACATTGCTCCCCTGAAGGTAAGTGCGCATGGTGACATTTGTATTCAATCCCGATGCAATTTCTGTGTTTCATCAACAGTCTTATAGTCCACAGATTACAGAATGCCTCCAGATGTGCATCGGAAACTACTACTGGTCTTCCAGGGAACGATCAAAGCGTAGACTGTTTGAGACATTACTCCCATGGAGGAAAGTGCGCATGGTGACTGTTGTATTCAATCCCGATGGAATTTCTGTGTTTCATCAACAGTCTGATAGTCCTCAGACTACAGAATGCCTCAAGATGTGCATCGGAAACTACTACTGGTCTTCCAGGGAACGATCAAAGCGTAGACTGTTTGAGACCTTACTCCCATGGAGGAAAGTGCGCATGGCGACTGTTGTGTTCAATCCCGATGCAATTTCTGTGTTTCATCAACACTCTGATAGTCCACAGATTACAGAATGCCTCCGGATGTGCATCGGAAACTACCACTGGTCTTCCAGGGAACGATCAAAACGTAGACTGTTTGAGACATTACTCCCATGGAGGATAGTGCGCATGGTGACTGCTGTATTCAATCCCGATGCAATTTCTGTGTTTCATCAACACTCTGAGAGTCCACAGATTACAGAATGCCTCCAGATGTGCATCGGAAACTACTACTGGTCTTCCAGGGAACGATCAAGGCGTAGACTGTTTGAGACATTACTCCCATGGAGGAAAATGCGCGTGGTGAATGTTGTATTCAATCCCGATGGAATTTCTTTGTTTCATCAACAGTCTGATAGTCCACAGATTACAGAATGCCTCCAGATGTGCATCGGAAACTAGTACTGGTCTTCCAGAGAACGATCAAAGCGTAGACTGTTTGAGACATTTCTCCCGTGGAGGAAAGTGCGCATGGTGACTGTTGTATTCAATCCAGATGCAATTTCTGTGTTTCATTAACAGTCTTATAGTCCACAGATTACAGAATGCCTCCAGATGTGCATCGCAAACTACTACTGGTCTTCCAGGGAACGATCAAATCGTAGACTGTTTGAGAGATTACTCCAATTGAGGAAAGTGCGCGTGGTGAATTTTGTATTCAAACCCGATGGAATTTCTGTGTTTCATCAACAGTCTGATAGTCCACAGATTACAGAATGCCTCCAGATGTGCATCGGAAACTACTACTGGTCTTCCAGGGAACGATCAAAGCGTAGACTGTTTGAGACATTTGTCCCATGGAGGAAAGTGCGCAAGGTGACTGTTGTATTCAATCCCTTTGCAATTTCTGTGTTTCATCAACACTCTGATAGTCCACAGATTACAGAATGCCTATAGATGTGCATTGTAAGCTACCACTGGTTTTCCAGGGAACGATCAAAACGTAGACTGTTTGAGACATTACTCCCATGGAGGAAAGTGCGCATGGTGACCGCTGTATTTAATCCCGATGCAGTTTCTGTGTTTAATCAACACTTTGAAGGTCAACAGATTACAGAATGAATCCAGATGTGCATCGGAAACTACTACTGGTCTTCCAGGGAACGATCAAAGCGTAGACTGTTTGAGACATTGCTCGCCATGGAGGAAAGTGCGCATGGTGACTGTTGTATTTTATCCCAATGCAATTTCTGTGGTTCATCAACACTCTGATAGTCCACAGATTACAGAATGCCTCCAGATGTGCATCGGGAACTACTACTGGTCTTCAAGGGAACGATCAAAGCGTAGACTGTTTGAGGCACTACTCCCATGGAGGTAAGTGCGCATGGCGACTGGTGTATTAAAATCCCGATGCAATTTCTGTGTTTCATCAACACTCTGATAGTCCACAGATTACAGAATACCTCCAGATGTGCATCGGAAACTACTTCTGGTCTTCCAGGGAACGATCAAAGCGTAGACTGTTTGAGACATTACTCCCATGGAGGGAAGTGCGCATGGTGATTGTTGTATTCAATTCCGACTAAATTTCTGTGTTTCATCAACACTTTGATAGTCCACAGATTACAGAATGCCTCCAGAAGTGCATCGGAAACAACTACTGGTCTTCCTGGGAACGATCAAGGCGTAGACTGTTTGAGACATTACTCCCATGGAGTAAAGTGCGCATGGTGACTGTTGTACTCAATCCCGATGCAATTTCTGTGTTTCATCAACACTCTGTTAGTCCGCAGATTACAGAATGCCACCTGATGTGCATCGGAAACTACTACTGGTCTTCCAGAGATCAATCAAAACGTAGACTGCTTGAGACATTACTCCCGTTTAGGAAAGTGCGCTTGGTGAATTCAATCCCGATGCAATTTCTGTGTTTCATCAACCCTCTGATAGTCCACAGATTACAGAATGCTACCAGCTGTGCATCGGAAACTACTACTGGTCTTCCAGGGAACGATCAAGTCGTAAATTGTTTGAGACATTACTCACATTGAGGAAAGTGCGCATGGTGACTGTTGTATTCAATCCCGATGCAATTTCTGTGTTTCATCCACACTCTGATAGTCCACAGATTACAGAAGGCCACCAGATGTGCATCCGAAGCTATTTGTGGTCTTCCGGGAAACGATCAAAGCGTGGACTGTTTGAGACATTACTCCCATGGACGAAAGTGCGAATGGTAAATGTTGTATTCAATCCCATTGCAATTTCTGTTTTTCATCAACACTCTGAAAGTCCACAGATTTCAGAATGCCACCAGATATGCATCGGAAACTACTACTGGTCTTCCAGGGATCGATCAAAGCGTAGACTGTTTGAGACATTACTCCCGTGGAGGAAAGTGCGCGTGGTGACTGTTGTATTCAATCCCAATGCAATTTCTGTGGTTCATAAACAGTCTGATAGTCCTCACATTACAGAATGCCTCCAGATGTGCATCGGAAACTACTACTGGTCTTCCAGGGAACGAGCAAAGCGTAAACTCTTTGAGACATTGCTCCCGTGGAGGAAAGTGCGCATGGTGACATTTGTATCCAATCCCGATGCAATTTCTGTGTTTCATCAACAGTCTTATAGCCCACAGATAACAGAATGCCTCCAGATGTGCATCGGAAACTACTACTGGTCTTCCAGGGAACGATCAAAGTGTAGGCTGTTTGAGACATTATTCCCATGGAGGAAAGTGCGCATGGTGACTGTTGTATTCAATCCCGATGGAATTTCTGTGTTTCATCAACAGTCTGATAGTCCTCAGATTACAGAATGCCTCCAGATGTGCATCGGAAGCTACTACTGGTCTTCCAGGGAACGATCAAAGCGTAGACTGTTTGAGACATTAATCCCATGGAGGAAAGTGCGCATGGTGACTGTTGTATTCAATCCCGATGCAATTTCTGTGTTTCATCAACACTCTGAGAGTCCACAGATTACAGAATGCCTCCAGATGTGAATCGGAAACTACTACTGGTCTTCCAGGGAACGATCAAAGCGTAGACTGTTTGAGACAGTACTCCCATGGAGGAAAATGCGCGTGGTGACTGTTGTATTCAATCCCGATGGAATTTCTGTGTTTCATCAACAGTCTGATAGTCTACAGATTACAGAATGCCTCCAGATGTGCATCGGAAACTACTACTGGTCTTCCAGGGAACGATCAAAGCGTAGACTGTTTGACACATTACTCCCATGGAGGAAAGTGCGCATGGTGACTGTTGTATTCAATCCCGATGGAATTTCTGTGTTTCATCAACAGTCTGATAGTCCACAGATTACAGAATGCCTCCAGATGTGCATCGGAAACTACTACTGGTCTTCCAGGGAACGATCAAAGCGTAGACTGTTTGAGACATTACTCCCATCTAGGGAAGTGCGCATGGTGATTGTTGTATTCAATTCCGATTCAATTTCTGTGTTTCATCAACACTTTGATAGTCCACAGATTACAGAATGCCTCCAGAAGTGCATCGGAAACTACAACTGGTCTTCCTGGGAACGATCAAAGCGTAGACTGTTTGAGACATTACTCCCATGGAGTAAAGTGCGCATGGTAACTGTTGTATTCAATCCCGATGCAATTTCTGTGTTTCATCAACACTCTGTTAGTCCACAGATTACAGAATGCCACCAGATGTGCATCGGAAACTACTACTGGTCTTCCAGAGAACAATCAAAGCGTAGACTGTTTGAGACATTACTCCCGAGTAGGAAAGTCCAGATGGTGACTGTTGTATTCAATCCCGATGCAATTGCTGTGTTTCATCAACACTCTGATAGTCCACAGATTACAGAATGCCAGCAGATGTGCATCAGAAACTACTACTGGTCTTTCAGAGAACAATCAAAGCGTAAACTGTTTGAGACATTACTCCCGTTTAGGAATGTGCGCTTGGTGAATTCAATCCCAATGCAATTTCTGTCTTTCATCATCACTCTGATAGTCCACAGATTACAGAATGCTACCAGCTGTGCATCGGAAACTACTACTGGTCTTCCAGGGAACGATCAAGTCGTAAATTGTTTGAGACATTACTCACTTTGAGGAAAGTGCGCATGGTGACTGTTGTATTCAATCCCGATGCAATTTCTGTGTTTCATCCACACTCTGATAGTCCACAGATTACAGAAGGCCACCAGATGTGAATCGGAAGCTATTTGTGGTCTTCCGGGGAACGATCAAAGCGTGGACTGTTTGAAACATTACTCCCATGGACGAAAGTGCGAATGGTGAATGTTGTATTCAATCCCATTGCAATTTCTGTTTTTCATCAACACTCTGAAAGTCCACAGATTTCAGAATGCCACCAGATGTGCATCGGAAACTACTACTGGTCTTCCAGGGATCGATCAAAGCGTTGACTGTTTGAGACATTACTCCCATGGAGGAAAGTGCGCGTGGTGACTGTTGTATTCAATCCCAATGCAATTTCTGTGGTTCATCAACAGTCTGATAGTCCTCACATTACAGAATGCCTCCAGATGTGCATCGGAAACTACTACTGGTCTTCCAGGGAACGATCAAAGCATAGACTGTTTGAGACATTAATCCCATGGAGGAAAGTGCGCATGGTGACTGTTGTATTCAATCCCGATGGAATTTCTGTGTTTCATCAACAGTCTGATAGTCCACAGATTACAGAATGCCTCCAGATGTGCATCGGAAACTACTACTGGTCTTCCAGGGAACGATCAAAGCGTAGACTGTTTGAGACATTACTCCCACGGAGGAAAGTGCGCATGGTGACTGTTGTATTCAATCCCGATGGAATTTCTGTGTTTCATCAACAGTCTGATAGTAAACAGATTACAGAATGCCTCCAGATTTGCATCGGAAACTACTACTGGTCTTTCAGGGAACGATCAAAGCGTAGACTGTTTGAGACATTACTCCCATGGAGGAAAGTGCGCAAGGTGACCGTTGTATTCAATCCCGATGCAATCTCTGTGTTTCATCAACACTCTGATAGTCCACAGATTACAGAATGCCTATAGATGTGCATCGTAAGCTACCACTGGTTTTCCAGGGAACGATCAAAACGTAGACTGTTTGAGACATTACTCCCATGGAGGAAAGTGCGCATGGTGACCGCTGTATTCAATCCCGATGCAGTTTCAGTGTTTAATCAACACTTTGAAGGTAAACAGATTACAGAATGCCTCCAGATGTGCATCTGAAACTACTACTGCTCTTCCATGGAACGATCAAAGCGTAGACTGTTTGAGACATTGCTCGCCATGTAGGAAAGTGCGCATGGTGACTGTTGTATTTAATCCCAATGCAATTTCTGTGGTTCATCAACACTTTGACAGTCCACAGATTACAGAATGCCTCCAGATGTGCAGCGGAAACTACTACTGGTCTTCCAGGGAACGAGCAAAGCGTAAACTCTTTGAGACATTGCTCCCGTGGAGGAAAGTGCGCATGGTGACATTTGTATCCAATCCCGATGCAATGTCTGTGTTTCATCAACAGTCTTATAGTCCACAGATTACAGAATGCCTCCAGATGTGCATCGGAAACTACTACTGGTCTTCCAGGGAACGATCAGAGCGTAGGCTGTTTGAGACATTATTCCCATGGAGGAAAGTGCGCATGGTGATTGTTGTATTCAATTCCGATTCAATTTCTGTGTTTCAACAACACTTTGATAGTCCACAGATTACAGAATGCCTCCAGAAGTGCATCGGAAACTACAACTGGTCTTCCTGGGAACGATCAAAGCGTAGACTGTTTGAGACATTACTCCCATGGAGTAAAGTGCGCATGGTAACTGTTGTATTCAATCCCGATGCAATTTCTGTGTTTCATCAACACTCTGTTATTCCACAGATTACAGAATGCCACCAGATGTGCATCTGAAACTACTACTAGTCTTCCAGAGAGCAATCAAAGCGTAGACTGTTTGAGACATTACTCCCGAGGAGGAAAGTCCAGATGGTGACTGTTGTATTCAATCGCGATGCAATTTCTGTGTTTCATCAACACTCTGATAGTCCACAGATTACAGAATGCCAGCAGATGTGCATCAGAAACTACTACTGGTCTTTCAGAGAACAATCAAAGCGTAGACTGTTTGAGACATTACTCCCGTTTAGGAAAGTGCGCATGGTGAATTCAATCCCGATGCAATTTCGGTGTTTCATCAACACTCTGATAGTCCACAGATTACAGAATGCCACCAGATGTGCATCGGAAACTACTAGTGGTCTTCCAGGGATCGATCAAAGCGTAAACTGTTTGAGACATTATTCCCGTGGAGGAAAGTGCGCGTGGTACTGTTGTATTCAATCCCGATGCAATTTCTGTGTTTCACCAACACTCTGATGGTCCACAGATTACAGAATGCCACCAGATGTGCATCGGAAACTACTACTGGTCTTCCAGGGAACGATCAATCGTAGACTGTTTGAGACATTGCTCCATTGAAGGTAAGTGCGCATGGTGACCGTTGTATTCAATCCCAATGCAATTTCTGTTTTTCATCAACAGTCTGATAGTCCTCAGATTACAGAATGCCTCCAGATGTGCATCGGAAACTACTACTGGTCTTCCAGGGAACGAGCAAAGCGTAAACTCATTGAGACATTGCTCCCGTGGCGGAAAGTGCGCATGGTGACATTTGTATTCAATCCCGATGCAATTTCTGTGTTTCATCAACAGTCTTATAGTCCACAGATTACAGAATGCCTCCAGATGTGCATCGGAAACTACTACTGGTCTTCCAGGGAACGATCAAAGCGTAGACTGTTTGACACATTACTCCCATGGAGGAAATTGCACATGGTGCTGTTGTACTCAATCCCGATGGAATTTCTGTGTTTCATCAACAGTCTGATAGTCCTCAGATTACAGAATGCCTCCAGATGTGCATCGGAAACTACTACTGGTCTTCCAGGGAACGATCAATGCGTAGACTGTCTGAGACATTACTCCCATGGAGGAAAGTGCGCATGGCGACTGTTGTATTCAATCCCGATGCAATTTCTGTGTTTCATCAACACTCTGATAGTCCACAGATTACAGAATGCCTCCAGATGTGCATCGGAAACTACCACTGGTCTTCCAGGGAACGATCAAAGCGTAGACTGAGACACTACTCCCATGGAGGAAAGTGCGCATGGTGACCGCTGTATTCAATCCCGATGCAATTTCTGTGTTTAATCAACACTTTGAAGGTCAACAGATTACAGAATGCCTCCAGATGTGCATCGGAAACTACTACTGGTCTTGCAGGGAACGATCAAAGCGTAGACTGTTTGAGACATTGCTCGCCATGGAGGAAAGTGCGCATGGTGACTGTTGTATTTAATCCCAATGCAATTTCTGTGGTTCATCAACACTCTGTTAGTCCACAGATTACAGAATGCCTCCAGATGTGCATCGGAAACTACTACTGGTCTTCCAGGGAACGATCAAAGCGTAGACTGTTTGAGATATTACTCCCATGGAGGAAAATGCGCGTGGTGACTGTTGTATTCAATCCCGATGGAATTTCTGTGTTTCATCAACAGTCTGATAGTCCACAGATTACAGAATGCTTCCAGCTGTGCATCGGAAACTACTACTGGCCTTCTAGGGAACGATCAAAGCGTAGACTGTTTGAGACATTACTCCCATGGAGGAAAGTGCGCAAGGTGACTGTTGTATTCAATCCCGATGCAATTTCTGTATTTCATCAACACTCTGATAGTCCACAGATTACAAAATGCCTATAGATGTGCATCGTAAGCTACCACTGGTCTTCCAGGGAACGATCAAAGCGTAGACTGTTTGACACATTACTCCCATGGAGGAAAGTGCGCATGGTGACTGGTGTATTCATTCATGATGCAATTTCTGTGTATCATCAACAGTCTTATAGTCCACAGATTACAGAATGCCTCCAGATGTGCATCGCAATCTACTACTGGTCTTCCAGTGAACGATCAAATCGTAGACTGTTTGAGACATCACTCCCATTGAGGAAAGTGCGCATGGTGAATGTTGTATTCAATCCCGATGGAATTTCTGTCTTTCATCAACAGTCTGATAGTCCACAGATTACAGAATGCCTCCAGATGTGCATCGGAAACTACTACTGGTCTTCCAGGGAACGATCAAAGCGTATACTGTTTGAGACATTACTCCCATGGAGGAAAGTGCGCAAGGTGACTGTTGTATTCAATCCCGATGCAATTTCTGTGTTTCATCAACACTCTGATAGTCCACAGATTACAAAATGCCTATAGATGTGCATCGTAAGCTACCACTGGTTTTCCAGGGAACGATGAAAACGTAGACTGTTTGAGATATTACTCCCATGGAGGAAAGTGCGCATGGTGACCGCTGTATTCAATCCCGATGCAATTTCTGTGTTTAATCAACACTTTGAAGGTCAACAGATTACAGAATGCCTCCAGATGTGCATCGGAAACTACTACTGGTCTTGCAGGGAACGATCAAAGTGTAGACTGTTTGAGACATTGCTCGCCATGGAGGAAAGTGCGCATGGTGACGGTTGTATTTAATCCCAAAGCAATTTCTGTGGTTCATCAACACTCTGATAGTCCACAGATTACAGAATGCCTCCGGATGTGCATCGGAAACTACCACTGGTGTTCCAGGGAACGATCAAAGCGTAGACTGTTTGAGACATTACTCCCATGGAGGAATGTGCGCATGGTGACTGCTGTATTCAATCCCGATGCAATTTCTGTGTTTCATCAACACTCTGAGAGTCCACAGATTACAGAATGCCTCCAGATGTGCATCGGAAACTACTACTGGTCTTCCAGGGAACGATCAAGGCGTAGACTGTTTGAGACATTACTCCCATGGAGGAAAATGTGCGTGGTGACTGTTGTATTCAATCTTGATGTAATATCTGTGTTTCATCAACAGTCTGATAGTCCACAGATTACAGAATGCCTCCAGATGTGCATCGGAAACTACTACTGGTCTTCCAAGGAACGATCAAAGCGTAGACTGTTTGAGACATTTCTCCCGTGGAGGAAAGTGCGCATGGTGACTGTTGTATTCAATCCCGATGCAATTTCTGTGTTTCATCAACAGTCTTATAGTCCACAGATTACAGAATGCCTCCAGATGTGCATCGCAAACTACTACTGGTCTTCCAGGGAACGATGAAATCGTAGACTGTTTGAGAGATTACTCCCATTGAGGAAAGTGCGCGTGGTGAATGTTGAATTCAATCCCGATGGAATTTCTGTGTATCATCAACAGTCTGATAGTCCACAGATTACAGAATGCCTCCAGATGTGCATCGGAAACTACTACTGGTCTTCCAGGGAACGATCAAAGCGTAGACTGTTTGAGACATTTGTCCCATGGAGGAAAGTGCGCAAGGTGACTGTTGTATTCAATCCCGATGCAATTTCTGTGTTTCATCAACACTCTGATAGTCCACAGATTACAGAATGCCTATAGATGTGCATTGTAAGCTACCACTGGTTTTCCAGGGAACGATCAAAACGTAGACTGTTTGAGACATTACTCCCATAGAGGAAAGTGCGCATGGTGACCGCTGTATTTAATCCCGATGCAATTTCTGTGTTTAATCAACACTTTGAAGGTCAACAGATTACAGAATGCCTCCAGATGTGCATCGGAAACTACTACTGGTCTTCCAGGGAACGATCAAAGCGTAGACTGTTTGAGACATTGCTCGCCATGGAGGAAATTGCGCATGGTAACTGTTGTATTTTATCCCAATGCAATATCTGTGGTTCATCAACACTCTGATAGTCCACAGATTACAGAATGCCTCCAGATGTGCATCGGGAACTACTACTGGTCTTCAAGGGAACGATCAAAGCGTAGACTGTTTGAGGCATTACTCCCATGGAGGAAGGTGCGCATGGCGACTGTTGTATTCAATCCCGATGCAATTTCTGTGTTTCATCAACACTCTGATAGTCCACAGATTAAAGAATACCTCCAGATGTGCATCGGAAACTACTTCTGGTCTTCCAGGGAACGATCAAAGCGTAGACTGTTTGAGACATTACTCCCATGGAGGAAAGTGCGCATGGTGATTGTTGTATTCAATTCCGATTAAATTTCTTCGTTTCATCAACACTTTGATAGTCCACAGATTACAGGATGCCTCCAGAAGTGCATCGGAAACTACTACTGGTCTTCCTGGGAACGATCAAAGCGTAGACTGTTTGAGACATTACTCCCATGGAGTAAAGTGCGCATGGTGACTGTTGTACTCAATCCCGATGCAATTTCTGTGTTTCACCAACACTCTGTTAGTCCACAGATTACAGAATGCCACCTGATGTGCATCGGAAACTACTACTGGTCTTCCAGAGAACAATCAAAACGTAGACTGCTTGAGACATTTCTCCCGTTTAGGAAAGTGCGCTTGGTGAATTCAATCCCGATGCAATTTCTGTGTTTCATCAACACTCTGATAGTCCACAGATTACAGAATGCTACCAGCTGTGCATCGGAAACTACTATTGGTGTTCCAGGGAACGATCAAGTCGTAAATTGTTTGAGACATTACTCACATTGAGGAAAGTGCGCATGGTGACTGTTATATTCAATCCCGATGCAATTTTTGTGTTTCATCCACACTCTGATAGTCCACAGATTACAGAAGGCCACCAGATGTGCATCGGAAGCTATTTGTGGTCTTCCGGGGAACGATCAAAGCGTGGACTGTTTGAGACATTACTCACATGGACGAAAGTGCGAATGGTGAATGTTGTATTCAATCCCGATGCAATTTCTGTTTTTCATCAACACTCTGAAAGTCCACAGATTTCAGAATGCCACCAGATGTGCATCGGAAAATACTACTGGTCTTCCAGGGATCGATCAAAGCGTAGACTGTTTGAGACATTACTCCCGTGGAGGAAAGTGCGCGTGGTGACTGTTGTATTCAATCCCAATGCAATTTCTGTGGTTCATCAACAGTCTGATAGTCCTCACATTACAGAATGCCTCCAGATGTGCATCGGAAACTACTACTGGTCTTCCAGGGAACGAGCAAAGCGTAAACTCTTTGAGACATTGCTCCCGTGGAGGAAAGTGCGCATGGTGACATTTGTATCCAATCCCGATGCAATTTCTGTGTTTCATCAACAGTCTTATAGTCCACAGATTACAGAATGCCTCCAGATGTGCATCGGAAACTACTACTGGTCTTCCAGGGAACGATCAAAGCTTAGGCTGTTTGAGACATTATTCCCATGGAGGAAAGTGCGCATGGTGACTGTTGTATTCAATCCCGATGGAATTTCTGTGTTTCATCAACAGTCTGATAGTCCTCAGATTACAGAATGCCTCCAGATGTGCATCGGAAACTACTACTGGTCTTCCAGGGAACGATCAAAGCGTAGACTGTTTGAGACATTAATCCCATGGAGGAAAGTGCGCATGGTGACTGTTGTATTCAATCCCGATGCAATTTCTGTGTTTCATCAACACTCTGAGACTCCACAGATTACAGAATACCTCCAGATGTGAATCGGAAACTACTACTGGTTTTCCAGGGAACGATCAAAGCGTTGACTGTTTGAGACATTACTCCCATGGAGGAAAATGCGCGTAGTGACTGTTGTATTCAATCCCGATGGAATTTCTGTGTTTCATCAACAGTCTGATAGTCCACAGATTACAGAATGCCTCCAGATGTGCATCGGAAACTACTACTGGTCTTCCAGGGAACGATCAAATCGTATACTGTTTGACACATTACTCCCATGGAGGAAAGTGCGCATGGTGACTGTTGTATTCAATCCCGATGGTATTTCTGTGTTTCATCAACAGTCTGATAGTAAACAGATTACAGAATGCCTCCAGATGTGAATCGGAAACTACTACTGGTCTTCCAGAGAACGATCAAAGCGTAGACTGTTTGAGACATTACTCCCATGGAGGAAAGTGCGCAAGGTGACTGTTGTATTCAATCCCGATGCAATTTCTGTGTTTCATCAACACTCTGATAGTCCACAGATTACAGAATGCCTATAGATGTGCATCGTAAGCTACCACTGGTTTTCCAGGGAACGATCAAAACGTAGACTGTTTGAGACATTACTCCCATCGAGGAAAGTGCGCATGGTGACCGCTGTATTCAATCCCGATGCAATTTCTGTGTTTAATCAACACTTTGAAGGTAAACAGATTACAGAATGCCTCCAGATGTGCATCTCAAACTACTACTGGTCTTCCATGGAACGATCATAGCATAGACTGTTTGAGACATTGCTCGCCATGTAGGAAAGTGCGCATGGAGACTGTTGTATTTAATCCCAATGCAATTTCTGTTGTTCATCAACACTCTGATAGTCCACAGATTACAGAATGCCTCCACATGTGCATTGGAAACTACTACTGGTCTTATAGGGAACGATCAAAGCGTAAACTGTTTGAGACACTACTCCCATGGAGGAAAGTGCGCTTGGCGACTGTTGTATTCAATCCCGATGCAATTTCTGTGTTTCATCAACACTCTGATAGTCCACAGATTACAGAATACCTCCAGATGTGCATCGGAAACTACTTCTGGTCTTCCAGGGAACGATCAAAGCGTAGACTGTTTGAGACATTACTCCCATCTAGGGAAGTGCGCATGGTGCCTGTTGTATTGAATCCCGATGCAATATCTGTGTTTCATCAACACTCTGAAGGTCCACAGATCACAGAGTGCCTACGGATGAGCTTCTAAAATTACTACTGGACTTCAAGGAATGGACCAAAACGTAGAGAGTTTGAGACGTTACTCCCATGGAGATTAGACACCATTGTGCCTGCGTTATTCAATCCCGATGCAATATCTATGTTTCATCAACACTCTGAAGGTACACAGGATACAGACTGCCTGCAGATGTGCTTAGGAAACTACTACTGGTCTTCGAGGAATCGATCAAAGCGTAGACAGTTTGAGACATTTCTCCTGTGGACAAAAGACCGCATGTTGCCTCTTGAAATCTATCCCGATGCAATTTAGGTGTTTCATCAACACCCTGAAGGTCCAAAGATTACAGAATGCCACAAGATGTGCTTCGGAAACTACTACGGGTCTTCCAGGAATCGATTAAATCGTAGACAGTTTGAGACATTTCTCCCATGTAGAAAAGTTTGCATGGTGGCTGTTGTATTCAATCCCGATGCAATTTCTGTGTTTCATCAACACTCTCAAGGTATACAGATTACAGATTGCCTCCTGATGTGCTTCGGAAATTACTACTGGACTTCCAGGAATCGACCAAAGCGTAGACAGTTTGAGACGTTACTCCCATGGAGAAATGACGGCATTGTGCCTGTTGTATTCAAACTTGATGCAATTTCTGTGTTTCTTCAACACTCAAAAGGTCCACAGATACAGAATGCCTCCAGATGTGCTTCGGATACTACTACTGGTCTTCCAGGAATCGATCAAAGCGTACATATTTAGAGACATTACTCCCATGGAGAAAAGTCCGCATAGTGCCTGTTGTACTCAATCCCGATGCCATTTCTGTGTTTCATCAACACTCTTAAGGTCCCCAGATTATAGAATGCCTCCAAATGTGCTTCAGAAACTACTACTGGTCTTCTAGGAATCTATTATAGCGTAGAAATTTAGAGACATTACTCCAATGGAGAAATGTCCGTATGGTTCCTGTTGTATTCAATCCCGATGCAATTTCAGTGTTTCATCAACACTCTGAACGTCCACAGATCTCAGAATGACTCCAGATGTGCTTCGGATACTACTACTGGTCTTCCAGGAATCGATCAAAGCGTACATATTTAGAGACATTACTCCCATGGAGAAAAGTCCGCATAGTGCCTTTTGTATTCAATCCCGATGTAATTTCTGTGTTTCATCAACACTCTGAAGGTCCACAGATTATAGAATGAATCCAGATGTGTTTCGGAAATTACTACCGGTATTCGAGCAATCAATCAAAGCGTAGACAGTTTGAGACATTTCTCCTATGGAGAAAAGTCCGCATGGTGCCTATTGAAATCAATCCCGATGCGATTTCTATGCTTCATCAACACTCTGAGGGTCCAAATATTACAGAATGCCTACAGATGTGCTTCGGAAACTACTACTGATCTTCCAGGAGTCGGTCAAACCGTAGACAGTATGAGACATTAATCACATGAAGTAAAGTACGAATGGGGCCTGTTGTATTCAATTCCGATGCAATTTCTGTGTTTCATCAAAACTCTGAAGGTCCACAGATTACAGAATGCCTCCAGATGTGCTTCGGAAATTACTACTGGATGTCCAGGAATCGACCAAAGCCTAGACAGTTGAGACGTTACTCCCATGGAGAAAAAAAAGCATGGTGCCTGTTGTATTCAATCCCTATGTAATTTCTGTGTTTCATCAACACTCTGTAGGTCCTCAGATTACATATTGCCTCCAGATGTGCTCCAGAAACTACTACGGGTCTTCCAGGAATCGATAAAAGCGTAGACAGTTTGAGACATTACTCCCATGTAGAAAGGTTTGCATGGTGCCTGTTGTATTGAATCCCGATGCAATATCTGTGTTTCATCAACACTCTGAAGGTCCACAGATCACAGAGTGCCTACGGATGAGCTTCTAAAATTACTACTGGACTTCAAGGAATGGACCAAAACGTAGAGAGTTTGAGACGTTACTCCCATGGAGATTAGACACCATTGTGCCTGCGTTATTCAATCCCGATGCAATATCTATGTTTCATCAACACTCTGAAGGTACACAGGATACAGACTGCCTGCAGATGTGCTTAGGAAACTACTACTGGTCTTCGAGGAATCAATCAAAGCGTAGACAGTTTGAGACATTTCTCCTGTGGACAAAAGTCCGCATGTTGCCTCTTGAAATCTATCCCGATGCAATTTCTGTGTTTCATCAACACCCTGAAGGTCCAAAGATTACAGAATGCCACCAGATGTGCTTCGGAAACTACTACTGTTCTTCTAGGAATCGATCAAAGCGTAGACAGTTTGAGACATTACTCCCATGGAGAAAAGTCCGCATAGTGCCTGTTGTATTCAATCCTGATGTAATTTCTGAGTTTTGTCAACACTCTGAAGGTCCACAGATTACAGAATAAATTAAGATGTATTTTCGGAAATCACTACCTGTCTTCGAGAAATCAATCTAAGCGTAGACTGTTGGAGGCATATCTCCTATGGAGATAAGTCCGCATGTTGCCTCTTGACATTAATCCCGATGTAATTTCTGTGTTTCATCAACACTCTAAAGGTCCAAAGATTACAGAATGCCTACAGATGTGCTTCGGAAACTACTACTGATCTTCCAGGAATCTGTCAAATCGTAGAAAGTTTGAGACATTAATCAAATGAAGAAAAGTACGAATGGTGCCTGTTGTATTCAATTCCGATGCAATTTCTGTGTTTCATCAACACTCTGAAGGTCCACAGATTACAGAATGCCTCCACATGTGCTTCAGAAACAACTACGAGTCTTCCAGGAATCGATAAAGCGTAGACAGTCTGAGACATTACTCACATGAAGAAAAGTCCGCTAGGTGCCTGTTGAATTCAATTCCGATGCAATTTCTGTGTTTCATCAACACTCTGAACGTATACAGGTTACAGATTGCCTCCTGATGTGCTTCGAAAAACTACTACTGGTGTTCCAGGAATCGATCAAAGCGTAAAATGTTTGAGAAATTACTCCCATGTAGAAAAGTTCGCATTGTACCAGTTCTATTCAATCCAGATGCAATTTCTGTGTTTCATCAACTCTCTGAAGGTCCAAAGATTACAGAATGCCTACAGATGTGCTTCGGAAACTACTACTGATCTTCCAGGAATCGGTCAAATCGTAGACAGTTTGAGACATTAATCACATGAAGAAAATAAACTAATGGTGCCTGTTGTATTCAATTCCAAAGCAATTTATGTGTTTCATCAACACTCTGAAGGTCCACAGATTATAGAATGCCTCCAGATGTGCTTCGGAAATTTCTACTGGACTTCCATTGATCGACCAAAGCCTAGACAGTTTGAGACGTTACTCCCATGGGGAAAAAAAGGCATGGTGCCTGATGTATTCAATCCCTATGTAATTTCTGTGTTTCATCAACACTCTAAAGGTCACAGATCATAGAATGCCACCGGATGTGATTCGGATTCTACTACTGATCTTCCAGGAATCGATCAAAGCGTACACAGTTACAGACATGTCTCCTATGGAGAAATGTCCGTATGGTGCCTCTTGAAATCAATCCCGATGCAATTTCTGTGTTTCATCAACACTCTGACAGTCCAAAGATTACGGAATGCCTCCAGATGTGCTTCGGAAACTACAACTGGTCTTCCTGGGAACGATCAAAGCGTAGACTGTTTGAGACATTACTCCCATGGAGTAAAGTGCGCATGGTAACTGTTGTATTCAATCCCGATGCAATTTCTGTGTTTCATCAACACTCTGTTAGTCCACAGATTACAGAATGCCACCAGATGTGCATCGGAAACTACTACTGGTCTTCCAGAGAACAATCAAAGCGTAGACTGTTTGAGACATTACTCCCGAGGAGGAAAGTCCAGATGGTGACTGTTGTATTCAATCGCGATGCAATTTCTGTGTTTCATCAACACTCTGATAGTCCACAGATTACAGAATGCCAGCAGATGTGCATCAGAAACTACTACTGGTCTTTCAGAGAACAATCAAAGCGTAGACTGTTTGCGACATTACTCCCGTTTAGGAAAGTGCGCATGAAGAAATCAATCCCGATGCAATTTCGGTGTTTCATCAACACTCTGATAGTCCACAGATTACAGAATGCCACCAGATGTGCATCGGAAACTACTACTGGTCTTCCAGGGATCGATCAAAGCGTAAACTGTTTGAGACATTACTCCCGTGGAGGAAAGTGCGCGTGGTACTGGTGTATTCAATCCCGATGCAATTTCTGTGTTTCACCAACACTCTGATGGTCCACAGATTACAGAATGCCACCAGATGTGCATCGGAAACTACTACTGGTCTTCCAGGGAACGATCAATCGTAGACTGTTTGAGACATTGCTCCATTGAAGGTAAGTGCGCATGGTGACTGTTGTATTCAATCCCAATGCAATTTCTGTTTTTCATCAACAGTTTGATAGTCCTCAGATTACAGAATGCCTCCAGATGTACATCGGAAACTACTACTGGTCTTCCAGGGAACGAGCAAATCGTAAACTCATTGAGACATTGCTCCCGTGGAGGAAAGTGCGCATGGTGACATTTGTATTCAATCCCGATGCAATTTCTGTGTTTCATCAACAGTCTTATAGTCCAAAGATTACAGAATGCCTCCAGATGTGCATCGGAAACTACTACTGGTCTTCCAGGGAACGATCAAAGCGTAGACTGTTTGAGACATTACTCCCATGGAGGAAATTGCGCATGGTTACTGTTGTATTCAATCCCGATGGAATTTCTGTGTTTCATCAACAGTCTGATAGTCCTCAGATTACAGAATGCCTCCAGATGTGCATCGGAAACTACTACTGGTCTTCCAGGGAACGATCAAAGCGTAGACTGTTTGAGACATTACTCCCATGGAGGAAAGTGCGCATGGCGACTGTTGTATTCAATCCCGATGCAATTTCTGTGTTTCATCAACACTCTGATAGTCCACAGATTACAGAATGCCTCCAGATGTGCATCGGAAACTACGACTGGTCTTCCAGGGAACGATCAAAGCGTAGACTGAGACATTACTCCCATGGAGGAAAGTGCGCATGGTGACTGTTGTATTCAATCCAGATGCAATTTCAGTTTTTCATGAACACTCTGATAGTTCACAGATTACAGAAGGCCACCAGATGTGCATCGGAAGCTACCACTGGCCTTCCAGGGAACGTTCAAAGCGTGGACTGTTTGAGACATTACTCCCGTTTAGGAAAGTGCGAATGGTGACTGCTGTATTCAATCCCGATGCAATTTCTGTGTTTCATCAACACTTTGAAGGTCAACAGATTACAGAATGCCTCCAGATGTGCATCGGAATCTACTACTGTTCTTACAGGGAAAGAACAAGGCGTAGACTGTTTGAGACTTTGCTCCCATGGAGGAAAGTGCGCATGGTGACTGTTGTATTCAATCCCAATGCAATATCTGTGGTTCATCAACACTCTGATAGTCCACAGATTACAGAATGCCTCCAGATGTGCATCGGAAAATACTACTGGACTTCAAGGGAACGATCGAAGCGTAGACTGTTTAAAACACTACTCCCATGGAGGAACGTGCGCATGGTGACTGTTGTATTCAATCCCGATTCAATATCTGTGTTTCATCAACACTCTGATAGTCCACAGATTACAGAATGCCTCCAGATGTGCGTCGGAAACTACTTCTAGTCTTCCAGGGAACGATTAAAGCGTAGACTGTTTGAGACATTACTCCCATGGAGGAAAGTCCGGATGGTAACTGTTGTATACAATCCCGATGCAATTTCTGTGTTTCATCAACACTCTGATAGTCCACAGATTACAGAATGCCACCAGATGTGCATCGGAAACTACTAGTGGTCTTCCAGGGAACTATCAATGCGTAGACTGTTTGAGACATTACTTCCGTGGAGGAAAATGCGCGTGGTGACTGTTGTATTCAATCCCGATGCAATTTCTATGTTTCATCAATACTCTGATGGTCCACAGATTGCAGAATGCCACCAGATGTGCATCGGAAACTAATACTGGTCTTCCAGGGAACGATCAAAGCGTAGACTGTTTGAGACATTACTTCCATGGAGGAAAGTGCGCATGGTGACTGTTGTATTCAATCCCGATGCAATTTCTGTGTTTCATCAACACTCTGATAGTCCACAGATTACAGAATGCCTACAGATGTGCATCAGAAACTACCACTGGTCTTCCAGGGAACGATCTAAGCGTAGACTGTTTGAGATATTACTCCCATGGAGTAAAGTGCGCATGGTGACTGCTGTATTCAATCCCGATGCAATTTCTGTGTTTCATCAACACTTTGAAGGTCAACAGATTACAGAATGCCTCCAGATGTGCATCGGAAACTACTACTGGTCTTAGAGGAAACGATCAAAGCGTAGACTGTTTGAGACATTGCTCCAATGGAGGAAAGTGCGCATGGTGACTGTTGTATTCAATCCCAATGCAATTTCTGTTGTAATCAACACTCTGATAGTCCACAGATTACAGAATGCCTCCAGATGTGAATCGGAAACTACTACTGGTCTTCAAGGGAACGATCAAAGCTTAGACTGTTTGACACACTACTCCCATGGAGGAAAGTGCGCATGGTGACTGTTGTATTCAATCCCGATGCAATTTCTGTGTTTCATCAACAGTCTTATAGTCCACAGATTACAGAATGCTTCCAGATGTGCATCTGAAATTACAAATGGTCATCCAGGGAAGGATCAAAGCGTAGACTGTTTGAGACATTTCTCCCGTGGCGGAAAGTGCGCATTGGTGACTGTTGTATTCAATACCGATGCAATATCTGTGTTTCATCAACACTCTGATAGTCCACAGATTACAGAATGCCTCCAGTTGTGCATCGGAAACTACTTCTGGTCTTCCAGGGAACGATCAAAGCGTAGACTGTTTGAGACATTACTCCCATGGAGGAAAGTGCGCATGGTGACTGCTGTATTCAATCCCGATGCAATTCCTGTGTTTCATCAAAATTTTGAAGGTCAACAGATTACAGAATGCCTCCAGATGGGCATCGGAAACTACTACTGGTCTTACAGGGAACGATCAAGGCGTAGACTGTTTGAGACATTACTCCCATGGAGGAAATTGCGCATGGTGACTGTTGTATTCAATCCCGATGCAATTTCTGTGTTTCATCAACACTCTGATAGTCCACAGATTACAGAAGGCCACCAGATGTGCATCGGAAGCTACTACTGGCCTTCCAGGGAACGATCAAAGCGTGGACTGTTTGAGACATCACTCCAATGGAGGAAAGTTCGAATGGTGACTGTTGTATTCAACCCCGATGCAATTTCTGTGTTTCATCAACACTCTGATAGTCCACAGATTACAGAATGCCACCACATGTGCATCGGAAACTACTAGTGGTCTTCCATTGAACGATCAAAGCGTAGACTGTTTGAGACATTACTCCCGTGGAGGAAAGGGCGCGTGGTGACTGTTGTATTCAATCCCGATGCAATTTCTGTGTTTCATCAACACTTTGAAGGGCAACAGATTACAGAATGCCTCCAGATGTGCATCGGAAACTACTACTGGTCTTACAGGGAACAATCAAAACGTAGACTGTTTGAGACATTGCTCCCATGGAGGAAAGTGCGCATGGTGACTGTTGTATTCAATCCCAATGCAATTTCAGTGGTTCATCAACACTCTGATAGTCCACAGATTACAGAATGCCTCCAGATGTGCATCGGAAACTACTACTGGTCTTCAAGGGAACGATCAAAGCGTAGACTGTTGGATACACTAGTCCCATGGAGGAACGTGCGCATGATGACTGTTGTACTCAATCCCGATGCAATATCTGTATTTCATCAACACTCTGATAGTCCACAGATTACAGAATGCCACCAGATGTGCATCGGAAACTACTACTGGTCTTCCAGGGAACGATCAATCGTAGACTGTTTGAGACATTGCTCCATTGAAGGTAAGTGCGCATGGTGACTGTTGTATTCAATCCCAATGCAATTTCTGTTTTTCATCAACAGTTTGATAGTCCTCAGATTACAGAATGCCTCCAGATGTACATCGGAAACTACTACTGGTCTTCCAGGGAACGAGCAAATCGTAAACTCATTGAGACATTGCTCCCGTGGAGGAAAGTGCGCATGGTGACATTTGTATTCAATCCCGATGCAATTTCTGTGTTTCATCAACAGTCTTATAGTCCACAGATTACAGAATGCCTCCAGATGTGCATCGGAAACTACTACTGGTCTTCCAGGGAACGATCAAAGCGTAGACTGTTTGAGACATTACTCCCATGGAGGAAATTGCGCATGGTTACTGTTGTATTCAATCCCGATGGAATTTCTGTGTTTCATCAACAGTCTGATAGTCCTCAGATTACAGAATGCCTCCAGATGTGCATCGGAAACTACTACTGGTCTTCCAGGGAACGATCAAAGCGTAGACTGTTTGAGACATTACTCCCATGGAGGAAAGTGCGCATGGCGACTGTTGTATTCAATCCCGATGCAATTTCTGTGTTTCATCAACACTCTGATAGTCCACAGATTACAGAATGCCTCCAGATGTGCATCGGAAGCTACCACTGGCCTTCCAGGGAACGTTCAAAGCGTGGACTGTTTGAGACATTACTCCCGTTTAGGAAAGTGCGAATGGTGACTGCTGTATTCAATCCCGATGCAATTTCTGTGTTTCATCAACACTTTGAAGGTCAACAGATTACAGAATGCCTCCAGATGTGCATCGGAATCTACTACTGTTCTTACAGGGAAAGAACAAAGCGTAGACTGTTTGAGACTTTGCTCCCATGGAGGAAAGTGCGCATGGTGACTGTTGTATTCAATCCCAATGCAATATCTGTGGTTCATCAACACTCTGATAGTCCACAGATTACAGAATGCCTCCAGATGTGCATCGGAAAATACTACTGGACTTCAAGGGAACGATCGAAGCGTAGACTGTTTAAAACACTACTCCCATGGAGGAACGTGCACATGGTGACTGTTGTATTCAATCCCGATGCAATATCTGTGTTTCATCAACACTCTGATAGTCCACAGATTACAGAATGCCTCCAGATGTGCGTCGGAAACTACTTCTAGTCTTCCAGGGAACGATTAAAGCGTAGACTGTTTGAGACATTACTCCCATGGAGGAAAGTCCGGATGGTGACTGTTGTATTCAATCCCGATGCAATTTCTGTGTTTCATCAACACTCTGATAGTCCACAGATTACAGAATGCCACCAGATGTGCATCGGAAACTACTAGTGGTCTTCCAGGGAACTATCAATGCGTAGACTGTTTGAGACATTACTTCCGTGGAGGAAAATGCGCGTGGTGACTGTTGTATTCAATCCCGATGCAATTTCTATGTTTCATCAATACTCTGATGGTCCACAGATTGCAGAATGCCACCAGATGTGCATCGGAAACTAATACTGGTCTTCCAGGGAACGATCAAAGCGTAGACTGTTTGAGACATTACTTCCATGGAGGAAAGTGCGCATGGTGACTGTTGTATTCAATCCCGATGCAATTTCTGTGTTTCATCAACACTCTGATAGTCCACAGATTACAGAATGCCTACAGATGTGCATCAGAAACTACCACTGGTCTTCCAGGGAACGATCTAAGCGTAGACTGTTTGAGATATTACTCCCATGGAGTAAAGTGCGCATGGTGACTGCTGTATTCAATCCCGATGCAATTTCTGTGTTTCATCAACACTTTGAAGGTCAACAGATTACAGAATGCCTCCAGATGTGCATCGGAAACTACTACTGGTCTTAGAGGAAACGATCAAAGCGTAGACTGTTTGAGACATTGCTCCAATGGAGGAAAGTGCGCATGGTGACTGTTGTATTCAATCCCAATGCAATTTCTGTTGTAATCAACACTCTGATAGTCCACAGATTACAGAATGCCTCCAGATGTGAATCGGAAACTACTACTGGTCTTCAAGGGAACGATCAAAGCTTAGACTGTTTGACACACTACTCCCATGGAGGAAAGTGCGCATGGTGACTGTTGTATTCAATCCCGATGCAATTTCTGTGTTTCATCAACAGTCTTATAGTCCACAGATTACAGAATGCTTCCAGATGTGCATCAGAAATTACAAATGGTCATCCAGGGAAGGATCAAAGCGTAGACTGTTTGAGACATTTCTCCCGTGGCGGAAAGTGCGCATTGGTGACTGTTGTATTCAATACCGATGCAATATCTGTGTTTCATCAACACTCTGATAGTCCACAGATTACAGAATGCCTCCAGTTGTGCATCGGAAACTACTTCTGGTCTTCCAGGGAACGATCAAAGCGTAGACTGTTTGAGACATTACTCCCATGGAGGAAAGTGCGCATGGTGACTGCTGTATTCAATCCCGATGCAATTCCTGTGTTTCATCAAAATTTTGAAGGTCCACAGATTACAGAATGCCTCCAGATGGGCATCGGAAACTACTACTGGTCTTACAGGGAACGATCAAGGCGTAGACTGTTTGAGACATTACTCCCATGGAGGAAATTGCGCATGGTTACTGTTGTATTCAATCCCGATGCAATTTCTGTGTTTCATCAACACTCTGATAGTCCACAGATTACAGAAGGCCACCAGATGTGCATCGGAAGCTACTACTGGCCTTCCAGGGAACGATCAAAGCGTGGACCGTTTGAGACATCACTCCAATGGAGGAAAGTTCGAATGGTGACTGTTGTATTCAACCCCGATGCAATTTCTGTGTTTCATCAACACTCTGATAGTCCACAGATTACAGAATGCCACCACATGTGCATCGGAAACTACTAGTGGTCTTCCATTGAACGATCAAAGCGTAGACTGTTTGAGACATTACTCCCGTGGAGGAAAGGGCGCGTGGTGACTGTTGTATTCAATCCCGATGCAATTTCTGTGTTTCATCAACACTTTGAAGGGCAACAGATTACAGAATGCCTCCAGATGTGCATCGGAAACTACTACTGGTCTTACAGGGAACAATCAAAACGTAGACTGTTTGAGACATTGCTCCCATGGAGGAAAGTGCGCATGGTGACTGTTGTATTCAATCCCAATGCAATTTCAGTGGTTCATCAACACTCTGATAGTCCACAGATTACAGAATGCCTCCAGATGTGCATCGGAAACTACTACTGGTCTTCAAGGGAACGATCAAAGCGTAGACTGTTGGATACACTAGTCCCATGGAGGAACGTGCGCATGATGACTGTTGTACTCAATCCCGATGCAATATCTGTATTTCATCAACACTCTGATAGTCCACAGATTACAGAATGACTCCAGATGTGCATCGGAAACTACTTCTGGTCTTCCAGGGAACGATTAAAGCGTAGACTGTTTGAGACATTACTTCCATGGAGGAAAGTGCGCATGGTGACTGTTGTATTCAATCCCGATGCAATTTCTGTGTTTCATCAACACTCTGATAGTCCACAGGTTAGAGAATGCCTTTAGATGTGCATCGGAAACTACCACTGGTCTTCCAGGGAACGATCAAAGCGTAGACTGTTTGAGACATTACCCCCATTGAGGAAAGTGCGCATGGTGACTGCTGTATTCAATCCCGAAGCAATTTCTGTGTTTCATCAACACTTTGAAGGTCAACAGATTACAGAATGCCTCCGGATGTCCATCGGAAACTACTACTGGTCTTAGAGGGAACGATCAAAGCGTAGACTGTTTGAGACATTGCTCCAATGGAGGAATGTGCGCATGGTGACTGTTGTATTCAATCCCAATGCAATTTCTGTGGTAATCAACACTCTGATAGTCCACAGATTACAGAATGCCTCCAGATGTGAATCGGAAACTACTACTGGTCTTCCAGGGAACGATCAAAGCGTAGACTGTTTGAGACACTACTCCCATGGAGGAAAGTGCGCATGGTGACTGTTGTATTCAATCCCGATGCAATTTCTGTCTTTCATCAACAGTCTTATAGTCCACAGATTACAGAATGCCTCCAGATGTGCATCGGAAACTACTACTGGTCTTCCAGGGAACAATCAAAGCGTAGACTGTTTGAGACATTACTCCCATGGAGGAAATTGCGCATGGTGACTGTTGTATTCAATCCCGATGGAATATCTGTGTTTCATCAACAGTCTGATAGTCCTCAGATTACAGAATCCTCCAGATGTGCATCGGAAACTACTACTGGTCTTCCAGGGAACGATCAAAGCGTAAACTGTTTGAGACATTACTCCCATGGAGGAAAGTGCGCATGGCGACTGTTGTATTCAATCCCGATGCAATTTCTGTGTTTCATCAACACTCTGATAGTCCACAGATTACAGAATACCTCCAGATGTGCATCGGAAACTACCACTGGTCTTCCAGGGAACGATCAAAGCGTAAACTGTGACATTACTCCCATGGAGGAAAGTGCGCATGGTGACTGTTGTATTCAATCCAGATGCAATTTCAGTGTTTCATGAACACTCTGATAGTTCACAGATTACAGAATGCCACCAGATGTGCATCGGAAACTACTACTGGTCTTCCAGGGAACGATCAATCGTAGACTGTTTGAGACATTGCTCCATTGAAGGTAAGTGCGCATGGTGACTGTTGTATTCAATCCCAATGCAATTTCTGTGTTTCATCAACAGTTTGATAGTCCTCAGATTACAGAATGCCTCCAGATGTGCATCGGAAAATGCTACTGGTCTTCCAGGGAACGAGCAAAGCGTAAACTCATTGAGACATTGCTCCCGTGGAGGAAAGTGCGCATGGTGACATTTGTATTCAATCCCGATGCAATTTCTGTGTTTCATCAACAGTCTTATAGTCCACAGATTACAGAATGCCTCCAGATGTGCATCGGAAACTACTACTGGTCTTCCAGGGAACGATCAAAGCGTAGACTGTTTGAGACATTACTCCCATGGAGGAAATTGCGCATGGTGACTGTTGTATTCAATCCCGATGGAATTTCTGTGTTTCATCAACAGTCTGATAGTCCTCAGATTACAGAATGCCTCCAGATGTGCATCGGAAACTACTACTGGTCTTCCAGGGAACGATCAAAGCGTAGACTGTATGAGACATTACTCCCATGGAGGAAAGTGCGTATGGCGACTGTTGTATTCAATCCCGATGCAATTTCTGTGTTTCATCAACACTCTGATAGTCCACAGATTACAGAATGCCTCCAGATGTGCATCGGAAACTACTACTGGTCTTCCAGGGAACGATCAAAGCGTAGACTGAGACATTACTCCCATGGAGGAAAGTGCGCATGGTGACTGTTGTATTCAATCCAGATGCAATTTCAGTGTTTCATGAACACTCTGATAGTTCACAGATTACAGAAGGCCACCAGATGTGCATCGGAAGCTACTACTGGCCTTCCAGGGAACGTTCAAAGCGTGGACTGTTTGAGACATTACTCCCGTTTAGGAAAGTGCGAATGGTGACTGCTGTATTCAATCCCGATGCAATTTCTGTGTTTCATCAACACTTTGAAGGTCAACAGATTACAGAATGCCTCCAGATGTGCATCGGAATTACTACTGTTCTTACAGGGAAAGAACAAAGCGTAGACTGTTTGAGACTTTGCTCCCATGGAGGAAAGTGCGCATGGTGACTGCTGTATTCAATCCCAATGCAATATCTGTGGTTCATCAACACTCTGATAGTCCACAGATTACAGAATGCCTCCAGATGTGCATCGGAAACTACTACTGGTCTTCAAGGGAACGATCGAAGCGTAGACTGTTTAAAACACTACTCCCATGGAGGAACGTGCGCATGGTGACTGTTGTATTCAATCCCGATGCAATATCTGTGTTTCATCAACACTCAGATAGTCCACAGATTACAGAATGCCTCCAGATGTGCGTCGGAAACTACTTCTAGTCTTCCAGGGAACGATGAAAGCGTAGACTGTTTGAGACATTACTCCCATGGAGGAAAGTCCGGATGGTGACTGTTGTATTCAATCCCAATGCAATTTCTGTGTTTCATCAACACTCTGATAGTCCACAGATTACAGAATGCCACCAGATGTGCATCGGAAACTAATACTGGTCTTCCAGGGAACGATCAAAGCGTAGACTGTTTGAGATATTACTTCCATGGAGTTAAGTGCGCATGGTGACTGTTGTATTCAATCCCGATGCAATTTCTGTGTTTCATCAACACTCTGATAGTCCACAGATTACAGAATGCCTACAGATGTGCATCGGAAACTACCACTGGTCTTCCAGGGAACGATCTAAGCGTAGACTGTTTGAGACATTACTCCCATGGAGTAAAGTGCGCATGGTGACTGCTGTATTCAATCCCGATGCAATTTCTGTGTTTCATCAACACTTTGAAGGTCAACAGATTACAGAATGCCTCCAGATGTGCATCGAAAACTACTACTGGTCTTAGAGGAAACGAACAAAGCGTAGACTGTTTGAGACATTGCTCCAATGGAGGAAAGTGCGCATGGTGACTGTTGTATTCAATCCCAATGCAATTTCTGTTGTAATCAACACTCTGATAGTCCACAGATTACAGAATGCCTCCAGATGTGAATCGGAAACTACTACTGGTCTTCAAGGGAACGATCAAAGCTTAGACTGTTTGAGACACTACTCCCATGGAGGAAAGTGCGCATGGTGACTGTTGTATTCAATCCCGATTCAATTTCTGTGTTTCATCAACAGTCTTATAGTCCACAGATTACAGAATGCTTCCAGATGTGCATCAGAAATTACAAATGGTCATCCAGGGAACGATCAAAGCGTAGACTGTTTGAGACATTTCTCCCGTGGCGGAAAGTGCGCATTGGTGACTGTTGTATTCAATACCGATGCAATATCTGTGTTTCATCAACACTCTGATAGTCCACAGATTACGGAATGCCTCCAGTTGTGCATCGGAAACTACTTCTGGTCTTCCAGGGAACGATCAAAGCGTAGACTGTTTGAGACATTACTCCCATGGAGGAAAGAGCGCATGGTGACTGCTGTATTCAATCCCGATGCAATTCCTGTGTTTCATCAAAATTTTGAAGGTCAACAGATTACAGAATGCCTCCAGATGTGCATCGGAAACTACTACTGGTCTTACAGGGAACGATCAAGTCGTAGACTGTTTGAGACATTGCTCCCATGGAGGAAAGTGCGCATGGTGACTGTTGTATTCAATCCCAATGCAATTTCTGTGGTTCATCAACACTCTGATAGTCCACAGATTACAGAATGAATCCAGATGTATATCGGAAACTACTACTGGTCTTACAGGGAACGATCAAGGCGTAGACTGTTTGAGACATTACTCCCATGGAGGAAATTGCGCATGGTGACTGTTGTATTCAATCCCGATGCAATTTCTGTGTTTCATCAACACTCTGATAGTCCACAGATTACAGAAGGCCACCAGATGTGCATCGGAAGCTACTACTGGCCTTCCAGAGAACGATCAAAGCGTGGACTGTTTGAGACATCACTCCAATGGAGGAAAGTTCGAATGGTGACTGTTGTATTCAACCCCGATGCAATTTCTGTGTTTCATCAACACTCTGATAGTCCACAGATTACAGAATGCCACCACATGTGCATCGGAAACTACTAGTGGTCTTCCATTGAACGATCAAAGCGTAGACTGTTTGAGACATTACTCCCGTGGAGGAAAGTGCGCGTGGTGACTGTTGTATTCAATCCCGATTCAATTTCTGTGTTTCATCAACACTTTGAAGGTCAACAGATTACAGAATGCCTCCAGATGTGCATCGGAAACTACTACTGGTCTTACAGGGAACGATCAAAGTGTAGACTGTTTGAGACATTTCTCCCGTGGAGGAAAGTGCGCATTGTTGACTGTTGTATTCAATCCCGATGCAATATCTGTGTTTCATCAACACTCTGATAGTCCACAGATTACAGAATCCCTCCAGATGTGCATCGGAAACTACTACTGGTCTTCCAGGGAACGATCAAAGCGTAGACTGTTTGAGACATTACTCCCATGGAGGAAATTGCGCATGGTGACTGTTGTATTCAATCCCGATGCAATTTCTGTCTTTCATCAACAGTCTTATAGTCCACAGATTACAGAATGCCTCCAGATGTGCATCGGAAACTACTACTGGTCTTCCAGGGAACGATCAAAGTGTAGACTGTTTGAGACATTTCTCCCGTGGAGGAAAGTGCGCATTGTTGACTGTTGTATTCAATCCCGATGCAATATCTGTGTTTCATCAACACTCTGATAGTCCACAGATTACAGAATCCCTCCAGATGTGCATCGGAAACTACTACTGGTCTTCCAGGGAATGATCAAAGCGTAGACTGTTTGAGACATTACTCCCATGGAGGAAATTGCGCATGGTGACTGTTGTATTCAATCCCGATGGAATTTCTGTGTTTCATCAACAGTCTGATAGTCCTCAGATTACAGAATGCCTCCAGATGTGCATCGGAAGCTACTACTGGCCTTCCAGGGAACGTTCAAAGCGTGGACTGTTTGAGACATTACTCCCGTTTAGGAAAGTGCGAATGGTGACCGCTGTATTCAATCCCGATGCAATTTCTGTTGTTCATCAACACTTTGAAGGTCAACAGATTACAGAATGCCTCCAGATGTGCATCGGAATCTACTACTGTTCTTACAGGGAAAGATCAAAGCGTAGACTGTTTGAGACTTTGCTCGCATGGAGGAAAGTGCGCATGGTGACTGTTGTATTCAATCCCAATGCAATATCTGTGGTTCATCAACACTCTGATGGTCCACAGATTACAGAATGCCTCCAGATGTGCATCGGAAACTACTACTGGTCTTCAAGGGAACGATCGAAGCGTAGACTGTTTAAAACTCTACTCCCATGGAGGAACGTGCGCACGGTGACTGTTGTATTCAATCCCGATGCAATATCTGTGTTTCATCAACAGTCTTATAGTCCACAGAATACAGAATGCTTCCAGATGTGCATCAGAAATTACAAATGGTCATCCAGGGAACGATCAAAGCGTAGACTGTTTATGACATTTCTCCCGTGGCGGAAAGTGCGCATTGGTGAGTGTTGTATTCAATACCGATGCAATATCTGTGTTTCATCAACACTCTGATAGTCCACAGATAACAGAATGCCTCCAGTTGTGCATCGGAAACTACTTCTGGTCTTCCAGGGAACGATCAAAGCGTAGACTGTTTGAGACATTACTCCCATGGAGGAAAGTGCGCATGGTGACTGCTGTATTCAATCCCGATGCAATTCCTGTGTTTCATCAAAATTTTGAAGGTCAACAGATTACAGAATGCCTCCAGATGTGCATCGGAAACTACTACTGGTCTTACAGGGAACGATCAAGGCGTAGACTGTTTGAGACATTGCTCCCATGGAGGAAAGTGCGCATGGTGACTGTTGTATTCAATCCCAATGCAATTTCTGTGGTTCATCAACACTCTGATAGTCCACAGATTACAGAATGAATCCAGATGTATATCGGAAACTACTACTGGTCTTCCAGGGAACGATCAAAGCGTAGACTGTTTGAGACATTACTCCCATGGAGGAAAGTGCGCATGGTGACTGTTGTATTCAATCCCAATGCAATTTCAGTGGTTCATCAACACTCTGATAGTCCACAAATTACAGAATCCCTCCAGATGTGCATCGGAAACTACTACTGGTCTTCCAGGGAACGATCAAAGCGTAGACTGTTTGAGACACTAGTCCCATGGAGGAACGTGCACATGGTGACAGTTGTACTCAATCCCGATGCAATATCTGTGTTTCATCAACACTCTGATAGTCCACAGGTTACAGAATGCCTCCAGATGTGCATCGGAAACTACTTCTGGTCTTCCAGGAAACGATTAAAGCGTAGACTGTTTGACACATTACTTCCATGGAGGAAAGTGCGCATGGTGACTGTTGTATTCAATCCCGATGCAATTTCTTTGTTTCATCAACACTCTGATGGTCCACAGATTACAGAATGAGACCAGATGTCCATCGCAAACTATTACTGGTCTTCCAGGGAACGATCAAAGCGTAGACTGCTTGAGACATCACTCCCATGGAGGAAAGTGCGTATGGTGACTTTTGTATTCAATCCCGATGCAATTTCTGTGTTTCATCAACACTCTGAAAGTCCACAGAATAGAGAATGCCTTTAGATGTGCATCGGAAACTACCACTGGTCTTCCAGGGAACGATCAAAGCGTAGACTGTTTGAGACATTACTCCCCTTTGAGGAAAGTGCGCATGGTGACTGCTGTATTCAATCCCGAAGCAATTTCTGTGTTTCATCAACACTTTGAAGGTCAACAGATTACAGAATGCCTCCGGATGTCCATCGGAAACTACTACTGGTCTTAGAAGGAACGATCAAAGCGTAGACTGTTTGAGACATTGCTCCAATGGAGGAATGTGCGCATGGTGACTGTTGTATTCAATCTCAATGCAATTTCTGTGGTAATCAACACTCTGATAGTCCACAGATTACAGAATGCCTCCAGATGTGAATCGGAAACTACTACTGGCCTTCCAGGCAACGATCAAATCGTAGACTGTTTGAGACACTACTCCCATGGAGGAAAGTGCGCATGGTGACTGTTGTATTCAATCCCGATGCAATTTCTGTCTTTCATCAACAGTCTTATAGTCCACAGATTACAGAATGCCTCCAGATGTGCATCGGAAACTACTACTGGTCTTCCAGGGAACGATCAAAGTGTAGACTGTTTGATACATTTCTCCCGTGGAGGAAAGTGCGCATTGTTGACTGTTGTATTCAATCCCGATGCAATATCTGTGTTTCATCAACACTCTGATAGTGCACAGATTACAGAATGCCTCCAGATGTGCATCGGAAACTACTACTGGTCTTCCAGGCAACGATCAGAGCGTAAACTCTTTGAGACATTGCTCCCATGGAGGAATGTGTGCATGGTGACTGTTGTATTCAATCCCGATGCAATTTCTGTGTTTCATCAACAGTCTTATGGTCCACAGATTACAGAATGCCTCCAGATGTGCATCGGAAACTACTACCGGTCTTCCAGGGAACGATCAAAGCGTAGACTGTTTGAGACATTACTCCCATGGAGGAAAGTGCACATGGTGACTGTTGTATTCAATCCCGATGGAATTTCTGTGTTTCATCAACAGTCTGATAGTTCACAGAATACAGAATGCCTCCAGTTGTGCATCGGAAACTACTACTGGTCTTCCAGGGAAAGTTCAAAACGTAGACTGTTTGAGACATTACTCCAATGGCGGAAAGTGCGCATGGTCACTGTTGTATTCAATCCCGTGCAATTTCTCTGTTTCATCAACACTCTGATAGTCCACAGATTACAGAATGGCTACAGATGTGCATTGGAAACTACCGCTGGTCTTCCAGGGAACGATCAAATCGTAGACTGTTTGAGACATTACTCCCATGGAGGAAAGTGTGCATGGTGACTGCTGTATTCAATCCCGATGCAATTCCAGTGCTTCATCAAAATTTTGAATGTCAACAGATTACAGAATGCCTCCAGATGTGCATCGGAAACTACTACTGGTCTTCCAGGGAACGATCAAAGCGTAGACTGTTTGACACATTGCTCCCATGGAGGAAAGTGCGCATGGTGACTGTTGTACTAAATCCAAATGCAATTTCTGTGGTTCATCAACACTCTGATAGTCCACAGATTACAGTATGCCTCCAGATAAGCATCGGAAACTACTACTGGTCTTCAAGGGAACGATCAAAGCGTAGACTGTTTGAGACACTACTCCTATGGAGGAAAGTGCGCATGGTGACTGTTGTATTCAATCCCGATTCAATTTCTGTGTTACATCAACACTTTGTTAGTCCACAGATTACAGAATGCCTCCAGAAGTGCATCGGAAACTACTACTCGTCTTCCTGCGAACGATCAAAGCGTAGACTGTTTGAGACATTAATCCCGAGGAGGAAAGTGCGGATGGTAACTGTTGTATTCAATCCCGATGCAATTTCAGTGTTTCATCAACACTCTGATAGTCCACAGATTACAGAATGCCAACAGATGTGCATCGGAAACTACTACTGGTCTTTCAGAGAACAATCAAAGCATAGACTGTTTGAGAAATTACTCCCGTTTAGGAAAGTGCGAATGGTGAATTCAATCCCGATTCAATTTCTGTGTTTCATCAACACTCTGATAGTCCACAGATTACAGAATGCCACCAGATGTGCATCGGAAACTACTACTGGTCTTTCAGGGAACGATCAAGGCGTAAATTCTTTGAGACATTACTCACTTTGAGGAAAATGCGCATGGTGACTGTTGTATTCAATCCCGATGCAATTTCAGTGTTTCATCAACACTCTGATAGTCCACAGATTACAGAAGGCCACCAGATGTGCATCGGAAGCTACTACTGGCCTTCCAAGGAACGATCAAAGGGTGGACTGTTTGAGACATTACTCCAATGGAGGAAAGTGCGAATGGTGACTGTTTTATTCAACCCCGATGCAATTTCTGTGTTTCATTGACACTCTGATAGTCCACAGATTACAGAATGCCATCAGATGTGCATCGGAAACTACTAGTGGTCTTCCAGGGAACGATCAAAGCGTAGACTGTTTGAGACAATACTCTCGTGGAGGAAAAACGCGTGGTGACTGTTGTATTCAATCCCGATGCCATTTCTGTGTTTTATCAATACTCTGATGGTCCACAGATTACAGAATGCCACCAGATGTGCATCGGAAACTAATACTGGTCTTCCAGGAAACGATCAAAGCGTAGACTGTTTGAGACGTTACTTCCATGGAGGAAAGTGCGCATGGTGACTGTTGTATTCAATCCCGATGCAATTTCTGTGTTTCATCAACACTCTGATAGTCCAAAGATTACAGAATGCCACCAGATGTGCATCGGAAACTAATACTGGTCTTCCAGGGAACGATCAAAGCGTAGACTGTTTGAGACATTACTCCCATGGAGGAAAGTGCGCATGGTGACTGTTGTATTCAATCCCGATGGAATTTCTGTGTTTCATCAACAGCCTGATAGTTCACAGAATACAGAATGCCTCCAGATGTGCATCGGAAACTACTACTGGTCTTCCAGGGAACGATCAAAGCGTGGACTGTTTGAGACATTACCCCCATGGAGGAAAGTGCGAATGGTGACTGCTGTATACAATCCCGAAGCAATTTCTGTGTTTCATCAACACTTTGAAGGTCAACAGATTACAGAATGCCTCCGGATGTCCATCGGAAACTACTACTGGTCTTAGAGGGAACGATCAAAGCGTAGACTGTTTGAGACATTGCTCCCGTGGAGGAAAGTGCGCATTGGTGACTGTTGTATTCAATCCCGATGCAATATCATTGTTTCATCAACACCCTGATAGTCCACAGATTACAGAATGCCTCCAGATGTGCATCGGAAACTACTACTGGTCTTCCAGGCAACGATCAGAGCGTAAACTCTTTGAGACATTGCTCCCATGGAGGAATTTGCGCATGGTGACTGTTGTATTCAATCCCGATGCAATTTCTGTGTTTCATCAACAGTCTTATGGTCCACAGATTACAGAATGCCTCCAGATGTGCATCGGAAACTACTACTGGTCTTCCAGGGAACGATCAAAGCGTAGACTGATTGAGACATTACTCCCATGGAGGAAAGTGCGCATGGTGACTGTTGTATTCAATCCCGATGAAATTTCTGTGTTTCATCAACAGTCTGATAGTTCACAGAATACAGAATGCCTCCAGTTGTTCATCGGAAACTACTACTGGTCTTCCAGGGAACGATCAAAGCGTAGACTGTTTGACTCATTGCTCCCATGGAGGAAAGTGCGCATGGTGACTGTTGTACTCAATCCAAATGCAATATCTGTGGTTCATCAACACTCTGATAGTCCACAGATTAGAGTATGCCTCCAGATGTGCATCGGAAACTACTACTGGTCTTCAAGGGAACGATCAAAGCGTAGACTGTTTGAGACACTACTCCCATGGAGGAAAGTGCGCATGGTGACTGTGGTATTCAATCCCGATTCAATTTCTGTGTTACATCAACACTTTGTTAGTCCACAGATTACAGAATGCCTCCAGAAGTGCATCGGAAACTACTACTGGTCTTCCTGGGAACGATCAAAGCGTAGACTGTTTGAGACATTACTCCCGAGGAGGAAAGTGCGGATGGTAACTGTTGTATTCAATCCCGATGCAATTTCAGTGTTTCATCAACACACTGATAGTCCACAGATTACAGAATGCCAACAGATGTGCATCGGAAACTACTACTGGTCTTTCAGAGAACAATCAAAGCATAGACTGTTTGAGACATTACTCCCGTTTAGGAAAGTGCGCATGGTGAATTCAATCCCGATTCAATTTCTGTGTTTCATCAACACTCTGATAGTCCACAGATTACAGAATGCCACCAGATGTGCATCGGAAACTACTACTGGTCTTTCAGGGAACGATCAAGGCGTATATTCTTTGAGACATTACTCACATTGAGGAAAATGCGCATGGTGACTGTTGTATTCAATCCCGATGCAATTTCAGTGTCTCATCAACACTCTGATAGTCCACAGATTACAGAAGGCCACCAGATGTGCATCGGAAGCTACTACTGGCCTTCCAAGGAACGATCAAAGCGTGGACTGTTTGAGACATTACTCCAATGGAGGAAAATGCGAATGGTGACTGTTGTATTCAACCCCGATGCAATTTCTGTGTTTCATTGACACTCTGATAATCCACAGATTACAGAATGCCACCAGATGTGCATCGGAAACTACTAGTGGTCTTCCAGGGAACGATCAAAGCGTAGACTGTTTGAGACATTACTCTCGTGGAGGTAAAACGCGTGGTGACTGTTGTATTCAATCCCGATGCCATTTCTGTGTTTTATCAATACTCTGATGGTCCACAGATTACAGAATGCCACCAGATGTGCATCGGAAACTAATACTGGTCTTCCAATAAACGATCAAAGCGTAGACTGTTTGAGACGTTACTTCCATGGAGGAAAGTGCGCATGGTGACTGTTGTATTCAATCCCGATGCAATTTCTGTGTTTCATCAACACTCTGATAGTAAAAAGATTACAGAATGCCACCAGATGTGCATCGGAAACTAATACTGGTCTTCCAGGGAACGATCAAAGCGTAGACTGTTCGAGACATTACTCCCATTTAGGAAAGTGCGCATGGTGACTGTTGTATTCAATCCCGATGGAATATCTGTGTATCATCAACAGTCTGATAGTTCACAGAATACAGAATGCCTCCAGATGTGCATCGGAAACTACTACTGGTCTTCCAGGGAAAGATCAATACGTAGACTGTTTGAGACATTACTCCCGTTTAGGAAAGTGCTTATGGTGAATTCAATCCCGATGCAATTACTGTGTTTCATCAACTCTCTATTGTCCACAGATTACAGAATTCAACCAGATGTGCATCGGAAAGTACTACTGGTCTTTCAGGGAACGATCGAGGCGTAAATTCTTTGAGACATTACTCACATTGAGGAAAGTGCGCATGGTGACTGTTGAATTCAATCCCGATGCAATTTCTGTGTTTCATCAACACTATGATAATCCACAGATTACAGAATGCCACCAGATGCGCATCGGAAGCTACTACTGGCCTTCCAGGGAACGATCAAAGCGTGAACTGTTTGAGACATTACTCCAATGGAGGAAAGTGCGAATGGTGACTGTTGTATTCAAACCCGATGCAATTTCTGTGTTTCATCAAAATTTTGAAGGTCAACAGATTACAGAATGCCTACAGATGTGCATCGGAAACTACTACTGGTCTTCAAGGGAACGATCAAAGCGTAGACTGTTTGAGACACTACTCCCATGGAGGAAAGTGCGCATGGTGACAGTTGTATTCAATCCCGATTCAATTTCTGTGTTTCATCAACACTTTGATAGTCCACAGATTACAGAATGCCACCAGATGTGCATCGGAAACTAATACTGGTCTTCCAGGGAACGATCAAATCGTGGACAGTTGAGACATTACTCCGTTGGAGGAAAGTGCGAATGGTGACTGTTGTATTCAATCCCGATGCAATTCCTGTGTTTCATCAAAATTTTGAAGGTCAACAGATTACAGAATGCCTCCAGATGTGCATCGGAAACTACTACTGGTCTTAAAGGGAACGATCAAAGCGTAGACTGTTTGAGACACTACTCCCATGGAGGAAAGTGCGCATGGTGACAGTTGTATTCAATCCCGATTCAATTTCTGTGTTTCATCAACACTTTGATAGTCCACAGATTACAGAATGCTTACAGAAGTGCATCGGAAACTACTACTGGTCTTCCTGAGAACGATCAAAGCGTAGACTGTTTCAGACATTACTCCCGAGGAGGAAAGTGCGGATGGTGACTGTTGTATTCAATCCCGATGCAACTTCTGTGTTTCATCAACACTCTGATAGTCCACAGATTACAGAATGCCACCAGATGTCCATCGGAAACTACTACTGGTCTTTCAGAGAACAATCAAAGCGTAGACTGTTTGAGACATTACTGCCTTTTAGGAAAGTGCGCATGGTGAATTCAATCCCGATGCAATTTCTGTGTTTCATCAACACTCTGATAGTCCACAGATTACAGAATGCCACCAGATGTGCATCGGAAACTACTACTGATCTTTCAGGGAACGATCAAGGCGTAAATTCTTTGAGACATTACTCACATTGAGGTAAGTGCGCATGGTGACTGTTGTATTCAATCCCGATGCAATTACAGTGTTTCATCAACACTCTGATAGTCCACAGATTACAGAAGGCCACCAGATGTGCATCGGAAGCTACTACTGGCCTTCCAGGGAACGATTAAAGCGTGGACTGTTTGAGACATTACTCCAATGGAGGAAAGTGCGAATGGTGAATGTTGTATTCAAACCCGATGCAATTTCTGTGTTTCATCAACACTCTGATAGTCCACAGATTACAGAATGCCACCAGATGTGCATCGGAAACTACTAGTGGTCTTCCAGGGAACGATTAAATCGTGGACTGTTTGAGACATTACTCCAATGGAGGAAAGTGCGCATGGTGACTGTTGTATTCAATGCCGATGGAATTTCTGTGTTTTATCAAGAGTCTGATAGTCCACAGATTACAGAATGCCTCAAGATGTGCACCGGAAACTACTACTGGTCTCCCAGGGAACGATCAAAGCGTAGACTGTTTGAGACATTACTCCCATGGAGGAAAGTTCGCATGGTGACTGTTGTATTCAATCCCAAGGCAATTTCTGTGTTTCATCAACACTTTGAAGGTCCATAGATTACAGAATGCCTCCAGATATGCATCGGAAGCTACTACTGGTCTTCCAGGGAACGATCAAAGCGTAGACTGTTAGAGAATTACTCCCATGGAGGAAAGTGCGCATGGTGACTGTTGTATTCACTCCCGATGCAATATCTGTGTTCATCAACACTCTGATAGTCCACAGATTACAGAATGCTTCCAGATGTGCATCGGAAACTACTACTGGTCTTCCAGGGAACGATCCAAGCGTAGACTGTTTGAGACATTACTCCCATGGAGGAAAGTGCGCATGGTGACTGTTGTATTCAATCTGGATGCAAGATCTGTGTTTCATCAACACTCTGACAGTCCACAGATTACTGAATGCCTCCAGATTTGCATCGGAAAGTTCTACTGGTCTTCCAGGGAACGATGAAAGCGTAGACTGTCTGTGACATTACTCCCATGGAGGAAAGTGCGCATAGTGACTGTTGTATTCAATCCCGAGGCAATTTCTGTGTTTCATCAACACTTTGTAGGTCCACAGATTACAGAATGCCCCCAGATATGCATCGGAAACTACTACTGGGCTTCCAGGGAACGATCAAAGCGTAGACTGTTTGAGAATTACTCCCATGGAGGAAAGTGCGCATGGTGACTGTTGTATTCAATACCGATGGAATTTCTGTGTTTCATGAACACTCTGATAGTCCACAGATTACAGAATGCCTCCAGATGTTCATCGGAAACTACTACCGCTAATCCAGGGAACGATCAAAGCGTAGACTGTTTGAGACATTACTCCCATGGAGGAAAGTTCGCATGGAGACTGTTGTATTCAATCCCAAGGCAATTTCTGTGTTTCATCGACACTTTGAAGGTCCACAGATTACAGGATGCCTCCAGACATGCATCGGAAGCTACTACTGGTCTTCCTGAGAACGATCAAAGCGTAGACTGTTAGAGAATTACTCCCATGGAGGAAAGTGCGCATGGTGACTGTTGTCTTCACTCCCGATGCAAGATCTGTGTTTCATCAACACTCTGATAGTCCACAGATTACAGAATGCTTCCAGACGTGCATCGGAAACTACTACTGGTCTTCCAGGGAACGATCAAAGCGTAGACTGTTTGAGACATTACTCCCATGGAGGAGAGTGTGCATGGTGATTGTTGTATTCAATCCCGTAGCAATTTCTGTGTTCCTAAACACTCTGATAGTCCATAGATTACAGAATGCCTCCAGATGTGTATCGGAAACTACTACTGGTCTTCCTGAGAACGATCAAAGCGTAGACTGTTTGAGACATTACTCCCATGGAGGAAACTGCGCATGGTGACTGTTGTATTCAATCCCGATGCAATTTCTGTGTTTCATCAACACTGTGATGGTACACAGATTACAGAATGCCTCCAGATGTGCATCGGAAACTACTACTGGTCTGCCAGGGATCGTTCAAAGCGTAGTCTCTTTGAGACATTACTCCCATGGAGGAAAGTGCGCATGGTGACTGTTGAATTCAATCCCGATGCAATTTCTGTGTTTCATCAACACTCTGATAGTCCACAGATTACAGAATGGCTCCAGATGTGCATCGGAAACTAGTACTGGTCTTCCAGGGAACGATCAAAGCGTAGGCCGTTTGAGATATTACTCGCATTCAGGAAAGTGCGCATGGTGACTGTTATATTCAATCCCGATGCGATAACTGTGTTTCATCAACACTCGGATAGTCCACAGATTACAGAATGCTTCCAGACGTGCATGGGAAACTACTACTGGTCTTCCAGGGAACGATCAAAGCGTAGACTGTTTGAGACGTTACTTCCATGGAGGAAAGTGCGCATGGTGACTGTTGTATTCAATCCCGATGCAATTTCTGTGTTTCATCAACACTCTGATAGTCCAAAGATTACAGAATGCCACCAGATGTGCATCGGAAACTAATACTGGTCTTCCAGGGAACGATCAAAGCGTAGACTGTTTGAGACATTACTCCCATGGAGGAAAGTGCGCATGGTGACTATTGTATTCAATCCCGATGGAATTTCTGTGTTTCATCAACAGCCTGATACTTCACAGAATACAGAATGCCTCCAGATGTGCATCGGAAACTACCACTGGTCTTCCAGGGAATGATCAAAGCGTAGACTGTTTGAGACATTACTCCCACGGAGGAAATTGCGCATGGTGACTGTTGTATTCAATCCCGATGCAATTTCTGTGTTTCATCAACACTCTGAGAGTCCACAGATATACAGAATGCCTCCAGATGTGCATCGGAAACTACTACTGGTCTTCCAGGGAACGATCAAAGCGTAGACTGTTTGAGACATTACTCCCATGGAGGAAAGTTCGCATGGTGACTGTTGTATTCAATCCCAAGGCTATTTCTGTGTTTCATCAACACTTTGAACGTCCACAGATTACAGAATGCCTCCAGATATGCATCGGAAGCTACTACTGGTCTTCCAGGGAACGACAAAACCGTAGACTGTTTGAGACACTACTCCCATGGAGGAAAGTTCGCATGGTGACTGTTGTATTCAATCCCAAGGCAATTTCTGTGTTTCTTCGACACTTTGAAGGTCCACAGATTACAGGATGCCTCCAGATATGCATCGGAAGCTACTACTGGTCTTCCAGGGAACGATCAAAGCGTAGACTGTTAGAGAATTACTCCCATAGAGGAAAGTGCGCATGGTGACTGTTGTATTCACTCCCGATGCAATATCTGTGTTTCATCAACACTCTGATAGTCCACAGATTACAGAATGCTTCCTGATGTGCATCGGAAACTACTACTGGTCTTCCAGGGAACGATCAAAGCGTAGACTGTTTGAGACATTACTCCCATGGAGGAAAGTACGCATGGTGACTGTTGTATTCAATCTGGATGCAATATCTGTGTTTCATGAGCACTCTGACAGTCCACAGATTACAGAATGCCTCCAGATGTGCATCGGAAACTACTACTGGTCTTCCAGGGAACGACCAAAGCGTAGACTGTTTGAGACATCACTCCCATGGAGGAAAGTGCGCATGGTGAATGTTGTATTCAATCGCGATGCAATTTCTGTGTTTCATCAACACTCTGATAGTCCACAGATTACTGAATGCCTCCAGATGTGCATCGGAAAGTACTACTGGTCTTCCAGGGAACGATGAAAGCGTAGACTGTCTGTGACATTACTCCCATGGAGGAAAGTGCGCATAGTGACTGTTGTATTCAATCCCGAGGCAATTTCTGTGTTTCATCAACACTTTGTAGGTCCACAGATTACAGAATGCCCCCAGATATGCATTGGAAACTACTACTGGGCTTCCAGGGAACGATCAAAGCGTGGACTGTTTGAGAATTACTCCCATGGAGGAAAGTGCGCATGGTGACAGTTGTATTCAATACCGATGGAATTTCTGTGTTTCATGAACACTCTGATAGTCCACAGATTACAGAATGCCTCCAGATGTTCATCGGAAACTACTACCGCTAATCCAGGGAACGATCAAAGCGTAGACTGTTTGAGACATTACTCGCATGGAGGAAAGTTCGCATGGTGACTGTTGTATTCAATCCCAAGGCAATTTCTGTGTTTCATCGACACTTTGAAGGTCCACAGTTTACAGAATGCCTCCAGATATGCATCGGAAGCTACTACTGGTCTTCCAGGGAACGATCAAAGCGTAGACTTTTAGAGAATTACTCCCATGGAGGAAAGTGCGCATGGTGACTGTTGTCTTCACTCCCGATGCAAGATCTGTGTTTCATCAACACTCTGATAGTCCACAGATTACAGAATGCTTCCAGACGTGCATCGGAAACTACTACTGGTCTTCCAGGGAATCATCAAAGCGTAGACTGTTTGAGACATTACTCCCATGGAGGAAAGTGTGCATGGTTACTGTTGTATTCAATCCCGAAGCAATTTCTGTGTTCCTAAACACTCTGATAGTCCACAGATTACAGAATGCCTCCGGATGTGTATCGGAAACTACTACTGGTCTTCCTGAGAACGATCAAAGCGTGGACTGTTTGAGACATTACTCCCATAGAGGAAACTGCGCATGGTGACTGTTGTATTCAATCCCGATGCAATTTCTGTGTTCCATCAACATTGTGATGGTACACAGATTACAGAATGCCTCCAGATGTGCATCGGAAACTACTAATGGTCTGCCAGGGAACGTTCAAAGCGTAGTCTCTTTGAGACATTACTCCCATGGAGGAAAGTGCACATGGTGACTGTTGAATTCAATCCCGATGCAATTTCTGTGTTTCATCAACACTCTGATAGTCCACAGATTACAGAAAGGCTCCAGATGTGCATCGGAAACTAGTACTGGTCTTCCAGGGAACGATCAAAGCGTAGGCTGTTTGAGATATTACTCGCATTGAGGAAAGTGCGCATGGTGACTGTTTATTCAATCCCGATGCGATACCTGTATTTCATCAACACTCGGATAGTCCACAGATTACAGAGTGCTTCCAGACGTGCATGGGAAACTACTACTGGTCTTCCAGGGAACGATCAAAGCGTAGACTGTTTGAGACATTACTCCCATGGAGGAAAGTGCGCATGGTAACTGTTGTATTCAATCTCGATGCAATTTCTGAGTTTCATCAACACTCTGATAGTCCACAGATTACTGAATGCCTCCAGATGTGCATCGGAAACTACCACTAGTCTTCCTGGGAATGATCAAGGCGTAGACTGTTTGAGACATTACTCCCACGGAGGAAATTGCGCATGGTGACTATTGTATTCAATCCCGATGCAATTTCTATGTTTCATCAACACTCTGAGAGTCCACAGATATACAGAATGCCTCCAGATGTGCATCGGAAACTACTACTGGTCTTCCAGGGAACGATCAAAGCGTAGACTGTTTGAGACATTACTCCCATGGAGGAAAGTTCGCATGGTGACTGTTGTATTCAATCCCAAGGCAATTTCTGTGTTTCATCAACACTTTGAACGTCCACAGATTACAGAATGCCTCCAGATATGCATCGGAAGCTACTACTGGTCTTCCAGGGAACGATCAAAGCGTAGACTGTTAGAGAATACTCCCATGGAGGAAAGTGCGCATGGTGACTGTTGTATTCACTCCTGATGCAATATCTGTGTTTCATCAACACTCTGATAGTCCACAGATTACAGAATGCTTCCAGATGTGCATCGGAAACTACTACTGGTCTTCCAGGGAACGATCAAAGCGTAGACTGTTTGAGACATTACTCCCATGGAGGAAAGTGCGCATGGTGACTGTTGTATTCAATCCGGATGCAATATCTGTGTTTCATCAACACTCTGACAGTCCACAGATTACAGAATGCCTCCAGATGTGCATCGGAAACTACTACTGGTCTTCCAGGGAACGATCAAAGTGTAGACTGTTTGAGACATCACTCCCATGGATGAGAGTACGCATGGTGACTGTTGTATTCAATCTCGATGCAATTTCTGTGTTTCATCAACACTCTGATAGTCCACAGATTACTGAATGCCTCCAGATGTGCATCGGAAAGTACTACTGGTCTTCCAGGGAACGATGAAAGCGTAGACTATTTGAGACATTACTCCCATGGAGGAAAGTGCGCATGGTGACTGTTGTATTCAATCCCGATGCAATTTCTGTGTTTCATCAACACTCTGATAGTCCACAGATTACAGAATGCCTACAGATGTGCATCGGAAACTACTACTGGTCTTCCAGGGAACGATCTAAGCGTAGACTGTTTGAGACATTACTCCCATGGAGTAAAGTGCGCATGGTGACTGCTGTATTCAATCCCGATGCAATTTCTGTGTTTCATCAACACTTTGAAGGTCAACAGATTACAGAATGCCTCCAGATGTGCATCGGAAACTACTACTGGTCTTAGAGGAAACGATCAAAGCGTAGACTGTTTGAGACGTTGCTCCCATGGAGGAAAGTGCGCATGGTGACTGTTGTATTCAATCCCAATGCAATTTCTGTGGTAATCAACACTCTGATAGTCCACAGATTACAGAATGCCTCCAGATGCGAATCGGAAACTACTACTGGTCTTCAAGGGAACGATCAAAGCTTAGACTGTTTGAGACACTACTCCCATGGAGGAAAGTGCGCATGGTGACTGTTGTATTCAATCCCGATGCAATTTCTGTGTTTCATCATCAGTCTTATAGTCCACAGAATACAGAATGCTTCCAGATGTGCATCAGAAATTACAAATGGTCATCCAGGGAACGATCAAAGCGTAGACTGTTTGAGACATTTCTCCCGTGGCGGAAAGTGCGCATTGGTGACTGTTGTATTCAATACCGATGCAATATCTGTGTTTCATCAACACTCTGATAGTCCACAGATTACAGAATGCCTCCAGTTGTGCATCGGAAACTACTTCTGGTCTTCCAGGGAACGATCAAAACGTAGACTGTTTGAGACATTACTCCCATGGAGGAAAGTGCGCATGGTGACTGCTGTATTCAATCCCGATGCAATTCCTGTGTTTCATCAAAATTTTGAAGGTCAACAGATTACAGAATGCCTCCAGATGTGCATCGGAAACTACTACTGATCTTACAGGGAACGATCAAGGCGTAGACTGTTTGAGACATTGCTCCCATGGAGGAAAGTGCGCATGGTGACTGTTGTATTCAATCCCAATGCAATTTCTGTGGTTCATCAACACTCTGATAGTCCACAGATTACAGAATGAATCCAGATGTATATCGGAAACTACTACTGGTCTTCCAGGGAACGATCAAAGCGTAGACTGTTTGAGACATTACTCCCATGGAGGAAAGTGCGCATGGTGACTGCTGTATTCAATCCCGATGCAATTTCAGTGTTTCATCAACACTCTGATAGTCCACAGATTACAGAATGCCACCACATGTGCATCGGAAACTACTAGTGGTCTTCCAGGGAACGATCAAAGCGTAGACTGTTTGAGACATTACTCCCGTGGAGGAAAGGGCGCGTGGTGACTGTTGTATTCAATCCCGATGCAATTTCTGTGTTTCATCAACACTTTGAAGGTCAACAGATTACAGAATGCCTCCAGATGTGCATCGGAAACTACTACTGGTCTTACAGGGAACAATCAAAACGTAGACTGTTTGAGACATTGCTCCCATGGACGAAAGTGCGCATGGTGACTGTTGTATTCAATCCCAATGCAATTTCAGTGGTTCATCAACACTCTGATAGTTCACAGATTACAGAATGCCTCCAGATGTGCATCGGAAACTAATACTGGTCTTCAAGGGAACGATCAAAGCGTAGACTGTTGGAGACACTAGTCCCATGGAGGAACGTGCGCATGGTGACTGTTGTACTCAATCCCGATGCAATATCTGTGTTTCATCAACACTCTGATAGTCCACAGGTTACAGAATGCCTCCAGATGTGCATCGGAAACTACTTCTGGTCTTCCAGGGAACGATTAAAGCGTAGACTGTTTGAGACATTACTTCCATGGAGGAAAGTGCGCATGGTGACTGTTGTATTCAATCCCGATGCAATTTCTGTGTTTCATCAACACTCTGATGGTCCACAGATTTTAGAATGAGACCAGATGTCCATCGCAAACTATTACTGGTCTTCCAGGGAACGATCAAAGCGTAGACTGCTTGAGACATCACTCCCATGGAGGAAAGTGCGTATGGTGACTTTTGTATTCAATCCCGATGCAATTTCTGTGTTTCATCAACACTCTGAAAGTCCACAGATTAGAGAATGCCTTTAGATGTGCATCGGAAACTACCACTGGTCTTCCAGGGAACGATCAAAGCGTAGACTGTTTGAGACATTACTCCCCTTTGAGGAAAGTGCGCATGGTGACTGCTGTATTCAATCCCGAAGCAATTTCTGTGTTTCATCAACACTTTGAAGGTCAACAGATTACAGAATGCCTCCGGATGTCCATCGGAAACTACTACTGGTCTTAGAAGGAACGATCAAAGCGTAGACTGTTTGAGACATTGCTCCCGTGGAGGAAAGTGCGCATTGGTGACTGTTGTATTCAATCCCGATGCAATATCATTGTTTCATCAACACTCTGATAGTCCACAGATTACAGAATGCCTCCAGATGTGCATCGGAAACTACTACTGGTCTTCCAGGCAACGATCAGAGCGTAAACTCTTTGAGACATTGCTCCCATGGAGGAATTTGCGCATGGTGACTGTTGTATTCAATCCCGATGCAATTTCTGTGTTTCATCAACAGTCTTATGGTCCACAGATTACAGAATGCCTCCAGATGTGCATCGGAAACTACTACTGGTCTTCCAGGGAACGATCAAAGTGTAGACTGATTGAGACATTACTCCCATGGAGGAAAGTGCGCATGGTGACTGTTGTATTCAATCCCGATGAAGTTTCTGTGTTTCATCAACAGTCTGATAGTTCACAGAATACAGAATGCCTCCAGTTGTGCATCGGAAACTACTACTGGTCTTCCAGGGAACGAACAAATGGTAGACTCTTTGAGACATTACTCCCACGGAGGAAAGTGCGCATGGTGACTGTTGTATTCAATCCCGATGCAATATCTGTGTTTCATCAACACTTTGATGGTCCACAGATTACAGAATGCCTCCAGATGTGCATCGGAAACTAATACTGGTCTTCAAGGGAACGATCAAAGCGTAGACTGTTGGAGACACTAGTCCCATGGAGGAACGTGCGCATGGTGACTGTTGTACTCAATCCCGATGCAATATCTGTGTTTCATCAACACTCTGATAGTCCACAGGTTACAGAATGCCTCCAGATGTGCATCGGAAACTACTTCTGGTCTTCCAGGGAAAGATCAAAACGTAGACTGTTTGAGACATTACTCCCATGGCGGAAAGTGCGCATGGTCACTGTTGTATTCAATCCCGTGCAATTTCTCTGTTTCATCAACACTCTGATAGTCCACAGATTACAGAATGCCTACAGATGTGCATTGGAAACTACCACTGGTCTTCCAGGGAACGATCAAATCGTAGACTGTTTGAGACATTACTCCCATGGAGGAAAGTGCGCATGGTGACTGCTGTATTCAATCCCGATGCAATTCCAGTGTTTCATCAAAATTTTGAAGGTCAACAGATTACAGAATGCCTCCAGATGTGCATCGGATACTACTACTGGTCTTCCAGGGAACGATCAAAGCGTAGACTGTTTGACTCATTGCTCCCATGGAGGAAAGTGCGCATGGTGACTGTTGTACTCAATCCAAATGCAATATCTGTGGTTCATCAACACTCTGATAGTCCACAGATTAGAGTATGCCTCCAGATGTGCATCGGAAACTACTACTGGTCTTCAAGGGAACGATCAAAGCGTAGACTGTTTGAGACACTACTCCCATGGAGGAAAGTGCGCATGGTGACTGTGGTATTCAATCCCGATTCAATTTCTGTGTTACATCAACACTTTGTTAGTCCACAGATTACAGAATGCCTCCAGAAGTGCATCGGAAACTACTACTGGTCTTCCTGGGAACGATCAAAGCGTAGACTGTTTGAGACATTACTCCCGAGGAGGAAAGTGCGGATGGTAACAGTTGTATTCAATCCCGATGTAATTTCAGTGTTTCATCAACACACTGATAGTCCACAGATTACAGAATGCCAACAGATGTGCATCGGAAACTACTACTGGTCTTTCAGAGAACAATCAAAGCATAGACTGTTTGAGACATTACTCCCGTTTAGGAAAGTGCGCATGGTGAATTCAATCCCGATTCAATTTCTGTGTTTCATCAACACTCTGATAGTCCACAGATTGTAGGATGCCACCAGATGTGCATCGGAAACTACTACTGGTCTTTCAGGGAACGATCAAGGCGTAAATTCTTTGAGACATTACTCACATTGAGGAAAATGCGCATGGTGACTGTTGTATTCAATCCCGATGCAATTTCAGTGTTTCATCAACACTCTGATAGTCCACAGATTACAGAAGGCCACCAGATGTGCATCGGAAGCTACTACTGGCCTTCCAAGGAACGATCAAAGCGTGGACTGTTTGAGACATTACTCCAATGTAGGAAAATGCGAATGGTGACAGTTGTATTCAACCCCGATGCAATTTCTGTGTTTCATTGACACTCTGATAATCCACAGATTCCAGAATGCCACCAGATGTGCATCGGAAACTACTAGTGGTCTTCCAGGGAACGATGAAAGCGTAGACTGTTTGAGACATTACTCTCGTGGAGGTAAAACGCGTGGTGACTGTTGTATTCAATCCCGATGCCATTTCTGTGTTTTATCAATACTCTGATGGTCCACAGATTACAGAATGCCACCAGATGTGCATCGGAAACTAATACTGGTCTTCCAATAAACGATCAAAGCGTAGACTGTTTGAGACGTTACTTCCATGGAGGAAAGTGCGCATGGTGACTGTTGTATTCAATCCCGATGCAATTTCTGTGTTTCATCAACACTCTGATAGTAAAAAGATTACAGAATGCCACCAGATGTGCATCGGAAACTAATACTGGTCTTCCAGGGAACGATCAAAGCGTAGACTGTTTGAGACATTACTCCCATTTAGGAATGTGCGCATGGTGACTGTTGTATTCAATCCCGATGGAATTTCTGTGTTTCATCAACAGTCTGATAGTTCACAGAATACAGAATGCCTCCAGATGTGCATCGGAAACTACTACTGGTCTTCCAGGGAAAGATCAATACGTAGACTGTTTGAGACATTACTTCCGTTTAGGAAAGTGCTTATGGTGAATTCAATCCCGATGCAATTTCTGTGTTTCATCAACACTCTATTGTCCACAGATTACAGAATTCAACCAGATGTGCATCGGAAAGTACTACTGGTCTTTCAGGGAACGATCAAGGCGTAAATTCTTTGAGACATTACTCACATTGAGGAAAGTGCGCATGGTGACTGTTGAATTCAATCCCGATGCAATTTCTGTGTTTCATCAACACTATGATAATCCACAGATTACAGAATGCCACTAGATGTGCATCGGAAGCTACTACTGGTCTTCCAGGGAACGATCAAAGCGTGAACTGTTTGAGACATTACTCCAATGGAGGAAAGTGCGAATGGTGACTGTTGTATTCAAACCCGATGCAATTTCTGTGTTTCATCAAAATTTTGAAGGTCAACAGATTACAGAATGCCTCCAGATGTGCATCGGAAACTACTACTGGTCTTCAAGGGAACGATCAAAGCGTAGACTGTTTGAGACACTACTCCCATGGAGGAAAGTGCGCATGGAGACAGTTGTATTCAATCCCGATTCAATTTCTGTGTTTCATCAACACTTTGATAGTCCACAGATTACAGAATGCTTACAGAAGTGCATCGGAAACTACTACTGGTCTTCCTGGGAACGATCAAAGCGTACACTTTTTGAGACATTACCCCCGAGGAGGAAAGTGCGGATGGTGATTGTTGTATTCAATCCCGATGCAACTTCTGTGTTTCATCAACACTCTGATAGTCCACAGATTACAGAATGCCACCAGATGTGCATCGGAAACTAATACTGGTCTTCCAGGGAACGATCAAATCGTGGACAGTTGAGACATTACTCCGTTGGAGGAAAGTGCGAATGGTGACTGTTGTATTCAATCCCAATGCAATTCCTGTGTTTCATCAAAATTTTGAAGGTCAACAGATTACAGAATGCCTCCAGATGTGCATCGGAAACTACTACTGGTCTTAAAGGGAACGATCAAAGCGTAGACTGTTTGAGACACTACTCCCATGGAGGAAAGTGCGCATGGTGACAGTTGTATTCAATCCCGATTCAATTTCTGTGTTTCATCAACACTTTGATAGTCCACAGATTACAGAATGCTTACAGAAGTGCATCGGAAACTACTACTGGTCTTCCTGAGAACGATCAAAGCGTAGACTGTTTCAGACATTACTCCCATGGAGGAAAGTGCGGATGGTGACTGTTGTATTCAATCCCGATGCAACTTCTGTGTTTCATCAACACTCTGATAGTCCACAGATTACAGAATGCCACCAGATGTCCATCGGAAACTACTACTGGTCTTTCAGAGAACAATCAAAGCGTAGACTGTTTGAGACATTACTACCTTTTAGGAAAGTGCGCATGGTGAATTCAATCAAGATGCAATTTCTGTGTTTCATCAACACTCTGATAGTCCACAGATTACAGAATGCCACCAGATGTGCATCGGAAACTACTACTGATCTTTCAGGGAACGATCAAGGCGTAAATTCTTTGAGACATTACTCACATTGAGGTAAGTGCGCATGGTGACTGTTGTATTCAATCCCGATGCAATTACAGTGTTTCATCAACACTCTGATAGTCCACAGATTACAGAAGGCTACCAGATGTGCATCGGAAGCTACTACTGGCCTTCCAGGGAACGATTAAAGCGTGGACTGTTTGAGACATTACTATAATGGAGGAAAGTGCGAATGGTGAATGTTGTATTCAAACCCGATGCAATTTCTGTGTTTCATCAACACTCTGATAGTCCACAGATTACAGAATGCCACCAGATGTGCATCGAAAACTACTAGTGGTCTTCCAGGGAACGATTAAAGCGTGGACTGTTTGAGACATTACTCCAATGGAGGAAAGTGCACATGGTGACTGTTGTATTCAATCCCGATGCAATTTCTGTGTTTCATCAACACTCTGATAGTCCACAGATTACAGAATGCCTACAGATGTGCATCGGAAACTACCACTGGTCTTCCAGGGAACGATCAAAGCGTAGACTGTTTGAGACATTACTCCCATGGTGGAAAGTGCGCATGGTGACTGCTGTATTCAATCCCGATGCAATTTCTGTGTTTCATCAACACTTTGAAGGTCAACAGATTACAGAATGCCTCCAGATGTGCATCGGAAACTACTACTGGTCTTCCAGGGAACGATCAACGCGTAGACTGTTTGAGACATTGCTCCCATGGAGGAAAATGGGTATGGTGACGGTTGTATTCAATCCCGATGCAATTTCTGTGTTTCACAACAGTCAGATAGTCCACAGATTACAGAATGCCACCAGATGTGCATCGGAATCTACTACTGGTCTTCCAGAGAACAACCAAAGCGTACACTGTTTGAGACATTACTCCTGTGGAGTTAAGTGCGCATGGTGAATTCAATCCCGATGCAATTTCTGTGTTTCATCAACACTCTGATAGTCCACAGATTATAGAATGCCACCAGATGAGCACCGGAAACTACTACTGGTCTTCCAGGGAACGATCAAATCGTAAATTGTTTGAGACATTACTCACATTGAGGAAAGTGCGCATGGTGACTGTTGTATTCAATCCCGATGCAATTTCTGTGTTTTATTAACACTCTGATGGTCCACATATTTCCGAATGCCACGGGATGTGCATCGTAAACAACTTCTGGTCTTCCAGGGAACGATCAAAGCGTAGACTGTTAGAGACGTTTCTCCCGTGGAGGAAAGTGCGCATGGAGACTGCTGTATTCAATCCCAAGGCAATTTCTGTGTTTCATCAACACTTTGAAGGTCAACAGATTACAGAATGCCTCCAGATGTGCATCGGAAAGTATTATTGGTCCTCCAGGGAACGATCAAAGAGCATACTGTTTGAGACATTGCTCTCACGGAGGAAAGTGCGCATGGTGACTGTCGTATTCAATCCCAATGCAATTTCTGAGGTTCATCAACACTCTGATAGTCCACAGATTAAGGAATGATTCCAGATGTGCATCGGAAACTACTACTGGTCTTCAAGGGAACGATAAAAGCATAGACTGTTTGAGACACAACTCCCATGGAGGAAAGTGCGCATGGTGACAGTTGTATTCAATCCCGATGCAATTTCTTTGTTTCTTCAACACTCTGATAGTCCACAGATACACAATGCCCCCAGATGTGCTTAGGAAACTACTACTGGTCTTCCAGGGAACGATAAAAGCGTAGACTGTTTGAGACATTACACCCATGGAGGAAAGTGCGCATGGTGACTGTTGTATTCAATGCCGATGGAATTTCTGTGTTTTATCAAGAGTCTGATAGTCCACAGATTACAGAATGTCTCAAGATGTGCATCGGAAACTACTACTGGTCTTCCAGGCAACGATCAGAGCGTAAACTCTTTGAGACATTGCTCCCATGGAGGAATTTGCGCATGGTGACTGTTGTATTCAATCCCGATGCAATTTCTGTGTTTCATCAACAGTCTTATGGTCCACAGATTACAGAATGCCTCCAGATGTGCATCGGAAACTACTACTGGTCTTCCAGGGAACGATCAAAGTGTAGACTGATTGAGACATTACTCCCATGGAGGAAAGTGCGCATGGTGACTGTTGTATTCAATCCCGATGAAGTTTCTGTGTTTCATCAACAGTCTGATAGTTCACAGAATACAGAATGCCTCCAGTTGTGCATCGGAAACTACTACTGGTCTTCCAGGGAACGAACAAATGGTAGACTCTTTGAGACATTACTCCCACGGAGGAAAGTGCGCATGGTGACTGTTGTATTCAATCCCGATGCAATATCTGTGTTTCATCAACACTTTGATGGTCCACAGATTACAGAATGCCTCCAGATGTGCATCGGAAACTAATACTGGTCTTCAAGGGAACGATCAAAGCGTAGACTGTTGGAGACACTAGTCCCATGGAGGAACGTGCGCATGGTGACTGTTGTACTCAATCCCGATGCAATATCTGTGTTTCATCAACACTCTGATAGTCCACAGGTTACAGAATGCCTCCAGATGTGCATCGGAAACTACTTCTGGTCTTCCAGGGAAAGATCAAAACGTAGACTGTTTGAGACATTACTCCCATGGCGGAAAGTGCGCATGGTCACTGTTGTATTCAATCCCGCGCAATTTCTCTGTTTCATCAACACTCTGATGGTCCACAGATTACAGAATGCCTACAGATGTGCATTGGAAACTACCACTGGTCTTCCAGGGAACGATCAAATCGTAGACTGTTTGAGACATTACTCCCATGGAGGAAAGTGCGCATGGTGACTGCTGTATTCAATCCCGATGCAATTCCAGTGTTTCATCAAAATTTTGAAGGTCAACAGATTACAGAATGCCTCCAGATGTGCATCGGATACTACTACTGGTCTTCCAGGGAACGATCAAAGCGTAGACTGTTTGACTCATTGCTCCCATGGAGGAAAGTGCGCATGGTGACTGTTGTACTCAATCCAAATGCAATATCTGTGGTTCATCAACACTCTGATAGTCCACAGATTAGAGTATGAATCCAGATGTGCATCGGAAACTACTACTGGTCTTCAAGGGAACGATCAAAGCGTATACTGTTTGAGACACTACTCCCATGGAGGAAAGTGCGCATGGTGACTGTGGTATTCAATCCCGATTCAATTTCTGTGTTACATCAACACTTTGTTAGTCCACAGATTACAGAATGCCTCCAGAAGTGCATCGGAAACTACTACTGGTCTTCCTGGGAACGATCAAAGCGTAGACTGTTTGAGACATTACTCCCGAGGAGGAAAGTGCGGATGGTAACAGTTGTATTCAATCCCGATGTAATTTCAGTGTTTCATCAACACACTGATAGTCCACAGATTACAGAATGCCAACAGATGTGCATCGGAAACTACTACTGGTCTTTCAGAGAACAATCAAAGCATAGACTGTTTGAGACATTACTCCCGTTTAGGAAAGTGCGCATGGTGAATTCAATCCCGATTCAATTTCTGTGTTTCATCAACACTCTGATAGTCCACAGATTACAGAATGCCACCAGATGTGCATCGGAAACTACTACTGGTCTTTCAGGGAACGATCAAGGCGTAAATTCTTTGAGACATTACTCACATTGAGGAAAATGCGCATGGTGACTGTTGTATTCAATCCCGATGCAATTTCAGTGTTTCATCAACACTCTGATAGTCCACAGATTACAGAAGGCCACCAGATGTGCATCGGAAGCTACTACTGGCCTTCCAAGGAACGATCAAAGCGTGGACTGTTTGAGACATTACTCCAATGTAGGAAAATGCGAATGGTGACAGTTGTATTCAACCCCGATGCAATTTCTGTGTTTCATTGACACTCTGATAATCCACAGATTCCAGAATGCCACCAGATGTGCATCGGAAACTACTAGTGGTCTTCCAGGGAACGATCAAAGCGTAGACTGTTTGAGACATTACTCTCGTGGAGGTAAAACGCGTGGTGACTGTTGTATTCAATCCCGATGCCATTTCTGTGTTTTATCAATACTCTGATGGTCCACAGATTACAGAATGCCACCAGATGTGCATCGGAAACTAATACTGGTCTTCCAATAAACGATCAAAGCGTAGACTGTTTGAGACGTTACTTCCATGGAGGAAAGTGCGCATGGTGACTGTTGTATTCAATCCCGATGCAATTTCTGTGTTTCATCAACACTCTGATAGTAAAAAGATTACAGAATGCCACCAGATGTGCATCGGAAACTAATACTGGTCTTCCAGGGAACGATCAAAGCGTAGACTGTTTGAGACATTACTCCCATTTAGGAATGTGCGCATGGTGACTGTTGTATTCAATCCCGATGGAATTTCTGTGTTTCATCAACAGTCTGATAGTTCACAGAATACAGAATGCCTCCAGATGTGCATCGGAAACTACTACTGGTCTTCCAGGGAACGAACAAATGGTAGACTCTTTGAGACATTACTCCCACGGAGGAAAGTGCGCATGGTGACTGTTGTATTCAATCCCGATGCAATATCTGTGTTTCATCAACACTTTGATGGTCCACAGATTACAGAATGCCTCCAGATGTGCATCGGAAACTAATACTGGTCTTCAAGGGAACGATCAAAGCGTAGACTGTTGGAGACACTAGTCCCATGGAGGAACGTGCGCATGGTGACTGTTGTACTCAATCCCGATGCAATATCTGTGTTTCATCAACACTCTGATAGTCCACAGATTACAGAATGCCTCCAGATGTGCATCGGAAACTACTTCTGGTCTTCCAGGGAAAGATCAAAACGTAGACTGTTTGAGACATTACTCCCATGGCGGAAAGTGCGCATGGTCACTGTTGTATTCAATCCCGCGCAATTTCTCTGTTTCATCAACACTCTGATAGTCCACAGATTACAGAATGCCTACAGATGTGCATTGGAAACTACCACTGGTCTTCCAGGGAACGATCAAATCGTAGACTGTTTGAGACATTACTCCCATGGAGGAAAGTGCGCATGGTGACTGCTGTGTTCAATCCCGATGCAATTCCAGTGTTTCATCAAAATTTTGAAGGTCAACAGATTACAGAATGCCTCCAGATGTGCATCGGATACTACTACTGGTCTTCCATAGAACGATCAAAGCGTAAACTGTTTGACTCATTGCTCCCATGGAGGAAAGTGCGCATGGTGACTGTTGTACTCAATCCAAATGCAATATCTGTGGTTCATCAACACTCTGATAGTCCACAGATTAGAGTATGAATCCAGATGTGCATCGGAAACTACTACTGGTCTTCAAGGGAACGATCAAAGCGTAGACTGTTTGAGACACTACTCCCATGGAGGAAAGTGCGCATGGTGACTGTGGTATTCAATCCCGATTCAATTTCTGTGTTACATCAACACTTTGTTAGTCCACAGATTACAGAATGCCTCCAGAAGTGCATCGGAAACTACTACTGGTCTTCCTGGGAACGATCAAAGCGTAGACTGTTTGAGACATTACTCCCGAGGAGGAAAGTGCGGATGGTAACAGTTGTATTCAATCCCGATGTAATTTCAGTGTTTCATCAACACACTGATAGTCCACAGATTACATAATGCCAACAGATGTGCATCGGAAACTACTACTGGTCTTTCAGAGAACAATCAAAGCATAGACTGTTTGAGACATTACTCCCGTTTAGGAAAGTGCGCATGGTGAATTCAATCCCGATTCAATTTCTGTGTTTCATCAACACTCTGATAGTCCACAGATTACAGAATGCCACCAGATGTGCATCGGAAACTACTACTGGTCTTTCAGGGAACGATCAAGGCGTAAATTCTTTGAGACATTACTCACATTGAGGAAAATGCGCATGGTGACTGTTGTATTCAATCCCGATGCAATTTCAGTGTTTCATCAACACTCTGATAGTCCACAGATTACAGAAGGCCACCAGATGTGCATCGGAAGCTACTACTGGCCTTCCAAGGAACGATCAAAGCGTGGACTGTTTGAGACATTACTCCAATGTAGGAAAATGCGAATGGTGATAGTTGTATTCAACCCCGATGCAATTTCTGTGTTTCATTGACACTCTGATAATCCACAGATTCCAGAATGCCACCAGATGTGCATCGGAAACTACTAGTGGTCTTCCAGGGAACGATCAAAGCGTAGACTGTTTGAGACATTACTCTCGTGGAGGTAAAACGCGTGGTGACTGTTGTATTCAATCCCGATGCCATTTCTGTGTTTTATCAATACTCTGATGGTCCACAGATTACAGAATGCCACCAGATGTGCATCGGAAACTAATACTGGTCTTCCAATAAACGATCAAAGCGTAGACTGTTTGAGACGTTACTTCCATGGAGGAAAGTGCGCATGGTGACTGTTGTATTCAATCCCGATGCAATTTCTGTGTTTCATCAACACTCTGATAGTAAAAAGATTACAGAATGCCACCAGATGTGCATCGGAAACTAATACTGGTCTTCCAGGGAACGATCAAAGCGTAGACTGTTTGAGACATTACTCCCATTTAGGAATGTGCGCATGGTGACTGTTGTATTCAATCCCGATGGAATTTCTGTGTTTCATCAACAGTCTGATAGTTCACAGAATACAGAATGCCTCCAGATGTGCATCGGAAACTACTACTGGTCTTCCAGGGAAAGATCAATACGTAGACTGTTTGAGACATTACTTCCGTTTAGGAAAGTGCTTATGGTGAATTCAATCCCGATGCAATTTCTGTGTTTCATCAACACTCTATTGTCCACAGATTACAGAATTCAACCAGATGTGCATCGGAAAGTACTACTGGTCTTTCAGGGAACGATCAAGGCGTAAATTCTTTGAGACATTACTCACATTGAGGAAAGTGCGCATGGTGACTGTTGAATTCAATCCCGATGCAATTTCTGTGTTTCATCAACACTATGATAATCCACAGATTACAGAATGCCACTAGATGTGCATCGGAAGCTACTACTGGTCTTCCAGGGAACGATCAAAGCGTGAACTGTTTGAGACATTACTCCAATGGAGGAAAGTGCGAATGGTGACTGTTGTATTCAAACCCGATGCAATTTCTGTGTTTCATCAAAATTTTGAAGGTCAACAGATTACAGAATGCCTCCAGATGTGCATCGGAAACTACTACTGGTCTTCAAGGGAACGATCAAAGCGTAGACTGTTTGAGACACTACTCCCATGGAGGAAAGTGCGCATGGTGACAGTTGTATTCAATCCCGATTCAATTTCTGTGTTTCATCAACACTTTGATAGTCCACAGATTACAGAATGCTTACAGAAGTGCATCGGAAACTACTACTGGTCTTCCTGGGAACGATCAAAGCGTACACTTTTTGAGACATTACCCCCGAGGAGGAAAGTGCGGATGGTGACTGTTGTATTCAATCCCGATGCAACTTCTGTGTTTCATCAACACTCTGATAGTCCACAGATTACAGAATGCCACCAGATGTGCATCGGAAACTAATACTGGTCTTCCAGGGAACGATCAAATCGTGGACAGTTGAGACATTACTCCGTTGGAGGAAAGTGCGAATGGTGACTGTTGTATTCAATCCCGATGCAATTCCTGTGTTTCATCAAAATTTTGAAGGTCAACAGATTACAGAATGCCTCCAGATGTGCATCGGAAACTACTACTGGTCTTAAAGGGAACGATCAAAGCGTAGACTGTTTGAGACACTACTCCCATGGAGGAAAGTGCGCATGGTGACAGTTGTATTCAATCCCGATTCAATTTCTGTGTTTCATCAACACTTTGATAGTCCACAGATTACAGAATGCTTACAGAAGTGCATCGGAAACTACTACTGGTCTTCCTGAGAACGATCAAAGCGTAGACTGTTTCAGACATTACTCCCATGGAGGAAAGTGCGGATGGTGACTGTTGTATTCAATCCCGATGCAACTTCTGTGTTTCATCAACACTCTGATAGTCCACAGATTACAGAATGCCACCAGATGTCCATCGGAAACTACTACTGGTCTTTCAGAGAACAATCAAAGCGTAGACTGTTTGAGACATTACTACCTTTTAGGAAAGTGCGCATGGTGAATTCAATCAAGATGCAATTTCTGTGTTTCATCAACACTCTGATAGTCCACAGATTACAGAATGCCACCAGATGTGCATCGGAAACTACTACTGATCTTTCAGGGAACGATCAAGGCGTAAATTCTTTGAGACATTACTCACATTGAGGTACGTGCGCATGGTGACTGTTGTATTCAATCCCGATGCAATTACAGTGTTTCATCAACACTCTGATAGTCCACAGATTACAGAAGGCCACCAGATGTGCATCGGAAGCTACTACTGGCCTTCCAGGGAACGATTAAAGCGTGGACTGTTTGAGACATTACTATAATGGAAGAAAGTGCGAATGGTGAATGTTGTATTCAGACCCGATGCAATTTCTGTGTTTCATCAACACTCTGATAGTCCACAGATTACAGAATGCCACCAGATGTGCATCGAAAACTACTAGTGGTCTTCCAGGGAACGATTAAAGCGTGGACTGTTTGAGACATTACTCCAATGGAGGAAAGTGCACATGGTGACTGTTGTATTCAATCCCGATGCAATTTCTGTGTTTCATCAACACTCTGATAGTCCACAGATTACAGAATGCCTACAGATGTGCATCGGAATCTACCACTGGTCTTCCAGGGAACGATCAAAGCGTAGACTGTTTGAGACATTACTCCCATGGTGTAAAGTGCGCATGGTGACTGCTGTATTCAATCCCGATGCAATTTCTGTGTTTCATCAACACTTTGAAGGTCAACAGATTACAGAATGCCTCCAGATGTGCATCGGAAACTACTACTGGTCTTCCAGGAAACGATCAAAGCGTAGACTGTTTGAGACATTACTCCCATGGAGGAAAGTTCGCATGGTGACTGTTGTATTCAATCCCAAGGCAATTTCTGTGTTTCACAACAGTCAGATAGTCCACAGGAAAGTGCGCATGGTGAATTCAATCCCGATGCAATTTCTTTGTTTCTTCAACACTCTGATAGTCCACAGATACACAATGCCCCCAGATGTGCATAGGAAACTACTACTGGTCTTCCAGGGAACGATAAAAGCGTAGACTGTTTGAGACATTACACCCATGGAGGAAAGTGCGCATGGTGACTGTTGTATTCAATGCCGATGGAATTTCTGTGTTTTATCAAGAGTCTGATAGTCCACAGATTACAGAATGTCTCAAGATGTGCATCGGAAACTACTACTGGTCTTCCAGGAAACGATCAAAGCGTAGACTGTTTGAGACATTACTCCCATGGAGGAAAGTTCGCATGGTGACTGTTGTATTCAATCCCAAGGCAATTTCTGTGTTTCATCAACACTTTGAAGGTCCATAGATTACAGAATGCCTCCAGATATGCATCGGAAGCTACTACTGGTCTTCCAGGGAACGATCAAAGCGTAGACTGTTAGAGAATTACTCCCATGGAGGAAAGTGCGCATGGTGACTGTTGTATTCACTCCCGATGCAATATCTGTGTTCATCAACACTCTGATAGTCCACAGATTACAGAATGCTTCCAGATGTGTATCGGAAACTACTACTGGTCTTCCAGGGAACGATCCAAGCGTAGACCGTTTGAGACATTACTCCCATGGAGGAAAGTGCGCATGGTGACTGTTGTATTCAACCCGGATGCAAGATCTGTGTTTCATCAACACTCTGACAGTCCACAAATTACTGAATGCCTCCAGATTTGCATCGGAAAGTTCTACTGGTCTTCCAGGGAACGATGAAAGCGTAGACTGTCTGTGACATTACTCCCATGGAGTAAAGTGCGCATAGTGACTGTTGTATTCAATCCCGAGGCAATTTCTGTGTTTCATCAACACTTTGTAGGTCCACAGATTACAGAATGCCCCCAGATATGCATCGGAAACTACTACTGGGCTTCCAGGGAACGATCAAAGCGTAGACTGTTTGAGAATTACTCCCATGGAGGAAAGTGCGCATGGTGACTGTTGTATTCAATACCGATGGAATTTCTGTGCTTCATGAACACTCTGATAGTCCACAGATTACAGAATGCCTCCAGATGTTCATCGGAAACTACTACCGCTAATCCAGGGAACGATCAAAGCGTAGACTGTTTGAGACATTATTCCCATGGAGGAAATTTCGCATGGAGACTGTTGTATTCAATCCCAAGGCAATTTCTGTGTTTCATCGACACTTTGAAGGTCCACAGATTACAGGATGCCTCCAGATATGCATCGGAAGCTACTACTGGTCTTCCTGAGAACGATCAAAGCGTAGACTGTTAGAGAATTACTCCCATGGAGGAAAGTGCGCATGGTGACTGTCGTCTTCACTCCCGATGCAAGATCTGTGTTTCATCAACACTCTGATAGTCCACAGATTACAGAATGCTTCCAGACGTGCATCGGAAACTACTACTGGTCTTCCAGGGAACGATCAAAGCGTAGACTGTTTGAGACATTACTCCCATGGAGGAAAGTGTGCATGGTGATTGTTGTATTCAATCCCGTAGCAATTTCTGTGTTCCTAAACACTCTGATAGTCCACAGATTACAGAATGCCTCCAGATGTGTATCGGAAACTACTACTGGTCTTCCTGAGAACGATCAAAGCGTAGACGGTTTGAGACATTACTCCCATGGAGGAAACTGCGCATGGTGACTGTTGTATTCAATCCCGATGCAATTTCTGTGTTTCATCAACACTGTGATGGTACACAGATTACAGAATGCCTCCAGATGTGCATCGGAAACTACTACTGGTCTGCCAGGGATCGTTCAAAGCGTAGTCTCTTTGAGACATTACTCCCATGGAGGAAAGTGCGCATGGTGACTGTTGAATTCAATCCCGATGCAATTTCTGTGTTTCATCAACACTCTGATAGTCCACAGATTACAGAATGGCTCCAGATGTGCATCGGAAACTAGTACTGGTCTTCCAGGGAACGATCAAAGCGTAGGCCGTTTGAGATATTACTCGCATTGAGGAAAGTGCGCATGGTGACTGTTATATTCAATCCCGATGCGATAACTGTGTTTCATCAACACTCGGATAGTCCACAGATTACAGAATGCTTCCAGACGTGCATGGGAAACTACTACTGGTCTTCCAGGGAACGATCAAAGCGTAGACTGTTTGAGACATTACTCCCATGGAGGAAAGTGTGCATGGTGATTGTTGTATTCAATCCCGTAGCAATTTCTGTGTTCCTAAACACTCTGATAGTCCACAGATTACAGAATGCCTCCAGATGTGTATCGGAAACTACTACTGGTCTTCCTGAGAACGATCAAAGCGTAGACTGTTTGAGACATTACTCCCATGGAGGAAAGTGCGCATGGTGACTGTTGTATTCAATCTCGATGCAATTTCTGTGTTTCATCAACACTCTGATAGTCCACAGATTACTGAATGCCTCCAGATGTGCATCGGAAACTACCACTGGTCTTCCAGGGAATGATCAAAGCGTAGACTGTTTGAGACATTACTCCCACGGAGGAAATTGCGTATGGTGACTGTTGTATTCAATCCCGATGCAATTTCTGTGTTTCATCAACACTCTGAGAGTCCACAGATATACAGAATGCCTCCAGATGTGCATCGGAAACTACTACTGGTCTTCCAGGGAACGATCAAAGCGTAGACTGTTTGAGACATTACTCCCATGGAGGAAAGTACGCATGGTGACTGTTGTATATTTAATCTGGATGCAATATCTGTGTTTCATGAACACTCTGACAGTCCACAGATTACAGAATGCCTCCAGATGTGCATCGGAAACTACTACTGGTCCTCCAGGGAACGACCAAAGCGTAGACTGTTTGAGACATCACTCCCATGGAGGAAAGTGCGCATGGTGACTGTTGTATTCAATCGCGATGCAATTTCTGTGTTTCATCAACACTCTGATAGTAAACAGATTACTGAATGCCTCCAGATGTGCATCGGAAAGTACTACTGGTCTTCCAGGGAACGATGAAAGCGTAGACTGTCTGTGAAATTACTCCCATGGAGGAAAGTGCGCATAGTGACTGTTGTATTCAATCCCGAGGCAATTTCTGTGTTTCATCAACACTTTGTAGGTCCACAGATTACAGAATGCCCCCAGATATGCATTGGAAACTACTACTGGGCTTCCAGGGAACGATCAAAGCGTGGACTGTTTGAGAATTACTCCCATGGAGGAAAGTGCGCATGGTGATTGTTGTATTCAATACCGATGGAATTTCTGTGTTTCATGAACACTCTGATAGTCCACAGATTACAGAATGCCTCCAGATGTTCATCGGAAACTACTACCGCTAATCCAGGGAACGATCAAAGCGTAGACTGTTTGAGACATTAGTCGCATGGAGGAAAGTTCGCATGGTGACTGTTGTATTCAATCCCAAGGCAATTTCTGTGTTTCATCGACACTTTGAAGGTCCACAGTTTACAGAATGCCTCCAGATATGCATCGGAAGCTACTACTGGTCTTCCAGGGAACGATCAAAGCGTAGACTTTTAGAGAATTACTCCCATGCAGGAAAGTGCGCATGGTGACTGTTGTCTTCACTCCCGATGCAAGATCTGTGTTTCATCAACACTCTGATAGTCCACAGATTACAGAATGCTTCCAGACGTGCATCGGAAACTACTACTGGTCTTCCAGGGAACGATCAAAGCGTAGACTGTTTGAGACATTACTCCCATGGAGGAAAGTGTGCATGGTGACTGTTGTATTCAATCCCGAAGCAATTTCTGTGTTCCTAAACACTCTGATAGTCCACAGATTACAGAATGCCTCCGGATGTGTATCGGAAACTACTACTGGTCTTCCTGAGAACGATCAAAGCGTGGACTGTTTGAGACATTACTGCCATAGAGGAAACTGCGCATGGTGACTGTTGTATTCAATCCCGATGCAATTTCTGTGTTTCATCAACATTGTGATGGTACACAGATTACAGAATGCCTCCAGATGTGCATCGGAAACTACTAATGGTCTGCCAGGGAACGTTCAAAGCGTAGTCTCTTTGAGACATTACTCCCATGGAGGAAAGTGCACATGGTGACTGTTGAATTCAATCCCGATGCAATTTCTGTGTTTCATCAACACTCTGATAGTCCACAGATTACAGAAAGGCTCCAGATGTGCATCGGAAACTAGTACTGGTCTTCCAGGGAACGATCAAAGCGTAGGCTGTTTGAGATATTACTCGCATTGAGGAAAGTGCGCATGGTGACTGTTTATTCAATCCCGATGCGATAACTGTGTTTCATCAACACTCGGATAGTCCACAGATTACAGAATGCTTCCAGACGTGCATGGGAAACTACTACTGGTCTTCCAGGGAACGATCAAAGCGTAGACTGTTTGAGACATTACTCCCATGGAGGAAAGTGCGCATGGTGACTGTTGTATTCAATCTCGATGCAATTTCTGTGTTTCATCAACACTCTGATGGTCCACAGATTACTGAATGCCTCCAGATGTGCATCGGAAACTACCACTAGTCTTCCTGGGAATGATCAAAGCGTAGACTGTTTGAGACATTACTCCCACGGAGGAAATTTCGCATGGTGACTGTTGTATTCAATCCCGATGCAATTTCTGTGTTCCATCAACACTCTGAGAGTCCACAGATATACAGAATGCCTCCAGATGTGCATCGGAAACTACTACTGGTCTTCCAGGGAACGATCAAAGCGTAGACTGTTTGAGACATTACTCCCATGGAGGAAAGTTCGCATGGTGACAGTTGTATTCAATCCCAAGGCAATTTCTGTGTTTCATCAACACTTTGAACGTCCACAGATTACAGAATGCCTCCAGATATGCATCGGAAGCTACTACTGGTCTTCCAGGGAACGATCAAAGCGTAGACTGTTAGAGAATTACTCCCATGGAGGAAAGTGCGCATGGTGACTGTTGTATTCACTCCTGATGCAATATCTGTGTTTCATCAACACTCTGATAGTCCACAGATTACAGAATGCTTCCAGATGTGCATCGGAAACTACTACTGGTCTTCTAGGGAACGATCAAAGCGTAGACTATTTGAGACATTACTCCCATGGAGGAAAGTGCGCATGGTGACTGTTGTATTCAATCCGGATGCAATATCTGTGTTTCATCAACACTCTGACAGTCCACAGATTACTGAATGCCTCCAGATTTGCATCGGAAAGTACTACTGGTCTTCCAGGGAACGATGAAAGCGTAGACTGTCTGTGACATTACTCCCATGGAGGAAAGTGCGCATAGTGACTGTTGTATTCAATCCCGAGGCCATTTCTGTGTTTCATCAACACTTTGTAGGTCCACAGATTACAGAATGCCCCCAGATATGCATTGGAAACTTCTACTGGGCTTCCAGGGAACGATCAAAGCGTAGACTGTTTGAGAATTACTCCCATGGAGGAAAGTGCGCATGGTGACTGTTGTATTCAATACCGATGGAATATCTGTGTTTCATGAACACTCTGATAGTCCACAGATTACAGAATGCCTCCAGATGTTCATCGGAAACTACTACCGCTAATCCAGGGAACGATCAAAGCGTAGACTGTTTGAGACATTACTCCCATGGAGGAAAATTTCGCATGGAGACTGTTGTATTCAATCCCAAGGCAATTTCTGTGTTTCATCGACAGATTACAGAATGCCTCCAGATATGAATCGGAAGCTACTACTGGTCTTCCAGGGAACGATCAAAGCGTAGACTGTTAGAGAATTACTCCCATGGAGGAAAATGCGCATGGTGACTGTTGTCTTCACTCCCGATGCAAGATCTGTGTTTCATCAACACTCTGATAGTCCACAGATTACAGAATGCTTCCAGACGTGCATCGGAAACTACTACTGGTCTTCCAGGGAACGATCAAAGCGTAGACAGTTTGAGACATTACTCCCATGGAGGAAAGTGTGCATTGTGACTGTTGTATTCAATCCCGAAGCAATTTCTGTGTTCCTAAACACTCTGATAGTCCACAGATTACAGAATGCCTCCAGATGTGTATCGGAAACTACTACTGGTCTTCCTGAGAACGATCAAAGCGTAGACTGTTTGAGACATTACTCCCATAGAGGAAACTGAGCATGGTGACTGTTGTATTCAATCCCGATGCAATTTCTGTGTTTCATCAACACTGTGATGGTACACAGATTACGGAATTCCTCCAGATGTGCATCGGAAACTACTACTGGTCTGCCAGGGAACGTTCAAAGCGTAGTCTCTTTGAGACATTACTCCCATGGAGGAAAGTGCGCATGGTGACTGTTGAATTCAATCCCGATGCAGTTTCTGTGTTTCATCAACACTCTGATAGTCCACAGATTACAGAATGGCTCCAGATGTGCATCGGAAACTAGTACTGGTCTTCCAGGGAACGATCAAAGCGTTGGCTGTTTGAGATATTACTCGCATTAAGGAAAGTGCGCATGGTGACTGTTGTATTCAATCCAGATGCGATAACTGTGTTTCATCAACACTCGGACAGTCCACAGATTACAGAATGCTTCCAGACGTGCATGGGAAACTACTACTGGTTTTCCAAGGAACGATCAAAGCGTAGACTGTTTGAGACATTACTCCCACGGAGGAAAGTGCGCATGGTGACTGTTGTATTCAATCTCGATGCAATTTCTGTGTTTCATCAACACTTTGATAGTCCACAGATTATTGAATGCCTCCAGATGTGCATCGGAAACTACCACTGGAATTCCAGGGAATGATCAAAGCGTAGACTGTTTGAGACATTACTCCCACGGAGGAAATTGCGCATGGTGACTGTTGTATTCAATCCCGATGCAATTTCTGTGTTTCATCAACACTCTGAGAGTCCACAGATATACAGAATGCCTCCAGATGTGCATCGGAAACTACTACTGGTCTTCCAGGGTACGATCAAAGCGTAGACTGTTAGAGAATTACTACCATGGAGGAAAGTGCGCATGGTGACTGTTGTATTCACTCCCGATGCAATATCCGTGTTTCATCAACACTCTGATAGTCCACAGATTACAGAATGCTTCCAGATGTGCATCGGAAACTACTACTGGTCTTCCAGGGAACGATCAAAGCGTAGACTGTTTGAGACATTACTCCCATGGAGGAAAGTTCGCATGGTGACTGTTGTATTCAATCTGGATGCAATATCTGTGTTTCATCAACACTCTGACAGTCCACAGATTACAGAATGCCTCCAGATGTGCATCGGAAACTACTACTGGTCTTCCAGGGAACGATCAAAGCGTAGACTGTTTGAGACACCACTCCCATGGATGAGAGTGCGCATGGTGACTGTTGTATTCAATCTCGATGCAATTTCTTTGTTTCATCAACACTCTGATAGTCCACAGATTACTGAATGCCTCCAGATGTGCATCGGAAAGTGCTACTGGTCTTCCAGGGAACGATGAAAGCGTAGACTATTTGAGACATTACTCCCATGGAGGAAAGTGCCCATAGTGACTGTTGTATTCAATCCCGAGGCAATTTCTGTGTTTCATCAACACTTCGTAGGTCCACAGATTACAGAATGCCTCCAGATATGCATCGGAAACTACTACTGGACTTCCAGGGAACGATCAAAGCGTAGACTGTTTGAGAATTACTCCCATGGAGGAAAGTGCGCATGGTGACTGTTATATTCAATACCGATGGAATTTCTGTGTTTCATGAACACTCTGATAGTCCACAGATTACAGAATGCCTCCAGATGTTCATCGGAAACTACTACCGCTCTTCCAGGGAACGATCAAACCGTAGACTGTTTGAGACATTACTCCCACGGAGGAAATTTCGCATGGTGACTGTTGTATTCAATCCCGATGCAATTTCTGTGTTCCATCAACACTCTGAGAGTCCACAGATATACAGAATGCCTCCAGATGTGCATCGGAAACTACTACTGGTCTTCCAGGGAACGATCAAAGCGTAGACTGTTTGAGACATTACTCCCATGGAGGAAAGTTCGCATGGTGACAGTTGTATTCAATCCCAAGGCAATTTCTGTGTTTCATCAACACTTTGAACGTCCACAGATTACAGAATGCCTCCAGATATGCATCGGAAGCTACTACTGGTCTTCCAGGGAACGATCAAAGCGTAGACTGTTAGAGAATTACTCCCATGGAGGAAAGTGCGCATGGTGACTGTTGTATTCACTCCTGATGCAATATCTGTGTTTCATCAACACTCTGATAGTCCACAGATTACAGAATGCTTCCAGATGTGCATCGGAAACTACTACTGGTCTTCCAGGGAACGATCAAAGCGTAGACTGTTTGAGACATTACTCCCATGGAGGAAAGTGCGCATGGTGACTGTTGTATTCAATCCGGATGCAATATCTGTGTTTCGTCAACACTCTGACAGTCCACAGATTACAGAATGCCTCCAGATGTGCATCGGAAACTACTACTGGTCTTCCAGGGAACGATCAAAGCGTAGACTGTTTGAGACATCACTCCCATGGATGAGAGTGCGCATGGTGACTGTTGTATTCAATCTCGATGCAATTTCTGTGTTTCATCAACACTCTGATAGTCCACAGATTACTGAATGCCTCCAGATGTGCATCGGAAAGTACTACTGGTCTTCCAGGGAACGATGAAAGCGTAGACTATTTGAGACATTACTCCCATGGAGGAAAGTGCGCATGGTGACTGTTGTATTCAATCCGGATGCAATATCTGTGTTTCATCAACACTCTGACAGTCCACAGATTACTGAATGCCTCCAGATTTGCATCGGAAAGTACTACTGGTCTTCCAGGGAACGATGAAAGCGTAGACTGTCTGTGACATTACTCCCATGGAGGAAAGTGCGCATAGTGACTGTTGTATTCAATCCCGAGGCCATTTCTGTGTTTCATCAACACTTTGTAGGTCCACAGATTACAGAATGCCCCCAGATATGCATTGGAAACTTCTACTGGGCTTCCAGGGAACGATCAAAGCGTAGACTGTTTGAGAATTACTCCCATGGAGGAAAGTGCGCATGGTGACTGTTGTATTCAATACCGATGGAATATCTGTGTTTCATGAACACTCTGATAGTCCACAGATTACAGAATGCCTCCAGATGTTCATCGGAAACTACTACCGCTAATCCAGGGAACGATCAAAGCGTAGACTGTTTGAGACATTACTCCCATGGAGGAAAATTTCGCATGGAGACTGTTGTATTCAATCCCAAGGCAATTTCTGTGTTTCATCGACAGATTACAGAATGCCTCCAGATATGAATCGGAAGCTACTACTGGTCTTCCAGGGAACGATCAAAGCGTAGACTGTTAGAGAATTACTCCCATGGAGGAAAATGCGCATGGTGACTGTTGTCTTCACTCCCGATGCAAGATCTGTGTTTCATCAACACTCTGATAGTCCACAGATTACAGAATGCTTCCAGACGTGCATCGGAAACTACTACTGGTCTTCCAGGGAACGATCAAAGCGTAGACAGTTTGAGACATTACTCCCATGGAGGAAAGTGTGCATTGTGACTGTTGTATTCAATCCCGAAGCAATTTCTGTGTTCCTAAACACTCTGATAGTCCACAGATTACAGAATGCCTCCAGATGTGTATCGGAAACTACTACTGGTCTTCCTGAGAACGATCAAAGCGTAGACTGTTTGAGACATTACTCCCATAGAGGAAACTGCGCATGGTGACTGTTGTATTCAATCCCGATGCAATTTCTGTGTTTCATCAACACTGTGATGGTACACAGATTACGGAATGCCTCCAGATGTGCATCGGAAACTACTACTGGTCTGCCAGGGAACGTTCAAAGCGTAGTCTCTTTGAGACATTACTCCCATGGAGGAAAGTGCGCATGGTGACTGTTGAATTCAATCCCGATGCAGTTTCTGTGTTTCATCAACACTCTGATAGTCCACAGATTACAGAATGGCTCCAGATGTGCATCGGAAACTAGTACTGGTCTTCCAGGGAACGATCAAAGCGTTGGCTGTTTGAGATATTACTCGCATTAAGGAAAGTGCGCATGGTGACTGTTGTATTCAATCCAGATGCGATAACTGTGTTTCATCAACACTCGGACAGTCCACAGATTACAGAATGCTTCCAGACGTGCATGGGAAACTACTACTGGTTTTCCAAGGAACGATCAAAGCGTAGACTGTTTGAGACATTACTCCCATGGAGGAAAGTGCGCATGGTGACTGTTGTATTCAATCTCGATGCAATTTCTGTGTTTCATCAACACTTTGATAGTCCACAGATTATTGAATGCCTCCAGATGTGCATCGGAAACTACCACTGGAATTCCAGGGAATGATCAAAGCGTAGACTGTTTGAGACATTACTCCCACGGAGGAAATTGCGCATGGTGACTGTTGTATTCAATCCCGATGCAATTTCTGTGTTTCATCAACACTCTGAGAGTCCACAGATATACAGAATGCCTCCAGATGTGCATCGGAAACTACTACTGGTCTTCCAGGGTACGATCAAAGCGTAGACTGTTAGAGAATTACTACCATGGAGGAAAGTGCGCATGGTGACTGTTGTATTCACTCCCGATGCAATATCCGTGTTTCATCAACACTCTGATAGTCCACAGGTTACAGAATGCTTCCAGATGTGCATCGGAAACTACTACTGGTCTTCCAGGGAACGATCAAAGCGTAGACTGTTTGAGACATTACTCCCATGGAGGAAAGTTCGCATGGTGACTGTTGTATTCAATCTGGATGCAATATCTGTGTTTCATCAACACTCTGACAGTCCACAGATTACAGAATGCCTCCAGATGTGCATCGGAAACTACTACTGGTCTTCCAGGGAACGATCAAAGCGTAGACTGTTTGAGACACCACTCCCATGGATGAGAGTGCGCATGGTGACTGTTGTATTCAATCTCGATGCAATTTCTTTGTTTCATCAACACTCTGATAGTCCACAGATTACTGAATGCCTCCAGATGTGCATCGGAAAGTGCTACTGGTCTTCCAGGGAACGATGAAAGCGTAGACTATTTGAGACATTACTCCCATGGAGGAAAGTGCCCATAGTGACTGTTGTATTCAATCCCGAGGCAATTTCTGTGTTTCATCAACACTTCGTAGGTCCACAGATTACAGAATGCCTCCAGATATGCATCGGAAACTACTACTGGACTTCCAGGGAACGATCAAAGCGTAGACTGTTTGAGAATTACTCCCATGGAGGAAAGTGCGCATGGTGACTGTTATATTCAATACCGATGGAATTTCTGTGTTTCATGAACACTCTGATAGTCCACAGATTACAGAATGCCTCCAGATGTTCATCGGAAACTACTACCGCTCTTCCAGGGAACGATCAAACCGTAGACTGTTTGAGACATTACTCTCATGGAGGAAAGTGCGCATAGTGACTGTTGTATTCAATCCCGAGGCAATTTCTGTGTTTCATCAACACTTCGTAGGTCCACACATTACAGAATGCCTCCAGATATGCATCGGAAGCTACTACTGGTCTTCCAGGGAACGATCAAAGCGTAGACTGTTAGAGAATTACTCCCATGGAGGAAAGTGCGCATGGTGACTGTTGTATTCACTCCCGATGCAATATCTGTGTTTCATCAACACTCTGATAGTCCACAGATTACAGAATGCTTCCTGATGTGCATCGGAAACTACTACTAGTCTTCCAGGGAACGATCAAAGCGTAGACTGTTTGAGACATTACTCCCATGGAGGAAAGTGCGCATGGTGACTGTTGTATTCAATCTGGATGCAATATCTGTGTTTCATCAACACTCTGACAGTCCACAGATTACAGAATGCCTCCAGATGTGCATCGGAAACTACTACTGGTCTTCCAGGGAACGATCAGGGCTAAACTGTTTGAGACAATACTCCCATGGAGGAAAGGGCGCATGGTGAGTGTTGTATTCAATCCCGAAGCAATTTCTGTGTTCCTAAACACTCTGATAGTCCACAGATTACAGAATGGCTCCAGATGTGTATCGGAAACTACTACTGGTCTTCCAGGGAACGATCAAAGCGTAAACTGATTGAGACAATACTCCCATGGAGGAAAGTGCGCATGGTGACTGTTGTATTGAATCCCGAAGCAATTTCTGTGTTCCTAAACACTCAGATAGTCCACAGATTACAGAATGCTTCCAGATTTGTATCATAAAGTACTACTGGTCTTCCAGGGAACGATCAAACCGTATACTGTTTGAGACATTGCTCTCATGGAGGAAAGTGCGCATGGTGACTGTCGTATTCAATCATAATGCAATTTCCGAGGTTCATCAACACTCTGATAGACCACAGATTACAGAATGATTCCAGATGTGCATCGGAAACTACTACTGGTCTTCCAGGGAACGATCAAAGCGTAGACTGTTTGAGACATCACTCCCATGGAGGAAAGTGCGCATGGTGACTGTTGTATTCAATCTCGATGCAATTTCTGTGTTTCATCAACACTCTGATAGTCCAGAGATTACAGAATGCCTCCAGATGTGCATCGGAAACTACTACTGGTCTTCCAGGGAACGATCAAAGCGTAGACTGTTTGAGACATTACTCCCATGAAGGAAAGTGCGCATGGTGACTGTTGTATTCAATGCCGATGGAATTTCTGTGTTTTATCAAGAGTCTGATAGTCCACAGATTACAGAATGCCTCAAGATGTGCATCGGAAACTACTACTGGTCTTCCAGGGCACGATCAAAGCGTAGACTGTATGAGACATTAATCCCATGGAGGAAAGTTCTTATGGTGACTGTTGTATTCAATCCCAAGGCAATTTCTGTGTTTCATCAACACTTTGAAGGTCCACAGATTACAGAATGCCTCCAGATATGCATCGGAAGCTACTACTGGTCTTCCATCGAACGATCAAAGCGTAGACTGTTAGAGAATTACTCCCATGGAGGAAAGTGCGCATGGTCACTGTTGTATTCACTCCCGATGCAATATCTGTGTTTCATCAACATTCTGATAGTCCACAGATTACAGAATGCTTCCAGATGTGCATCGGAAACTACTACTTATCTTCCAGGGAACGATCCAAGCGTAGACTGTTTGAGACATTACTCCCATGGAGGAAAGTGCGCATGGTAACTGTTGTACTCAATCCGGATGCAATATCTGTGTTTCATCAACACTCTGACAGTCCACAGATTACTGAATGCCTCCAGATGTGCATCGGAAAGTACTACTGGTCTTCCAGGGAACGATGAAAGCGTAGACTTTTTGTGACATTACTCCCATGGAGGAAAGTGCGCATAGTGACTGTTGTATTCAATCCCGAGGCAATATCTGTGTTTCATCAACACTTTGTAGGTCCACAGATTACAGAATGCCTCCAGATATGCATCGGAAACTACTACTGGGCTTCCAGGGAACGATCAAAGCGTAGACCGTTTGAGAATTACTCCCATGGAGGAAAGTGCGCATGGTGAATGTTGTATTCAATACCGATGGAATTTCAGTGTTTCATGAACACTCTGATTGTCCACAGATTACAGAGTGCCTCCAGATGTTCATCGGAAACTACTACCGCTAATCCAGGGAACGATCAAACCGTAGACTGTTTGAGACATTACTCCCATGGAGGAAAGTGCGCATGGTGACTGTTGTATTCAATCTCGATGCAATTTCTGTGTTTCATCAACACTTTGATAGTCCACAGATTACTGAATGCCTCCAGATGTGCATCGGAAACTACCACTGGACTTCCAGGGAATGATCAAAGCGTAGACTGTTTGAGACATTACTCCCACGGAGGAAATTGCGCATGGTGACTGTTGTATTCAATCCCGATGCAATATCTGTGTTTCATCAACACTCTGACAGTCCACAGATTACAGAATGCCTCCAGATGTGCATCGGAAACTACTACTGGTCTCCCAGGGAACGATCAAAGCGTAGACTGTTTGAGACATCACTCCCATGGATGAGAGTGCGCATGGTGACTGTTGTATTCAATCTCGATGCAATTTCTTTGTTTCATCAACACTCTGATAGTCCACAGATTACTGAATGCCTCCAGATGTGCATCGGAAAGTACTACTGGTCTTCCAGGGAACGATGAAAGCGTAGACTATTTGAGACATTACTCCCATGGAGGAAAGTGCGCATAGTGACTGTTGTATTCAATCCCGAGGCAATTTCTGTGTTTCATCAACACTTCGTAGGTCCACAGATTACAGAATGCCTCCAGATATTCATCGGAAACTACTACTGGACTTCCAGGGAACGATCAAAGCGTAGACTGTTTGAGAATTACTCCCATGGAGGAAAGTGCGCATGGTGACTGTTATATTCAATACCGATGGAATTTCTGTGTTTCAGGAACACTCTGATAGTCCACAGATTACAGAATGCCTCCAGATGTTCATCGGAAACTACTACCGCTCTTCCAGGGAACGATCAAACCGTAGACTGTTTGAGACATTACTCTCATGGAGGAAAGTGCGCATAGTGACTGTTGTATTCAATCCCGAGGCAATTTCTGTGTTTCATCAACACTTTGTAGGTCCACACATTACAGAATGCCTCCAGATATGCATCGGAAGCTACTACTGGTCTTCCAGGGAACGATCAAAGCGTAGACTGTTAGAGAATTACTCCCATGGAGGAAAGTGCGCATGGTGACTGTTGTATTCACTCCCGATGCAATATCTGTGTTTCATCAACACTCTGATAGTCCACAGATTACAGAATGCTTCCTGATGTGCATCGGAAACTACTACTGGTCTTCCAGGGAACGATCAAAGCGTAGACTGTTTGAGACATTACTCTAATGGAGGAAAGTGCGCATGGTGACTGTTGTATTCAATCTGGATGCAATAACTGTGTTTCATCAACACTCTGACAGTCCACAGATTACAGAATGCCTCCAGATGTGCATCGGAAACTACTACTCGTCTTCCAGGGAACGATCAAGGCTAAACTGTTTGAGACAATACTCCCATGGAGGAAAGGGCGCATGGTGAGTGTTGTATTCAATCCCGAAGCAATTTCTGTGTTCCTAAACACTCTGATAGTAGACAGATTACAGAATGGCTCCAGATGTGTATCGGAAACTACTACTGGTCTTCCTGAGAACGATCAAAGCGTAGACTGTTTGAGACATTACTCCCATGGAGGAAAGTGCGCATGGTGACTGTTGTATTCAATCCCGATGCGATAACTGTGTTTCATCAACACTCTGATAGTCCACAGATTAAAAAATAGCTTGCAGATGTGCATCTGAAACTACTACTGGTCTTCCAGGGAACGATCAAAGCGCAGACTGTTTGAGACATTACTACCATAGAGAAATGTGCCCATGGTGACTGTTGTATTCAATCCCGATGCAATTTCTGTGTTTCATCAACACTGATAGTCCACAGATCAAAGAATGCCTCCAGATGTGCATCGGAAACTACTACTGGTCTTCGATAAACGATCAAAGCGTAGACTGTTTGAGACATCACTCCCATGGAGGAAAGTGCGCATGGTGTCTGTTGTATTCAATCTCGATGCAATTTCTGTGTTTCATCAACACTCTGATAGTCCAGAGATTACAGAATACCTCCAGATGTGCATCGGAAACTACTACTGGTCTTCCAGGGAACGATCAAAGCGTAGACTGTTTGAGACATTACTCCCATGAAGGAAAGTGCGCATGGTGACTGTTGTATTCAATCTCGAAGCAATTTCTGTGTTCCTAAACACTCTGATAGTCCACAGATTACAGAATGCCTCCAGATGTGTATCGGAAACTACTGCTGGTCTTCCTGAGAACGAACAAAGCGTAGACTGTTTGAGACATTACTCCCATGGAGGAAAGTGCGGATGGTGACTGTTGTATTCAATCCCGATGCAATTTCTGTGTGTCATCAACACTGTGATGGTACACAGATTACTGAATGCCTCCAGATGTGCATCGGAAACTACTACTAGTCTGCCAGGGAACGTTCAAAGCGTAGTCTCTTTGAGACATTACTCCCATGGAGGAAAGTGCGCATGGTGACTGTTGAATTCAATCCCGATGCAATTTCTGTGTTTCATCAACACGCTAATAGTCCACAGATTACAGAATGGCTCCAGATGTGCATCGGAAACTAGTACTGGCCTTCCAGGGAGCAATCAAAGCGTAGACTGTTAGAGAATTACTCCCATGGAGGAAAGTGCGCATGCCGACTGTTGTATTCACTCCCGATGCAATATCTGTGTTTCATCAACATTCTGATAGTCCACAGATTACAGAATGCTTCCAGATGAGCATCGGAAAATACTACTTATCTTCCAGGGAACGATCCAAGCGTAGACTGTTTGAGACATTACTCCCATGGAGGAAAGTGCGCATGGTGACTGTTGTATTCAATCCGGATGCAATATCTGTGTTTCATCAACACTCTGACAGTCCACAGATTACTGAATGCCTCCAGATGTGCATCGGAAAGTACTACTGGTCTTCCAGGGAACGATGAAAGCGTAGACTGTTTGTGACATTACTCCCATGGAGGAAAGTGCGCATAGTGACTGTTGTATTCATCCCGTGGCAATATCTGTGTTTCATCAACTCTTTGTAGGTCCACAGATTACAGAATGCCTCCAGATATGCATCGGAAACTACTACTGGGCTTCCAGGGAACGATCAAAGCGTAGACTGTTTGAGAATTACTCCCATGGAGGAAAGTGCGCATGGTGAATGTTGTATTCAATACCGATGGAATTTCAGTGTTTCATGAACACTCTGATTGTCCACAGATTACAGAATGCTTCCAGATGTGCATCGGAAGCTACTACTGGTCTTCCAGGGAACGATCAAAGCGTAGACTGTTTGAGACATTACTCCCATGGAGGAACGTGAGCATGGTGACTGTTGTATTCAATCCCGAAGCACTTTCTGTGTTCCTAAACACTCTGATAGTCCACAGATTACAGAATGCCACCAGATGTGTATCGGAAACTACTACTGGTCTTCCTGAGAACGATCAAAGCGTAGACTGTTTGGGACATTACTCCCATGGAGGAAACTGCGCATGGTGACTGTTGTATTCAATCCCGATGCAATTTCTGTGTTTCATCAACACTGTGATGGTACACAGATTACAGAATGCCTCCAGATATGCATCGGAAACTACTACTGGCCTGCCAGGGAACGTTCAAAGCGTAGTCTCTTTGAGACATTACTCCCATGGAGGAAAATTCGCATGGTGACTGTTGAATTCAATCCCGATGCAATTTCTGTGTTTCATCGACACTTTGAAGGTCCACAGATTACAGAATGCCTCCAGATATGCATCGGAAGCTACTACTGGTCTTCCACTGAACGATCAAATCGTAGACTCTTAGAGAATTACTCCCATGGAGGAAAGTGCGCATGGTGACTGTTGTAATCACTCCCGATGCAAGATCTGTGTTTCATCAACACGCTGATAGTCCACAGATTACAGAATGGCTCCAGATGTGCATCGGAAACTAGTACTGGCCTTCCAGGGAACGATCAAAGCGTAGACTGTTAGAGAATTACTCCCATGGAGGAAAGTGCGCATGGTGACTGTTGTAGTCACTCCCGATGCAATATCTGTGTTTCATCAACACTCTGATAGTCCACAGATTACAGAATGCTTCCAGATATGCATCGGAAACTACTACTTATCTTCCAGGGAACGATCCAAGCGTAGACTGTTTGAGACATTACTCCAATGGAGGAAAGTGCGCATGGTGACTGTTGTATTCAATCCGGATGCAATATCTGTGTTTCATCAACACTCTGACAGTCCACAGATTACTGAATGCCTCCAGATGTGCATCGGAAAGTACTACTGGTCTTCCAGGGAACGATGAAAGCGTAGACTGTTTGTGACATTACTCCCATGGTTGAAAGTGCTCATGGTGACTGTTGTATTCAATACCGATGGAATTTCTGTGTTTCATGAACACTCTGATAGTCCACAGATTACAGAATGCCTCCAGATGATCATCGGAAACTACTACCGCTCTTCCAGGGAACGATCAAACCGTAGACTGTTTGAGACATTACTCCCATGGAGGAAAGTTCGCATGGTGACTGTTGTATTCAATCCCAATGCAATTTCTGTGTTTCATCGACACTTTGAAGGTCCACAGATTACAGAAAGCCTCCAGATATGCATCGGTAGGTACTACTGGTCTTCCAGGGAACGATCAAAGCGTAGACTGTTAGAGAATTACTCCCATGGAGGAAAGTGCGCATGGTGACTGTTGTATTCACTCCCGATGCAAGATCTGTGTTTCATCAACACTCTGATAGTCCACAGATTACAGAATGCTTCCAGATGTGCATCGGAAACTACTACTGGTCTTCCAGGGAACGATCAAAGCGTAGACTGTTTGAGACATTACTCCCATGGAGGAAAGTGCGCATGGTGACTGTTGTATTCAATCTGGATGCAATATCTGTGTTTCATCAACACTCTGACAGTCCACAGATTACAGAATGCCTCCAGATGTGCATCGGAAACTACTACTGGTCTTCCAGGGAACGACCAAAGCGTAGACTGTTTGAGACATCACTCCCATGGAGGAAAGTGCGCATGGTGACTGTTGTATTCAATCCCGTTGCAATTTCTTTGTTTCATCAAAACTCTGATAGTGCACAGATTACAGAATGCCTCCAGATGTGAATCGGAAAGTACTACTGGTCTTCCAGGGAACGATGAAAGCGTAGACTGTTTGAGACATTACTCCCATGGAGGAAATTGCGCATGGTGACTGTTGTATTCAATCCCGATGCGATAACTGTGTTTCATCAACACTCTGATAGTCCACACATTAAAAAATTGCTTGCAGATGTGCATCATAAACTGCTACTGGTCTTCCAGGGAACGATCAAAGCGTAGACTGTTTGAGACAATACTACCATGGAGGAATGTTCGCATGGTGACTGCTGTATTCAATCCCGATGCGATAACTGTGTTTCATCAACACTCTGATAGTCCACAGATTACAGAATGCTTCCAGATGTGCATCTGATACTACTACTGGTGTTCCAGGGAACGATCAAAGCGCAGACTGTTTGAGACATTACTACCATAGAGAAATGTGCCCATGGTGACTGTTGTATTCAATCCCGATGCAATTTCTGTGTTTCATCAACACTCTGATGGTCCAAAGATCACAGAATGCCTCCAGATGTGCATCGGAAACTACTACTGGTCTTCGACTAACGATCAAAGCGAAGACTGTTTGAGACATCACTCCCATGGAGGAAAGTGCGCATGGTGACTGTTGTAATCAATCTCGATGCAATTTCTGTGTTTCATCAACACTCTGATAGTCCAGAGATTACAGAATGCCTCCAGATCTGCATCGGAAACCACTACTGGTCTTCCAGGTAACGATCAAAACGTAAACTGTTTGAGACAATACTTCCATGGAGGAAAGTGCGCATAGTGACTGTTGTATTCAATCCCGAAGCAATTTCTGTGTTCCTAAACACTCAGATAGTCCATAGATTACAGAATGCTTCCAGATTTGTATCGGAAACTATTACTTGTCGTCCTGGGAAAGATCAAATCGTAGACTGTTTGACACATTACTCCCATGGAGGAAACGGCTCATGGTGACTGTTGTATCAATCCCGATGCAACTTCTATGTTTCATCAACACTCTGATGGTCCACAGATTAAAAAATTGCTTGCAGATGTGCATCGGAAACTGCTACTGGTCTTCCAGGGAACGATCAAAGCGTAGACTCTTTGAGACATTACTCCCAACGAGGAAAGTGCGCATGGTAACGGTTGTATTCAATCCTGATGCAATTTCTGTGTTTCATCAACACTCTGATAGTCCACAGATTACAGAATGCCTCCAGATGTGCATCATTAAACTACTACTGGTCTTCCTGGGAAAGACCAAAATGTAGACTGTTTGAGACATCACTCCCATAGAGGAAAGTGCGCATGGTGACTGTTGTAATCACTCCCGATGCAATATCTGTGTTTCATCAACATTCTGATTGTCCACAGAATACAGAATGGCTCCAGATATGCATCCGAAACTACTACTGGTCTTCCTGGGAACGATCAAAGCGCAGACTGTTTGAGAGATTACTCCATGGAGGAAAGTGTGCATGGTGACTGTTGTATTCAATCCCGATGCAATTTTGGTTTCATCAACACTCTGATAGTCCACAGGATACAGAATGCCTCCAGATGTGCATCGAAACTTCTACTGGTCTTCCAGGGAACGATCAAAGCGTAGACTCTTTGAGACATTACTCCCATGGAGGACAATGCGCATGGTGACTGTTGTATTCAATCCCGAAGCAATTTCTGTGTTCCTAAACACTCTGATAGTCCACAGATTACAGAATGCCTCCAGATGTGTATCGGAAACTACTACTGGTCTTCCTGAGAACGATCAAAGCGTAGACTGTTTGAGACATTACTCCCATGGGGGAAACTGCGCATGGTGACTGTTGTATTCAAATCCGATGCAATTTCTGTGTTTCATCAACACTGTGATGGTACACAGATTACAGAATGCCTCCAGATGTGCATCGGAAACTACTACTGGTCTGCTAGGGATCGTTCAAAGCGTAGTCTCTTTGAGACATTACTCCCATGGAGGAAAGTGCGCATGGTGACTGTTGAATTCAATCCCGATGCAATTTCTGTGTTTCATCAAAACTCTGATAGTCCACAGAGTACAGAATGGCTCCAGATGTGCATTGGTAACTAGTACTGGTCTTCCAGGGAACGATCAAAGCGTAGGCTGTTAGAGATATTACTCGCATTGAGGAAAGTTCGCATGGTGACTGTTGTATTCAATCCCGATGCGATAACTGTGTTTCATCAACACTCGGATAGTCCACAGTTTACAGAATGTTTCCAGATGTGCATGGGAAACTACTACTGGTCTTCCAGGGAACGATCAAAGCGTAGACTGTTTGAGACATTACTCCCATGGAGGAAAGTGCGCATGGTGACTGTTGTATTCAATCCCGATGCAATTTCTGTGTTTCATCAAAACTCTGATAGTGCACAGATTACAGAATGCCTCCAGATGTGCATCGGAAACTACTACTGGTTTTCCAGGGAACGATCAAGTCGTAAACTGTTTGAGACAATACTCCCATGGAGGAAAGTGCGCATGGTGAGTGTTGTATTCAATCCCGAAGCAATTTCTGTGTTCCTAAACACTCTGATAGTCCACAGATTACAGAATGCCTCCAGATGTGTATCGGAAACTACTACTGGTCGGCCTGGGAACGATCAAAGCGTAGACTCTTTGAGACAATACTCCCATGGAGGAAAGTGTGCATGGTGACTGTTGTATTCAATCCCGATGCAATTTTGGTTTCATCAACACTCTGATAGTCCACAGAATACAGAATGCCTCCAGATGTGCATCGGAAGCTACTACTGGTCTTCCAGGGAACGATCAAAGCGTAGACTCTTTGAGACATTACTCCCATGGAGGAAAGTTCGCATGGTGACTGTTGTATTCAATCCCGATTCAATTTCTGTGTTTCATCAAGACCCTGATAGTCCACAGATTACAGCATGCCTCCAGATGTGCATCGGAAACTACTACTGGTCTTCCAGGGAACGATCAAAGCGTAGGCTGTTTGAGATATTACTAGCATTGAGGAAAGTGCACATGGTGACTGTTGAATTCAATCCCGATGCGATAACTATGTTTCATCAACCCTCTGATAGTCCACAGATTACAGAATGCTTCCAGATGTGCATCGGAAAGTACTACTGGTATTCGAGGGAACGATCAAAGCGTAGACTGTTTGAGACATTACTCCAATGGAGGAAAGTGCGCATGGTGACTGTTGTATTCAATCTCGATGCAATTTCTGTGTTTCATCAACTCGCTGATCATCCACAGATTACAGTATGCCTCCAGATGTGCGTCGGAAACTACTACTGGTCTTCCAGGGAACGATGAAAGCGTAGACTGTTTTAGACATTACTCCCATGGAGGAAAGTGTGCATGGTGACTGTTGTATTCAATCCCGATGCTATTTGTGTGTTTCATCAATACTCTGATAGTCCACAGATTACAGAATGCCTCCAGATGTGCATCGGAAACTTTTACTGGTCTTCCAGGGAACGATGAAAGCGTAGACTGTTTGAGATATTACTGCCATGGAGGAAAGTGCGCATGGTGACTGTTGTATTCAATCTCGATGCAATTTCTGTGTTTCATGAACACTCTGATAGTCCACAGATTACAGAATGCCTCCAGATGTGCATCGGAAACTTTTACTGGTCTTCCAGGGAACGATCAAAGCGTAGACTGTTTGAGACATTACTGCCATGGAGGAAAGTGCGCATGGTGACTGTTGTATTCAATCCCGAGGCAATTTCTGTGTTTCATCAACACTCTGATAGTCCACAGATTTCAGAATGCCTCCAGATGTGTATCGGAAACTACTACTGGTCTTCCAGGGAACGACCAAAGCGTAGACTGTTTGAGACATTACTCCTATGGAGGAAAGTGCGCATGGTGACTGTTGTATTCAATACCGATGGAATTTCTGTGTTTCATGAACACTCTGATAGTCCACAGATTAAAAAATGCTTCCAGATGTGCATGGGAAACTGCTACTGGTCTTCCAGGGAACGATCAAAGCGTAGACTGTTTGAGACATTACTCCTATGGAGGAAAGTGCGCTTGGTGACTGTTGTATTCAATCCCGATGCTATTTGTGTGTTTCATCAATACTCTGATAGTCCACAGATTACAGAATGCCTCCAGATGTGCATCGGAAACTTTTACTGGTCTTCCAGGGAACGATGAAAGCGTAGACTGTTTGAGATATTACTGCCATGGAGGAAAGTGCGCATGGTGACTGTTGTATTCAATCTCGATGCAATTTCTGTGTTTCATGAACACTCTGATAGTCCACAGATTACAGAATGCCTCCAGATGTGCATCGGAAACTTTTACTGGTCTTCCAGGGAACGACCAAAGCGTAGACTGTTTGAGACATTCCTCCTATGGAGGAAAGTGCGCATGGTGACTGTTGTATTCAATACCGATGGAATTTCTGTGTTTCATGAACACTCTGATAGTCCACAGATTAAAAAATGCTTCCAGATGTGCATGGGAAACTGCTACTGGTCTTCCAGGGAACGATCAAAGCGTAGACTGTTTGAGACATTACTCCTATGGAGGAAAGTGCGCTTGGTGACTGTTGTATTCAATCCCGATGCGATAACTGTGTTTCATCAACACTCTGATAGTCCACAGATTAAAAAATGCTTCCAGATGTGCATCGGAAACAACTACTGGTTTTCCAGGGAACGATCAAAGCGTAGACTGTTTGAGACATTACTCCCATGGAGGAAAGTGCGCATGGTGACTGTTGTATTCAATCCCGAAGCAATTTCTGTGTTCCTAAACACACTGATAGTCCACAGATTACAGAATGCCTCCAGATGTGTATCGGAAACTACTACTGGTCTTCCTGAGAACGATCAAAGCGTAGACTGTTTGAGACATTACTCCCATGGAGGAAACTGCGCATGGTGACTGTTGTATTCAATCCCGATGCAATTTCTGTGTTTCATCAACACTGTGATGGTACACAGATTACAGAATGCCCCCAGATATGCATCGGAAACTACTACTGGTCTGCCAGGGAACGTTCAAAGCGTAGTCTCTTTGAGACATTACTCCCATGGAGGAAAGTGCGCATGGTGACTGTTGAATTCAATCCCGATGCAATTTCTGTGTTTCATCAACACGCTGATAGTCCACAGATTCCAGAATGGCTCCAGATGTGCATCGGAAACTAGTACTGGCCTTCCAGGGAACGATCAAAGCGTAGACTGTTAGAGAATTACTCCCATGGAGGAAAGTGCGCATGGTGACTGTTGTAGTCACTCCCGATGCAATATCTGTGTTTCATCAACACTCTGATAGTCCACAGGTTACAGAATGCTTCCAGATGTGCATCGGAAACTACTACTTATCTTCCAGGGAACGATCCAAGCGTAGACTGTTTGAGACATTACTCCAATGGAGGAAAGTGCGCATGGTGACTGTTGTATTCAATCCGGATGCAATATCTGTGTTTCATCAACACTCTGACAGTCCACAGATTACTGAATGCCTCCAGATGTGCATCGGAAAGTACTACTGGTCTTCCAGGGAACGATGAAAGCGTAGACTGTTTGTGACATTACTCCCATGGAGGAAAGTGCGCATAGTGACTGTTGTATTCAATCCCGAGGCAATTTCTGTGTGTCATCAACACTTTGTAGGTCCACAGATTACAGAATGCCTCCAGATATGCATCGGAAACTTCTACTGGGCTTCCAGGGAACGATCAAAGCGTAGACTGTTTGAGAATTACTCCCATGTAGGAAAGTGCGATTGGTGACTGTTGTATTCAATACCGATGGAATTTCTGTGTTTCATGAACACTCTGATAGTCCACAGATTACAGAGTGCCTCCAGATTTTCATCGGAAACTACTACCGCTAATCCAGGGAACGATCAAAGCGCAGACTGTTTGAGACATTACTCCCATGGAGGAAAGTTCGCATGGTGACTGTTGTATTCAATCACAAGGCAATTTCTGTGTTTCATCGACACTTTGAAGGTCCACAGATTACAGAATGCCTCCAGATATGCATCGGAAGCTACTACTGGTCTTCCAGGGAACGATCAAAGCGTAGACTGTTAGAGAATTACTCCCATGGAGGAAAGTGCGCATGGTGACTGTTGTATTCACTCCCGATGCAAGATCTGTGTTTCATCAACACTCTGATAGTCCACAGATTACAGAATGCTTCCAGATGTGCATCGGAAACTACTACTGGTCTTCCAGGGAACGATCAAAGCGTAGACTGTTTGAGACATTACTCCCATGGAGGAAACTGCGCATGGTGACTGTTGTATTCAATCCCGATGCAATTTCTGTGTTTCATCAACACTGTGATGGTACACAGATTACAGAATGCCTCCAGATGTGCATCGGAAACTACTACTGGTCTGCCAGGGAACGTTCAAAGCGTAGTCTCTTTGAGACATTACTCCCATGGAGGAAAGTGCGCATTGTGACTGTTGAATTCAATCCCGATGCAATTTCTGTGTTTCATCAACACTCTGATAGTCCACAGTTTACAGAATGGCTCCAGATGTGCATCGGAAACTAGTACTGGTCTTCCAGGGAACGATCAAAGCGTAGACTGTTAGAGAATTACTCCCATGGAGGAAAGTGCGCATGGTGACTGTTGTATTCACTCCCGATGCAATATCTGTGTTTCATCAACACTCTGATAGTCCACAGATTACAGAATGCTTCCAGATGTGCATCGGAAACTACTACTTATCTTCCAGGGAACGATCCAAGCGTAGACTGTTTGAGACATTACTCCCATGGAGGAAAATGCGCATGGTGACTGTTGTATTCAATCCGGATGCAATATCTGTGTTTCATCAACACTCTGACAGTCCACAGATTACAGAATGCCTCCAGATGTGCATCGGAAACTACTACTGGTCTTCCAGGGAACGATCAAATCGTAGAGTGTTTGAGACATCACTCCCATGGATGAGAGTGCGCATGGTGACTGTTGTATTCAATCTCGATGCAATTTCTGTGTTTCATCAACACTCTGATAGTCCACAGATTACTGAATGCCTCCAGATGTGCATCGGAAAGTACTACTGGTCTTCCAGGGAATGATGAAAGCGTAGACTAATTGAGACATTTCTCCAATGGACGAAAGTGCGCATGGTGACTGTTGTGTTCAATCCTGATGCAATATCTGTGGTTCATCAACACTCTGACAGTCCACAGTTTACTGAATGCCTCCAGATGTGCATCGGAAAGTACTACTGGTCTTCCAGGGAACGATGAAAGCGTAGACTGTTTGTGACATTACTCCCATGGGGGAAAGTGCGCATACTGACTGTTGTATTCAATCCCGAGGCAATTTCTGTGTTTCATCAACACTTTGTAGGTCCACAGATTACAGAATGCCTCCAGATATGCATCGGAAACTACTACTGGACTTCCAGGGAACGATCAAAGCGTAGACTGTTTGAGAATTACTCCCATGGAGGAAAGTGCGCATGGTGACTGTTGTATTCAATACCGATGGAATTTCTGTGTTTCATGAACACTCTGATAGTCCACAGATTACAGAATGCCTCCAGATGATCATCGGAAACTACTACCGCTCTTCCAGGGAACGATCAAACCGTAGACTGTTTGAGACATTACTCCCATGTAGGAAAGTTCGCATAGTGACTGTTGTATTCAATCCCAATGCAATTTCTGTGTTTCATCGACACTTTGAAGGTCCACAGATTACAGAATGCCTCCAGATATGCATCGGAAGCTACTACTGGTCTTCCAGGGAACGATCAAAGCGTAGACTGTTAGAGAATTACTTCCATGGAGGAAAGTGCGCATGGTGACTGTTGTATTCACTCCCGATGCAATATCTGTGTTTCATCAACACTCTGATAGTCCACAGATTACAGAATGCTTACTGATGTGCATCGGAAACTACTACTGGTCTTCCAGGGAACGATCAAAGCGTAGACTGTTTGAGACATTACTCCCATGGAGGAAAGTGCGCATGGTGACTGTTGTATTCAATCTGGATGCAATATCTGTTTTTCATCAACACTCTGACAGTCCACAGATTACAGAATGCCTCCAGATGTGCATCGGAAACTACTACTGGTCTTCCAGGGAACGACCAAAGCGTAGACTGTTTGAGACATCACTCCCATGGAGGAAAGTGCGCAAGGTGACTGTTGTATTCAATCCCGATGCAATTTCTGTGTTTCATCAAAACTCTGATAGTGCACAGATAACAGAATGCCTCCAGATGTGCATCGGAAAGTACTACTGGTCTTCCAGGGAACGATGAAAGCGTAGACTGTTTGAGACATTACTCCCATGGAGGAAATTGCGCTTGGTGACTGTTGTATTCAATCCCGATGCGATAACTGTGTTTCATCAACACTCTGATAATCCACATATTAAAAAATCGCTTGCAGATGTGCATCGGAAACTACTACTGGTCTTCCAGGGAACGATCAAAGCGTAGACTGTTTGAGACAATTCTACCATGGAGGAATGTGCGCATGGTGACTGCTGTATTCAATCCCGATGCGATAACTGTAATTCATCAACACTCTGATAGTCCACAGATTACAGAATGCTTCCAGATGTGCATCTGAAACTACTACTGGTCTTCCAGGGAACTATCAAAGCGCAGACTGTTTGAGACATTACTACCATAGAGAAATGTGCCCATGGTGACTGTTGCATTCAATCCCGATGCAATTTCTGTGTTTCATCAACACTCTGATAGTCCACAGATCACAGAATGCCTCCAGATGTGCATCGGAAACTACTACTGGTCTTCGATAAACGATCAAAGCGAAGACTGTTTGAGACATCACTCCCATGGAGGAAAGTGCGCATGGTGACTGTTGTATTCAATCTCGATGCAATTTCTGTGTTTCATCAACACTCTGATAGTCCAGAGATTACAGAATGCCTCCAGATGTGCATCGGAAACTACTACTGGTCTTCCAGGTAACGATCAAAGCGTCAACTGTTTGAGACAATACTCCCATGGAGGAAAGTGCGCATGGTGACTGTTGTATTCAATCCCGAAGCAATTTCTGTGTTCCTAAACACTCAGATAGTAAACAGATTACAGAATGCTTCCAGATTTGTATCGGAAAGTACTACTTGTCGTCCTGGGAAAGATCAAATCGTAGACTGTTTGACACATTACTCCCATGGGGGAAACTGCTCATGGTGACTGTTGTATCAATCCCGATGCAACTTCTATGTTTCATCAACACTCTGATGGTCCACAGATTAAAAAATAGCTTGCAGATGTGCATCTGAAACTGCTACTGGTCTTCCAGGGAACGATCAAAGCGTAGACTCTTTGAGACATTACTCCCATGGAGGAAAGTGCGCATGGTGACGGTTGTATTCAATCCTGATGCAATTTCTGTGTTTCATCAACACTCTGATAGTCCACAGATTACAGAATGCCTCCAGATGTGCATCGAAAACTACTACTGGTCTTCCTGGGAAAGACCAAAATGTAGACTGTTTGAGACATCACTCCCATGGAGGAAAGTGCGCATGGTGACTGTAGTAATCACTCCCGATGCAATATCTGTGTTTCATCAACATTCTGATTGTCCACAGAATACAGAATGGCTCCAGATATGCATCCGAAACTACTACTGGTCTTCCTGGGAACGATCAAATCGCAGACTGTTTGAGAGATTACTCCCATGGAGGAAAGTGTGCATGGTGACTGTTGTATTCAATCCCGATGCAATTTTGGTTTCATTAACACTCTGATAGTCCACAGGATACAGAATGCCTCCAGATGTGCATCGAAACTTCTACTGGTCTTCCAGGGAACGATCAAAGCGTAGACACTATGAGACATACTCCCATGGAGGACAATGCGCATGGTGACTGTTGTATTCAATCTCGAAGCAATTTCTGTTTTCCTAAACACTCTGATAGTCCACAGATTACAGAATGCCTCCAGATGTGTATCGGAAACTACTACTGGTCTTCCTGAGAACGATCAAAGCGTAGACTGTTTGAGACATTACTCCCATGGGGGAAACTGTGCATGGTGACTGTTGTATTCAATTCCGATGCAATTTCTGTGTTTCATCAACACTGTGATGGTACACAGATTACAGAATGCCTCCAGATGTGCATCGGAAACTACTACTGGTCTGCCAGGGAACGTTCAAAGCGTAGTCTCTTTGAGACATTACTCCCATGGAGGAAAGTGCGCATGGTGACTGTTGAATTCAATCCCTATGCAATTTCTGTGTTTCATCAACACTCTGATAGTGCACAGATTACAGAATGGCTCCAGATGTGCATTGGTAACTAGTACTGGTCTTCCAGGGAACGATCAAAGCGTAGGCTGTTTGAGACATTACTACCATAGAGAAATGTGCCCATGGTGACTGTTGTATTCAATCCCGATGCAATTTCTGTGTTTCATCAACACTCTGATAGTCCACAGATCACAGAATGCCTCCAGATGTGCATCGGAAACTACTACTGGTCTTCGATAAACGATCAAAGCGAAGACTGTTTGAGACATCACTCCCATGGAGGAAAGTGCGCATGGTGACTGTTGTATTCAATCTCGATGCAATTTCTGTGTTTCATCAACACTCTGATAGTCCAGAGATTACAGAATGCCTCCAGATGTGCATCGGAAACTACTACTGGTCTTCCAGGTAACGATCAAAGCGTAAACTGTTTGAGACAATACTTCCATGGAGGAAAGTGCGCATGGTGACTGTTGTATTCAATCCCGAAGCAATTTCTGTGTTCCTAAACACTCAGATAGTAAACAGATTACAGAATGCTTCCAGATTTGTATCGGAAAGTACTACTTGTCGTCCTGGGAAAGATCAAATCGTAGACTGTTTGACACATTACTCCCATGGAGGAAACTGCTCATGGTGACTGTTGTATCAATCCCGATGCAACTTCTATGTTTCATCAACACTCTGATGGTCCACACATTAAAAAATTGCTTGCAGATGTGCATCGGAAACTGCTACTGGTCTTCCAGGGAACGATCAAAGCGTAGACTCTTTGAGACATTACTCCCATGGAGGAAAGTGCGCATGGTGACGGTTGTATTCAATCCTGATGCAATTTCTGTGTTTCATCAACACTCTGATAGTCCACAGATTACAGAATGCCTCCAGATGTGCATCGAACACTACTACTGGTCTTCCTGGGAAAGACCAAAATGTAGACTGTTTGAGACATCACTCCCATGGAGGAAAGTGCGCATGGTGACTGTTGTAATCACTCCCGATGCAATATCTGTGTTTCATCAACATTCTGATTGTCCACAGAATACAGAATGGCTCCAGATATGCATCCGAAACTACTACTGGTCTTCCTGGGAACGATCAAATCGCAGACTGTTTGAGAGATTACTCCCATGAAGGACAGTGTGCATGGTGACTGTTGTATTCAATCCCGATGCAATTTTGGTTTCATTAACACTCTGATAGTCCACAGGATACAGAATGCCTCCAGATGTGCATCGAAACTTCTACTGGTCTTCCAGGGAACGATCAAAGCGTAGACACTTTGAGACATACTCCCATGGAGGACAATGCGCATGGTGACTGTTGTATTCAATCCCGAAGCATTTTCTGTGTTCCTAAACACTCTGATAGTCCACAGATTACAGAATGCCTCCAGATGTGTATCGGAAACTACTACTGGTCTTCCTGAGAACGATCAAAGCGTAGACTGTTTGAGACATTACTCCCATGGGGGAAACTGCGCATGGTGACAGTTGTATTCAATTCCGATGCAACTTCTGTGTTTCATCAACACTGTGATGGTACACAGATTACAGAATGCCTCCAGATGTGCATCGGAAACTACTACTGGTCTGCCAGGGAACGTTCAAAGCGTAGCCCTTTTGAGACATTACTCCCATGGAGGAAAGTGCGCATGGTGACTGTTGAATTCAATCCCGATGCAATTTCTGTGTTTCATCAAGACCCTGATAGTCCACAGATTACAGCATGCCTCCAGATGTGCATCGGAAACTACTACTGGTCTTCCAGGGAACGATCAAGCGTAGGCTGTTTGAGACATTACTAGCATTGAGGAAAGTGCACATGGTGAATGTTGAATTCAATCCCGATGCGATAACTTTGTTTCATCAACCCTCTGATAGTCCACAGATTACAGAATGCTTCCAGATGTGCATCGGAAAGTACTACTGGTATTCGAGGGAACGATCAAAGCGTAGACTGTTTGAGACATTACTCCAATGGAGGAAAGTGCGCATGGTGACTGTTGTAATCAATCTCGATGCAATTTCTGTGTTTCATGAACACTCTGATAGTCCACAGATTACAGAATGCCTCCAGATGTGCATCGGAAACTTTTACTGGTCTTCCAGGGAACGATCAAAGCGTAGACTGTTTGAGACATTACTGCCATGGAGGAAAGTGCGCATGGTGACTGTTGTATTCAATCCCGAGGCAATTTCTGTGTTTCATCAACACTCTGATAGTCCACAGATTTCAGAATGCCTCCAGATGTGTATCGGAAACTACTACTGGTCTTCCAGGGAACGATCAAATCTTAGACTGTTTGAGACATTACTCCTATGGAGGAAAGTGCGCATGGTGACTGTTGTATTCAATCCCGATGCAATAACTGTGTTTCATCAACACTCTGATAGTCCACAGATTAAAAAATGCTTCCAGATGTGCATCGGAAACTACTACTGGTCTTCCAGGGAACGATCAAAGCTTACACTGTTTGAGACATTACTACCATTGAGGAATGTGCGCATGGTGACTGTTGTATTAAATCCCGATGCAATTTCTGTGTTTCATCAACACTCTGATACTCCACAGATTACAGAATGCCTCCAGATGTGCATCAGAAACTACTACTGGTCGTCGAGGGAACGATCAAAGCGTAGACTGTTTGAGACATCACTCCCATGGAGGAAAGTGCGCATGGTGACTGTTGTATTCAATCCCGAGGCAATTTCTGTGTTTCATCAACACTCTGATAGTCCACAGATCACAGAATGCCTCCAGATGTGCATCGGAAACTACTACTGGTCTTCGATAAACGATCAAAGCGAAGACTGTTTGAGACATCACTCCCATGGAGGAAAGTGCGCATGGTGACTGTTGTATTCAATCCCGATGCAATTTCTGTGTTTCATCAACACTCTGATACTCCACAGATTACAGAATGCCTCCAGATGTGCATCAGAAACTACTACTGGTCGTCGAGGGAACGATCAAAGCGTAGACTGTTTGAGACATCACTCCCATGGAGGAAAGTGCGCATGGTGACTGTTGTAATCACTCCCGATGCAATATCTGTGTTTCATCAACATTCTGATTGTCCACAGAATACAGAATGGCTCCAGATATGCATCCGAAACTACTACTGGTCTTCCTGGGAACGATCAAATCGCAGACTGTTTGAGAGATTACTCCCATGGAGGAAAGTGTGCATGGTGACTGTGTATTCAATCCCGATGCAATTTTGGTTTCATTAACACTCTGATAGTCCACAGGATACAGAATGCCTCCAGATGTGCATCGAAACTTCTACTGGTCTTCCAGGGAACGATCAAAGCGTAGACACTTTGAGACATACTCCCATGGAGGACAATGCGCATGGTGACTGTTGTATTCAATCCCGAAGCAATTTCTGTGTTCCTAAACACTCTGATAGTCCACAGATTACAGAATGCCTCCAGATGTGTATCGGAAACTACTACTGGTCGGCCTGGGAACGATCAAAGCGTAGACTCTTTGAGACATTACTCCCATGGAGGAAAGTGTGCATGGTGACTGTTGTATTCAATCCCGATGCAATTTTGGTTTCATCAACACTCTGATAGTCCACAGAATACAGAATGCCTCCGGATGTGCATCGGAAGCTACTACTGGTCTTCCAGGGAACGATCAAAGCGTAGACTCTTTGAGACATTACTCCCATGGAGGAAAGTTCGCATGGTGACTGTTGTATTCAATCCCGATGCAATTTCTGTGTTTCATCAAGACCCTGATAGTCCACAGATTACAGCATGCCTCCAGATGTGCATCGGAAACTACTACTGGTCTTCCAGGGAACGATCAAGCGTAGGCTGTTTGAGACATTACTAGCATAGAGAAAAGTGCACATGGTGAATGTTGAATTCAATCCCGTTGCGATAACTTTGTTTCATCAACCCTCTGATAGTCCACAGATTACAGAATGCTTCCAGATGTGCATCGGAAAAAACTACTGGTATTCGAGGGAACGATCAAAGCGTAGACTGTTTGAGACATTACTCCAATGGAGGAAAGTGCGCATGGTGACTGTTGTAATCAATCCCGAGGCAATTTCAGTGTTTCATCAACACTCTGATAGTCCACAGATTTCAGAATGCCTCCAGGTGTGTATCGGAAACTACTACTGGTCTTCCAGGGAACGATCAAATCTTAGACTGTTTGAGACATTACTCCTATGGAGGAAGGTGCGCATGGTGACTGTTGTATTCAATCCCGATGCGATAACTGTGTTTCATCGACACTCTGATAGTCCACAGCTTAAAAAATGCTTCCAGATGTGCATGGGAAACTGCTACTGGTCTTCCAGGGAACGATCAAAGCGTAGACTGTTTGAGACATTACTCCTATGGAGGAAAGTGCGCATGGTGACTGTTGTATTCAATCCCGATGCAATAACTGTGTTTCATCAACACTCTGATAGTCCACAAATTAAAAAATGCTTCCAGATGTGCATCGGAAACTACTACTGGTCTTCCAGGGAACGATCAAAGCTTACACTGTTTGAGACATTACTACCATTGAGGAATGTGCGCATGGTGACTGTTGTATTAAATCCCGATGCAATTTCTGTGTTTCATCAACACTCTGATAGTCCACAGATTACAGAATGCCTCCAGATGTGCATCAGAAACTACTACTGGTCGTCGAGGGAACGATCAAAGCGTAGACTGTTTGAGACATTACTCCTATGGAGGAAAGTGCGCATGGTGACTGTTGTATTCAATCCCGAGGCAATTTCTGTGTTTCATCAACACTCTGATAGTCCACAGATTTCAGAATGCCTCCAGATGTGTATCGGAAACTACTACTGGTCTTCCAGGGAACGATCAAAGCGTAGACTGTTTGAGACATTACTCCTATGGAGGAAAGTGCGCATTGTGACTGTTGTATTCAATCCCGATGCGATAACTGTGTTTCATCGACACTCTGATAGTCCACAGATTAAAAAATGCTTCCAGATGTGCATGGGAAACTGCTACTGGTCTTCTAGGGAACGATCAAAGCGTAGACTGTTTGAGACATTACTCCTATGGAGGAAAGTGCGCATGGTGACTGTTGTATTCAATCCCGATGCAATTTCTGTGTTTCGTCAATACTCTGATAGTCCACAGATTACAGAATGCCTCCTGGTGTGCATCGGAAACTTTGACTGGTCTTCCAGCGATCGATCAAAGCGTAAACTGTTTGAGACAATACTCCCATATAGGAAAGTGCGCATGATGACTGTTGTATTCAATCCCGAAGCAATTTCTGTGTTCCTAAACACTCTCATAGTCAACAGATTACAGAATGGCTCCTGATGTGTATCGGAAACTACTACTGGGCGTCCTGGGAACGATCAAAGCGTAGACTGTTTGAGACATTACTCCCATGGAGGAAACTGCGCATGGTGATTGTTGTATTCAATCCCGATGCAATTTCTGTGTTTCATCAACACTCAGATGGTCCACAGATTACAGAATGCCTCCAGATGTGCATCGGAAACTACTACTGGTCTTCCAGTGAACGAACAAATGGTAGACTCTTTGAGACATTACTCCCACGGAGGAAAGTGCGCATGGTGACTATTGTATTCAATCCCGATGCAATATCTGTGTTTCATCAACACTTTGATGGTCCACAGATTACAGAATGCCTCCAGATGTGCATCGGAAACTACTACTGGTATTCCAGGGAAAGATCAAATCGTATTCTCTTTGAGAAATTACTCCCATGGAGGAAAGGGCGCATGGTGACCGTTGAATTCAATCCAGATGCCATTTCTGTGTTTCATCAACACTCTGATAGTCCACAGATTAGAGAATGCCGCCAGATGTGCATCGGAAACTACTACTGGTCTTCCTGGGATCGATCAAAGCGTAGATTGTTAGAGACATTACTCCCATGAAGGGAAGTGCGCATGGTGACTGTTGTATTCAATCCCGATGCAATTTCTGTGTTTCATCAACTCTCTGATCGTCCACAGATTACAGAATGCCTCCAGATGCGCATCGGAAACTACTACTGGTCTTCCAGGGAACGAAGAAAGCGTAGACTGTTTGAGACATTACACCCATGGAGGAAAGTGCCAATGGTGACTGTTGTATTCAATATTTATGCAATTTCTGTGTTTCATCAACTCTCTGATCATCCACAGATTACAGAATGCCTCCAAATGTGTATCGGAAACTACTACTGGTCTTCCAGGGAACGATGAAAGCGTAGACTGTTTGAGACATTACTCCCGTGGAGGAAAGTGTCCATGATGACTGTTGTATTCAACCCCGATGCAATTTCTGTGTTTCATCAATACTCTGATAGTCCACAGATTACAGAATGCCTCCAGATGTGCATCGGAAACTTTTGCTGGTCTTCCAGGGAACGATCAAAGCGTAGACTGTTTGAGGCATTACACCCATGGAGGAAAGTGCGCATGGTGGCAGTTGTATTCTATCCCGAGGCAATTTCTGTGTTTCATCAACACTCTGATAGTCCACAGATTACAGAATGCCTCCAGATGTGCATCGGAAACTACTACTGGTCTTCCAGGGAACGATCAAAGTATAGACTGTTTGAGACATTACTCACATTGAGGAAAGTGCGCATGGTGACTGTTGTATTCAATCCCGATGCAATTTCTGTGTTTCATCAACACTCTGATGGTCCACAGATTACAGAATGCCACCAGATGTGCATCGGAAACTACTACTGGGCTTCCAGGGAACGATCAAAGCGTAGACTCTTTGAGACATTACTCCCATGGAGGAAAGTGCGCCTTGTGACTGTTGTATTCAATCCCAATGCAATTTCTGTGTTTCATCAACATTCTTATGGTCTACAGGTTACAGAATGCCTCCTGATGTGCATCGGAAACTACTGCTGGTCTTCCAGGGAACGATCAAAGCGTAGATTCTTTGAGTAATTACTCCCATGGATGAAAGGGCGCATGGTGACTGTTGAATTCAATCCAGATGCAATTTCTGTGTTTCATCTACACTCTGATAGTCCACAGATTACAAAATGGCTCCAGATGTGCATCGGAAATTACTACTTATCTTTCAGGGAGCGATCAAAGCGTAAGCTGTTTGAGATATTACCCACATGGAGGAAAGTGCACTTTGTGACTGTTGTATTCAATCCCGATGCGATAACTGTGTTTCACCAACAGTCTGATAGTAAACAGATTAAGGAATGCTTCCAGACGTGCATCGGAAACTACTACTGGTCTTCCAGGGAACGATCAAAGCGTAGACTGTTTGAGACATTACTCCCATGTAGGGAAGTGCGCATGGTGACCGTTGTATTCAACCCGATGCAATTTCTGGGTCTCATCAACACTCTGATAGTCCACAGATTACAGAATGCTTCCAGATGTGCATCGGAAACTACTACTGGTCTTCCAGGGCACCATCAAAGCGTAGACTGTTTGAGACATTACTCCCATGGAGGAATGTGCGCATGGTGACTGTTGTATTCAATCCTGATTCAATTTCTGTGTTTCATCAACACTCTGATAGTCCACAGATTACAGAATGCCTCCAGATGTGCATCGGAAACTACTACTGGTCTTTCAGGGAACGATCATTTCGTAGACTGTTTGAGACATCACTAACATGGAGGAAAGTGCGCATGGTGACTGTTGTATTCAATCCCGATGCAATTTCTGTGTTTCATCAACTCTCTGATCGTCTACACATTACAGAATGCCTCCAGATGTGCATCGGAAACTACTACTGGTTTTCAAGAGAACGATGAAAGCGTAGACTGTTTGAGACATTACTCCCATGGAGGAAAGTGCGCATTTTGACTGTTGTATTCAAACCCGATGCGATTTCTGTGTTTCATCAACACTCTGATATTCCACAGATTACAGAATGCCTCCAGATTTGCATCGGAAACTACTACTGGTCTTCCAGGGAACGATGAAAGCGTAGACTGTTTGAGACATTACTCCCATGGAGGAAAGTGTGCATGGTGACTGTTGTACTCAATCCCGATGCAATTTCTGTGTTTCATCAATACTCTGATAGTCCACAGATTACAGAATGCCTCCTGGTGTGCATCGGAAACTTTAACTGGTCTTCCAGCGATCGATCAAAGCGTAAACTGTATGAGACAATACTCCCATGGAGGAAAGTGCGCATGATGACTGTTGTATTCAATCCCGAAGCAATTTCTATGTTCCTAAACACTCTCATAGTCAACAGATTACAGAATGGCTCCAAATGTGTATCGGAAACTACTACTGGGCGTCCTGGGAACGATCAAATCGTAGACTGTTTGAGACATTACTCCCATGGAGGAAACTGCGCATGGTGATTGTTGTATTCAATCCCGATGCAATTTCTGTGTTTCATCAACACTCTGATGGTCCACAGATTACAGAATGCCTCCATATGTGCATCGGAAACTACTACTGGTCTTCCAGGGAACGAACAAATGGTAGACTCTTTGAGACATTACTCCCACGGAGGAAAGTGCGCATGGTGACTGTTGTATTGAATCCCGATGCAATATCTGTGTTTCATCAACACTTTGATGGTCCACAGATTACAGAATGCCTCCAGATGTGCATCGGAAACTACTACTGGTATTCCAGGGAAAGATCAAATCGTATTCTGTTTGAGAAATTACTCCCATGGAGGAAAGGGCGCATGGTGACTGTTGAATTCAATCCAGATGCAATTTCTGTGTTTCATCAACACTCTGATAGTCCACAGATTAGAGAATGCCGCCAGATGTGCATCGGAAACTATTACTGGTCTTCCTGGGATCGATCAAAGCGTAGATTGTTAGAGACATTACTCCCATGAAGGGAAGTGCGCATGGTGACTGTTGTATTCAATCCCGATGCAATTTCTGTGTTTCATCAACTCTCTGATCGTCCACAGATTACTGAATGCCTCCAGATGCGCATCGGAAACTACTACTGGTCTTCCAGGGAACGAAGAAAGCGTAGACTGTTTGAGACATTACTCCCATGGAGGAAAGTGCCAATGGTGACTGTTGTATTCCATCTTTATGCAATTTCTGTGTTTCATCAACTCTCTGATCATCCACAGATTACAGAATGCCTCCAAATGTGTATCGGAAACTACTACTGGTCTTCCAGGGAACGATGAAAGCGTAGACTGTTTGAGACATTACTCCCGTGGAGGAAAGTGTGCATGGTGACTGTTGTATTCAACCCCGATGCAATTTCTGTGTTTCATCAATACTCTGATAGTCCACAGATTACAGAATGCCTCCAGATGTGCATCGGAAACTTTTGCTGGTCTTCCAGGGAACGATCAAAAGCGTAGACTGTTTGAGGCATTACACCCATGGAGGAAAGTGCGCATGGTGGCAGTTGTATTCTATCCCGAGGCAATTTCTGTGTTTCGTCAACACTCTGATAGTCCACAGATTACAGAATGCCTCCAGATGTGCATCGGAAACTACTACTGGTCTTCCAGGGAACGATCAAAGTATAGACTGTTTGACACATTACTCACATTGAGGAAAGTGCGCATGGTGACTGTTGTATTCAATTCCGATGCAATTTCTGTGTTTCATCAACACTCTGAGAGTAAACAGAATACAGAATGCCTCCAGATGTGCATCGGAAACTACTACTGGTCTTCCATTGAACGATCAAAGTGTAAACCGTTTGAGACAATACTCCCATGGAAGAGAGTGCGCATGGTGACTGTTGTATTCAATCCCGAAGCAATTTCTGTGTTCCAAAACACTCTCATAGTCCACAGATTACAGAATGCCTCCAGATGTGTATCGGAAACTACTACTGGTCGTCCTGGGAACGATCAAAGAAAAGACTGTTTGAGACATTACTCCCATGGAGGAAACTGCGCATGGTGACTGTTGTTTTCAATCCCGATGCAATTTCTGTGTTTCATCAACACTCTGATGGTCCATATATTACAGAATGCCACCAGATGCGCATCGGAAACTACTACTGGTCTTCCAGGGAACGAAGAAAGCGTAGACTGTTTGAGACATTACTCCCATGGAGGAAAGTGCCAATGGTGACTGTTGTATTCAATCTTTATGCAATTTCTGTGTTTCATCAACTCTCTGATCATCCACAGATTACAGAATGCCTCCAAATGTGTATAGGAAACTACTACTGGTCTTCCAGGGAACGATGAAAGCGTAGACTGTTTGAGACATTACTCCCGTGGAGGAAAGTGTGCATGGTGACTGTTGTATTCAACCCCGATGCAATTTCTGTGTTTCATCAATACTCTGATAGTCCACAGATTACAGAATGCCTCCAGATGTGCATCGGAAACTTTTGCTGGTCTTCCAGGGAACGATCAAAGCGTAGTTTCTTTGAGTAATTACTCCCATGGATGAAAGGGCGCATGGTGACTGTTGAATTCAATCCAGATGCAATTTCTGTGTTTCATCAACACTCTGATAGTCCACAGATTACAGAATGGCTCCAGATGTGCATCGGAAATTACTACTTATCTTTCAGGGAGCGATCAAAGCGTAGGCTGTTTGAGATATTACCCGCATGGAGGAAAGTGCGCTTTGTGACTGTTGTATTCAATCCCGATGCGATAACTGTGTTTCACCAACACTCTGATAGTAAACAGATTAAGGAATGCTTCCAGACGTGAATCCGAAACTACTACTGGTCTTCCAGGGAACGATCAAAGCGTAGACTGTTTGAGACATTACTCCCATGTAGGAAGTGCGCATGGTGACCGTTGTATTCAATCCCGATGCAATTTCTGGGTCTCATCAACACTCTGATAGTCCACAGATTACAGAATGCTTCCAGATGTGCATCGGAAACTACTACTGGTCTTCCAGGGCATCATCAAAGCGTAGACTGTTTGAGACATTACTCCCATGGAGGAATGTGCGCATGGTGACTGTTGTATTCAATCCTGATGCAATTCTGTGTTTCATCAACACTCTGATAGTCCACAGATTACAGAATGCCTCCAGATGTGCATCGGAAACTACTACTGGTCTTTCAGGGAACGATCATTTCGTAGACTGTTTGAAACATCACTAACATGGAGGAAAGTGCGCATGGTGACTGTTGTATTCAATCCCGATGCAATTTCTGTGTTTCATCAACTCTCTGATCGTCTACACATTACAGAATGCCTCCAGATGTGCATCGGAAACTACTACTGGTTTTCCAGAGAACGATGAAAGCGTAGACTGTTTGAGACATTACTCCCATGGAGGAAACTGCGCATGGTGATTGTTGTATTCAATCCCGATGCAATTTCTGTGTTTCATCAACACTCAGATGGTCCACAGATTACAGAATGCCTCCAGATGTGCATCGGAAACTACTAATGGTCTTCCAAGGAACGAACAAATGGTAGACTCTTTGAGACATTACTCCCACGGAGGAAAGTGCGCATGGTGACTGTTGTATTCAATCCCGATGCAATATCTGTGTTTCATCAACACTTTGATGGTCCACAGATTACAGAATGCCGCCAGATGTGCATCGGAAACTACTACTGGTCTTCCTGGGATCGATCAAAGCGTAGATTGTTAGAGACATTACTCCCATGAAGGGAAGTGCGCATGGTGACTGTTGTATTCAATCCCGATGCAATTTCTGTGTTTCATCAATACTCTGATAGTCCACAGATTACAGAATGCCTCCAGATGTGCATCGCAAACTTTTGCTGGTCTTCCAGGGAACGATCAAAGCGTAGACTGTTTGAGGCATTACTCCCATGGAGGAAAGTGCCAATGGTGACTGTTGTATTCAATCTTTATGCTATTTCTGTGTTTCATCAACTCTCTGATCATCCACAGATTACAGAATGCCTCCAAATGTGTATCGGAAACTACTACTGGTCTTCCAGGGAACTATGAAAGCGTAGACTGTTTGAGACATTACTCCCGTGGAGGAAAGTGTGCATGATGACTGTTGTATTCAACCCCGATGCAATTTCTGTGTTTCATCAATACTCTGATAGTCCACAGATTACAGAATGCCTCCAGATGTGCATCGCAAACTTTTGCTGGTCTTCCAGGGAACGATCAAAGCGTAGACTGTTAGAGGCATTACACCCATGGAGGAAAGTGCGCATGGTGGCAGTTGTATTCTATCCCGAGGCAATTTCTGTGTTTCATCAACACTCTGATAGTCCACAGATTACAGAGTGCCTCCAGATGTGCATCGGAAACTACTACTGGTCTTCCAGGGAACGATCAAAGTATAGACTGTTTGAGACATTACTCACATTGAGGAAAGTGCGCATGGTGACTGTTGTATTCAATTCCGATGCAATTTCTGTGTTTCATCAATACTCTGATCACAGAATACAGAATGCCTCCAGATGTGCATCGGAAACTACTACTGGTCTTCCATTGAACGATCAAAGCGTAAACCGTTTGAGACAATACTCCCATGGAGGAAACTGCGCATGGTGATTGTTGTATTCAATCCCGATGCAATTTCTGTGTTTCATCAACACTCAGATGGTCCACAGATTACAGAATGCCTCCAGATGTGTATCGGAAACTACTACTGGTCGTCCTGGGAACGATCAAAGAATAGACTGTTTGAGACATTACTCCAATGGAGGAAACTGCGCATGGTGACTGTTGTTTTCAATCCCGATGCAATTTCTGTGTTTCATCAACACTCTGATGGTCCACAGATTACAGAATGCCACCAGATGTGCATCGGAAACTACTACTGGGCTTCCAGGGAACGATCAAAGCGTAGACTCTTTGAGACATTACTCCCATGGAGGAAAGTGCGCCTTGTGACTGTTGTATTCAATCCCAATGCAATTTCTGTGTTTCATCAACATTCTTATGGTCTACAGGTTACAGAATGCCTCCTGATGTGCATCGGAAACTACTACTGGTCTTCCAGGGAACGATCAAAGCGTAGATTCTTTGAGTAATTACTCCCATGGATGAAAGGGTACCTGGTGACTGTTGAATTCAATCCAGATGCAATTTCTGTGTTTCATCAACACTCTGATAGTCCACAGATTACAGAATGGCTCCAGATGTGCATCGGAAATTACTACTTATCTTTCAGGGAGCGATCAAAGCGTAGGCTGTTTGAGATATTACCCGCATGGAGGAAAGTGCGCTTTGTGACTGTTGTATTCAATCCCGATGCGATAACTGTGTTTCACCAACACTCTGATAGTAAACAGATTAAGGAATGCTTCCAGACGTGCATCGGAAACTACTACTGGTCTTCCAGGGAACGATCAAAGCGTAGACTGTTTGAGACATTACTCCCATGTAGGGAATTGCGCATGGTGACCATTGTATTCAATCCCGATGCAATTTCTGGGTCTCATCAACACTCTGATAGTCCACAGATTACAGAATGCTTCCAGATGTGCATCGGAAACTACTACTGGTCTTCCAGGGCACCACCAAAGCGTAGACTGTTTGAGACATTACTCCCATGGAGGAATGTGCGCATGGTGACTGTTGTATTCAATCCTGATGCAATTTATGTGTTTCATCAACACTCTGATAGTCCACAGATTACAGAATGCCTCCAGATATGCATCGGAAACTACTACTGGTCTTTCAGGGAACGATCATTTCGTAGACTGTTTGAGACATCACTCACATGGAGGAAAGTGCGCATGGTGACTGTTGTATTCAATCCCGATGCAATTTCTGTGTTTCATCAACTCCCTGATCGTCTACACATTACAGAATGCCTCCAGATGTGCATCGGAAACTACTACTGGTTTTCCAGAGAACGATGAAAGCGTAGACTGTTTGAGACATTACTCCCATGGAGGAAAGTGCGCATTTTGACTGTTGTATTCAAACCCGATGCGATTTCTGTGTTTCATCAACACTCTGATAGTCCACAGATTACAGAATGCCTCCAGATTTGCATCGGAAACTACTACTGGTCTTCCAGGGAACGATGAATGCGTAGACTGTTTGAGACATTACTCCCATGGAGGAAAGTGTGCATGGTGACTGTTGTATTCAATCCCGATGCAATTTCTGTGTTTCATCAATACTCTGATAGTCCACAGATTACAGAATGCCTCCTGGTGTGCATCGGAAACTTTAACTGGTCTTCCAGCGATCGATCAAAGCGTAAACTGTTTGAGACAATACTCCCATGGAGGAAAGTGCGCATGATGACTGTTGTATTCAATCCCGAAGCAATTTCTTTGTTCCTAAACACTCTCATAGTCAACAGATTACAGAATGGCTCCAAATGTGTATCGGAAACTACTACTGGGCGTCCTGGGAACGATCAAAGCGTAGACTGTTTGAGACATTACTACCATGGAGGAAACTGCGCATGGTGATTGTTGTATTCAATCCCGATGCAATTTCTGTGTTTCATCAACACTCTGATGGTCCACAGATTACAGAATGCCTCCAGATGTGCATCGGAAACTACTACTGGTCTTCCAGGGAACGAACAAATGGTAGACTCTTTGAGACATTACTCCCACGGAGCAAAGTGCGCATGGTGACTGTTGTATTCAATCCCGATGCAATATCTGTGTTTTATCAACACTTTGATGGTCCACAGATTACAGAATGCCTCCAGATGTGCATCGGAAACTACTACTGGTATTCCAGGGAAAGATCAAATCGTATTCTCTTTGAGAAATTACTCCCATGGAGGAAAGGGCGCATGGTGACTGTTGAATTCAATCCAGATGCAATTTCTGTGTTTCATCAACACTCTGATAGTCCACAGATTAGAGAAAGCCGCCAGATGTGCATCGGAAACTACTACTGGTCTTCCTGGGATCGATCAATGCGTAGATTGTTAGAGACATTACTCCCATGAAGGGAAGTGCGCATGGTGACTGTTGTATTCAATCCCGATGCAATTTCTGTGTCTCATCAACTCTCTGATCGTCCACAGATTACAGAATGCCTCCAGATGCGCATCGGAAACTACTACTGGTCTTCCAGGGAACGAAGAAAGCGTAGACTGTTTGAGACATTACTCCCATGGAGGAAAGTGCCAATGGTGACTGTTGTATTCAATCTTTATGCAATTTCTGTGTTTCATCAACTCTCTGATCATCCACAGATTACAGAATGCCTCCAAATGTGTATCGGAAACTACTACTGGTCATCCAGGAAACGATGAAAGCGTAGACTGTTTGAGACATTACTCCCGTGGAGGAAAGTGTGCATGGTGACTGTTGTATTCAACCCCGATGCAATTTCTGTGTTTCATCAATACTCTGATAGTCCACAGATTACAGAATGCCTCCAGATGTGCATCGGAAACTTTTGCTGGTCTTCCAGGGAACGATCAAAGCGTAGACTGTTTGAGGCATTACACCCATGGAGGAAAGTGCGCATGGTGGAAGTTGTATTCTATCCCGAGGCAATTTCTGTGTTTCATCAACACTCTGATAGTCCACAGATTACAGAATGCCTCCAGATGTGCATCGGAAACTACTACTGGTCTTCCAGGGAACGATCAAAGTATAGACTGTTTGAGACATTACTCACATTGAGGAAAGTGCGCATGGTGACTGTTGTATTCAATTCCGATGCAATTTCTGTGTTTCATCAACACTCTGAGAGTAAACAGAATACAGAATGCCTTCAGATGTGCATCGGAAGCTACTACTGGTCTTCCATTGAACGATCAAAGCGTAAACCGTTTGAGACAATACTCCCATGGAGGAAACTGCGCATGGTGATTGTTGTATTCAATCCCGATGCAATTTCTGTGTTTCATCAACACTCAGATGGTCCACAGATTACAGAATGCCTCCAGATGTGTATCGGAAACTACTACTGGTCGTCCTGGGAACGATCAAAGAATAGACTGTTTGAGACATTACTCCAATGGAGGAAACTGCGCATGGTGACTGTTGTTTTCAATCCCGATGCAATTTCTGTGTTTCATCAACACTCTGATGGTCCACAGATTACAGAATGCCACCAGATGTGCATCGGAAACTAGTACTGGGCTTCCAGGGAACGATCAAAGCGTAGACTCTTTGACACATTACTCCCATGGAGGAAAGTGCGCCTTGTGACTGTTGTATTCAATCCCAATGCAATTTCTGTGTTTCATCAACATTCTTATTGTCTACAGGTTACAGAATGCCTCCTGATGTGCATCGGAAACTACTACTGGTCTTCCAGGGAACGATCAAAGCGTAGATTCTTTGAGTAATTACTCCCATGGATGAAAGGGCGCATGGTGACTGTTGAATTCAATCCAGATGCAATTTCTGTGTTTCATCAACACTCTGATAGTCCACAGATTACAGAATGGCTCCAGATGTGCATCGGAAATTACTACTTATCTTTCAGGGAGCGATCAAAGCGTAAGCTGTTTGAGATATTACCCACATGGAGTAAAGTGCACTTTGTGACTGTTGTATTCAATCCCGATGCGATAACTGTGTTTCACCAACACTCTGATAGTAAACAGATTAAGGAATGCTTCCAGACGTGCATCGGAAACTACTACTGGTCTTCCAGGGAACGATCAAAGCGTAGACTGTTTGAGACATTACTCCCATGTAGGGAAGTGCGCATGGTGACCGTTGTATTCAATCCCGATGCAATTTCTGGGTCTCATCAACACTCTGATAGTCCACAGATTACAGAATGCTTCCAGATGTGCATCGGAAACTACTACTGGTCTTCCACGGCACCATCAAAGCGTAGACTGTTTGAGACATTACTCCCATGGAGGAATGTGCGCATGGTGACTGTTGTATTCAATCCTGATGCAATTTCTGTGTTTCATCAACACTCTGATAGTCCACAGATTACAGAATGCCTCCAGATGTGCATCGGAAACTACTACTGGTCTTTCAGGGAACGATCATATCGTAGACTGTTTGAGACATCACTAACATGGAGGAAAGTGCGCATGGTGACTGTTGTATTCAATCCCGATGCAATTTCTGTGTTTCATCAACTCTCTGATCGTCTACACATTACAGAATGCCTCCAGATGTGCACCGGAAACTACTACTGGTTTTCCAGAGAACGATGAAAGCGTAGACTGTTTGAGACATTACTCCCATGGAGGAAAGTGCGCATTTTGACTGTTGTATTCAAACCCGATGCGATTTCTGTGTTTCATCAACACTCTGATAGTCCACAGATTACAGTATGCCTCCAGATTTGCATCGGAAACTACTACTGGTCTTCCAGGGAACGATGAAAGCGTAGACTGTTTGAGACATTACTCCCATGGAGGAAAGTGTGCATGGTGACTGTTGTATTCAATCCCGATGCAATTTCTGTGTTTCATCAATACTCTGATAGTCCACAGATTACAGAATGCCTCCTGGTGTGCATCGGAAACTTTAACTGGTCTTCCAGCGATCGATCAAAGCGTAAACTGTATGAGACAATACTCCCATGGAGGAAAGTGCGCATGATGACTGTTGTATTCAATCCCGAAGCAATTTCTTTGTTCCTAAACACTCTCATAGTCAACAGATTACAGAATGGCTCCAAATGTGTATCGGAAACAACTACTGGGCGTCCTGGGAACGATCAAAGCGTAGACTGTTTGAGACATTACTCCCATGGAGGAAACTGCGCATGGTGATTGTTGTATTCAATCCCGATGCAATTTCTGTGTTTCATCAACACTCTGATGGTCCACAGATTACAGAATGTTTCCAGATGTGCATCGGAAACTACTACTGGTCTTCCAGGGAACGAACAAATGGTAGACTCTTTGAGACATTAATCCCACGGAGGAAAGTGCGCATGGTGACTGTTGTATTCAATCCCGATGCAATATCTGTGTTTCATCAACACTTTGATGGTCCACAGATTACAGAATGCCTCCAGATGTGCATCGGAAACTACTACTGGTATTCCAGGGAAAGATCAAATCGTATTCTCTTTGAGAAATTACTCCAATGGAGGAAAGGGCGCATGGTGACTGTTGAATTCAATCCAGATGCAATTTCTGTGTTTCATCAACACTCTGATAGTCCACAGATTAGAGAATGCCGCCAGATGTGCATCGGAAACTATTACTGGTCTTCCTGGGATCGATCAAAGCGTAGATTGTTAGAGACATTACTCCCATGAAGGGAAGTGCGCATGGTGACTGTTGTATTCAATCCCGATGCAATATCTGTGTTTCATCAACTCTCTGATCGTCCACAGATTACAGAATGCCTCCAGATGCGCATCGGAAACTACTACTGGTCTTCCAGCGAACGAAGAAAGCGTAGACTGTTTGAGACATTACTCCCATGGAGGAAAGTGCCAATGGTGACTGTTGTATTCAATCTTTATGCAATTTCTGTGTTTCATCAACTCTCTGATCATCCACAGATTACAGAATGCCTCCAAATGTGTATCGGAAACTACTACTGGTCTTCCAGGGAACGATGAAAGCGTAGACTGTTTGAGACATTACTCCCGTGGAGGAAAGTGTGCATGGTGACTGTTGTATTCAACCCCGATGCAATTTCCGTGTTTCATCAATACTCTGATAGTCCACAGATTACAGAATGCCTCCAGATGTGCATCGGAAACTTTTGCTGGTCTTCCAGGGAACGATCAAAGCGTAGACTGTTTGAGGCATTACACCCATGGAGGAAAGTGCGCATGGTGGCAGTTGTATTCTATCCCGAGGCAATTTCTGTGTTTCGTCAACACTCTGATAGTCCACAGATTACAGAATGCCTCCAGATGTGCATCGGAAACTACTACTGGTCTTCCAGGGAACGATCAAAGTATAGACTGTTTGACACATTACTCACATTGAGGAAAGTGCGCATGGTGACTGTTGTATTCAATTCCGATGCAATTTCTGTGTTTCATCAACACTCTGAGAGTAAACAGAATACAGAATGCCTCCAGATGTGCATCGGAAACTACTACTGGTCTTCCATTGAACGATCAAAGCGTAAACCGTTTGAGACAATACTCCCATGGAGGAGAGTGCGCATGGTGACTGTTGTATTCAATCCCGAAGCAATTTCTGTGTTCCAAAACACTCTCATAGTCCACAGATTACAGAATGCCTCCAGATGTGTATCGGAAACTACTACTGGTCGTCCTGGGAACGATCAAAGAATAGACTGTTTGAGACATTACTCCCATGGAGGAAACTGCGCATGGTGACTGTTGTTTTCAATCCCGATGCAATTTCTGTGTTTCATCAACACTCTGATGGTCCACATATTACAGAATGCCACCAGATGCGCATCGGAAACTACTACTGGTCTTCCAGGGAACGAAGAAAGCGTAGACTGTTTGAGACATTACTCCCATGGAGGAAAGTGCCAATGGTGACTGTTGTATTCAATCTTTATGCAATTTCTGTGTTTCATCAACTCTCTGATCATCCACAGATTACAGAATGCCTCCAAATGTGTATCGGAAACTACTACTGGTCTTCCAGGGAACGATGAAAGCGTAGACTGTTTGAGACATTACTCCCGTGGAGGAAAGTGTGCATGGTGACTGTTGTATTCAACCCCGATGCAATTTCTGTGTTTCATCAATACTCTGATAGTCCACTGATTACAGAATGCCTCCAGATGTGCATCGGAAACTTTTGCTGGTCTTCCAGGGAACGATCAAAGCGTAGTTTCTTTGAGTAATTACTCCCATGGATGAAAGGGCGCATGGTGACTGTTGAATTCAATCCAGATGCAATTTTTGTGTTTCATCAACACTCTGATAGTCCACAGATTACAGAATGGCTCCAGATGTGCATCGGAAATTACTACTTATCTTTCAGGGAGCGATCAAAGCGTAGGCTGTTTGAGATATTACCCGCATGGAGGAAAGTGCGCTTTGTGACTGTTGTATTCAATCCCGATGCGATAACTGTGTTTCACCAACACTCTGATAGTAAACAGATTAAGGAATGCTTCCAGACATGCATCGGAAACTACTACTGGTTTTCCAGGGAACGATCAAAGCGTAGACTGTTTGAGACATTACTCCCATGTAGGGAAGTGCGCATGGTGACCGTTGTATTCAATCCCGATGCAATTTCTGGGTCTCATCAACACTCTGATAGTCCACAGATTACAGAATGCTTCCAGATGTGCATCGGAAACTACTACTGGTCTTCCACGGCACCATCAAAGCGTAGAATGTTTGAGACATTACTCCCATGGAGGAATGTGCGCATGGTGACTGTTGTATTCAATCCTGATGCAATTTCTGTGTTTCATCAACACTCTGATAGTCCACAGATTACAGAATGCCTCCAGATGTGCATCGGAAACTACTACTGGTCTTTCAGGGAACGATCATATCGTAGACTGTTTGAGACATCACTAACATGGAGGAAAGTGCGCATGGTGACTGTTGTATTCAATCCCGATGCAATTTCTGTGTTTCATCAACTCTCTGATCGTCTACACATTACAGAATGCCTCCAGATGTGCACCGGAAACTACTACTGGTTTTCCAGAGAACGATGAAAGCGTAGACTGTTTGAGACATTACTCCCATGGAGGAAAGTGCGCATTTTGACTGTTGTATTCAAACCCGATGCGATTTCTGTGTTTCATCAACACTCTGATAGTCCACAGATTACAGTATGCCTCCAGATTTGCATCGGAAACTACTACTGGTCTTCCAGGGAACGATGAAAGCGTAGACTGTTTGAGACATTACTCCCATGGAGGAAAGTGTGCATGGTGACTGTTGTATTCAATCCCGATGCAATTTCTGTGTTTCATCAATACTCTGATAGTCCACAGATTACAGAATGCCTCCTGGTGTGCATCGGAAACTTTAACTGGTCTTCCAGCGATCGATCAAAGCGTAAACTGTATGAGACAATACTCCCATGGAGGAAAGTGCGCATGATGACTGTTGTATTCAATCCCGAAGCAATTTCTTTGTTCCTAAACACTCTCATAGTCAACAGATTACAGAATGGCTCCAAATGTGTATCGGAAACAACTACTGGGCGTCCTGGGAACGATCAAAGCGTAGACTGTTTGAGACATTACTCCCATGGAGGAAACTGCGCATGGTGATTGTTGTATTCAATCCCGATGCAATTTCTGTGTTTCATCAACACTCTGATGGTCCACAGATTACAGAATGTTTCCAGATGTGCATCGGAAACTACTACTGGTCTTCCAGGGAACGAACAAATGGTAGACTCTTTGAGACATTAATCCCACGGAGGAAAGTGCGCATGGTGACTGTTGTATTCAATCCCGATGCAATATCTGTGTTTCATCAACACTTTGATGGTCCACAGATTACAGAATGCCTCCAGATGTGCATCGGAAACTACTACTGGTATTCCAGGGAAAGATCAAATCGTATTCTCTTTGAGAAATTACTCCAATGGAGGAAAGGGCGCATGGTGACTGTTGAATTCAATCCAGATGCAATTTCTGTGTTTCATCAACACTCTGATAGTCCACAGATTAGAGAATGCCGCCAGATGTGCATCGGAAACTATTACTGGTCTTCCTGGGATCGATCAAAGCGTAGATTGTTAGAGACATTACTCCCATGAAGGGAAGTGCGCATGGTGACTGTTGTATTCAATCCCGATGCAATATCTGTGTTTCATCAACTCTCTGATCGTCCACAGATTACAGAATGCCTCCAGATGCGCATCGGAAACTACTACTGGTCTTTCAGCGAACGAAGAAAGCGTAGACTGTTTGAGACATTACTCCCATGGAGGAAAGTGCCAATGGTGACTGTTGTATTCAATCTTTATGCAATTTCTGTGTTTCATCAACTCTCTGATCATCCACAGATTACAGAATGCCTCCAAATGTGTATCGGAAACTACTACTGGTCTTCCAGGGAACGATGAAAGCGTAGACTGTTTGAGACATTACTCCCGTGGAGGAAAGTGTGCATGGTGACTGTTGTATTCAACCCCGATGCAATTTCTGTGTTTCATCAATACTCTGATAGTCCACTGATTACAGAATGCCTCCAGATGTGCATCGGAAACTTTTGCTGGTCTTCCAGGGAACGATCAAAGCGTAGTTTCTTTGAGTAATTACTCCCATGGATGAAAGGGCGCATGGTGACTGTTGAATTCAATCCAGATGCAATTTTTGTGTTTCATCAACACTCTGATAGTCCACAGATTACAGAATGGCTCCAGATGTGCATCGGAAATTACTACTTATCTTTCAGGGAGCGATCAAAGCGTAGGCTGTTTGAGATATTACCCGCATGGAGGAAAGTGCGCTTTGTGACTGTTGTATTCAATCCCGATGCGATAACTGTGTTTCACCAACACTCTGATAGTAAACAGATTAAGGAATGCTTCCAGACGTGCATCGGAAACTACTACTGGTTTTCCAGGGAACGATCAAAGCGTAGACTGTTTGAGACATTACTCCCATGTAGGGAAGTGCGCATGGTGACCGTTGTATTCAATCCCGATGCAATTTCTGGGTCTCATCAACACTCTGATAGTCCACAGATTACAGAATGCTTCCAGATGTGCATCGGAAACTACTACTGGTCTTCCAGGGCATCATCAAAGCGTAGACTGTTTGAGACATTACTCCCATGGAGGAATGTGCGCATGGTGACTGTTGTATTCAATCCTGATGCAATTCTGTGTTTCATCAACACTCTGATAGTCCACAGATTACAGAATGCCTCCAGATGTGCATCGGAAACTACTACTGGTCTTTCAGGGAACGATCATTTCGTAGACTGTTTGAAACATCACTAACATGGAGGAAAGTGCGCATGGTGACTGTTGTATTCAATCCCGATGCAATTTCTGTGTTTCATCAACTCTCTGATCGTCTACACATTACAGAATGCCTCCAGATGTGCATCGGAAACTACTACTGGTTTTCCAGAGAACGATGAAAGCGTAGACTGTTTGAGACATTACTCCCATGGAGGAAAGTGCGCATTTTGACTGTTGTATTCAAACCCGATGCGATTTCTGTGTTTCATCAACACTCTGATAGTCCACAAATTACAGAATGCCTCCAGATTTGCATCGGAAACTACTACTGGTCTTCCAGGGAACGATCAAAGAGTAGACTGTTTGAGACTTTACTCCCATGGAGGAAAGTTCGCATGGTGACTGTTGTATTCAATCCCGAGGCAATTTCTGTGTTTCATCAACACTTTGAAGGTCCACAGATTACAGAATGCCTCCAGATATGCATCGGAAGCTACTACTGGTCTTCCAGGGAACGATCAAAGCGTAGACTGTTAGAGACATTACTCCCATGGAGGAAAGTGCGCATGGTGACTGTTGTATTCAATCCGGATGCAATATCTGTGTTTCATCAACACTCTGATAGTCCACAGATTACAGAATGCTTCCAGATGTGAATGGGAAACTACTACTGGTCATGCAGGGAACGATCAAAGCGTAGACTGCTTGAGACATTACTCCCATGGAGGAAAGTGTGCATAGTGACTGTTGTATTCAATCCCCATGAAATTTGTGTGTTTCATCAACACTCTGATAGTCGAAAGATTACAGAATGCCTCCAGATGTGCATCGGAAACTACTACTGCTCTTCCAGGGAACGATCAAAGCGTAGACTGTTTGAGACATTACTCCTATGGAGGAAAGTGCGCATGGTGACTGTTGTATTCACTCCCGATGCAATATCTGCGTTTCATCAACACTCTGATAGTCCACAGAATACAGAATGCCTCGAGATGTGCATCGGAAACTACTACTGGTCTTCCAGGGAACGATCAAAGCGTAGGCTGTTTGAGACATTACTCCCATGAAGGAAAGTGCGCATGGTGCCTGTTGTATTCAATCCCGAAGCAATTTCTGTGTTCCTAAACACTCTGATAGTCCACAGATTACAGAATGCCTCCAGATGTGTATCGGATACTACTACTGGTCTTCCTGGGAACGATCAAGGCGCAGACAGTTTGAGACATTACTCCTATGGAGGAAACTGCGCATGGTGACTGTTGTATTCTCTCCCGATGCAATATCTGTGTTTCATCGATACTCTGATCGTCTACACATTACAGAATGCCTCCAGATGTGCATCGGAAACTACTACTGGTTTTCCAGAGAACGATGAAAGCGTAGACTGTTAGAGAATTACTCCCATGGAGCAAAGTGCGCATGGTGACTGTTGTAATCAATTCCGATGCAATTTCTGTGTTTCATGAACACTCAGACAGTCCACAGATTACAGAATGCCTCCAGATGAGCATCGGAAACTACTACTGGTCTTCCAGCGAACGATCAAAGCGTAGACTGTTTGAGACATTACTCCCATTCAGGAATGTGCGCTGGGTGACTGTTGTATTCAATCCCGAAGCAAATTCTGTGTTCCTAAACACTCTAATAGTCCACAGATTACAGAATGCCTCCAGATGTGTATGGGAAACTACTACTGGTCTTCCTGGGAACGATCAAGTAGCAGACTGTTTGAGACATTACTCCTATGGAGGAAACTGCGCATTGGGACTGTTGTATTCAATCCCGAGGCAATTTCTGTGTTTCATCAACACTCTGATAGTCCACAGATTACAGAATGCTTACAGATGTGCTTCGGAAACTACTACTGGTCTTCCAGGGAACGATCAAAGCGTAGTCTCTTTGAGACATTACTCCTATGGAGGAAAGTGCGCATGGTGACTGTTGTATTCAATCCGGATGCAATATCTGTGTTTCATCAACACTCTGATAGTCCACAGATTACAGAATGCTTCTAGATGTGCATGGGAAACTACTACTGGTCATCCAGGGAACGATCAAAGCGCAGACTGTTTGAGACATTACTCCCATGGAGGAAAGTGTGCATAGTGACTGTTGTATTCAATCCCGAGGCAATTTTGGTGTCATCAACACTCTGATAGTCCACAGAATACAGAATGCCTCGAGATGTGCATCGGAAACTACTACTGGGCGTCCTGGGAACGATCAAAGCGTAGACTGTTTGAGACATTACTCCCATGGAGGAAACTGCGCATGGTGATTGTTGTATTCAATCCCGATGCAATTTCTGTGTTTCATCAACACTCAGATGGTCCACAGATTACAGAATGCCTCCAGATGTGCACCGGAAACTACTACTGGTCTTCCAGGGAACGAACAAATGGTAGACTCTTTGAGACATTACTCCCACGGAGGAAAGTGCGCATGGTGACTGTTGTATTCAATCCCGATGCAATATCTGTATTTCATCAACACTTTGATGGTCCACAGATTACAGAATGCCTCCAGATGTGCATCGGAAACTACTACTGGTATTCCAGGGAAAGATCAAATCGTATTCTCTTTGAGAAATTACTCCCATGGAGGAAAGGGCGCATGGTGACTGTTGAATTCAATCCAGATGCAATTTCTGTGTTTCATCAACACTCTGATAGTCCACAGATTAGAGAATGCCGCCAGATGTGCATCGGAAACTACTACTGGTCTTCCTGGGATCGATCAAAGCGTAGATTGTTAGAGACATTACTCCCATGAAGGGAAGTGCGCATGGTGACTGTTGTATTCAATCCCGATGCAATTTCTGTGTTTCATCAACTCTCTGATCGTCCACAGATTACAGAATGCCTCCAGATGCGCATCGGAAACTACTACTGGCTTTCCAGGGAATGAAGAAAGCGTAGACTGTTTGAGACATTACACCCATGGAGGAAAGTGCCAATGGTGACTGTTGTATTCAATCTTTATGCAATTTCTGTGTTTCATCAACTCTCTGATCATCCACAGATTACAGAATGCCTCCAAATGTGTATCGGAAACTACTACTGGTCTTCCAGGGAACGATGAAAGCGTAGACTGTTTGAGACATTACTCCCGTAGAGGAAAGTGTGCATGATGACTGTTGTATTCAACCCCGATGCAATTTCTGTGTTTCATCAATACTCTGATAGTCCACAGATTACAGAATGCCTCCAGATGTGCATCGGAAACTTTTGCTGGTCTTCCAATGAACGATCAAAGCGTAGACTGTTTGAGGCATTACACCCATGGAGGAAAGTGCGCATGGTGGCAGTTGAATTCTATCCCGAGGCAATTTCTGTGTTTCATCAACACTCTGATAGTCCACAGATTACAGAATGCCTCCAGATGTGCATCGGAAACTACTACTGGTCGTCCAGGGAACGATCAAAGTATAGACTGTTTGAGACATTACTCACATTGAGGAAAGTGCGCATGGTGACTGTTATATTCAATTCCGATGCAATTTCTGTGTTTCATCAATACTCTGATAGTCCACAGAATACAGAATGCCTCCAGATGTGCATCGGAAACTACTACTGGTCTTCCATTGAACGATCAAAGCGTAAACCGTTTGAGACAATACTCCCATGGAGGAAACTGCGCATGGTGATTGTTGTATTCAATCCCGATGCAATTTCTGTGTTTCATCAACACTCAGATGGTCCACAGATTACCGAATGCCTCCAGATGTGTATCGGAAACTACTACTGGTCGTCCTGGGAACGATCAAAGAATAGACTGTTTGAGACATTACTCCAATGGAGGAAACTGCGCATGGTGACTGTTGTTTTCAATCCCGATGCAATTTCTGTGTTTCATCAACACTCTGATGGTCCACAGATTACAGAGTGCCACCAGATGTGCATCGGAAACTACTACTGGGCTTCCAGGGAACGATCAAAGCGTAGACTCTTTGAGACATTACTCCCATGGAGGAAAGTGCGCCTTGTGACTGTTGTATTCAATCCCAATGCAATTTCTGTGTTTCATCAACATTCTTATGGTCTACAGGTTACAGAATGCCTCCTGATGTGCATCGGAAACTACTACTGGTCTTCCAGGGAACGATCAAAGCGTAGATTCTTTGAGTAATTACTCCCATGGATGAAAGGGCGCATGGTGACTGTTGAATTCAATCCAGATGCAATTTCTGTGTTTCATCAACACTCTGATAGTCCACAGATTACAGAATGGCTCCAGATGTGCATCGGAAATTACTACTTATCTTTCAGGGAGCGATCAAAGCGTAGGCTGTTTGAGATATTACCCGCATGGAGGAATGTGCGCTTTGTGACTGTTGTATTCAATCCCGATGCGATAACTGTGTTTCACCAACACTCTGATAGTAAACAGATTAAGGAATGCTTCCAGACGTGCATCGGAAACTACTACTGGTCTTCCAGGGAACGATCAAAGCGTAGACTGTTTGAGACATTACTCCCATGTAGGGAATTGCGCATGGTGACCATTGTATTCAATCCCGATGCAATTTCTGGGTCTCATCAACACTCTGATAGTCCACAGATTACAGAATGCTTCCAGATGTGCATCGGAAACTACTACTGGTCTTCCAGGGCACCATCAAAGCGTAGACTGTTTGAGACATTACTCCCATGGAGGAATGTGCGCATGGTGACTGTTGTATTCAATCCTGATGTAATTTCTGTGTTTCATCAACACTCTGATAGTCCACAGATTACAGAATGCCTCCTGGTGTGCATCGGAAACTTTAACTGGTCTTCCAGCGATCGATCAAAGCGTAAACTGTTTGAGACAATACTCCCATGGAGGAAAGTGCGCATGATGACTGTTGTATTCAATCCCGAAGCAATTTCTTTGTTCCTAAACACTCTCATAGTCAACAGATTACAGAATGGCTCCAAATGTGTATCGGAAACTACTACTGGGCGTCCTGGGAACGAACAAAGCGTAGACTGTTTGAGACTTTACTCCCATGGAGGAAACTGCGCATGGTGATTGTTGTATTCAATCCCGATGCAATTTCTGTGTTTCATCAACACTCTGATGGTCCACAGATTACAGAATGCCTCCAGATGTGCATCGGAAACTACTACTGGTCTTCCAGGGAACAAACAAATGGTAGACTCTTTGAGACATTACTCCCACGGAGGAAAGTGCGCATGGTGACTGTTGTATTCAATCCCGATGCAATATCTGTGTTTCATCAACACTTTGATGGTCCACAGATTACAGAATGCCTCCAGATGTGCATCGGAAACTACTACTGGTATTCTAGGGAAAGATCAAATCGTATTCTCTTTGAGAAATTACTCCCATGGAGGAGAGGGCGCATGGTGACTGTTGAATTCAATCCAGATGCAATTTCTGTGTTTCATCAACACTCTGATAGTCCACAGATTAGAGAATGCCGCCAGATGTGCATCGGAAACTATTACTGGTCTTCCTGGGATCGATCAAAGCGTAGATTGTTAGAGACATTACTCCCATGAAGGGAAGTGCGCATGGTGACTGTTGTATTCAATTCCGATGCAATATCTGTGTTTCCTCAACTCTCTGATCGTCCACAGATTACAGAATGCCTCCAGATGCGCATCGGAAACTACTACTGGTCTTCCAGGGAACGAAGAAAGCGTAGACTGTTTGAGACATTACTCCCATAGAGGAAAGTGCCAATGGTGACTGTTGTATTCAATCTTTATGCAATTTCTGTGTTTCATCAACTCTCTGATCATCCACAGATTACAGAATGCCTCCAAATGTGTATCGGAAACTACTACTGGTCTTCCAGGGAACGATGAAAGCGTAGACTGTTTGAGACATTACTCCCGTGGAGGAAAGTGTGCATGGTGACTGTTGTATTCAACCCCGATGCAATTTCTGTGTTTCATCAATACTCTGATAGTCCACAGATTACAGAATGCCTCCAGATGTGCATCGGAAACTTTTGCTGGTCTTCCAGGGAACGATCAAAGCGTAGACTGTTTGAGGCATTACACCCATGGAGGAAAGTGCGCATGGTGGCAGTTGTAATCTATCCCGAGGCAATTTCTGTGTTTCGTCAACACTCTGATAGTCCACAGATTACAGAATGCCTCCAGATGTGCATCGGAAACTACTACTGGTCTTCCAGGGAACGATCAAAGTATAGACTGTTTGACACATTACTCACATTGAGGAAAGTGCGCATGGTGACTGTTGTATTCAATTCCGATGCAATTTCTGTGTTTCATCAACACTCTGAGAGTAAACAGAATACAGAATGCCTCCAGATGTGCATCGGAAACTACTACTGGTCTTCCATTGAACGATCAAAGCGTAAACCGTTTGAGACAATACTCCCATGGAGGAGAGTGCGCATGGTGACTGTTGTATACAATCCCGAAGCAATTTCTGTGTTCCAAAACACTCTCATAGTCCACAGATTACAGAATGCCTCCAGATGTATATCGGAAACTACTACTGGTCGTCCTGGGAACGATCAAAGAATAGACTGTTTGAGACATTACTCCCATGGAGGAAACTGCGCATGGTGACTGTTGTTTTCAATCCCGATGCAATTTCTGTGTTTCATCAACACTCTGATGGTCCACATATTACAGAATGCCACCAGATGCGCATCGGAAACTACTACTGGTCTTCCAGGGAACGAAGAAAGCGTAGACTGTTTGAGACATTACTCCCATGGAGGAAAGTGCCAATGGTGAGTGTTGTATTCAATCCTGATGCAATTCTGTGTTTCATCAACACTCTGATAGTCCACAGATTACAGAATGCCTCCAGATGTGCATCGGAAACTACTACTGGTCTTTCAGGGAACGATCATTTCGTAGACTGTTTGAAACATCACTAACATGGAGGAAAGTGCGCATGGTGACTGTTGTATTCAATCCCGATGCAATTTCTGTGTTTCATCAACTCTCTGATCGTCTACACATTACAGAATGCCTCCAGATGTGTATCGGAAACTACTACTGGTCTTCCAGGGAACGATGAAAGCGTAGGCTGTTTGAGTCATTACTCCCGTGGAGGAAAGTGTGCATGGTGACTGTTGTATTCAACCCCGATGCAATTTCTGTGTTTCATCAATACTCTGATAGTCCACAGATTACAGAATGCCTCCAGACGTGCATCGGAAACTTTTGCTGGTCTTCCAGGGAACGATCAAAGCGTAGTTTCTTTGAGTAATTACTCCCATGGATGAAAGGGCGCATGGTGACTGTTGAATTCAATCCAGATGCAATTTCTGTGTTTCATCAACACTCTGATAGTCCACAGATTACAGAATGGCTCCAGATGTGCATCGGAAATTACTACTTATCTTTCAGGGAGCGATCAAAGCGTAGGCTGCTTGAGATATTACCCGCATGGAGGAAAGTGCGCTTTGTGACTGTTGTATTCAATCCCGATGCGATAACTGTGTTTCACCAACACTCTGATAGTAAACAGATTAAGGAATGCTTCCAGACGTGCATCGGAAACTACTACTGGTCTTCCAGGGAACGATCAAAGCGTAGACTGTTTGAGACATTACTCCCATGTAGGGAAGTGCGCATGGTGACCGTTGTATTCAATCCCGATGCAATTTCTGGGTCTCATCAACACTCTGATAGTGCACAGATTACAGAATGCTTCCAGATGTGCATCGGAAACTACTACTGGTCTTCCAGGGCATCATCAAAGCGTAGACTGTTTGAGACATTACTCCCATGGAGGAATGTGCGCATGGTGACTGTTGTATTCAATCCTGATGCAATTCTGTGTTTCATCAACACTCTGATAGTCCACAGATTACAGAATGCCTCCAGATGTGCATCGGAAACTACTACTGGTCTTTCAGGGAACGATCATTTCGTAGACTGTTTGAAACATCACTAACATGGAGGAAAGTGCGCATGGTGACTGTTGTATTCAATCCCGATGCAATTTCTGTGTTTCATCAACTCTCTGATCGTCTACACATTACAGAATGCCTCCAGATGTGCATCGGAAACTACTACTGGTTTTCCAGAGAACGATGAAAGCGTAGACTGTTTGAGACATTACTCCCATGGAGGAAAGTGCGCCTTTTGACTGTTGTATTCAAACCCGATGCGATTTCTGTGTTTCATCAACACTCTGATAGTCCACAGATTACAGAATGCCTCCAGATTTGCATCGGAAACTACTACTGGTCTTCCAGGGAACGATCAAAGAGTAGACTGTTTGAGACTTTACTCCCATGGAGGAAAGTTCGCATGGTGACTGTTGTATTCAATCCCGAGGCAATTTCTGTGTTTCATCAACACTTTGAAGGTCCACAGATTACAGAATGCCTCCAGATATGCATCGGAAGCTACTACTGGTCTTCCAGGGAACGATCAAATCGTAGACTGTTAGAGAATTACTCCCATGGAGCAAAGTGCGCATGGTGACTGTGGTAATCTATTCCGATGCAATTTCTGTGTTTCATGAACACTCAGATAGTCCACAGATTACAGAATGCCTCCAGATGTGTATCGAAAACTACTATTGGTCTTCCAGCGAACGGTCAAAACGTAGACTGTTTGAGACATTACTCCCATTCAAGAAAGTGCGCATGGTGACTGTTGTATTCAATCCCGAAGCAAATTCTTTGTTCCTAAACACTCTGATAATCCACAGATTACAGAATGCCTCCAGATGTGTATCGGAAACTACTACTGGTCTTCCTGGGAACGATCAAGGAGCAGACTGTTTGAGACATTACTCCTATTGAGGAAACTGCGCATGGTGACTGTTGTATTCACTCCCGATGCAATATCTGTGTTTCATCAACACTCTGATAGTCCACAGATTACAGAATGCTTCCAGATGTGCATCGGAAACTACTACTCGTCTTTCTGGGAACGATCAAAGCGTAGACTGTTTGAGACATTACTCCCGTGGAGGAAAGTGCGCATGGTGACTGTTGTATTCAATCCGGATGCAATATCTGTGTTTCATCAACACTCTGATAGTCCACAGATTACAGAATGCTTCCAGATGTGAATGGGAAACTACTACTGGTCATGCAGGGAACGATCAAAGCGTAGACTGCTTGAGACATTACTCCCATGGAGGAAAGTGTGCATGGAGACTGTTGTATTCAATCCCCATGAAATTTCTGTGTTTCATCAACACTCTGATAGTCGAAAGATTACAGAATGCCTCCAGATGTGCATCGGAAACTACTACTGCTCTTCCAGGGAACGATCAAAGCGTAGACTGTTTGAGACATTACTCCTATGGAGGAAAGTGCGCATGGTGTTTGTTGTATTCACTCCCGCTGCAATATCTGCGTTTCATCAACACTCTGATTATCCACAGAATACACAATGGCTCCAGATGTGCATCGGAAACTACTACTGGTCTTCCTGGGAACGATCAAAGCGCAGACTGTTTGTGACATTACTCCCATGGAGGAAAGTGTGCATAGTGACTGTTGTATTCAATCCCGAGGCAATTTTGGTGTCATCAACACTCTGATAGTCCACAGAATACAGAATGCCTCGAGATGTGCATCGGAAACTACTACTGGTCTTCCAGGGAACGATCAAAGCGTAGGCTGTTTGAGACATTACTCCCATGAAGGAAAGTGCGCATGGTGCCTGTTGTATTCAATCCCGAAGTAATTTCTGTGTTCCTAAACACTCTGATAGTCAACAGATTACAGAATGCCTCCAGATGTGTATCGGAAACTACTACTGGTCTTCCTGGGAACGATCAAGGCGCAGACAGTTTGAGACATTACTCCTACGGAGGAAACTGCGCATGGTGACTGTTGTATTCTCTCCCGATGCAATATCTGTGTTTCATCAATACTCTGATCGTCTACACATTACAGAATGCCTCCAGATGTGCATCGGAAACTACTACTGGTTTTCCAGAGAACGATGAAAGCGTAGACTGTTAGAGAATTACTCCCATGGAGCAAAGTGCGCATGGTGACTGTTGTAATCAATTCCGATGCAATTTCTGTGTTTCATGAACACTCAGACAGTCCACAGATTACAGAATGCCTCCAGATGAGCATCGGAAACTACTACTGGTCTTCCAGCGAACGATCAAAGCGTAGACTGTTTGAGACATTACTCCCATTCAGGAAAGTGCGCATGGTGACTGTTGTATTCAATCCCGAATCAAATTCTGTGTTCCTAAACACTCTGATAGTCCACAGATTACAGGATGCCTCCAGATGTGTATGGGAAACTACTACTGGTCTTCCTGGGAACGATCAAAGCGTAGTCTCTTTGAGACATTACTCCTATGGAGGAAAGTGCGCATGGTGACTGTTGTATTCAATCCGGATGCAATATCTGTGTTTCATCAACACTCTGATAGTCCACAGATTACAGAATGCTTACAGATGTGCTTCGGAAACTACTACTGGTCTTCCAGGGAACGATCAAAGCGTAGTCTCTTTGAGACATTACTCCTATGGAGGAAAGTGCGCATGGTGACTGTTGTATTCAATCCGGATGCAATATCAGTGTTTCATCAACACTCTGATAGTCCACAGATTACAGAATGCTTCTAGATGTGCATGGGAAACTACTACTGGTCATCCAGGGAACGATCAAAGCGCAGACTGTTTGAGACATTACTCCCACGGAGGAAAGTGCGCATGGTGACTGTTGTATTCAATCCCGATGCAATTTCTGTGTTTCATCAAAAATCTGATAGTGCACAGATTACAGAATGCCTCCAGATGTGCATCGGAAACTACTACTGGTCTTCCAGGGAACGATCAAAGCGCAGACTGTTTGAGACATTACTCCCATGGGCGAAAGTGTGCATAGTGACTGTTGTATTCAATCCCGAGGCAATTTTGGTGTCATCAACACTCTGATAGTCCACAGAATACAGAATGCCTCGAGATGTGCATCGGAAACTACTACTGGGCGTCCTGGGAACGATCAAAGCGTAGACTGTTTGAGACATTACTCCCATGGAGGAAACTGCGCATGGTGATTGTTGTATTCAATCCCGATGCAATTTCTGTGTTTCATCAACACTCAGATGGTCCACAGATTACAGAATGCCTCCAGATGTGCATCGGAAACTACTACTGGTATTCCAGGGAAAGATCAAATCGTATTCTCTTTGAGAAATTACTCCCATGGAGGAAAGGGCGCATGGTGACTGTTGAATTCAATCCAGATGCAATTTCTGTGTTTCATCAACACTCTGATAGTCCACAGATTAGAGAATGCCGCCAGATGTGCATCGGAAACTACTACTGGTCTTCCTGGGATCGATCAAAGCGTAGATTGTTAGAGACATTACTCCCATGAAGGGAAGTGCGCATGGTGACTGTTGTATTCAATCCCGATGCAATTTCTGTGTTTCATCAACTCTCTGATCGTCCACAGATTACAGAATGCCTCCAGATGCGCATCGGAAACTACTACTGGTCTTCCAGGGAACGATGAAAGCGTAGACTGTTTGAGACACTACTCCCGTGGAGGAAAGTGTGCATGATGACTGTTGTATTCAACCCCGATGCAATTTCTGTGTTTCATCAATACTCTGATAGTCCACAGATTACAGAATGCCTCCAGATGTGCATCGGAAACTTTTGCTGGTCTTCCAGGGAACGATCAAAGCGTAGACTGTTTGAGGCATTACACCCATGGAGGAAAGTGCGCATGGTGGCAGTTGTATTCTATCCCGAGGCAATTTCTGTGTTTCATCAACACTCTGATAGTCCACAGATTACAGAATGCCTCCAGATGTGCATCGGAAACTACTACTGGTCATCCAGGGAACGATCAAAGTATAGACTGTTTGAGACATTACTCACATTGAGGAAAGTGCGCATAGTGACTGTTGTATTCAATTCCGATGCAATTTCTGTGTTTCATCAATACTCTGATAGTCCACAGAATACAGAATGCCTCCAGATGTGCATCGGAAACTACTACTGGTCTTCCATTGAACGATCAAAGCGTAAACCGTTTGAGACAATACTCCCATGGAGGAAACTGCGCATGGTGATTGTTGTATTCAATCCCGATGCAATTTCTGTGTTTCATCAACACTCAGATGGTCCACAGATTACAGAATGCCTCCAGATGTGTATCGGAAACTACTACTGGTCGTCCTGGGAACGATCAAAGAATAGACTGTTTGAGACATTACTCCAATGGAGGAAACTGCGCATGGTGACTGTTGTTTTCAATCCCGATGCAATTTCTGTGTTTCATCAACACTCTGATGGTCCACAGATTACAGAATGCCACCAGATGTGCATCGGAAACTACTACTGGGCTTCCAGGGAACGATCAAAGCGTAGACTCTTCGAGACATTACTCCCATGGAGGAAAGTGCGCCTTGTGACTGTTGTATTCAATCCCAATGCAATTTCTGTGTTTCATCAACATTCTTATGGTCTACAGGTTACAGAATGCCTCCTGATGTGCATCGGAAACTACTACTGGTCTTCCAGGGAACGATCAAAGCGTAGACTGTTTGAGACACTGCTCCCTTGGAGGAGAGTGCGCATTTTGACTGTTGTATTCAAACCCGATGCGATTTCTGTGTTTCATCAACACTCTGATAGTCCACAGATTACAGAATGCCTCCAGATTTGCATCGGAAACTACCACTGGTCTTCCAGGGAACGATGAAAGCGTAGACTGTTTGAGACATTACTCCCATGGAGGAAAGTGTGCATGGTGACTGTTGTATTCAATCCCGACGCAATTTCTGTGTTTCATCAATACTCTGATAGTCCACAGATTACAGAATGCCTCCTGGTGTGCATCGGAAACTTTAACTGGTCTTCCAGCGATCGATCAAAGCGTAAACTGTTTGAGACAATACTCCCATGGAGGAAAGTGCGCATGATGACTGTTGTATTCAATCCCGAAGCAATTTCTTTGTTCCTAAACACTCTCATAGTCAACAGATTACAGAATGGCTCCAAATGTGTATCGGAAACTACTACTGGGCGTCCTGGGAACGAACAGAGCGTAGACTGTTTGAGACATTACTCCCATGGAGGAAAGTGCCAATGGTGACTGTTGTATTCAATCTTTATGCAATTTCTGTGTTTCATCAACTCTCTGATCATCCACAGATTACAGAATGCCTCCAAATGTGTATCGGAAACTACTACTGGTCTTCCAGGAAACGATGAAAGCGTAGACTGTTTGAGACATTACTCCCGTGGAGGAAAGTGTGCATGGTGACTGTTGTATTCAACCCCGATGCAATTTCTGTGTTTCATCAATACTCTGATAGTCCACAGATTACAGAATGCCTCCAGATGTGCATCGGAAACTTTTGCTGGTCTTCCAGGGAACGATCAAAGCGTAGACTGTTTGAGGCATTACACCCATGGAGGAAAGTGCGCATGGTGGCAGTTGTATTCTATCCCGAGGCAATGTCTGTGTTTCATCAACACTCTGATAGTCCACAGATTACAGAATGCCTCCAGATGTGCATCGGAAACTACTACTGGTCTTCCAGGGAACGATCAAAGTATAGACTGTTTGACACATTACTCACATTGAGGAAAGTGCGCATGGTGACTGTTGTATTCAATTCCGATGCAATTTCTGTGTTTCATCAACACTCTGAGAGTAAACAGAATACAGAATGCCTCCAGATGTACATCGGAAACTACTACTGGTCTTCCATTGAACGATCAAAGCGTAAACCGTTTGAGACAATACTCCCATGGAGGAGAGTGCGCATGGTGACTGTTGTATTCAATCCCGAAGCAATTTCTGTGTTCCAAAACACTCTCATAGTCCACAGATTACAGAATGCCTCCAGATGTGTATCGGAAACTACTACTGGTCGTCCTGGGAACGATCAAAGAATAGACTGTTTGAGACATTACTCCCATGGAGGAAACTGCGCATGGTGACTGTTGTTTTCAATCCCGATGCAATTTCTGTGTTTCATCAACACTCTGATGGTCCACAGATTACAGAATGCCACCAGATGTGCATCGGAAACTACTACTGGGCTTCCAGGGACCGATCAAAGCGTAGACTCTTTGAGACATTACTCCCATGGAGGAAAGTGCGACTTCTGACTGTTGTATTCAATCCCAATGCAATTTCTGTGTTTCATCAACATTCTTATGGTCTACAGGTTACAGAATGCCTCCTGATGTGCATCGGAAACTACTACTGGTCTTCCAGGGAACGATCAAAGCGTAGTTTCTTTGAGTAATTACTCCCATGGATGAAAGGGCGCATGGTGACTGTTGAATTCAATCCAGATGCAATTTCTGTGTTTCATCAACACTCTGATAGTCCACAGATTACAGAATGGCTCCAGATGTGCATCGGAAATTACTACTTATCTTTCAGGGAGCGATCAAAGCGTAGACTGTTTGAGACATTACTCCCATGGAGGAAGGTGCGCATGGTGACTGTTGTATTCAATCCTGATGCAATTTCTGTGTTTCATGAACACTCAGATAGTTCACAGATTACAGAATGCCTCCAGATGTGTATCGAAAACTACTATTGGTCTTCCAGCGAACGATCAAAACGTAGACTGTTTGAGACATTACTCCCATTCAAGAAAGTGCGCATGGTGACTGTTGTATTCAATCCCGAAGCAAATTCTTTGTTCCTAAACACTCTGATAATCCACAGATTACAGAATGCCTCCAGATGTGTATCGGAAACTACTACTGGTCTTCCTGGGAACGATCAAGGAGCAGACTGTTTGAGACATTACTCCTATGGAGGAAACTGCGCATGGTGACTGTTGTATTCACTCCCGATGCAATATCTGTGTTTCATCAACACTCTGATAGTCCACAGATTACAGAATGCTTCCAGATGTGCATCGGAAACTACTACTCGTCTTTCTGGGAACGATCAAAGCGTAGACTGTTTGAGACATTACTCCCATGGAGGAAAGTGCGCATGGTGACTGTTGTATTCAATCCGGATGCAATATCTGTGTTTCATCAACACTCTGATAGTCCACAGATTACAGAATGCTTCCAGATGTGAATGGGAAACTACTACTGGTCATGCAGGGAACGATCAAAGCGTAGACTGCTTGAGACATTACTCCCATGGAGGAAAGTGTGCATGGTGACTGTTGTATTCAATCCCCATGAAATTTCTGTGTTTCATCAACACTCTGATAGTCGAAAGATTACAGAATGCCTCCAGATGTGCATCGGAAACTACTACTGCTCTTCCAGGGAACGATCAAAGCGTAGACTGTTTGAGACATTACTCCTATGGAGGAAAGTGCGCATGGTGACTGTTGTATTCACTCCCGATGCAATATCTGCGTTTCATCAACACTCTGATTATCCACAGAATACACAGTGGCTCCAGATGTGCATCGGAAACTACTATTGGTCTTCCTGGGAACGATCAAAGCGCAGACTGTTTGTGACATTACTCCCATGGAGGAAAGTGTGCATAGTGACTGTTGTATTCAATCCCGCGGCAATTTTGGTGTCATCAACACTCTGATAGTCCACAGAATACAGAATGCCTCGAGATGTGCATCGGAAACTACTACTGGTCTTCCTGGGAACGATCAAACCGTAGGCTGTTTGAGACATTACTCCCATGAAGGAAAGTGCGCATGGTGCCTGTTGTATTCAATCCCGAAGCAATTTCTGTGTTCCTAAACACTCTGATAGTCCAAAGATTACAGAATGCCTCCAGATGTGTATCGGAAACTACTACTGGTCTTCCTGGGAACGATCAAGGCGCAGACAGTTTGAGACATTACTCCTATGGAGGAAACTGCGCATGGTGACTGTTGTATTCTCTCCCGATGCAATATCTGTGTTTCATCAATACTCTGATCGTCTACACATTACAGAATGCCTCCAGATGTGCATCGGACACTACTACTGGTTTTCCAGAGAACGATGAAAGCGTAGACTGTTAGAGAATTACTCCCATGGAGCAAAGTGCGCATGGTGACTGTTGTAATCAATTCCGATGCAATTTCTGTGTTTCATGAACACTCAGACAGTCCACAGATTACAGAATGCCTCCAGATGAGCATCGGAAACTACTACTGGTCTTCCAGGGAACGATGAAAGCGTAGACTGTTTGAGACATTACTCCCGTGGAGGAAAGTGTGCATGATGACTGTTGTATTCAACCCCGATGCAATTTCTGTGTTTCATCAATACTCTGATAGTCCACAGATTACAGAATGCCTCCAGATGTGCATCGGAAACTTTTGCTGGTCTTCCAGGGAACGATCAAAGCGTAGACTGTTTGAGGCATTACACCCATGGAGGAAAGTGCGCATGGTGGCAGTTGTATTCTATCCCGAGGCAATTTCTGTGTTTCATCAACTCTCTGATCGTCCACAGATTACAGAATGCCTCCAGATGCGCATCGGAAACTACTACTGGTTTTCCAGAGAACGTTGAAAGCGTAGACTGTTTGAGACATTACTCCCATGGAGGAAAGTGCGCATTTTGACTGTTGTATTCAAACCCGATGCGATTTCTGTGTTTCATCAACACTCTGATAGTCCACAGATTACAGAATGCCTCCAGATTTGCATCGGAAACTACTACTGGTCTTCCAGGGAACGATGAAAGCGTAGACTGTTTGAGACATTACTCCCATGGAGGAAAGTATGCATGGTGACTGTTGTATTCAATCCCGATACAATTTCTGTGTTTCATCAATACTCTGATAGTCCACAGATTACAGAATGCCTCCTGGTGTGCATCGGAAACTTTAACTGGTCTTCCAGCGATCGATCAAAGCGTAAACTGTTTGAGACAATACTCCCATGGAGGAAAGTGCGCATGATGACTGTTGTATTCAATCCCGAAGCAATTTCTTTGTTCCTAAACACTCTCATAGTCAACAGATTACAGAATGGCTCCAAATGTGTATCGGAAACTACTACTGGGCGTCATGGGAACGATCAAAGCGTAGACTGTTTGAGACATTACTCCCATGGAGGAAACTGCGCATGGTGATTGTTGTATTCAATCCCGATGCAATTTCTGTGTTTCATCAACACTCTGATGGTCCACAGATTACAGAATGCCTCCAGATGTGCATCGGAAACTACTACTGGTCTTCCAGGAAACGATGAAAGCGTAGACTGTTTGAGACATTACTCCCGTGGAGGAAAGTGTGCATGGTGACTGTTGTATTCAACCCCGATGCAATTTCTGTGTTTCATCAATACTCTGATAGTCCACAGATTACAGAATGCCTCCAGATGTGCATCGGAAACTTTTGCTGGTCTTCCAGGGAACGATCAAAGCGTAGACTGTTTGAGGCATTACACCCATGGAGGAAAGTGCGCATGGTGGCAGTTGTATTCTATCCCGAGGCAATTTCTGTGTTTCATCAACACTCTGATAGTCCACAGATTACAGAATGCCTCCAGATGTGCATCGGAAACTACTACTGGTCTTCCAGGGAACGATCAAAGTATAGACTGTTTGACACATTACTCACATTAAGGAAAGTGCGCATGGTGACTGTTGTATTCAATTCCGATGCAATTTCTGTGTTTCATCAACACTCTGAGAGTAAACAGAATACAGAATGCCTCCAGATGTGCATCGGAAACTACTACTGGTCTTCCATTGAACGATCAAAGCGTAAACCGTTTGAGACAATACTCCCATGGAGGAGAGTGCGCATGGTGACTGTTGTATTCAATCCCGAAGCAATTTCTGTGTTCCAAAACACTCTCATAGTCCACAGATTACAGAATGCCTCCAGATGTGTATCGGAAACTACTAATGGTCGTCCTGGGAACGATCAAAGAATAGACTGTTTGAGACATTACTCCCATGGAGGAAACTGCGCATGGTGACTGTTGTTTTCAATCCCGATGCAATTTCTGTGTTTCATCAACACTCTGATGGTCCACAGATTACAGAATGCCACCAGATGTGCATCGGAAACTACTACTGGGCTTCCAGGGAACGATCAAAGCGTAGACTCTTTGAGACATTACTCCCATGGAGGAAAGTGCGCCTTGTGACTGTTGTATTCATTCCCAATGCAATTTCTGTGTTTCATCAACATTCTTATGGTCTACAGGTTACAGAATGCCTCCTGATGTGCATCGGAAACTACTACTGGTCTTCCAGGGAACGATCAAAGCGTAGTTTCTTTGAGTAATTACTCCCATGGATGAAAGGGCGCATGGTGACTGTTGAATTCAATCCAGATGCAATTTCTGTGTTTCATCAACACTCTGATAGTCCACAGATTACAGAATGGCTCCAGATGTGCATCGGAAATTACTACTTATCTTTCAGGGAGCGATCAAAGCGTAGGCTGTTTGAGATATTACCCGCATGGAGGAAAGTGCGCTTTGTGACTGTTGTATTCAATCCCGATGCGATAACTGTGTTTCACCAACACTCTGATAGTAAACAGATTAAGGAATGCTTCCAGACGTGCATCGGAAACTACTACTGGTCTTCCAGGGAACGTTCAAAGCGTAGACTGTTTGAGACATTACTCCAATGTAGGGAAGTGCGCATGGTGACCGTTGTATTCAATCCCGATGCAATTTCTGGGTCTCATCAACACTCTGATAGTCCACAGATTACAGAATGCTTCCAGATGTGCATCGGAAACTACTACTGGTCTTCCAGGGCATCATCAAAGTGTAGACTGTTTGAGACATTACACCCATGGAGGAATGTGCGCATGGTGACTGTTGTATTCAATCCTGATGCAATTTCTGTGTTTCATCAACACTCTGATAGTCCACAGATTACAGAATGCCTCCAGATGTGCATCGGAAACTACTACTGGTCTTTCAGGGAACGATCATTTCGTAGACTGTTTGAAACATCATTAACATGGAGGAAAGTGCGCATGGTGACTGTTGTACTCAATCCCGATGCAATTTCTGTGTTTCATCAACTCTCTGATCGTCTACACATTACAGAATGCCTCCAGATGTGCATCGGAAACTACTACTGGTTTTCCAGAGAACGATGAAAGCGTAGACTGTTTGAGACATTACTCCCATGGAGGAAAGTGCGCATTTTGACTGTTGTATTCAAACCCGATGCGATTTCCGTGTTTCATCAACACTCTGATAGTCCACAGATTAGAGAATGCCTCCAGATTTGCATCGGAAACTACTACTGGTCTTCCAGGGAACGATCAAAGAGTAGACTGTTTGAGACTTTACTCCCATGGAGGAAATTTCGCATGGTGACTGTTGTATTCAATCCCGAGGCAATTTCTGTGTTTCATCAACACTTTGAAGGTCCACAGATTACAGAATGCCTCCAGATATGCATCGGAAGCTACTACTGGTCTTCCAGGGAACGATCAAAGCGTAGACTGTTAGAGAATTACTCCCATGGAGCAAAGCGCGCATGGTGACTGTGGTAATCAATTCCGATGCAATTTCTGTGTTTCATGAACACTCAGATAGTCCACAGATTACAGAATGCCTCCAGATGTGTATCGAAAACTACTATTGGTCTTCCAGCGAACGATCAAAACGTAGACTGTTTGAGACATTACTCCCATTCAAGAAAGTGCGCATGGTGACTGTTGTATTCAATCCCGAAGCAAATTCTTTGTTCCTAAACACTCTGATAATCCACAGATTACAGAATGCCTCCAGATGTGTATCGGAAACTACTACTGGTCTTCCTGGGAACGATCAAAAAGCAGACTGTTTGAGACATTACTCCTATGGAGGAAACTGCGCATGGTGACTGTTGTATTCACTCCCGATGCAATATCTGTGTTTCATCAACACTCTGATAGTCCACAGATTACAGAATGCTTCCAGATGTGCATCGGAAACTACTACTCGTCTTTCTGGGAACGATCAAAGCGTAGACTGTTTGAGACATTACTCCCATGGAGGAAAGTGCGCATGGTGACTGTTGTATTCAATCCGGATGCAATATCTATGTTTCATCAACACTCTGATAGTCCACAGATTACAGAATGCTTCCAGATGTGAATGGGAAACTACTACTGGTCATGCAGGGAACGATCAAAGCGTAGACTGCTTGAGACATTACTCCCATGGAGGAAAGTGTGCATGGTGACTGTTGTATTCAATCCCCATGAAATTTCTGTGTTTCATCAACACTCTGATGGTCGAAAGATTACAGAATGCCTCCAGATGTGCATCGGAAACTACTACTGCTCTTCCAGGGAACGATCAAAGCGTAGACTGTTTGAGACATTACACCTATGGAGGAAAGTGCGCATGGTGACTGTTGTATTCACTCCCGATGCAATATCTGCGTTTCATCAACACTCTGATTATCCACAGAATACACAATGGCTCCAGATGTGCATCGGAAACTACTACTGGTCTTCCTGGGAACGATCAAAGCGCAGACTGTTTGTGACATTACTCCCATGGAGGAAAGTGTGCATAGTGACTGTTGTATTCAATCCCGAGGCAATTTTGGTGTGATCAACACTCTGATAGTCCACAGAATACAGAATGCCTCTAGATGTGCATCGGAAACTGCTACTGGTCTTCCAGGGGACGATCAAAGCGTAGGCTGTTTGAGACATTACTCCCATGAAGGAAAGTGCGCATGGTGCCTGTTGTATTCAATCCCGAAGCAATTTCTGTGTTCCTAAACACTCTGATAGTCCACAGATTACAGAATGCCTCCAGATGTGTATCGGAAACTACTACTGGTGTTCCTGGGAACGATCAAGGCGCAGACTGTTTGAGACATTACTCCTATGGAGGAAACTGCGCATTGGGACTGTTCTATTCACTCCCGATGCAATATCTGTGTTTCATCAACACTCTGATAGTCCACAGATTACAGAATGCTTACAGATGTGCTTCGGAAACTACTACTGGTCTTCCGGGGAACGATCAAAGCGTAGTCTCTTTAAGACATTACTCCTATGGAGGAAAGTGCGCATGGTGACTGTTGTATTCAATCCGGATGCAATATCTGTGTTTCATCAACACTCTGATAGTCCACAGATTACAGAATGCTTCTAGATGTGCATGGGAAACTACTACTGGTCATCCAGGGAACGATCAAAGCGCAGACTGTTTGAGACATTACTCCCACGGAGGAAAGTGCGCATGGTGACTGTTGTATTCAATCCCGATGCAATTTCTGTGTTTCATCAAAACTCTGATAGTGCACAGATTACAGATTGCCTCCAGATGTGCATCGGAAACTACTACTGGTCTTCCAGGGAACGATCAAAGCGCAGACTGTTTGAGACATTACTCCCATGGAGGAAAGTGCGCATGGTGACTGTTTTATTCAATCTCGATGCAATTTCTGTGTTTCATCAACACTCTGATAGTCCACAGATTACAGAATGCTTCCAGATGTGCATTCGAAACTACTACTGGTCTTCCTGGGATCGATCAAAGCGTAGATTGTTTGAGACATTACTCCCATGAAGGAAACTGCGCATGGTGACTGTTGTATTCAATCCCGATGCAATTTCTGTGTTTCATCAACACTCTAATAGTCCACAGATTATAGAATGCCTCCAGATGTGCAACGGAAACTACTACTGGTCTTCCAAGGAGCGATGAAAGCGTAAACTGCTTGAGACATTACCCCATGGAGGAAAGTGCGCATGGTGACTGTTGTATTCAATCCCGATGCAATATCTGTGTTTCATCAACTCTCTGATAGTCCACAGATTACAGAATGCCACCAGATGTGCATCGGAAATTACTACTGGTCTTCCAGGGAACGATCAAAGCGTAAACTGTTTGAGACATTACTCCCATGGAGGAAAGTGCGCATGGTGACTGTTGTATTCAATCCCGATGCAATTTCTGTGTTTCATCAACTCTCTGATCATCCACAGATTACAGAATGCCTCCAGATGTGCATCGGAAACTACTACTGGTCTTCCAGGGAACGATGAAAGCGTAGACTGTTTGAGACATTACTCCCATGGAGGGAAGTGTGCATGGTGACTGTTGAATTCAATCCCCATGAAATTTCTGTGTTTCGTCAACACTCTGATAGTCGACAGATTACAGAATGCCTCCAGATGTGCATCGGAAACTACTACTGCTCTTCCAGGGAACGATCAAAGCGTAGACTGTTTGAGACATTACTCCTATGGAGGAAAGTGCACATGCTGACTGTTGTACTCACTCCCGATGCAATATCTGTGTTTCATCAACACTCTGATTATCCACAGAATACACAATGGCTCCAGATGTGCTTCGGAAACTACTACTGGTCTTCCTGAGAACGATCAAAGCGTAGACTGTTTGAGACATTACTCCCATGGAGGTAACTGCGCATGGTGACTGTTGTATTCAATCCCGATGCAATTTCTGTGTTTCATCAACACTCTGATGGTACACAGATTACAGAATGCTTCCAGATGTGCAGCGGAAACTACTCCTGGTCTGCCAGGGAACGTTCAAAGCGTAGTCTCTTTGAGACATTAGTCCCATGGAGGAAAGTGCGCATGGTGACTGTTGTATTCAATCCCGAGGCAATTTCTGTGTTTCATCAACACTCTGATAGTCCACAGATTACAGAATGCCTCCAGATGTGCATCGGAAACTACTACTGGTCTTCCAGGGAACGATCAAAGTATAGACTGTTTGACACATTACTCACATTGAGGAAAGTGCGCATGGTGACTGTTGTATTCAATTCCGATGCAATTTCTGTGTTTCATCAACACTCTGAGAGTAAACAGAATACAGAATGCCTCCAGATGTGCATCGGAAACTACTACTGGTCTTCCATTGAACGATCAAAGCGTAAACCGTTTGAGACAATACTCCCATGGAGGAGAGTGCGCATGGTGACTGTTGTATTCAATCCCGAAGCAATTCCTGTGTTCCAAAACACTCTCATAGTCCACAGATTACAGAATGCCTCCAGATGTGTATCGGAAACTACTACTGGTCGTCCTGGGAACGATCAAAGAATAGACTGTTTGAGACATTACTCCCATGGAGGAAACTGCGCATGATGACTGTTGTTTTCAATCCCGATGCAATTTCTGTGTTTCATCAACACTCTGATGGTCCACAGATTACAGAATGCCACCAGATGTGCATCGGAAACTACTACTGGGCTTCCAGGGAACGATCAAAGCGTAGACTCTTTGAGACCTTACTCCCATGGAGGAAAGTGCGCCTTGTGACTGTTGTATTCAATCCCAATGCAATTTCTGTGTTTCATCAACATTCTTATGGTCTACAGGTTACAGAATGCCTCCTGATGTGCATCGGAAACTACTACTGGTCTTCCAGGGAACGATCAAAGCGTAGTTTCTTTGAGTAATTACTCCCATGGATGAAAGGGCGCATGGTGACTGTTGAATTCAATCCAGATGCAATTTCTGTATTTCATCAACACTCTGATAGTCCACAGATTACAAAATGGCTCCAGATGTGCATCGGAAATTACTACTTATCTTTCAGGGAGCGATCAAAGCGTAGGCTGTTTGAGATATTACCCGCATGGAGGAAAGTGCGCTTTGTGACTGTTGTATTCAATCCCGATGCGATAACTGTGTTTCACCAACACTCTGATAGTAAACAGATTAAGGAATGCTTCCAGACGTGCATCGGAAACTACTACTGGTCTTCCAGGGAACGATCAATGCGTAGACTGTTTGAGACATTACTCCCATGTAGGGAAGTGCGCATGGTGACCGTTGTATTCAATCCCGATGCAATTTCTGGGTCTCATCAACACTCTGATAGTCCACAGATTACAGAATGCTTCCAGATGTGCATCGGAAACTACTACTGGTCTTCCAGGGCATCATCAAAGCGTAGACTGTTTGAGACATTACTCCCATGGAGGAATGTGCGCATGGTGACTGTTGTATTCAATCCTGATGCAATTTCTGTGTTTCATCAACACTCTGATAGTCCACAGATTACAGAATGCCTCCAGATGTGCATCGGAAACTACTACCGGTCTTTCAGGGAACGATCATTTCGTAGACTGTTTGAAACATCACTAACATGGAGGAAAGTGCGCATGGTGACTGTTGTATTCAATCCCGATGCAATTTCTGTGTTTCATCAACTCTCTGATCGTCTACACATTACAGAATGCCTCCAGATGTGCATCGGAAACTACTACTGGTTTTCCAGAGAACGATGAAAGCGTAGACTGTTTGAGACATTACTCCCATGGAGGAAAGTGCGCATATTGACTGTTGTATTCAAACCCGATGCGATTTCTGTGTTTCATCAACACACTGATAGTCCACAGATTACAGAATGCCTCCAGATTTGCATCGGAAACTACTTCTGGTCTTCCAGGGAACGATCAAAGGGTAGACTGTTTGAGACTTTACACCCATGGAGGAAAGTTCGCATGGTGACTGTTGTATTCAATCCCGAGGCAATTTCTGTGTTTCATCAACACTTTGAAGGTCCACAGATTACAGAATGCCTCCAGATATGCATCAGAAGCTACTACTGGTCTTCCAGGGAACGATCAAAGCGTAGACTGTTAGAGAATTACTCCCATGGAGCAAAGTGCGCATGGTGACTGTGGTAATCAATTCCGATACAATTTCTGTGTTTCATGAACACTCAGATAGTCCACAGATTACAGAATGCCTCCAGATGTGTATCGAAAACTACTATTGGTCTTCCAGCGAACGATAAAAACGTAGACTGTTTGAGACATTACTCCCATTCAAGAAAGTGCGCATGGTGACTGTTGTATTCAATCCCGAAGCAAATTCTTTGTTCCTAAACACTCTGATAATCCACAGATTACAGAATGCCTCCAGATGTGTATCGGAAACTACTACTGGTCTTCCTGGGAACGATCGAGGAGCAGACTGTTTGAGACATTACTCCTATGGAGGAAAGTGCGCATGGTGACTGTTGTATTCAATCCGGATGCAATATCTGTGTTTCATCAACACTCTGATAGTCCACAGATTATAGAATGCTTCCAGATGTGAATGGGAAACTACTACTGGTCATGCAGGGAACGATCAAAGCGTAGACTGCTTGAGACATTACTCCCATGGAGGAAAGTGTGCATGGTGACTGTTGTATTCAATCCCCATGAAATTTCTGTGTTTCATCAACACTCTGATAGTCGAAAGATTACAGAATGCCTCCAGATGTGCATCGGAAACTACTACTGCTCTTCCAGGGAACGATCAAAGCGTAGACTGTTTGAGACATTACTCCTATGGAGGAAAGTGCGCATGGTGACTGTTGTATTCACTCCCGATGCAATATCTGCGTTTCATCAACACTCTGATTGTCCACAGAATACACAATGGCTCCAGATGTGCATCGGAAACTACTACTGGTCTTCCTGGGAACGATCAAAGCGCAGACTGTTTGTGACATTACTCCCATGGAGGAAAGTGTGCATAGTGACTGTTGTATTCAATCCCGAGGCAATTTTGGTGTGATCAACAATCTGATAGTCCACAGAATACAGAATGCCTCTAGATGTGCATCGGAAACTACTACTGGTCTTCCAGGGAACGATCAAAGCGTAGGCTGTTTGAGACATTACTCCCATGAAGGAATGTGCGCATGGTGCCTGTTGTATACAATCCCGAAGCAATTTCTGTGTTCCTAAACACTCTGATAGTCCACAGATTACAGAATGCCTCCAGATGTGTATCGGAAACTACTACTGGTCTTCCTGGGATCGATCAAGGCGCAGACTGTTTGAGACATTACTCCTATGGAGGAAACTGCGCATTGGGACTGTTGTATTCACTCCCGATGCAATATCTGTGTTTCATCAACACTCTGATAGTCCACAGATTACAGAATGCTTACAGATGTGCTTCGGAAACTACTACTGGTCTTCCAGGGAACGATAAAAGCGTAGTCTCTTTGAGACATTACTCCTATGGAGGAAAGTGCGCATGGTGACTGTTGTATTCAATCCGGATGCAATATCTGTGTTTCATCAACACTCTGATAGTCCACAGATTACAGAATGCTTCTAGATGTGCATGGGAAACTACTACTGGTCATCCAGGGAACGATCAAAGCGCAGACTGTTTGAGACATTACTCCCACGGAGGAAAGTGCGCATGGTGACTGTTGTATTCAATCCCGATGCAATTTCTGTGTTTCATCAAAACTCTGATAGTGCACAGATTACAGAATGCCTCCAGATGTGCATCGGAAATTACTACTGGTCTTCCAGGGAACGATCAAAGCGTAAACTGTTTGAGACATTACTCCCATGGAGGAAAGTGCGCATGGTGACTGTTGTATTCAATCCCGATGCAATTTCTGTGTTTCATCAACTCTCTGATCATCCACAGATTACAGAATGCCTCCAGATGTGCATCGGAAACTACTACTGGTCTTCCAGGGCATCATCAAAGCGTAGACTGTTTGAGACATTACTCCCATGGAGGAATGTGCGAATGGTGACTGTTGTATTCAATCCTGATGCAATTTCTGTGTTTCATCAACACTCTGATAATCCACAGATTACAGAATGCCTCCAGATGTGCATCGGAAACTACTACTGGTCTTTCAGGGAACGATCATTTCGTAGACTGTTTGAAACATCACTAACATGGAGGATAGTGCGCATGGTGACTGTTGTATTAAAACCCGATGCAATTTCTGTGTTTCATCAACTCTCTGATCGTCTACACATTACAGAATGCCTCCAGATGTGCATCGGAAACTACTACTGGTTTTCCAGAGAACGATGAAAGCGTAGACTGTTTGAGACATTACTCCCATGGAGGAAAGTGCGCATTTTGACTGTTGTATTCAAGCCCGATGCGATTTCTGTGTTTCATCAACACTCTGATAGTCCACAGATTACAGAATGCCTCCAGATTTGCATCTGAAACTACTACTGGTCTTCCAGGGAACGATCAAAGAGTAGACTGTTTGAGACTTTACTCCCATGGAGGAAATTTCGCATGGTGACTGTTGTATTCAATCCCGAGGCAATTTCTGTGTTTCATCAACACTTTGAAGGTCCACAGATTACAGAATGCCTCCAGAAATGCATCGGAAGCTACTACTGGTCTTCCAGGGAACGATCAAATCGTAGACTGTTAGAGAATTACTCCCATGGAGCAAAGTGCGCATGGTGACTGTGGTAATCAATTCCGATGCAATTTCTGTGTTTCATGAACACTCAGATAGTCCACAGATTACAGAATGCATCCAGATGTGTATCGAAAACTACTATTGGTCTTCCAGCGAACGATCAAAACGTAGACTGTTTGAGACATTACTCCCATTCAAGAAAGTGCGCATGGTGACTGTTGTATTCAATCCCGAAGCAAATTCTTTGTTCCTAAACACTCTGATAATCCACAGATTACAGAATGCCTCCAGATGTGTATCGGAAACTACTACTGGTCTTCCTGGGAACGATCAAGGAGCAGACTGTTTGAGACATTACTCCTATGGAGGAAACTGCGCATGGTGACTGTTGTATTCACTCCCGATGCAATATCTGTGTTTCATCAACACTCTGATAGTCCACAGATTACAGAATGCTTCCAGATGTGCATCGGAAACTACTACTCGTCTTTCTGGGAACGATCAAAGCGTAGACTGTTTGAGACATTACTCCCATGGAGGAAAGTGCGCATGGTGACTGTTGTATTCAATCCGGATGCAATATCTGTGTTTCATCAACACTCTGATAGTCCACAGATTATAGAATGCTTCCAGATGTGAATGGGAAACTACTACTGGTCATGCAGGGAACGATCAAAGCGTAGACTGCTTGAGACATTACTCCCATGGAGGAAAGTGTACATGGTGACTGTTGTATTCAATCCCCATGAAATTTCTGTGTTTCATCAACACTCTGATAGTCGAAAGATTACAGAATGCCTCCAGATGTGCATCGGAAACTACTACTGCTCTTCCAGGGAACGATCAAAGCGTAGACTGTTTGAGACATTACTCCTATGGAGGAAAGTGCGCATGGTGACTGTTGTATTCACTCCCGATGCAATATCTGCGTTTCATCAACACTCTGATTATCCACAGAATACACAATGGCTCCAGATGTGCATCGGAAACTAGTACTGGTCTTCCTGGGAACGATCAAAGCGCAGACTGTTTGTGACATTACTCCCATGGAGGAAAGTGTGCATAGTGACTGTTGTATTCAATCCCGAGGCAATTTTGGTGTGATCAACACTCTGATAGTCCACAGAATACAGAATGCCTCTAGATGTGCATCGGAAACTACTACTAGTCTTCCAGGGAACGATCAAAGCGTAGGCTGTTTGAGACATTACTCCCATGAAGGAAAGTGCGCATGGTGCCTGTTGTATTCAATCCCGAAGCAATTTCTGTGTTCCTAAACACTCTGATAGTCCACAGATTACAGAATGCCTCCAGATGTGTATCGGAAACTACTACTGGTCTTCCTGGGAACGATCAAGGCGCAGACTGTTTGAGACATTACTCCTATGGAGGAAACTGCGCATTGGGACTGTTGTATTCACTCCCGATGCAATATCTGTGTTTCATCAACACTCTGATAGTCCACAGATTACAGAATGCTTACAGATGTGCTTCGGAAACTACTACTGGTCTTCCAGGGAACGATCAAAGCGTAGTCTCTTTGAGACATTACTCCTATGGAGGAAAGTGCGCATGGTGACTGTTGTATTCAATCCGGATGCAATATCTGTGTTTCATCAACACTCTGATAGTCCACAGATTACAGAATGCTTCTAGATGTGCATGGGAAACTACTACTGGTCATCCAGGGAACGATCAAAGCGCAGACTGTTTGAGACATTACTCCCACGGAGGAAAGTGCGCATGGTGACTGTTGTATTCAATCCCGATGCAATTTCTGTGTTTCATCAAAACTCTGATAGTGCACAGATTACAGAATGCCTCCAGATGTGCATCGGAAACTACTACTGGTCTTCCAGGGAAAGATCAAAGCGCAGTCTGTTTGAGACATTACTCCCATGGAGGAAAGTGCGCATGGTGACTGTTTTATTCAATCTCGATGCAATTTCTGTGTTTCATCAACACTCTGATAGTCCACAGATTACAGAATGCCTCCAGATGTGCATTCGAAACTACTACTGGTCTTCCTGGGATCGATCAAAGCGTAGATTGTTTGAGACATTACTCCCATGAAGGAAAGTGCGCATGGTGACTGTTGTATTCAATCCCGATGCAATTTCTGTGTTTCATCAACACTCTAATAGTCCACAGATTATAGAATGCCTCCAGATGTGCAACGGAAACTACTACTGGTCTTCCAAGGAGCGATCAAAGCGTAAACTGCTTGAGACATTACCCCATGGAGGAAAGTGCGCATGGTGACTGTTGTATTCAATCCTGATGCAATATCTGTGTTTCGTCAACTCTCTGATAGTCCACAGATTACAGAATGCCTCCAGATGTGCATCGGAAATTACTACTGGTCTTCCAGGGAACGATCAAAGCGTAAACTGTTTGAGACATTACTCCCATGGAGGAAAGTGCGCATGGTGACTGTTGTATTCAATCCCGATGCAATATCTGTGTTTCATCAACTCTCTGATCGTCTACACATTACAGAATGCCTCCAGATGTGCATCGGAAACTACTACTGGTCTTTCAGGGAACGATCATTTCGTAGACTGTTTGAAACATCACTAACATGGAGGATAGTGCGCATGGTGACTGTTGTATTCAATCCCGATGCAATTTCTGTGTTTCATCAACTCTCTGATCGTCTACACATTACAGAATGCCTCCAGATGTGCATCGGAAACTACTACTGGTTTTCCAGAGAACGATCAAATCGTAGACTGTTAGAGAATTACTCCCATGGAGCAAAGTGCGCATGGTGACTGTGGTAATCAATTCCGATGCAATTTCTGTGTTTCATGAACACTCAGATAGTCCACAGATTACAGAATGCATCCAGATGTGTATCGAAAACTACTATTGGTCTTCCAGCGAACGATCAAAACGTAGACTGTTTGAGACATTACTCCCATTCAAGAAAGTGCGCATGGTGACTGTTGTATTCAATCCCGAAGCAAATTCTTTGTTCCTAAACACTCTGATAATCCACAGATTACAGAATGCCTCCAGATGTGTATCGGAAACTACTACTGGTCTTCCTGGGAACGATCAAGGAGCAGACTGTTTGAGACATTACTCCTATGGAGGAAACTGCGCATGGTGACTGTTGTATTCACTCCCGATGCAATATCTGTGTTTCATCAACACTCTGATAGTCCACAGATTACAGAATGCTTCCAGATGTGCATCGGAAACTACTACTCGTCTTTCTGGGAACGATCAAAGCGTAGACTGTTTGAGACATTACTCCCATGGAGGAAAGTGCGCATGGTGACTGTTGTATTCAATCCGGATGCAATATCTGTGTTTCATCAACACTCTGATAGTCCACAGATTATAGAATGCTTCCAGATGTGAATGGGAAACTACTACTGGTCATGCAGGGAACGATCAAAGCGTAGACTGCTTGAGACATTACTCCCATGGAGGAAAGTGTACATGGTGACTGTTGTATTCAATCCCCATGAAATTTCTGTGTTTCATCAACACTCTGATAGTCGAAAGATTACAGAATGCCTCCAGATGTGCATCGGAAACTACTACTGCTCTTCCAGGGAACGATCAAAGCGTAGACTGTTTGAGACATTACTCCTATGGAGGAAAGTGCGCATGGTGACTGTTGTATTCACTCCCGATGCAATATCTGCGTTTCATCAACACTCTGATTATCCACAGAATACACAATGGCTCCAGATGTGCATCGGAAACTAGTACTGGTCTTCCTGGGAACGATCAAAGCGCAGACTGTTTGAGACATTACTCCTATGGAGGAAACTGCGCATTGGGACTGTTGTATTCACTCCCGATGCAATATCTGTGTTTCATCAACACTCTGATAGTCCACAGATTACTGAATGCTTACAGATGTGCTTCGGAAACTACTACTGGTCTTCCAGGGAACGATCAAAGCGTAGTCTCTTTGAGACATTACTCCTATGGAGGAAAGTGCGCATGGTGACTGTTGTATTCAATCCGGATGCAATATCTGTGTTTCATCAACACTCTGATAGTCCACAGATTACAGAATGCTTCTAGATGTGCATGCGAAACTACTACTGGTCATCCAGGGAACGATCAAAGCGCAGACTGTTTGAGACATTACTCCCACGGAGGAAAGTGCGCATGGTGACTGTTGTATTCAATCCCGATGCAAATTCTGTGTTTCATCAAAACTCTGATAGTGCACAGATTACAGAATGCCTCCAGATGTGCATCGGAAACTACTACTGGTCTTCCAGGGAAAGATCAAAGCGCAGACTGTTTGAGACATTACTCCCATGGAGGAAAGTGCGCATGGTGACTGTTTTATTCAATCTCGATGCAATTTCTGTGTTTCATCAACACTCTGATAGTCCACAGATTACAGAATGCCTCCAGATGTGCATTCGAAACTACTACTGGTCTTCCTGGGATCGATCAAAGCGTAGATTGTTTGAGACATTACTCCCATGAAGGAAAGTGCGCATGGTGACTGTTGTATTCAATCCCGATGCAATTTCTGTGTTTCATCAACACTCTAATAGTCCACAGATTATAGAATGCCTCCAGATGTGCAACGGAAACTACTACTGGTCTTCCAAGGAGCGATCAAAGCGTAAACTGCTTGAGACATTACCCCATGGAGGAAAGTGCGCATGGTGACTGTTGTATTCAATCCTGATGCAATATCTGTGTTTCGTCAACTCTCTGATAGTCCACAGATTACAGAATGCCTCTAGATGTGCATCGGAAATTACTACTGGTCTTCCAGGGAACGATCAAAGCGTAAACTGTTTGAGACATTACTCCCATGGAGGAAAGTGTGCATGGTGACTGTTGTATTCAATCCCGATGCAATATCTGTGTTTCATCAACTCTCTGATCATCCACAGATTACAGAATGCCTCCAGATGTGCATCGGAAACTACTACTGGTCTTCCAGGGAACGATGAAAGCGTAGACTGTTTGAGACATTACTCCCATGGAGGGAAGTGTGCATGGTGACTGTTGAATTCAATCCCCATGAAATTTCTGTGTTTCGTCAACACTCTGATAGTCGACAGATTACAGAATGCCTCCAGATGTGCATCGGAAACTACTACTGCTCTTCCAGGGAACGATGAAAGCGTAGACTGTTTGAGACATTACTCCTATGGAGGAAAGTGCACATGCTGACTGTTGTATTCACTCCCGAAGCAATATCTGTGTTTCATCAACACTCTGATTATCCACAGAATACACAATGGCTCCAGATGTGCTTCGGAAACTACTACTGGTCTTCCTGAGAACGATCGAAGCGTAGACTGTTTGAGACATTACTCCCATGGAGGTAACTGCGCATGGTGACTGTTGTATTCAATCCCGATGCAATTTCTGTGTTTAATCAACACTCTGATGGTACACAGATTACAGAATGCTTCCAGATGTGCAGCGGAAACTACTCCTGGTCTGCCAGGGAACGTTCAAAGCGTAGTCTCTTTGAGACATTAGTCCCATGGAGGAAAGTGCGCATGGTGACTGTTGTATTCAATCCCGATGCGATAACTGTGTTTCATCAACACTCGGATAGTACACAGATTACAGAATGCTTCTAGATGTCATGGGAAACTACTACTGGTCATCCAGGGAACGGTCAAAGCGTAGACTGCTTGAGACATTACTCCCATGCAGGAAAGTGCGCATGGTGACTGTTGTATTCAATCCCGATGCAATTTCTGTGTTTCATCAAAACTCTGATAGTGCACAGATTACAGAATGCCTCCAGATGTGCATCGGAAACTACTACTGGTCTTCCAGGGAACGATGAAAGCGTAGACTGTTTGAGACATTACTCGCATGGAGGAAAGTGTGCATGGTGACTGTTGTACTCAATCTCGATGCATTTCCTGTGTTTCATCAACACTCTGATAGTCCACAGATTACAGAATGCCTCCAGATGTGCATCGAAAACTACTACTGGTCTTCCAGGGAACGATGAAAGCGTAGACTGTTTGAGACATTACTCCCATGGAGGAAAGTTTGCATGGTGACTGTTGTATTCAATCCCCATGAAATTTCTGTGTTTCATCAACAATCTGATAGTCGACAGATTACATAATGCCTCCAGATGTGCATCGGAAACTTATACTGGTCTTCCAGGGAACGATCAAAGCGTAGACTGTTGAGACATTACACCCATGGAGTAAAGTGCGCATTCAATCCCGAGGCAATTTCTGTGTTTCATCAACACTCTGATAGTCCACAGATTACAGAATGCCTCCAGATGTGCATCGGAAACTTCTACTGGTCTTCCAGGGAACGATCAAAGCGTAGACTGTTTGAGACATTACTCCCATGGAGGAAAGTGCGCATGGTGACTGTTGTGTTCAATTTCGATGCAGTTTCTGTGATTCATCAACACTCTGATAGTCCACAGATTATAGAATGCCTCCAGATGTGCAACGGAAACTACTACTGGTCTTCCAAGGAACGATCAAAGCGTAAACTGCTTGAGACATTACCCCATGGAGGAAACGCGCATGGTGACTGTTGTATTCAATCCCGATGCAATATCTGTGTTTCATCAACTCTCTGATAGTCCACAGATTACAGAATGCCTCCAGATGTGCATCGGAAATTACTACTGGTCTTCCAGGGAACGATCAAAGCGTAAACTGTTTGAGACATTACTCCCATGGAGGAAAGTGCGCATGGTGACTGTTGTATTCAATCCCGATGCAATTTCTGTGTTTCATCAACTCTCTGATCATCCACAGATTACAGAATGCCTCCAGATGTGCATCGGAAACTACTACTGGTCTTCCAGGGAACGATGAAAGCGTAGACTGTTTGAGACATTACTCCCATGGAGGGAAGTGTGCATGGTGACTGTTGAATTCAATCCCCATGAAATTTCTGTGTTTCGTCAACACTCTGAGAGTCGACAGATTACAGAATGCCTCCAGATGTGCATCGGAAACTACTACTGCTCTTCCAGGGAACGATCAAAGCGTAGACTGTTTGAGACATTACTCCTATGGAGGAAAGTGCACATGCTGACTGTTGTATTCACTCCCGATGCAATATCTGTGTTTCATCAACACTCTGATTATCCACAGAATACACAATGGCTCCAGATGTGCATCGGAAAGTACTACTGGTCTTCCCGGGAACGATCAAAGCGCAGACTGTTTGAGACATTACTCCCATGGAGGAAAGTGTGCATGGTGACTGTTGTATTCAATCCCGATGCAATTTTGGTATCATCGACACTCTGATTGTCAACAAAATACAGAATGCCTCCAGATGTGCTTCGGAGACTACTACTGGTCTTCCAGGGAACGATCAAAGCGTAGACACTTTGAGACATTACTCCCATGGAGAAAAGTGCGCATGGTGCCTGTTGTATTCAATCCCGAAGCAATTTCTGTGTTCCTAAACACTCTGATAGTCCACAGATTACAGAATGCCTCCAGATGTGTATCGGAAACTACTACTGGTCTTCCTGAGAACGATCAATGCGTAGACTGTTTGAGACATTACTCCCATGGAGGCAACTGCGCATGGTGACTGTTGTATTCAATCCCGATGCAATTTCTGTGTTTCATCAACACTCTGATGGTACACAGATTACAGAATGCTTCCAGATGTGCAGCGGAAACTACTCCTGGTCTGCCAGGGAACGTTCAAAGCGTAGTGTCTTTGAGACATTAGTCCCATGGAGGAAAGTGCGCATGGTGACTGTTGTATTCAATCCCGATGCGATAACTGTGTTTCATCAACACTCGGATAGTCCACAGATTACAGAATGCCTCCAGATGTCATGGGAAACTACTACTGGTCATCCAGGGAACGGTCAAATCGTAGACTGCTTGAGACATTACTCCCATGCAGGAAAGTGCGCATGGTGACTGTTGTATTCAATCCCGATGCAATTTCTGTGTTTCATCAAAACTCTGATAGTGCACAGATTACAGAATGCCTCCAGATGTGCATCGGAAACTACTACTGGTCTTCCAGGGAACGATGAAAGCGTAGACTGTTTGAGACATTACTCCCATGGAGGAAAGTGTGCATGGTGACTGTTGTACTCAATCTCGATGCATTTCCTGTGTTTCATCAACACTCTGATAGTCCACAGATTACAGAATGCCTCCAGATGTGCATCGGAAACTACTACTGGTCTTCCAGGGAACGATCAAAGCGTAGACTGTTTGAGACATTACTCCCATGGAGGAAAGTGCGCATGGTGACTGTTGTGTTCAATCTCGATGCAGTTTCTGTGTTTCATCAACACTCTGATAGCCCACAGATTACAGAATGCGTCCAGATGTGCATTCGAAACTACTACTGGTCTTCCTGGGATCGATCAAAGCGTAGATTGTTTGAGACATTACTCCCATGAAGGAAAGTGCGCATGGTGACTGTTGTATTCAATCCCGATGCAATTTCTGTGTTTCATCAACTCTCTGATCATCCACAGATTACAGAATGCCTCCAGATGTGCATCGGAAACTACTACTGGTCTTCCAGGGAACGATGAAAGCGTAGACTGTTTGAGACTTTACTCCCATGGAGGGAAGTGTGCATGGTGACTGTTGAATTCAATCCCCATGAAATTTCTGTGTTTCGTCAACACTCTGATAGTCGACAGATTACAGAATGGCTCCAGATGTGCATCGGAAACTACTACTGCTCTTCCAGGGAACGATCAAAGCGTAGACTGTTTGAGACATTACTCCTATGGAGGAAAGTGCACATGCTGACTGTTGTATTCACTCCCGATGCAATATCTGTGTTTCATCAACACTCTGATTATCCACAGAATACACAATGGCTCCAGATGTGCATCGGAAAGTACTACTGGTCTTCCCGGAAACGATCAAAGCGCAGACAGTTTGAGACATTACTCCCATGGAGGAAAGTGTGCATGGTGACTGTTGTATTCAATCCCGATGCAATTTTGGTATCATCAATACTCTGATTGTCAACAAAATACAGAATGCCTCCAGATGTGCATCGGAGACTACTACTGGTCTTCCAGGGAACGATCAAAGCGTAGACTCTTTGAGACATTAGTCCCATGGAGAAAAGTGCGCATGGTGCCTGTTGTATTCAATCCCGAAACAATTTCTGTGTTCCTAAACACTCGGATGGTCCACAGATTACAGAATGCCTCCAGATGTGTATCGGAAACTACTACTGATCTTCCTGAGATCGATCAAAGCGTAGACTGTTTGAGACATTACTCCCATGGAGGCAACTGCGCATGGTGACTGTTGTATTCAATCCCGATGCAATTTCTGTGTTTCATCAACACTCTGATGGTACACACTTTACAGAATGCTTCCAGATGTGCAGCGGAAACTACTCCTGGTCTGCCAGGGAACGTTCAAAGCGTAGTCTCTTTGAGACATTAGTCCCATGGAGGAAAGTGCGCATGGTGACTGTTGTATTCAATCCCGATGCGATAACTGTGTTTCATCAACACTCGGATAGTCCACAGATTACAGAATGCTTCCAGATGTCATAGAAACTACTACTGGTCATCCAGGGAACGGTCAAAGCGTAGACTGCTTGAGACATTACTCCCATGCAGGAAAGTGCGCATGGTGACTGTTGTATTCAATCCCGATGCAATTTCTGTGTTTCATCAAAACTCTGATAGTGCACAGATTACAGAATGCCTCCAGATGTGCATCGGAAACTACTACTGGTCTTCCAGGGAACGATGAAAGCGTAGACTGTTTGAGACATTACTCCCATGGAGGAAAGTGTGCATGGTGACTGTTGTACTCAATCTCGATGCATTTCCAGTGTTTCATCAACACTCTGATAGTCCACAGATTACAGAATGCCTCCAGATGTGCATCGAAAACTACTACTGGTCTTCCAGGGAACGATGAAAGCGTAGACTGTTTGAGACATTACTCCCATGGAGGAAAGTTTGCATGGTGACTGTTGTATTCAATCCCCATAAAATTTCTGTGTTTCATCAACACTCTGATAGTCGACAGATTACATAATGCCTCCAGATGTGCATCGGAAACTTATACTGGTCTTCCAGGGAACGATCAAAGCGTAGACTGTTGAGACATTACACCCATGGAGTAAAGTGCGCATTCAATCCCGAGGCAATTTCTGTGTTTCATCAACACTCTGATAGTCCACAGATTACAGAATGCCTCCAGATGTGCATCGGAAACTACTACTGGTCTTCCAGGGAACGATCAAAGCGTAGACTGTTTGAGACATTACTCCCATGGAGCAAAGTGCGCATGGTGACTGTTGTGTTCAATCTCGATGCAGTTTCTGTGTTTCATCAACACTCTGATAGCCCACAGATTACAGAATGCCTCCAGATGTGCATTCGAAACTACTACTGGTCTTCCTGGGATCGATCAAAGCGTAGATTGTTTGAGACATTACTCCCATGAAGGAAAGTGCGCATGGTGACTGTTGTATTCAATCCCGATGCAATTTCTGTGTTTCATCAACACTCTAATAGTCCACAGATTATAGAATGCCTCCAGATGTGCAACGGAAACTACTACTGGTCTTCCAAGGAGCGATCAAAGCGTAAACTGCTTGAGACATTACCCCATGGAGGAAAGTGCGCATGGTGACTGTTGTATTCAATCCCGATGCAATATCTGTGTTTCATCAACTCTCTGATAGTCCACAGATTACAGAATGCCTCCAGATGTGCATCGGAAATTACTACTGGTCTTCCAGGGAACGATCAAAGCGTAAACTGTTTGAGACATTTCTCCCATGGAGGAAAGTGCGCATGGTGACTGTTGTATTCAATCCCGATGCAATTTCTGTGTTTCATCAACTCTCTGATCATCCACAGATTACAGAATGCCTCCAGATGTGCATCGGAAACTACTACTGGTCTTCCAGGGAACGATGAAAGCGTAGACTGTTTGAGACATTACTCCCATGGAGGGAAGTGTGCATGGTGACTGTTGAATTCAATCCCCATGAAATTTCTGTGTTTCGTCAACACTCTGATAGTCGACAGATTACAGAATGCCTCCAGATGTGCATCGGAAACTACTACTGCTCTTCCAGGGAACGATTAAAGCGTAGACTGTTTGAGACATTAAACCTATGGAGGAAAGTGCACATGCTGACTGTTGTATTCACTCCCGATGCAATATCTGTGTTTCATCAACACTCTGATTATCCACAGAATACACAATGGCTCCAGATGCGCATCGGAAAGTACTACTGGTCTTCCCGGGAACGATCAAAGCGCAGACTGTTTGAGACATTACTCCCATGGAGGAAAGTGTGCATGGTGACTGTTGTATTCAATCCCGATGCAATTTTGGTATCATCAACACTCTGATTGTCAACAAAATACAGAATGCCTCCAGATGTGCATCGGAGACTACTACTGGTCTTCCAGGGAACGATCAAAGCGTAGACTCTTTGAGACATTACTCCCATGGAGAAAAGTGCGCATGGTTCCTGTTGTATTCAATCCCGAAGCAATTTCTGTGTTCCTAAACACTCGGATAGTCCACAGATTACAGAATGCCTCCAGATGTGTATCGGAAACTACTACTGATCTTCCTGAGATCGATCTAAGCGTAGACTGTTTGAGACATTACTCCCATGGAGGCAACTGCGCATGGTGACTGTTGTATTCAATCCCGATGCAATTTCTGTGTTTCATCAACACTCTGATGGTACACAGATTACAGAATGCTTCCAGATGTGCAGCGGAAACTACTCCTGGTCTGCCAGGGAACGTTCAAAGCGTAGTCTCTTTGAGACATTAGTCCCATAGAGGAAAGTGCGCATGGTGACTGTTGTATTCAATCCCGATGCGATAACTGTGTTTCATCAACACTCGGATAGTCCACAGATTACAGAATGCTTCCAGATGTCATAGAAACTACTACTGGTCATCCAGGGAACGGTCAAAGCGTAGACTGCTTGAGACATTACTCCCATGTAGGAAAGTGCGCATGGTGACTGTTGTATTCAATCCCGATGCAATTTCTGTGTTTCATCAAAACTCTGATAGTGCACAGATTACAGAATGCCTCCAGATGTGCATCGGAAACTACTACTGGTCTTCCAGGGAACGATGAAAGCGTAGACTGTTTGAGACATTACTCCCATGGAGGAAAGTGTGCATGGTGACTGTTGTACTCAATCTCGATGCATTTCCAGTGTTTCATCAACACTCTGATAGTCCACAGATTACAGAATGCCCTCCAGATGTGCATCGAAAACTACTACTGGTCTTCCAGGGAACGATGAAAGCGTAGACTGTTTGAGACATTACTCCCATGGAGGAGAGTTTGCATGGTGACTGTTGTATTCAATCCCCATGAAATTTCTGTGTTTCATCAACACTCTGATAGTCGACAGATTACATAATGCCTCCAGATGTGCATCGGAAACTTATACTGGTCTTCCAGGGAACGATCAAAGCGTAGACTGTTGAGACATTACACCCATGGAGTAAAGTGCGCATTCAATCCCGAGGCAATTTCTGTGTTTCATCAACACTCTTATAGTCCACAGATTATAGAATGCCTCCAAAAGTGCAACGGAAACTACTACTGGTCTTCCAAGGAGCGATCAAAGCGTAAACTGCTTGAGACATTACCACATGGAGGGAAGTGGGCATGGTGACTGTTGTATTCAATCCCGATGCAATATCTGTGTTTCATCAACACTCTGATAGTCCACAGATTACAGAATGCCTCCAGATGTGCATCGGAAATTACTACTGGTCTTCTAGGGAACGATCAAAACGTAAACTGTTTGAGACATTACTCCCATGGAGGAAAGTGCGCATGGTGACTGTTGCATTCAATCCCGATGCAATTTCTGTGTTTCATCAACTCTCTGATCATCCACAGATTACAGAATGCCTCCAGATGTGCATCGGAAACTACTACTGGTATTCCAGGGAACGATGAAAGCGTAGACTGTTTGAGACATTACTCCCATGGAGGAAAGTGTGCATGGTGACTGTTGTATTCAATCCCCATGAAATATCTGTGTTTCATCAACAATCTGATAGTCGACAGATTACAGAATGCCTCCAGATGTGCATCGGAAACTACTACTGCTCTCCCAGGGAACGATCAAAGCGTAGACTGTTTGAGACATTACTCCTATGGAGGAAAGTGCACGTGGTGACTGTTGTATTCACTCCCGATGCAATATCTGTGTTTCATCAACACTCTGATTATCCACAGAATACACAATGGCTCCAGATGTGCATCGGAAACTACTACTGGTCTTCCTGGGAACGACCAAAGCGCAGACTGTTTGAGACATTACTCCCATGGAGGAAAGTGCGCATGGTGACTGTTGTATTCAATCCCGATGCAATTTTGGTATCATCAACACTCTAATTGTCCACAGAATACAGAATGCCTCCAGATGTTTATCGGAAACTACTACTGGTCTTCAAGGGAACGATCAAAGCGTAGACTCTTTGAGACATTACTCCCATGGAGGAAAGTGCGCATGGTGCCTGTTGTATTCAATCCCGAAGCAATTTCTGTGTTTCTAAACACTCTGATAGTCCACAGATTACAGAATGCCTCCAGATGTGTATCGGAAACTACTACTGGTCTTCCTGAGAACGATCAAAGCGTAGACTGTTTGAGACATTACTCCCATGGAGGTAACTGCGCATGGTGACTGTTGTATTCAATCCCGATGCAATTTCTGTGTTTCATCAACACTCTGATGGTACACAGATTACAGAATGCCGCCAGATGTGCAGCGGAAACTACTCCTGGTCTGCCAGGGAACGTTCAAAGCGTAGTCTCTTTGAGACATTACTCCCATGGAGGAAAGTGCGCATGGTGACTGTTGTATTCAATCCCGATGCGATAGCTGTGTTTCATCAACACTCGGATAGTCCACAGATTACAGAATGCTTCCAGATGTGCATGGGAAACTACTACTGGTCATCCAGGGAACGATCAAAGCGTAGACTGCTTGAGACATTACTCCCATGGAGGAAAGTGCGCATGGTGACTGTTGTATTCAATACCGATGCAATTTCTGTGTTTCATCAAAACTCTGATAGTGCACCGATTACAGAATGCCTCCAGATGAGCATCGGAAACTACTACTGGTCTTCCAGGGAACGATGAAAGCGTAGACTGTTTGAGACATTACTCCCATGGAGGAAAGTGTGCATGGTGACTGTTGTATTTAATCTCGATGCAATTCCAGTGTTTCATCAACACTCTGATAGTCCACAGAATACAGAATGCCTCCAGATGTGCATCGGAAACTACAACTGGTCTTCCAGGGAACGATGAAAGCGTAGACTGTTTGAGACATTACTCCCATGGAGGAAAGAGTGCATGGTGACTGTTGTATTCAATCCCCATGAAATTTCTGTGTTTCATCAACACTCTGATAGTCGACAGATTACAGAATGCCTCCAGATGTGCATCGGAAACTTATACTGGTCTTCATGGGAACGATCAAAGCGTAGACTGTTGAGACATTACACCCATGGAGTAAAGTGCGCATGGTGCCTGTTGTATTCAATCCCGAGGCAATTTCTGTGTTTCATCAACACTCTGATAGACCACAGATTACAGAATGCCTCCAGATGTGCAGCGGAAACTACTACTGGTGTTCCAGGGAACGATCAAAGCGTAGACTGTTTGAGACATTACACCCATGGAGTAAAGTGCGCATGGTGACTGTTGTATTCAATCCCGAGGCAATTTCTCTGTTTCATCAACACTCTGATAGTCCACAGGTTACAGAATGCCTCCAGATGTGCATCGGAAACTACTACTGGTTTTCCAGGAAACGATCAAAGTGTAGACTGTTTGAGAATTACTCCCATGGAGGAAAGTGCGCATGGTGACTGTTGTATTCGATCCCGATGCAATAACTGTGTTTCATCGACACTCTGATAGTCCACAGATTAAAAAATGCTTCCAGATGTGCATCGGAAACTACTACTGGTCTTCCAGGGAACGATCAAAGCGTAGACTGTTTGAGACATTACTCCTATGGAGGAAAGTGCACATGGTGACTGTTGTATTCTATCTCGATGCAATTTCTGTGTTTCATCAACTCTCTGATCACCCACAGATCACAGAATGCCTCAAGATGTGCATCGGAAACTAATACTGGTCTTCCAGGGAACGATGAAAGCGTAGACTGTTTGAGACATTACTCCCATGGAGGAAAGTGTGCATGGTGACTGTTGTATTCAATCCCCATGAAATTTCTGTGTTTCATCAACACTCTGATAGTCGACAGATTACAGAATGCCTCCAGATGTGCATCGGAAACTACTACTGCTCTTCCAGGGAACGATCAAAGCGTAGACTGTTTGAGACATTACTCCTATGGAGGACAGTGCACGTGGTGACTGTTGTATTCACTCCCGATGCAATATCTGTGTTTCATCAACTCTCTGATTATCCACAGAATACACAATGGCTCCAGATGTGCATCGGAAACTACTACTGGTCTTCCTGGGAACGACCAAAGCGCAGACTGTTTGAGACATTACTCCCATGGAGGAAAGTGTGCATGGTGACTGTTGTATTCAATCCCGATGCAATTTTGTTATCATCAACACTCTAATTGTCCACAGAATACAGAATGCCTCCAGATGTGCATCGGAAACTACTACTGGTCTTCCAGGGAACGATCAAAGCGTAGACTCTTTGAGACATTACTCCCATGGAGGAAAGTGCGCATGGTGCGTGTTGTATTCAATCCCGAAGCAATTTCTGTGTTTCTAAACACTCTGATAGTCCACAGATTACAGAATACCTCCAGATGTGTATCGGAAACTACTACTAGTCTTCCTGAGAACGATCAAAGCGTAGACTGTTTGAGACATTACTCCCATGGAGGTAACTGCGCATGGTGACTGTTGTATTCAATCCCGATGCAATTTCTGTGTTTCATCAACACTCTGATGGTACACAGATTACAGAATGCCTCCAGATGTGCAGCGGAAACCACTCCTGGTCTGCCAGGGAACGTTCAAAGCGTAGTCTCTTTGAGATATTACTCCCATGGAGGAAAGTGCGCATGGTGACTGTTGTATTCAATCCCGATGCGATAACTGTGTTTCATCAACACTCGGATAGTCCACAGATTACAGAATGCTTCCAGATGTGCATGGGAAACTACTACTGGTCATCCAGGGAACGATCAAAGCGTAGACTGCTTGAGACATTACTCCCATGGAGGAAAGTGCGCATGGTGACCGTTGTATTCAATCCCGATGCAATTTCTGTGTTTCATCAAAACTCTGATAGTGCACCGATTAGAGAATGCCTCCAGATGAGCATCGGAAACTACTACTGGTCTTCCAGGGAACGATGAAAGCGTAGACTGTTTGAGACATTACTCCCATGGAGGAAAGTGTGCATGGTGACTGTTGTACTCAATCTCGATGCAATTCCTGTGTTTCATCAACTCTCTGATAGTCCACAGATTACAGAATGCCTCCAGATGTGCATCGGAAACTACTACTGGTCTTCCAGGGAACGATGAAAGCGTAGACTGTTTGAGACATTACTCCCATGGAGGAAAGAGTGCATGGTGACTGTTGTATTCAAACCCCATGAAATTTCTGTGTTTCATCAACACTCTGATAGTCGACAGATTACAGAATGCCTCCAGATTTGCATCGGAAACTTAAACTGGTCTTCATGGGAACGATCAAAGCGTAGACTGTTGAGACATTACACCCATGGAGTAAAGTGCGCATGGTGACTGTTGTATTCAATCCCGAGGCAATTTCTGTGTTTCATCAACACTCTGATAGTCCACAGGTTACAGAATGCCTCCAGATGTGCATCGGAAACTACTACTGGTTTTCCAGGGAACGATCAAAGTGTAGACTGTTTGAGAATGAGTCCCATGGAGGAAAGTGCGCATGGTGACTGTTGTATTCGATCCCGATGCAATAACTGTGTTTCATCGACACTCTGATAGTCCACAGATTAAAAAATGCTTCCAGATGTGCATCGGAAACTACTACTGGTCTTCCAGGGAACGATCAAAGTGTAGACTGTTTGAGACATTACTCCTATGGAGGAAAGTGCACATGGTGACTGTTGTATTCTATCCCGATGCAATTTCTGTGTTTCATCAACTCTCTGATCATCCACAGATTACAGAATGCCTCCAGATATGCATCGGAAACTAATACTGGTCTTACAGGGAACGATGAAAGCGTAGACTGTTTGAGACATTACTCCCATGGAGGAAAGTGTGCATGGTGACTGTTGTATTCAATCCCCATGAAATTTCTGTGTTTCATCAACACTCTGATAGTCGACAGATTACAGAATGCCTCCAGATGTGCATCGGAAACTACTACTGCTCTTCCAGGGAACGATCAAAGCGTAGACTGTTTGAGACATTACTCCTATGGAGGAAAGTGCACATGGTGACTGTTGTATTCACTCCCGATGCAACATCTGTGTTTCATCAACACTCTGATTATCCACAGAATACACAATGGCTCCAGATGTGCATCGGAAACTACTACTGGTCTTCCAGGGAACGATGAAAGCGTAGACTGTTTGAGACATTACTCCCATGGAGGAAAGTGTGCATGGTGACTGTTGTATTCAATCCCCATGAAATTTGTGTGTTTCGTCAACACCCTGATAGTCGACAGATTACAGAATGCCTCCAGATGTGCATCGGAAACTTATACTGGTCTTCATGGAAACGATCAAAGCGTAGACTGTTTGAGACATTACTCCCATGGAGGTAACTGCGCATGGTGACTGTTGTATTCAATCCCGATGCAATTTCTGTGTTTCATCAACACTCTGATGGTACACAGATAACAGAATGCCTCCAGATGTGCAGCGGAAACAACTCCTGGTCTGCCAGGGAACGTTCAAAACGTAGTCTCTTTGAGACATTACTCCCATGGAGGAAAGTGCGCATGGTGACTGTTGTATTCAATCCCGATGCGATAACTGTGTTGCATCAACACTCGGATAGTCCACAGATTACAGAATGCTTCCAGATGTGCATGGGAAACTACTACTGGTCATCCAGGGAACGATCAAAGCGTAGACTGCTTGAGATATTACTCCCATGGAGGAAAGTGCGCATGGTGACTGTTGTATTCAATCCCGATGCAATTTCTGTGTTTCATCAAAACTCTGATAGTGCACAGATTACAGAATACCTCCAGATGAGCATCGGAAACTACTACTGGTCTTCCAGGGAACGATGAAAGCGTAGACTGTTTGAGACATTACTCCCATGGAGGAAAGTGTGCATGGTGACTGTTGTACTCAATCTCGATGCAATTCCTGTGTTTCATCAACACTCTGATAGTCCACAGATTACAGAATGCCTCCAGATGTGCATCGGAAACTACTACTGGTCTTCCAGGGAACGATGAAAGCGAAGACTGTTTGAGACATTACTCCCATGGAGGAAAGAGTGCATGGTGACTGTTGTATTCAATCCCCATGAAATTTCTGTGTTTCATCAACACTCTGATAGTCCACAGATTACAGAATGCCTCCAGATGTGCATCTGAAACTTATACTGGTCTTCATGGGAACGATCAAAGCGTAGACTGTTGAGACATTACACCAATGGAGTAAAGTGCGCATGGTGACTGTTGTATTCAATCCCGAGGCAATTTCTGTGTTTCATCAACACTCTGATAGTCCACAGGTTACAGAATGCCTCCAGATGTGCATCGGAAACTACTACTGGTTTTCCAGGGAACGATCAAAGTGTAGACTGTTTGAGAATTACTCCCATGGAGGAAAGTGCGCATGGTGACTGTTGTATTCGATCCCGATGCAATAACTGTGTTTCATCGACACTCTGATAGTCCACAGATTAAAAAATGCTTCCAGATGTGCATCGGAAACTACTACTGGTCTTCCAGGGAACGATCAAAGCGTAGACTGTTTGAGACATTACTCCTATGGAGGAAAGTGCACATGGTGACTGTTGTATTCTATCCCGATGCAATTTCTGTGTTTCATCAACTCTCTGATCATCCACAGATTACAGAATGCCTCCAGATGTGCATCGGAAACTAATACTGGTCTTCCAGGGAACGATGAAAGCGTAGACTGTTTGAGACATTACTCCCATGGAGGAAAGTGTGCATGGTAACTGCTGTATTCAATCCCCATGAAATTTCTGTGTTTCATCAACACTCTGATAGTCGACAGATTACAGAATGCCTCCAGATGTGCATCGGAAACTACTACTGCTCTTCCAGGGAACGATCAAAGCGTAGACTGTTTGAGACATTACTCCTATGGAGGAAAGTGCACATGGTGACTGTTGTATTCACTCCCGATGCAACATCTGTGTTTCATCAACACTCTGATTATCCACAGAATACACAATGGCTCCAGATGTGCATCGGAAACTACTACTGGTCTTCCTGGGAACGATCAAAGCGCAGATTGTTTGAGACATTACTCCCATGGAGGAAAGTGTGCATAGTGACTGTTGTATTCAATCCCGAGGTAATTTCTGTGTTTCATCAACACTCTGATAGTCCACAGATTACAGAATGCCTCCAGATGTGCATCGGAAACTACTACTGGTCTTCCAGGGAACGATCAAAGCGTAGACCCTTTGAGACATTACTCCCATGGAGGAAAGTGCGCATGGTGCCTGTTGTATTCAATCCCGACGCAATTTCTGTGTTCCTAAACACTCTGATATTCCACAGATTACAGAATGCCTCCTGATGTGTATCGGAAACTACAACTGGTCTTCCTGAGAACGATCAAAGCGTAGACTGTTTGAGACAATACTCCCATGGAGGTAACTGCGCATGGTGACTGTTGTATTCAATCCCGATGCAATTTCTGTGTTTCATCAGCACTCTGATGGTACGCAGATTTCAGAATGCCTCCAGATGTGCAGTGGAAACTACTCCTGGTCTGCCAGGGAACGTTCAAAGCGTAGTCTCTTTGAGACATTACTCCCATGGAGGAAAGTGCGCATGGTGACTGTTGTACTCAATCCCGATGCGATAACTGTGTTTCATCAACACTCGGATAGTCCACAGATTACAGAATGCTTCCAGATGTGCATGGGAAACTACTACTGGTCTTCCAGGGAACGATTAAAGCGTAGACTGCTTGAGACATTACTCCCATGGAGGAAAGTGCGCATGGTGACTGTTGTATTCAATCCCGATGCAATTTCTGTGTTTCATCAAAACTCTGATAGTGCACAGATTACTGAATGCATCCAGATGTGCATCGGAAACTACTACTGGTCTTCCAGGGAACGATCAAAGCGTAGACTGTTTGAGACATTACTCCCATGGAGGAAAGTGGGCATGGTGACTGTTGTATTCAATCCCGATGCAATTTCTGTGTTTCATCAACTCTCTGATAGTCCACAGATTACAGAATGCCTCCAGATGATTATCGGAAACTACTACTGGTCTTCCAGGGAACGATGAAAGCGTAGACTGTTTGAGACATTACTCCCATGGAGGAAAGTGTGCATGGTGACTGTTGTATTCAATCCCCATGAAATTTGTGTGTTTCATCAACACTCTGATAGTCGACAGATTACAGAATGCCTCCAGATGTGCATCGGAGACTTATACTGGTCTTCATGGGAACGATCAAAGCGTAGACTGTTGAGACATTACACCCATGGAGTAAAGTGCGCATGGTGACTGTTGTATTCAATCCCGAGGCAATTTCAGTGTTTCATCAACACTCTGATAGTCCACAGGTTACAGAATGCCTCCAGATGTGTTTCGGAAACTACTACTGGTTTTCCAGGGAACGATCAAATTATAGACTGTTTGAGAATTACTCCCATGGAGGAAAGTGCGCATGGTGACTGTTGTATTCGACCCCGATGCAATAACTGTGTTTCATCGACACTCTGATAGTCCACAGATTAAAAAATGCTTCCAGATGTGCATCGGAAGCTACTACTGGTCTTCCAGGGAACGATCAAAGCGTAGACTGTTTGAGACATTACTCCTATGGAGGAAAGTGCACATGGTGACTGTTGTATTCAATCCCGATGCGATAACTGTGTTTCATCAACACTCTGATAGACTACAGATTAAAAAATGCTTCCAAATGTGCATCGGAAACTACTACTGGTCTTCCAGGGAACGATCAAAGCGTAGACTGTTTGAGACATTACTCCTATGGAGGAAAGTGCGCATGGTGACTGTTGTATTCAATCCCGAGGCGATAACTGTGTTTCATCAACACTCTGATAGTCCACAGATTACAGAATTCCACCAGATGTGCATCGGAAACTACTACTGGTCTTCCAGGGAACGATCAAAGCGTAGACTGTTTGAGACATTACTCCCATGGAGGAAAGTGCGCATGGTGACTGTTGTATTCAATCCCGATGCAATTTCTGTGTTTCATCAACACTCTGATATTCCACAGATTACAGAATGCCTCCAGTTGTGCATCGGAAACAACTTCTGGTCTTCCAGGGAGCGATCAAAGCGTAGACACTTTGAGATACTACTCCCATGGAGGAAAGTACGAATGGGGACTGTTCTATTCAATCCCGATGCAATTTCTGTGTTTCATCAACACTCTGATAGTGCACAGATTACAGAATGCCTCCAGATGTGCATCGGAAACTACTACTGGTCTTCCAGGGGACGATCTGAGCGTAAACTCTTTGAGACATTGCTCAGATGGAGGAAAGTGCGTGTGGTGACTGTTGTATTCAATCCCGATGCAACATCTGTGTTTCATCAACACTCTGATTATCCACAGAATACACAATGGCTCCAGATGTGCATCGGAAACTACTACTGGTCTTCCTGGGAACGATCAAAGCGCAGATTGTTTGAGACATTACTCCCATGGAGGAAAGTGTGGATGGTGACTGTTGTATTCAATCCCGATGCAATTTTGGTATCATCAACACTCTAATTGTTCACAGAATACATAATGCCTCCAGATGTGCATCGGAAACTACTACTGGTCTTCCAGGGAACGATCAAAGCGTAGACTCTTTGAGACATTACTCCCATGGAGGAAAGTGCGCATGGTGCCTGTTGTATTCAATCCCGATGCAATTTCTGTGTTTCATCAAAACTCTGATGGTACGCAGATTTCAGAATGCCTCCAGATGTGCAGTGGAAACTACTCCTGGTTTGCCAGGGAACGTTCAAAGCGTAGTCTCTTTGAGACATTACTCCCATGGAGGAAAGTGCGCATGGTGACTGTTGTATTCAATCCCGATGCGATAACTGTGTTTCATCAACACTCGGATAGTCCACAGATTACAGAATGCTTCCAGATGTGCATGGGAAACTACTACTGGTCTTCCAGGGAACGATCAAAGCGTAGACTGCTTGAGACATTACTCCCATGGAGGAAAGTGCGCATGGTGACTGTTGTATTCAATCCCGATGCAATTTCTGTGTTTCATCAAAACTCTGATAGTGCACAGATTACTGAATGCATCCAGATGTGCATCGGAAACTAGTACTGGTCTTCCAGGGAACGATCAAAGCGTAGACTGTTTGAGACATTACTCCCATGGAGGAAAGTGGGCATGGTGACTGTTGTATTCAATCCCGATGCAATTTCTGTGTTTCATCAACTCTCTGATAGTCCACAGATTACAGAATGCCTCCAGATGGTTATCGGAAACTACTACTGGTCTTCCAGGGAACGATGAAAGCGTAGACTGTTTGAGACATTACTCCCATGGAGGAAAGTGTGCATGGTGACTGTTGTATTCAATCCCCATGAAATTTGTGTGTTTCATCAACACTCTGATAGTCGACAGATTACAGAATGCCTCCAGATGTGCATCGGAGACTTATACTGGTCTTCATGGGAACGATCAAAGCGTAGACTGTTGAGACATTACACCCATGGAGTAAAGTGCGCATGGTGACTGTTGTATTCAATCCCGAGGCAATTTCAGTGTTTCATCAACACTCTGATAGTCCACAGGTTACAGAATGCCTCCAGATGTGTTTCGGAAACTACTACTGGTTTTCCAGGGAACGATCAAATTATAGACTGTTTGAGAATTACTCCCATGGAGGAAAGTGCGCATGGTGACTGTTGTATTCGACCCCGATGCAATAACTGTGTTTCATCGACACTCTGATAGTCCACAGATTAAAAAATGCTTCCAGATGTGCATCGGAAGCTACTACTGGTCTTCCAGGGAACGATCAAAGCGTAGACTGTTTGAGACATTACTCCTATGGAGGAAAGTGCACATGGTGACTGTTGTATTCAATCCCGATGCGATAACTGTGTTTCATCAACACTCTGATAGACTACAGATTAAAAAATGCTTCCAAATGTGCATCGGAAACTACTACTGGTCTTCCAGGGAACGATCAAAGCGTAGACTGTTTGAGACATTACTCCTATGGAGGAAAGTGCGCATGGTGACTGTTGTATTCAATCCCGATGCGATAACTATGTTTCATCGACACTCTGATAGTCCACAGATTAAAAAATGCTTCCAGATGTGCATCGGAAACTACTACTGGTCTTCCAGGGAACTATCAAAGCGTAGTCTCTTTGAGAAATTACTCCCATGGAGGAAAGGGCGCATGGTGACTGTTGTATTTAATCCCGAGGCGATAACTGTGTTTCATCAACACTCTGATAGTCCACAGATTACAGAATTCCACCAGATGTGCATCGGAAACTACTACTGCTCTTCCAGGGTACTATCAAAGCGTAGACTGTTTGAGACATTACTCCCGGGAGGAAAGTGCGCGTGGTGACTGTTGTATTCAATCCCGATGCAATTTCTGTGTTTCATCAACACTCTGATGGTCCACAGATTTCAGAATGCCACCAGATGTGCATCGGAATCTAATACTGGTCTTCCAGGGAACGATCAAAGCGTAGACTGTTTGAGACATTACTCCCATGGAGGAAAGTGCGCATGGTGACTGTTGTATTCAATCCCGATGCAATTTCTGTGTTTCATCAACACTCTGATATTCCACAGATTACAGAATGCCTCCAGTTGTGCATCGGAAACAACTTCTGGTCTTCCAGGGAGCGATCAAAGCGTAGACACTTTGAGATACTACTCCCATGGAGGAAAGTACGAATGGGGACTGTTCTATTCAATCCCGATGCAATTTCTGTGTTTCATCAACACTCTGATAGTGCACAGATTACAGAATGCCTCCAGATGTGCATCGGAAACTACTACTGGTCTTCCAGGGGACGATCTGAGCGTAAACTCTTTGAGACATTGCTCAGATGGAGGAAAGTGCGCGTGGTGACTGTTGTATTCAATCCCGATGCAACATCTGTGTTTCATCAACACTCTGATTATCCACAGAATACACAATGGCTCCAGATGTGCATCGGAAACTACTACTGGTCTTCCTGGGAACGATCAAAGCGCAGATTGTTTGAGACATTACTCCCATGGAGGAAAGTGTGCATGGTGACTGTTGTATTCAATCCCGATGCAATTTTGGTATCATCAACACTCTAATTGTTCACAGAATACATAATGCCTCCAGATGTGCATCGGAAACTACTACTGGTCTTCCAGGGAACGATCAAAGCGTAGACTCTTTGAGACATTACTCCCATGGAGGAAAGTGCGCATGGTGCCTGTTGTATTCAATCCCGATGCAATTTCTGTGTTTCATCAAAACTCTGATGGTACGCAGATTTCAGAATGCCTCCAGATGTGCAGTGGAAACTACTCCTGGTCTGCCAGGGAACGTTCAAAGCGTAGTCTCTTTGAGACATTACTCCCATGGAGGAAAGTGCGCATGGTGACTGTTGTATTCAATCCCGATGCGATAACTGTGTTTCATCAACACTCGGATAGTCCACAGATTACAGAATGCTTCCAGATGTGCATGGGAAACTACTACTGGTCTTCCAGGGAACGATCAAAGCGTAGACTGCTTGAGACATTACTCCCATGGAGGAAAGTGCGCATGGTGACTGTTGTATTCAATCCCGATGCAATTTCTGTGTTTCATCAAAACTCTGATAGTGCACAGATTACAGAATGCATCCAGATGTGCATCGGAAACTACTACTGGTCATCCAGGGAACGATCAAAGCGTAGACTGTTTGAGACATTACTCCCATGGAGGAAAGTGGGCATGGTGACTGTTGTATTCAATCCCGATGCAATTTCTGTGTTTCATCAACTCTCTGATAGTCCACAGATTACAGAATGCCTCCAGATGAGCATCGGAAACTACTACTGGTCTTTCAGGGAACGATGAAAGCGTAGACTGTTTGAGACATTACTCCCATGGAGGAAAGTGTGCATGGTGACTGTTGTACTCAATCTCGATGCAATTCCTGTGTTTCATCAACACACTGATAGTCCACAGATTACAGAATGCCTCCAGATGTGCATCGGAAACTACTACTGGTCTTCCAGGGAACGATGAAAGCGTAGACTGTTTGAGACATTACTCCCATGGAGGAAAGTGTGCATGGTGACTGTTGTATTCAATCCCCATGAAATTTGTGTGTTTCATCAACACTCTGATAGTCGACAGATTACAGAATGCCTCCAGATGTGCATCGGAAACTTATACTGGTCTTCATGGGAACGATCAAAGCGTAGACTGTTGAGACATTACACCCATGGAGTAAAGTGCGCATGGTGACTGTTGTATTCAATCCCGAGGCAATTTCAGTGATTCATCAACACTCTGATAGTCCACAGGTTACAGAATGCCTCCAGATGTGTTTCGGAAACTACTACTGGTTTTCCAGGGAACGATCAAAGTGTAGACTGTTTGAGAATTACTCCCATGGAGGAAAGTGCGCATGGTGACTGTTGTATTCGACCCCGATGCAATAACTGTGTTTCATCGACACTCTGATAGTCCACAGATTAAAAAATGCTTCCAGATGTGCATCGGAAGCTACTACTGGTCTTCCAGGGAACGATCAAAGCGTAGACTGTTTGAGACATTACTCCTATGGAGGAAAGTGCGCATGGTGACTGTTGTATTCAATCCCGATGCGATAACTATGTTTCATCGACACTCTGATAGTCCACAGATTAAAAAATGCTTCCAGATGTGCATCGGAAACTACTACTGGTCTTCCAGGGAACTATCAAAGCGTAGTCTCTTTGAGAAATTACTCCCATGGAGGAAAGGGCGCATGGTGACTGTTGTATTCAATCCCGATGCAATTTCTGTGTTTCATCAACACTCTGATGGTCCACAGATTTCAGAATGCCACCAGATGTGCATCGGAATCTAATACTGGTCTTCCAGGGAACGATCAAAGCGTAGACTGTTTGGGACATTACTCCCATGGAGGAAAGTGCGCATGGTGACTGTTGTATTCAATCCCGATGCAATTTCTGTGTTTCATCAACACTCTGATATTCCACAGATTACAGCATGCCTCCAGTTGTGCATCGGAAACAACTTCTGTTCTTCCAGGGAGCGATCAAAGCGTAGACACTTTGAGATACTACTCCCATGGAGGAAAGTACGAATGGGGACTGTTCTATTCAATCCCGATGCAATTTCTGTGTTTCATCAACACTCTGATAGTGCACAGATTACAGAATGCCTCCAGATGTGCATCGGAAACTACTACTGGTCTTCCAGGGGACGATCTGAGCGTAAACTCTTTGAGACATTGCTCAGATGGAGGAAAGTGCGCGTGGTGACTGTTGTATTCAATCCCTATTTAATTTCTGTGTTTCATCAACAGTCTTATAGTCCACAGATTACAGAATGCCTCCAGATGCGCATCGGAAACTACTACTGGTCTTCCAGGGAACGATCAAAGCGTAGACTGTTTGAGACATTACTCCCATGGAGGAAAGAGCGCATGGTGACTGTTGTATTCAATCCCGATGGAATATCTGTGTTTTATCAACAGTCTGATTGTCCATAGATTACAGAACGCCTCCAGATATGCATCGGAAACTACTACTGATCTTCCAGGGAACGATCAAAGCGTAAACTGTTTCAGACATTACTCCTATGGAGGAAACTGTGCATGGTGACTGTTGTATTCACTCCCGATGCAATATCTGTGTTTCATCAACACTCTGATAGTCCACAGATTACAGAATGCGTCCAGATGTGCATCGGAAACTACTACTGGTCTTCCAGGGAACGATCAAAGCGTAGACTGTTTGAGACATCAATCCCATGGAGAAAAGTGCGCATGGTGACTGTTGTATTCAATCTCGATGCAATTTCTGTGTTTCATCAACACTCTGATAGTCCACAGATTACAGAATGCCTCCAGATGTAAATCGGAAACTGCTACTTGTCTTCCAGGGTACGATCAAAACGTAGACTGTTTAAGACATTACTCCAATGGAGGAAAGTGTGCATGGTGACTGTTGTATTCAATCCCGAGGCAATTTCTGTGTTTCATCAACACTTTGAAGGTCCACTGATTACAGAATGCCTCCAAATATGCATCGGAAACTACTACTGGACTTCCAGGGAAAGATCAAAACGTAGACTGTTTGAGAATTACTCCCATGGTGGAAAGTGCGCATGGTGACTGTTGTACTCAATTCCGATACAATTTCTGTGTTTCATGAACACCCTGATAGTCCACAGATTACAGAATGCCTAGAGATGTACATCGGAAACTACTACTGCTCTTCCAGGGAACGATCAAAACGTACACTGTTTGAGACATTACTCCTATGGAGGAAAGTGCGCATGGTGACTGTTGTATTCACTCCCGATGCAATATCTGTGTTTCATCAACACTCTGATTGTCCACAGAATACACAATGGCTCCAGATGTGCATCGGAAACTACTACTGGTCTTCCTGGGAACGATCAAAGCGCAGACTGTTTGAGACATTACTCTGATGGAGGAAAGTGTGCATGGTGACTGTTGTATTTAATCCCGATGCAATTTTGGTTTCATCAACACTCTGATAGTCCACAGAATACAGAATGCTTCCAGATGTGCATCGGAAACTACTACTGGTCTTCCAGGGAACGATCAAAGCGTAGGCTGTTTGAGATATTACTCGCATTGAGGAATGTGCGCATGGTGACTGTTGTATTCAATCCCGATGCCGTAACTGTGTTTCATAAACACTCGGATAGTCCACAGATTACAGAATGCTTCCAGATGTGCATGGGAAACTACTACTGGTCATCCAGGGAACGATCAAATCGTAGTCTGTTTGAGACATTACTCCCATGGAGGAAAGTGTGCATGGTGACTGTTGTATTCAATCCCGATGCAATTTCTGTGTTTCATCAACTCTCTGATAGACGACAGATTACAGAATGCCTCCAGATGTGCATCGGAAACTTATACTGGTCTTCCAGGGAACGACCAAAGCGTAGACTGTTGAGACATTACACCCTTGCAGTAAAGTGCGCATGGTGACTGTTGTATTCAATCCCGTTGCGATTTCTGTGTTTCATCAACACTCTGGTAGTCCACAGATTACAGAATGCCTCCAGATGCGCATCGGAAACTACTACTGGTTTTCCAGGGAACGATCAAAGTGTAGACTTTGAGAATTACTCCCATATAGGAAAGTGCGCATGGTGACTGTTGTATTCAATTCCGATGCAATTTCTGTGTTTCATGAACACTCTGATAGTCCACAGATTACAGAATGCCTCCAGATGTGCATCGGAAACTACTACTGGTCTTCCAGGGAAAGACCATAGCGTAGACTGTTTGAGACATCAATCCCATGGAGGAAAGTGCACACGGTGACTGTTGTATTCACTCCCGATGCAATATCTGTGTTTCATCAACACTCTGTCCACAGATAACAGAATGGCTCCAGATGTGCATCGGAAACTACTACTGGTCTTCCTGGGAACGATCAAAGCGCAGACTGTTTGAGACATTACTCCCATGGAGGAAAGTGTGCTTGGTGACTGTTGTATTCAATCCCGATGCAATTTTTGTTTCATTAACACTCTGATTGTCCACAGAATACAGAATGCCTCCAGATGTGAATCGGAAAGTACTACTGGTCTTCCAGGGAACGATCAAAGCGTAGACTCTTTGAGACATTACTCACATGGAGGAAAGTGCGCATGGTGACTGTTGTATTCAATCCCGAAGCAATTTCTGTGTCCAAAACAATCTGATAGTCCACAGATTACAGAAAACATCCAGATGTGCATCGGAAACTACTACTGGTCTTCCAGGGAACGATGAAGGCGTAGACTGTTTGAGACATTACTCAAATGGAGGAAAGTGCGCGTGGTGACTGTTGTATACAATCTCAATGCAATTTCTGTGTTTCATCAACACTCTGATACTCCACAGATTACAGAATGCCTCCAGATGTGCATCGGAAAATACTACTGGTCTTCCAGGGAACGATCAAAAAGTTAACTGTTTGAGACATTACACCCATGGAGGAAAGTGCGCGTGGTAACTGTTGTATTCAATCCCGATGCAATTTCTCTTTTTCATCAACTCTCTGATCATCCACAGATTACAGAATGCCTCCAGATGTGCATCGGAAACTACTACTGGTCTTACAGGGAAGGATGAAAGCGTAGACTGTTTGAGACATTACTCCCATGGAGGAAAGTGTGCATGGTGACTGTTGTATTCAATCCCGATGCAATTTCTGTGTTTCATCAATACTCTGATAGTCCACAGATTACAGAATGCATACAGATCTGCATCGGAATCTTTTGCTGGTCTTCCAGGGAACGATCAAAGCGTAGACTGTTTGAGACATTACTCCCATGGAGGAAAGTGCGCAAGGTGACTGTTGTATTCAATCCCGATGCAATTTCTGTGTTTCATCATCACTCTGATGGTCCACAGATTACTGAATGCCTCCAGATGTGCATCGGAATCTACTACTGGTCTTTCAGGGAGTGATCAAAGCGTAGGCTGTTTGAGATATTACTCGCATGGAGGCAAGTGCGCATTGTGACTGTTGTATTCAATCCCGATCTGATAACTGTGTTTCATCAACACTCTGATAGTCCACAGATTACTTAATGCTTCCAGATGTGCATCGGAAGCTACTACTGGTCTTCCAGGGAACGATCAAATCGTAGACTGTTTGAGACATTACTCCCATGGAGGAAAGTGCGCATGGTGACTGTTGTTTTCAATCCCGATGCGATAACTGTATTTCATCAACACTCTGATAGTCCACAGATTACAAAATGCCTCCAGATGTGCATAGAAAACTACTACTGGTCTTCCAGGGAACGATCAAAGCGTAGACTGTTTGAGACATTACTCCCATGGAGGAAAGTGCGCTAGGTGACTGTTGTATTCAATCTCGATGCAATCTCTGTGTTTCATCAACACTCTGATAGTCCACAGATTACAAAATGACTCAAGATGTGCATCGGAAACTACTACTGGTCTTCCAGGGAACGATCAAAGCGTAGACTGTTTGAGATATTACTCCTATGGAGGAAAGTGAACATGGTGACTGTTGTATTCAATCCCGATGCGATAACTGTGTTTCATCAACACTCTGATAGTCCACAGATTAAAAAATGCTTCCAGATGTGCATCGGAAACTACTACTGGTCTTCCAGGGAACGATCTAAGCGTACACTGTTTGAGACATTACTATAATGGAGGAATGTGCGCATGGTGACTGTTGTATTCAATCCCGATGCAATTTCTGTTTTTCATCAACACTCTGATAGTCCACAGATTACAAAATGAGTCAAGATGTGCAACGGAAATTACTGCAGGTCTTCCAGGGAACGATGAAAACGTAGACTGTTTGAGACATTACTCAAATGGAGGAAAGTGCGCATGGTGACTGTTGTATTCAATCTCAATGCAATTTCTGTGTTTCATCAACACTCTGATAGTCCACAGATTACAGAATGCCTCCAGATGTGCATCGGAAAATACTACTGGTCTTCCAGGGAACGATCAAAAAGTTAACTGTTTGAGACATTACTCCCATGGAGGAAAGTGCGCGTGGTGACTGTTGTATTCAATCCCGATGCCATTTCTCTTTTTCATCAACTCTCTGATCATCCACAGATTACAGAATGCCTCCAGATGTGCATCGGAAACTACTACTGGTCTTACAGGGAAGGACGAAATCGTAGACTGTTTGAGACATTACTCCCATGGAGGAAAGTGTGCATGGTGACTGTTGTATTCAATCCCGATGCAATTTCTGTGTTTCATCAATACTCTGATAGTCCACAGATTACAGAATGCATCCAGATCTGCATCGGAAACTTGTGCTGGTCTTCCAGGGAACGATCAAAGCGTAGACTGTTTGGGACATTACTCCCATGGAGGAAAGTGCGCAAGGTGACTGTTGTATTCAATCTCGGTGCAATTTCTGTGTTTCATCAACACTCTGATAGTATACAGATTACAAAATGACTCAATATGTGCATCGGAAACTACTACTGGTCTTCCAGGGAACGATCAAAGCGTAGACTGTTTGAGACATTACTCCTATGGAGGAAAGTGGGCATGGTGACTATTGTATTCAATCCCGATGGGATAACTGTGCTTCATCGACACTCTGATAGTCCACAGATTAAAAAATGCTTCCAGATGTGCATCGGAAACTACTACTGGTCTTCCAGGGAACGATCAAAGCGTAGACTGTTTGAGATATTACTCCTATGGAGGAAAGTGAACATGGTGACTGTTGTATTCAATCCCGATGCGACAACTGTGTTTCATCAACACTCTGATAGTCCACAGATTAAAAAATGCTTCCAGATATGCATCGGAAACTACTACTGGTCTTCCAGGGAACGATCTAAGCGTACACTATTTGAGAAATTACTATAATGGAGGAATGTGCGCATGGTGACTGTTGTATTCAATCCCGATGCAATTTCTCTTTTTCATCAACATTCTGATGGTCCACAGATTACAGAATGCCTCCAGATGTGCATCGGAAACTACTACTGGTCTTCCAGGGAACGCTCAAAGCTTAGACTCTTTGAGACATTACTCCCATGGAGGAAAGTGCGCATGGTGACTTTTGTATTCAATCCCGATGCAATTTCTGTGTTTCATCAACACTCTGATGGTCCACAGATTACAGAATGCCTCTAGATGTGCATCGGAAACTAGTACTGGTCTTCCAGGGAACGATCAAAGCGTAGTCTCTATGGAAAATTACTCCCATGGAGGAAAGGGCGCATGGTGACTGTTGTTTTCAATCCCGATGCGATAACTGTATTTCATCAACACTCTGATAGTCCACAGATTACAGAATGCCTCCAGATGTGCATCGAAAACTACTACTGGTCTTCCAGGGAACGATCAAAGCGTAGACTGTTTGAGACATTACTCCCATGGAGGAAAGTGCGCTAGGTGACTGTTGTATTCAATCTCGATGCAATCTCTGTGTTTCATCAACACTCTGATAGTCCACAGATTACAAAATGACTCAAGATGTGCATCGGAAACTACTACTGGTCTTCCAGGGAACGATCAAAGCGTAGACTGTTTGAGATATTACTCCTATGGAGGAAAGTGAACATGGTGACTGTTGTATTCAATCCCGATGCGACAACTGTGTTTCATCAACACTCTGATAGTCCACAGATTAAAAAATGCTTCCAGATATGCATCGGAAACTACTACTGGTCTTCCAGGGAACGATCTAAGCGTACACTATTTGAGAAATTACTATAATGGAGGAATGTGCGCATGGTGACTGTTGTATTCAATCCCGATGCAATTTCTCTTTTTCATCAACATTCTGATGGTCCACAGATTACAGAATGCCTCCAGATGTGCATCGGAAACTACTACTGGTCTTCCAGGGAACGCTCAAAGCTTAGACTCTTTGAGACATTACTCCCATGGAGGAAAGTGCGCATGGTGACTTTTGTATTCAATCCCGATGCAATTTCTGTGTTTCATCAACACTCTGATGGTCCACAGATTACAGAATGCCTCTAGATGTGCATCGGAAACTAGTACTGGTCTTCCAGGGAACGATCAAAGCGTAGTCTCTATGGAAAATTACTCCCATGGAGGAAAGGGCGCATGGTGACTGTTGAATTCAATCCAGATGCAATTTCTGTGTTTCATCAACACTCTGATAGTCCACAGATTACAGAGTGGCTAAAGGTGTGCATGGGAAATTACTACTGGTCTTCCAGGGAACGATCAAAGTGTAGACTGTTTGAGACATCACTCCCATGGAGGAAAGTGCGCATGGTGACTGTTGTATTCAATTCCGATGCAATTTTTGTGTTTCATGAACACTCTGATAGTCCACAGAATACAGAATGCCTCCAGATGTGCATCGGAAACTACTACTGGTCTACCAGGGAACGATCAAAGCGTAGACTGTTTGAGACATCACTCCCATGGAGAAAAGTGCGCATGGTGACTGTTGTATTCAATCTCGATGCAATTTCTGTGTTTCATCAACACTCTGATAGTCCACAGATTACAGAATGCCTCCAGATGTAAATCGGAAACTGCTACTTGTCTTCCAGGGTACGATCAAAACGGAGACTGTTTAAGACATTTCTCCAATGGAGGAAAGTGTGCATGGTGACTGTTGTATTCAATCCCGAGGCAATTTCTGTGTTTCATCAACACTTTGAAGGTCCACTGATTACAGAATGCCTCCAAATATGCATCGGAAACTACTACTGGACTTCCAGGGAAAGATCAAAGCGTAGAATGTTTGAGAATTACTCCCATGGTGGAAAGTGCGCATGGTGACTGTTGTATTCAATTCCGATACAATTTCTGTGTTTCATGAACACTCTGATAGTCCACAGATTACAGAATGCCTAGAGATGTGCATCGGAAACTACTACTGCTCTTCCAGGGAACGATCAAAGCGTACACTGTTTGAGACATTACTCCTATGGAGGAAAGTGCGCATGGTGACTGTTGTATTCACTCCCGATGCAATATCTGTGTTTCATCAACACTCTGATTGTCCACAGAATACACAATGGCTCCAGATGTGCATCGGAAACTACTACTGGTCTTCCTGGGAACGATCAAAGCGCAGACTGTTTGAGACATTACTCCGATGGAGGAAAGTGTGCATGGTGACTGTTGTATTCAATCCCGATGCAATTTTGGTTTCATCAACACTCTGATAGTCCACAGAATACAGAATGCCTCCAGATGTGCATCGGAAACTACTACTGGTCTTCCAGGGAACGATCAAAGCGTAGGCTGTTTGAGATATTACTCGCATTGAGGAATGTGCGCATGGTGACTGTTGTATTCAATCCCGATGCGATAACTGTGTTTCATAAACACTCAGATAGTCCATAGATTACAGAATGTTTCCAGATGTGCATGGGAAACTACCACTGGTCATCCAGGGAACGATCAAAGCGTAGACTGTTTGAGACATTACTCCCATGGAGGAAAGAGGGCATGGTGACTGTTGTATTCAATCTCGATGAAATTTCTGTGTTTCATCAACACTCTGATAGTCCACAGATTACAGAATGCCTCCAGATGTGCATTCGAAACTACTACTGGTCTTCCTGGGATCGATCAATGCGTAGATTGTTTGAGACATTACTCCCATGAAGGAAAGTGCGCATTGTGACTGTTGTATTCAATCCCGATGCAATTTCTGTGTTTCATCAACACCCTAATAGTCCACAGATTATAGAATGCCTCCAGATGTGCAATGGACACTACTACTGGTCTTCCAAGGAGCGATCAAAGCGTAATGTGTTTGAGACATTACTCCCATGGAGGAAAGTGCGCATGGTGACTGTTGTATTCAATCCCGATGCAATTTCTGTGTTTCATCAACTCTCTGATAGTCCACAGATTACAGAATGCCTCCAGATGTGCATCGGAAACTACTACTGGTCTTCCAGGGAACGATGAAAGCGTAGACTGTTTGAGACATTACTCCCATGGAGGAAAGTGTGCATGGTGACTGTTGTAATCAATCCCGATGCAATTTCTGTGTTTCATCAACTCTCTGATAAACGACAGATTACAGAATGCCTCCAGATGTGCATCGGAAACTTATACTGGTCTTCCAGGGAACGACCAAAGCGTAGACTGTTGAGACATTACACCCATGGAGTAAAGTGCGCATGGTGACTGTTGTATTCAATCCCGATGCGATTTCTGTGTTTCATCAACACTCTTATAGTCCACAGATTACAGAATGCCTCCAGATGTGCATCGGAAACTACTACTGGTTTTCCAGGGAACGATCAAAGTGTAGACTTTGAGAATTACTCCCATATAGGAAAGTGCACATGGTGACTGTTGTATTCAATTCCGATGCAATTTCTGTGTTTCATGAACACTCTGATATTCCACAGATTACAGAATGCCTCCAGATGTGCATCGGAAACTACTACTGGTCTTCCAGGGAAAGACCATAGCGTAGACTGTTTGAGACATCAATCCCATGGAGGAAAGTACACACGGTGACTGTTGTATTCACTCCCGATGCAATATCTGTGTTTCATCAACACTCTGTCCACAGATAACAGAATGGCTCCAGATGTGCATCGGCAACTACTACTGGTCTTCCTGGGAACGATCAAAGCGTAGACTGTTTGAGACATTACTCCCATGGAGGAAAGTGTGCTTGGTGACTGTTGTATTCAGTCCCGATGCAATTTTTGTTTCATTAACACTCTGATAGCCCACAGAATACAGAATGCCTCCAGATGTGCATCGGAAACTACTACTGGTCTTCCAGGGAACGATCAAAGCGTAGACTGTTTGAGACATTACTCACATGGAGGAAAGTGCGCATGGTGACTGTTGTATTCAATCCCGAAGCAATTTCTGTGTTCCAAAACAATCTGATAGTCCACAGATTACAGAAAACCTCCAGATGTGCATCGGAAACTACTACTGGTCTTCCAGGGAACGATGAAGGCGTAGACTGTTTGAGACATTACTCAAATGGAGGAAAGTGCGCATGGTTACTGTTGTATACAATCTCAATGCAATTTCCGTCTTTCATCAACACTCTGATACTCCACAGATTACAGAATGCCTCCAGATGTGCATCGGAAAATACTACTGGTCTTCCAGGGAACGATCAAAAAGTTAACTGTTTGAGACATTACTCCCATGGAGGAAAGTGCGCGTGGTGACTGTTGTATTCAATCCCGATGCAATTTCTCTTTTTCATCAACTCTCTGATCATCCACAGATTACAGAATGCCTCCAGATGTGCATCGGAAACTACTACTGGTCTTACAGGGAAGGATGAAAGCGTAGACTGTTTGAGACATTACTCCCATGGAGGAAAGTGTGCATGGTGACTGTTGTATTCAATCCCGATGCAATTTCTGTGTTTCATCAATACTCTGATAGTCCACAGATTACAGAATGCATCCAGATCTGCATCGGAAACTTTTGCTGGTCTTCCAGGGAACGATCAAAGCGTAGACTGTTTGAGACATTACTCCCATAGAGGAAAGTGCGCAAGGTGACTGTTGTATTCAATCTCGATGCAATTTCTGTGTTTCATCAACACTCTGATAGTCCACAGATTACAGAGTGGCTAAAGGTGTGCATGGGAAATTACTACTGGTCTTTCAGGGAGCGATCAAAGCGTAGACTGTTTGAGATATTACTCCTATGGAGGAAAGTGAACATGGTGACTGTTGTATTCAATCCCGATGCGACAACTGTGTTTCATCAACACTCTGATAGTCCACAGATTAAAAATTGCTTCCAGATGTGCATCGGAAACTACTACTGGTCTTCCAGGGAACGATCTAAGCGTACACTGTTTGAGACATTACTATAATGGAGGAATGTGCGCATGGTGACTGTTGTATTCTTCCCCGATGCAATTTCTGTGTTTCATCAACACTCTGTTAGTCCACAGATTAAAAATTGCTTCCAGATGTGCATCGGAAACTACTACTGGTCTTCCAGGGAACGATCTAAGCGTACACTGTTTGAGACATTACTATAATGGAGGAATGTGCGCATGGTGACTGTTGTATTCAATCCCGATGCAATTTCTGTGTTTCATCAACACTCTGAAGGTCCACAGATTACAGAATGCCTCCAGATGTGCATCGGAAACTACTACTGGTCTTCCAGGGAACGCTCAAAGCTTAGACTCTTTGAGACATTACTTCCATGGAGGAAAGTGCGCATGGTGACTATTGTATTCAATCCCGATGCAATTTCTGTGTTTCATCAACACTCTGATGGTCCACAGATTACAGAATGCCTCTAGATGTGCATCGGAAACTAGTACTGGTCTTCCAGGGAACGATCAAAGCGTAGTCTCTATGTAAAATTACTCCCATGGAGGAAAGGGAGCATGGTGACTGTTGAATTCAATCCAGATGCAATTTCTGTGTTTCATCAACACTCTGATAGTCCACAGATTACAAAGTGGCTAAAGGTGTGCATGGGAAATTACTACTGGTCTTTCAGGGAGCGATCAAAGCGTAGGCTGTTTGAGATATTACTCGCATGGAGGCAAGTGCGCATTGTGACTGTTGTATTCAATCCCGATGCGATAACTGTGTTTCATCAACACTCTGATAGTCCACAGATTACAGAATGCTTCCAGATGTGCATCGGAAACTACTACTGGTCTTCCAGGGAATGATCAAAGCGTACAATGTTTGAGACATTACTACAATAGAGGAATGTGCGCATGGTGACTGTTGTATTCAATCCCGATGCAATTTTTGTGTTTCATCAACACTCTGATGGCCCACAGATTACAGAAAGTCTCCAGATGTGCATCGGAAACTACTACTGGTCTTCAAGGGAACGATGAAAGCGTAGACTGTTTGAGACATTACTCCCATGGAGGAAAGTGCGCATGGTGACTGTTGTATTCAATCCCGATGCGATAACTGTGTTTCATCGACACTCTGATAGTCCACAGATTAAAAAATGCTTCCAGATGTGCATCGGAAACTACTACTGGTTTTCCAGGGATAGATCAAAGCGTAGACCCTTTGAGACATTACACCCATGGAGGAAAGTGCGCATGGTGACTGTTGTATTCAATCCTGATGCAATTTCTGTGTTTCATCAACACTCTGATAGTCCACAGATTACAGAATGCCTCGAGATGTGCATCGGAAACTTTTACTGGTCTTCCAGGGAACGATCAAAGCATAGGCTGTTTGAGACATTACACCCATGGAGGAAAGTGCGCATGGTGACTGTTGTATTCAATCCCGAGGTAATTTCTGTGTTTCATCAACACTCTGATAGTCCACAGATTACAGAATGCCTCCAGATGTGCATCAGATACTACTACTGGTCTTCCAGGGAACGATCAAAGTGTAGACTGTTTGAGAATTACTCCCATGGAGGAAAGTGCGCATGGTGACTGTTGTATTCAATTCCGATGCAATTTCTGTGTTTCATGAACACTCTGATAGTCCACAGATTACAGAATGCCTCCAGATGTGCATCGGAAACTACTACTGGTCTACCAGGGAACGATCAAAACGTAGACTGTTTGAGACATTACTCCTATGGAGGAAAATGCGCATGGTGACTGTTGTATTCAATCCTGATGCGATAACTGTGTTTCATCAACTCTCTGATAGTCCACAGATTAAAGAATGCTTCCACATGTGCATCGGAAACTACTACTGGTCTTCCAGGGAATGATCAAAGCGTAGACTGTTTGAGACATTACTCCTATGGAGGAATGTGCGCAAGGTGACTGTTGTATTCAATCCCGATGCGATAACTGTGCTTCATCGACAGTCTGATAGTCCACAGATTACAGAGTGGCTAAAGGTGTGCATGGGAAATTACTACTGGTCTTTCAGGGAGCGATCAAAGCGTAGGCTGTTTGAGATATTACTCGCATGGAGGCAAGTGCGCATTGTGACTGTTGTATTCAATCCCGATGCGATAAATGTGTTTCATCAACACTCTGATAGTCCACAGATTACAGAATGCTTCCAGATGTGCATCGGAAACTACTACTGGTTTTCCAGGGAACGATCAAAGCGTAGACTGTTTGAGACATTACTCCCATGGAGGAAAGTGCGCATGGTGACTGTTGTATTCAATCCCGAGGCAATTTCTGTGTTTCATCAACACTCTACTAGGCCACAGATTACAGAATGCCTCCAGATGTGCATCGGAATCTACTACTGGTCTTCCAGGGAACGATCAAAGTGTAGACTGTTTGAGAATTACTCCCATGGAGGAAAGTGCGCATGGTGACTGTTGTACTCAATTCCGATGCAATTTCTGTGTTCCATGAACACTCTGATAGTCCACAGAATACAGAATGCCTCCAGATGTGCATCGGAAACTACTACTGGTCTACCAGGGAACGATCAAAACGTAGACTGTTTGAGACATTACTCCTATGGAGGAAAATGCGCATGGTGACTGTTGTATTCAATCCCGATGCGATAACTGTGTTTCATCAACACTCTGATAGTCCACAGATTAAAGAATGCTTCCAGATGTGCATCGGAAACTACTACTGGTCTTCCAGGGAATGATCAAATCGTACACTGTTTGAGACATTACTACAATAGAGGAATGTGCACATGGTGACTGTTGTATTCAATCCCGATGCAATTTTTGTGTTTCATCAACACTCTGATGGTCCACAGATTACAGAAAGTCTCCAGATGTGCATCGGAAACTACTACTGGTTTTCCAGGGATCGATCAAAGCGTAGACTCTTTGAGACATTGCACCCATGGAGGAAAGTGCGCATGGTGACTGTTGTATTAAATCCTGATGCAATTTCTGTGTTTCATCAACACTCTGATAGTCCACAGATTACAGAATGCCTCGAGATGTGCATCGGAAACTTTTACTGGTCTTCCAGGGAACGATCAAAGCATAGGCTGTTTGAGACATTACACCCATGGAGGAAAGTGCGCATGGTGACTGTTGTATTCAATCACGAGGTAATTTCTGTGTTTCATCAACACTCTGATAGTCCACAGATTACAGAATGCCTCCAGATGTGCATCGGAAACTACTACTGGTCTTCCAGGGAACGATCAAAGTGTAGACTGTTTGAGAATTACTCCCATGGAGGAAAGTGCGCATGGTGACTGTTGTATTCAATTCCGATGCAATTTCTGTGTTTCATGAACACTCTGTTAGTCCACAGATTACAGAATGCCTCCAGATGTGCATCGGAAACTACTACTGGTCTACCAGGGAACGATCAAAACGTAGCCCGTTTGTGACATTACTCCTATGGAGGAAAATGCGCATGGTGACTGTTGTATTCAATCCCGATGCGATAACTGTGTTTCATCAACACTCTGATAGTCCACAGATTAAAGAATGCTTCCACATGTGCATCGGAAACTACTACTGGTCTTCCAGGGAATGATTAAAGCGTACACTGTTTGAGACATTACTACAATAGAGGAATGTGCGCATGGTGACTGTTGTATTCAATCCCGATGCAATTTTTGTGTTTCATCAACACTCTGATGGTCCACAGATTACAGAAAGTCTCCAGATGTGCATCGGGAACTACTACTGGTCTTCCAGGGAACGATGAAAGCGTAGACTGTTTGAGACATTACTCCCATGGAGGAAAGTGTGCATGGTGACTGTTGTATTCAATCCCGATGAAATTTCTGTGTTTCATCAACACTCTGATAGTTCACCGATAACAGAATGCCTCAAAATGTGCATCGGAAACTTATACTGGTCTTCCAGGGAACGATCAAAGCGTAGACTGTTTGAGACATTACACCCATGGAGTAAAGTGCGCATGGTGACTGTTGTATTCAATCCCGATTCAATTTCATTGTTTCATCAACACTCTGATAGTCCACAGATTACAGAATGCCTCCAGCTGTGCATCGGAAACTACTGCTGGTCTTCCAGGGAACGATCAAAGTGTAGACTGTTTGAGAATTACTCCCATGGAGGAAAGTGCGCATGGTGACTGTTGTATTCAGTTCCGATGCAATTTCTGTGTTTCAAGAACACTCTGATAGTCACAGATTACAGAATGGCTCCAGATGTGCATCGGAAACTACTACTGGTCTTCCTGGGAACGATCAAAGCGTAGACTGTTTGAGACATTACTCCCATGGGGGAAAGTGTGCATGGTGACTGATGTATTCAATCCCGAAGCAATTTCTGTGTTCCTAAACACTCTGATAGTCCACAGATTACAGAATGCCTCCAGATGTGTATCGGAAACTACTACTGGTCTTCCTGAGAACGATCAAAGCGTAGACTGTTTGAGACATTACTCCCATGGAGGACACAGCGCATGGTGACTGTTGTATTCAATCCCGATGCAATTTCTGTGTTTCATCAACTCTCTGATCGTCCACAGATTACAGAATGCCTCCAGATGTGCATCGGAAACTACTACTGGTCTTCCAGGGAACGATGAAAGCGTAGACTGTTTCAGATATTACTCCCATGGAGGAGAGTGTGCATGGTGACTGTTGTATTCAATCCCGATGCAATTTCTGTGTTTCATCAATACTTTGATAGTCCACAGATTACTGAATGCCTCCAGATGTGCATCGGAAACTTTTATTGGTCTTCCAGGGAACGATCAAAGCGTAGACTGTTTAAGACATTACACCCATGGAGGAAAGTGCGCATGGTGACTGTTGTATTCAATCCCGAGGCAATTTCTGTGTTTAATCAACACTCTGATAGTCCACAGATTACAGAATGCCTCCAGATGTGCATCGGAAACTACTAGTGGTCTTCCTGGGAACGATCAAAGTGTAGACTGTTTGAGGATTACTCCCATGGAGGAAAGTGCGCATGGTGACTGTTGTATTCAATTCCGATGCAATTTCTGTGTTTCATGAACACTCTGATAGTCCACAGATTACAGAATGCCTCCAGTTGTGCATAGGAAACTACTACTGGTCTTCCAGGGAACGATCAAAGCGTACACTGTTTGAGACATTACTACAACGGAGGAATGTGCGCATTTTGGCTGTTGTATTCAATCCCGATGCAATTTCTGTGTTTCATCAACACTCTGATGGTCCACAGATTAAAGAATGCTTCCACATGTGCATCGGAAACTACTACTGGTCTTCCAGGGAATGATTAAAGCGTACACTGTTTGAGACATTACTACAATAGAGGAATGTGCGCATGGTGACTGTTGTATTCAATCCCGATGCAATTTTTGTGTTTCATCAACACTCTGATGGTCCACAGATTACAGAAAGTCTCCAGATGTGCATCGGGAACTACTACTGGTCTTCCAGGGAACGATGAAAGCGTAGACTGTTTGAGACATTACTCCCATGGAGGAAAGTGTGCATGGTGACTGTTGTATTCAATCCCGATGAAATTTCTGTGTTTCATCAACACTCTGATAGTTCACCGATTACAGAATGCCTCAAAATGTGCATCGGAAACTTATACTGCTTTCCAGGGAACGATCAAAGCGTAGACTGTTTGAGACATTACACCCATGGAGTAAAGTGCGCATGGTGACTGTTGTATTCAATCCCGAGGCAATTTCTGTGTTTAATCAACACTCTGATAGTCCACAGATTACAGAATGCCTCCAGATGTGCATCGAAAACTACTAGTGGTCTTCCTGGGAACGATCAAGGTGTAGACTGTTTGAGGATTACTCCCATGGGGGAAAGTGCGCATGGTGACTGTTGTATTCAATTCCGATGCAATTTCTGTGTTTCATGAACACTCTGATAGTCCACAGATTACAGAATGCCTCCAGTTGTGCATAGGAAACTACTACTGGTCTTCCAGGGAACGATCAAAGCGTACACTGTTTGAGACATTACTACAACGGAGGAATGTGTGCATTTTGACTGTTGTATTCAATCCCGTTGCAATTTCTGTGTTTCATCAACACTCTGATGGTCCACAGATTACAGAATGCCTCCAGATGTGCATCGGAAACTACTACTGGTCTTCCAGGAGAAGATGAAAGCGTAGACTGTTTGAGACATTACTCCCACGGATGAAAGTGTGCATGGTGACATGTAGTATTCAATCCCGATGAAATTTCTGTGTTTCATCAACACTCTGATAGTCCACAGATTACAGAATGCCTCAAGATGTGCATCGGAAACTTATACTGGTCTTCTAGGGAACGATCAAATCGTAGACTGTTTAAAACATTACACCCATGGAGTAAAGTGCGCATGGTGACTGTTGTATTCAATCCCGAGGCAATTTCTGTGTTTCATCAACACTCTGATAGTCCACAGATTACAGAATGCCTCCAGATGTGCATCGGAAACTACTGCTGGTCTTCCAGGGAACGATCAATATGTAGACTGTTTGAGAATTACTCCCATGGAGGAAAGTGCGCATGGTGACTGCTGTATTCAATTCCGATGCAATTTCTGTGTTTCATTAACACTCTGATAGTCCACAGATTACAGAATGCCTACAGATGTGCATCGGAAACTACTACTGGTCTTCCAGGTAAAGACCAAAGCGTAGACTGTTTGAGACATCACTCCAAGGGAGGAAAGTGCACATGGTGACTGTTGTATTCACTCCCGAAGCAATATCTGTGTTTCATCAACACTCTGATTGTCCACAGATTACAGAATGGCTCCAGATGTGCATCGGAAACTACTACTGGTCTTCCTGGGAACGATGAAATCGTAGACTGTTTGAGACATTACTCCCATGGAGGAAAGTGTGCATGGTGACTGTAGTATTCAATCCCGATGAATTTTTGGTTTCATCAACACTCTGATAGACGACAGAATACAGAATGCCTCCAGATGTGCATCGGAAACTACTACTGGTCTTCCAGGGAACGATCAAAGCGTAGACTGTTTGAGACATCACTCGCATGGAGGAAAGTGCACATGGTGACTGTTGTATTCACTCCCGATGCAATATCTGTGTTTCATCAACACTCTGGTAGTCCACAGATTAAAAAATGCTTCTAGATGTGCATCGGAAACTACTACTGGTCTTCCAGGGAACCATTAAATCGTAGACTGTTTGAGACATTACTCCTATGGAGGAAAGTGTTCATGGTGACTGTTGTATTCAATACCGATGCGATAACTGTGTTTCATCAACACTCTGATAGTCCACAGATTAAAGAATGCTTCCAGATGTGCATCGGAAACTACTACTCGTCTTCCAGGGAACGATGAAAGCGTAGACTGTTTGAGACATTACTCCCATGGAGGAAAGTGCGCATGGTGACTGTTGTATTCAATCCCGAGGCAATTTCTGTGTTTCATCAACACTCTGATAGTCCACAGATTACAGAATGCCTCCAGTTGTGCATCGGAAACTACTTCTGGTCTTCCAGGGAACGATCAAAGTGTAGACTGTTTGAGAATTACTCCCATGGAGGAAAGTGCGCATGGTGACTGTTGTATTCTATTCCGATGCAATTTCTGTGTTTCATGAACACCCTGATAGTCCACACATTACAGAATGCCTACAGATGTGCATCGGAAACTACTACTGGTCTTCCTGGGAACGATCAAAGCGTTGACTGTTTGAGACATCACTCCCATGGAGGAAAGTGCACATGGTGACTGTTGTATTCACTCCCGATGCAATATTTGTGTTTCATCAACACTCTGATAGTCCACAGATTACAGAATGCCTCCAGATGTGCATCGGAAACTACTACTGGTCTTCCTGGGAACGATCAAAGCGTAGACTGTTTGAGACATTACTCCCATGGGGGAAAGTGTGCATTGTGACTGATGTATTTAATCCCAATGCAGTTTTGGTTTCATCAACACTCTGATATTCCACAAAATACAGAAAGCCCCCAGATGCTCATCGGAAACTACTACTGGTCTTTCTGGGAACGATCAAAGCGTTGACTCTTTGAGACATTACTCCCATGGAGGAAAGTGCGCATGGTGACTGTTGTATTCAATCCCGAAGCAATTTCTGTGTTTCATAATTCTCTGATCGTCCACAGATTACAGAATGCCTCCAGATGTGCATCGGGAACTACTACTGGACTTCCAGGGATCGATGAAAGCGTAGACTGAGACATTACTCCCATGGAGGAAAGTGCGCATGGTGACTGTTGTACTCAATCTCGATGCAATTTCTGTGTTTCATCAACACTCTGATAGTCCACAGATTACAGAATGCCTCCAGATGTGCATCGGAAATTACTACTGGTCTTCCAGGGAACGATCAAAGCGTTAACTGTTTGAGACATTACTCCCATGGAGGATAGTGCGCATGGTGACTGTTGTATTCAATCCCGATGCAATTTCTGTGTTTCATCAATCCTCTGATAGTCCACAGATTACAGAATGCCTCCAGATGTGCATCGGAAACTTTTACTGGTCTTCCAGGGAACGATCAAAGCGTAGAATGTTTGAGACATTACACCCATGTAGGAAAGTGCGCATGGTGACTGTTGTATTCAATTCCGATGCAATTTCTGTGTTTCATGAACACTCTGATAGTCCACAGATTAAAGAATGCTTCCAGATGTGCATCGGAAACTACTACTGGTCTTCCAGGGAACGATCAAAGCGTACACTGTTTGAGACATTACTACAATAGAGGAATGTGCGCATGGTGACTGTTGTATTCAATCCCGATGCAATTTCTGTGTTTCATCAACACTTTGATGGTCCACAGATTACAGAATGCCTCCAGATGTGCATCGGAAACTACTACTGGTCTTCCAGGGAATGATGAAAGCGTAGACTCTTTGAGACATTACTCCCATGGAGGAAAGTGTGCATGGTGACTGTTGCATTCAATCCCGATGCAATTTCTGTGTTTCATCAACACTCTGATAGTCCACACATTACAGAATGCCTCAAGATGTGCATCGGAAACTTATACTGGTTTTCGAGGGAACGATCAAAGCGTAGACTGTTTGAGACATTACACCATGGATTAAAGTGCGCATGGTGACTGTTGTATTCAATCCCGAGGGAATTTCTGTGTTTCATCAACACTCTGATAGTAAACAGATTACAGAATGCCTCCAGATGTGCATCGGAAACTACTGCTGGTCTTCCAGGGATCGATCAAAGTGTAGACTGTTTGAGAATTACTAGCATGGAGGAAAATGCGCATGGTGACTGTTGTATTCATTTCCGATGAAATTTCTGTGTTCAATGAACACTCTGATAGTCCAAAGAATACAGAATGCCTCCAGATGTGCATCGGAAACTACTACTGGTCTTCCAGGAAACGATCAAAGCGTAGACTCTTTGAGACATTACTCCCATGGAGGAAAGTGCGCATGGTGACTGTGGTATTCAATCCCGAAGCAATTTCTGTGTTCCTAAACACTCTGATAGTCCACAGATTACAGAATGCCTCCAGATGTGTATCGGAAACTACTACTGGTCTTCCTGAGAACGATCAAAGCGTAGCCTGTTTGAGACATTACACCCATGGAGGAAAGTGTGCATGGTGACTGTTGTATTCTATCCCGATGAAATTTCTGTATTTCATCAACACTCTGATAGTCCACAGATTACAGAATGCCTCAAGATGTGCATCGGAAACTTATACTGGTCTTCCAGGGAACGATCAATGCGTAGACTGTTTGAGTCATTACACCCATGGAGTAAAGTGCGCATGGTGACTGTTGTATTCAATCCCGAGGCAATTTCTGTGTTTCATCAACACTCTGATAGTCCACAGATTACAGAATGCCTCCAGATGTGCATCGGAAACTACTGCTGGTCTTCCAGGGAACGATCAAAGTGTAGACTGTTTGAGAATTACTCCCATGGAGGAAAGTGCGCATGGTGACTGTTGTATTCAATTCCGATGCAATTTCTGTGTTTCATGAACACCCTGATAGTCCACAGATTACAGAATGCCTACAGATGTGCATCGGAAACTACTACTGGTCTTCCAGGGAAAGACTAAAGCGTAGACTGTTTGAGACATCACTCCAATGGAGGAAAGTGCACATGGTGACTGTTGTATTCACTCCCGAAGCAATATCTGTGTTTCATAAACACTCTGATTGTCCACAGATTACAGAATTGCTCCAGATGTGCATCGGAAACTACTACTGGTCTTCCTGGGAACGATGAAATCGTAGACTGCTTGAGACATTACTCCCATGGAGTAAAGTGTGCATGGTGACTGTTGTATTCAATCCCGATGAAATTTTGGTTTCATCAACACTCTGATAGTCCACAGAATACAGAATGCCTCCAGATGTGCATCGGAAACTACTACTGGTCTTCAAGGGAACGATCAAAGCGTAGACTGTTTGAGACATTACTCCCATGGAGGAAAGTGCGCATGGTGACTGTTGTATTCAATACCGAAGCAATTTCTGTGTTCCTAAACGCTCTGATAGTCCACAGATTACAGAATGCCTCCAGATGTGTATCGGAAACTACTACTGGTCTTCCTGAGAACGATCAAAGCGTAGAATGTTTGAGAATTACTCCCATGGAGGACACTGCGCATGGTGACTGTTGTATTCAATCCCAATGCAATTTCTATGTTTCATAAACTCTCTGATCGTCCACAGATTACAGAATGCCTCCAGATGTGCATCGGAAACTACTACTGGTCTCCCAGGGAACGATTAAAGCGTAGACTGTTTGAGAAATTACTCCCATGGAGGAAAGTGCGCATGGTGACTGTTGTATTCAATCTCGATGCAATTTCTGTGTTTCATCAACACTCTGATAGTCCACAGGTTACAGAATGCCTCCAGATGTGCATCGGAAATTACTACTGGTCTTCCAGGGAACGATCAAAGCGTTAACTGTTTGAGACATTACTCCCATGTAGGATAGTGCGCATGGTGACTGTTGTATTCAATCACGATGCAATTTCTGTGTTTCATCAACTCTCTGATCATCCACAGATTACAGAATGCCTCCAGATGTGCATCGGAAACTACTACTGGTCTTCCAGAAAACGATGAAAGTGTAGACTGTTTGAGACATTACTCCCATGGAGGAGAGTGTGCATGGTGACTGTTGTATTCAATCCCGATGCAATTTCTGTGTTTCATCAATCCTCTGATAGTCCACAGATTACCGAATGCCTCCAGATGTGCATCGGAAACTTTTACTGGTCTTCCAGGGAACGATCAAAGCGTAGAATGTTTGAGACATTACACCCATATAGGAAAGTGCGCATGGTGACTGTTGTATTCAATCCCGAGTCAATTTCTGTGTTTCATCAACACTCTGATAGTCCACAGATTACAGAATGCCTCCAGATGTGCATCGGAAATTGCTACTGGTCTTCCAGGGAACGATCAAAATGTAGACTGTTTGAGAATTACTCCTATGGAGGAAAGTGCGCATGGTGACTGTTGTATTCAATTCCGATGCAATTTCTGTGTTTCATGAACACTCTGATAGTCCACAGATTACAGAATGCTTCCAGATGTGCATCGGAAACTACTACTGGTCTTCCAGGGAAAGATCAAAGCGTACACTGTTTGAGACATTACTACAATAGAGGAATGTGCGCATGGTGACTGTTGTATTCAATCCCGATGCAATTTCTGTGTTTCATCAACACTCTGATGGTCCACAGATTACAGAATGCCTCCAGATGTTCATCGGAAACTACTACTGGTCTTCCAGGGAACGATGAAAGCGTAGACTGTTTGAGACATTACTCCCATGGAGGAAAGTGTGCATGGTGACTGTTGTATTAAATCCCGATGCAATTTCTGTGTTTCATCAACACCCTGATAGTCCACAGATTACATAATGCCTCAAGATGTGCATCGGAAACTTATACTGGTTTTCCAGGGAACGATCAAAGCGTAGACTGTTTGAGACATTACACCCATGGAGTAAAGTGCGCATGGTGACTGTTGTATTCAATCCCGAGGCAATTTCTGTGTTTCATCAACACTCTGATAGTAAACAGATTACAGAATGCCTCCAGATGTGTATCGGAAACTACTGCTGGTCTTCCAGGGAACGATGAAATTGTAGACTGTTTGAGAATTACTAGCATGGAGGAAAGTGCGCATGGTGACTGTTGTATTCATTTCCGATGCAATTTCTGTGTTTAATGAACACTCTGATAGTCCAAAGAATACAGAATGCCTCCAGATGTGCATCGGAAACTACTACTGGTCTTCCAGGGAACGATCAAAGCGTAGACTGTTTGAGACATTACTCCCATGGAGGAAAGTGTGCATGGTGACTGTTGTATTCCATCCCGATGCAATTTCTGTGTTTCATCAATACTCTGATAGCCCACAGATTACAGAATGGCTCCAGATGTGCATCGGAAACTACTACTGGTCTTCCAGGGAACGATCAAAGCGTAGGCTGTTCGAGATATTACTCGCATTGAGGAAAGTGCGCATGGTGACTGTTGTATTCAATCCCCATGCGATAACTGTGTTTCATCGACACCCTGATAGTCTACAGATTAAAATATGCTTCCAAATGTGCATCGGAAACTACTACTGGTCTTCCAGGGAACGATCAAAGCTTAAACTGTTTGAGAGATTACACCCATGGAGGAAAGTGCGCATGGTGACTGTTGTATTCAATCTCGATGCAATTTCTGTGTTTCATCAACACTCTGATAGTCCACAGATTACAAAATGACTCAAGATGTGCAACGGAAATTACTACTGGTCTTCCTGGGAACGATCAAAGCGTAGACTGTTTAAGACATTACACCCATGGAGGAAAGTGCACATGGTAACTGTTGTATTCAATCCTGATGCAATTTCTGTGTTTCATCAACACTCTAATAGTCCACAGATTACAGAATGCCTCCAGATGTGCATCGGAAACTACTACTGGTCTTCCAGGGAAAGACCAAAGCGTAGACTGTTTGAGACATTACTCCCATGGGGGAAAGTGTGCATGATGACTGTTGTATACAATCCCGATGCTATTTTGGTTTCATCAACACTCTAATAGTCCACAGATTACAGAATGGCTCCAGATGTGCATTGGAAACTACTACTGGTCTTCCTGGGAACGATCAAAGCGTAGACTGTTTGAGACATTACTCCCATGGAGGAAAGTGCGCATGGTGACTGTTGTATTCAATCCCGCAGAAATTTCTGTGTTCCGAAACACTCTTATAGTCCACAGATTACAGAATGCCTCCAGATGTGTATCGGAAACTACTAGTGGTCTTCCTGAGAACGATCAAAGCGTAGACTGTTTGAGACATTACTCCCATGGAGGAAACTGCGCATGGTGACTGTTGTATTCAATCCCGATGTAATTTCTGTGTTTCATCAACTCTCTGATCATCCACAGATCACAGAATGCCTCCAGATGTGCATCGGAAACTACTACTGGTATTCCAGGGAACGACGAAGGCGTAGACTGTTTGAGACATTACTCCCATGGAGGAAAGTGCGCATGGTGACTGTTGTATTCAATCTCGATGCAATTTCTGTGTTTCATCAACACTCTGATAGTCCTCAGATTACAGAATGCCTCCAGATGTGCATCGGAAACTACTACTGGTCTTCCAGGGAACGATCAAAACGTAGACTGTTTGAGACATTACTCCTATGGAGGAAAGTGCGCATGCTGACTGTTGTATTCAATCCCGATGCGATAACTGTATTTCATCGACATTATGACAGTCCACAGATAAAAAAATGCTTCCAGATGTGCATTGGAAACTTCTACTGGTCTTCCAGGGAACGATCAAAGCGTAGACTGTTTGAGACATTACTCCTATGGAGTAAAGTGCGCATGGTGACTGTTGTATTCAATCCTGATGCGATAACTGTGTTTCATCAACACTCTGATAGTCCACAGATTAGAAAATGCTTCTAGATGTGCATCGGAAACTACTACTGGTCTACCAGGGAACGATCAAAGCGTACACTGTTTGAGACATTACTACAATAGAGGAATGTGCGCATGGTGACTGTTCCATTCAATCCCGATGCAATTTCTGTGTTTCATCAACACTCTGATTGTCCACAGATCACAGAATGCCTCCAGATGTGTATCGGAAACTACTATTGGTCTTCCAGGGAACGATCAAAGCGTAAACTGTTTGAGACATTACTCCCATGGAGGAAAGTGCGCATGGTGACTGTTGTATTCAATCCCGATGCAATTTCTGTGTTTCATCAACTCTCTGATCATCCACAGATTACAGAATGCCTCCAGATGTGCATCGGAAACTACTACTGGTATTCCAGGGAACGACGAAGGCGTAGAATGTTTGAGACATTACTCCCATGGAGGAAAGTGCGCATGGTGACTGTTGTATTCAATCTCAATGCAATTTCTGTGTTTCATCAACACTCTGATAGTCCTCAGATTACAGAATGCCTCCAGATGTGCATCGGAAACTACTACTGTTCTTCCAGGGAACTATGAAAGCGTAGACTGTTTGAGACATTACTCCCATGGAGGAAAGTGTGCATGGTGAGTGTTTTATTCAATCCCGATGCAATTTCTGTGTTTCATCAATACTCTGATAGTCCACAGATTACAGAATGGCTCCAGATGTGCATCGGAAACTACTACTGGTCTTCCAGGGAACGATCAAAGCGTAGGCTGTTCGAGATAATACTCGCATTGAGGAAAGTGCGCATGGTGACTGTCGTATTCAATCCCCATGCGATAACTGTGTTTCATCGACACTCTGATAGTCCACAGATTAAAAAATGCTTCCAAATGTGCATCGGAAACTACTACTGGTCTTCCAGGGAACGATCAAAGCGTAAACTGTTTGAGACATTACACCCATTGAGGAAAGTGCGCATGGTGATTCTTGTATTCAATCTCGGTGCAATTTCTGTGTTTCATCAACACTCTGATAGTCCACAGATAACAAAATGACTCAAGATTTGCAACGGAAATTACTACTGGTCTTCCTGGGAACGATCAAAGCGTAGACTGTTTGAGACATTACTCACCTTGGAGGAAAGTGTGCATGGTGACTGTTGTATTCAATCCCGATGCAATTTTTTTTTCACCAACACTCTAGTAGTCCACAGATTACAGAATGCCTCCAGATGTGCATCGGCAACTACTACTGGTCCTCCAGGGAACGATCAAAACGTAGACTGTTTGAGACATTACTCCTATGGAGGAAAGTGCGCATGCTCACTGTTGTATTCAATCCCGATGCGGTAACTGTATTTCATCGACACTATGATAGTCCACAGATTAAAAAATGCTTCCAGATGTGCATCGGAAACTACTACTGGTCTTCCAGGGAACGATCAAAGCGTACACTGTTTGAGACATTACTACAATAGAGGAATGTGCGCATGGTGACTGTTCCATTCAATCCCGATGCAATTTCTGTGTTTCATCAACACTCTGATTGTCCACAGATTACAGAATGCCTCCAGATGTGTATCGGAAACTACTATTGGTCTTCCAGGGAACGATCAAAGCGTAAACTGTTTGAGACATTATTCCCATGGAGGAAAGTGTGCATGGTGACTGTTGTATTCAATCCCGATGCCATTTCTGTGTTTCATCAATACTCTGATAGTCCACAGATTACAGAATGCCTCCAGATGTACATCGGACACTTTTACTGGTCTTCCAGGGAACGATCAAAGCGTAGACTGTTTGAGACATTACACCCATGGAGGAAAGTGCGCATGGTGACTGTTGTATTCAATCCCGAGGCAATTTCTGTGTTTCATCAACACTCTGATAGTCCACAGATTACAGAATGCCTCCAGATGTGCATCGGAAACTACTACTGGTCTTCCAGGGAACGATCAAAACGTAGACTGTTTGAGACATTACTCCTATGGAGGAAAGTGCGCATGCTGACTGTTGTATTTAATCCCGATGCGATAACTGTATTTCATCGACACTATGATAGTCCACAGATTAAAAAATGCTTCCAGATGTGCATCGGAAACTACTACTGGTCTTCCAGGGAACGATCAAAGCGTAGACTGTTTGAGACATTACTCCTATAGAGTAAAGTGCGCATGGTGACTGTTGTATTCAATCTCGATGCGATAACTGTCTTTCATCAACACTCTGATAGTCCACAGATTAAAAAATGCTTCCAGATGTGCATCGGAAACTACTACTGGTCGTCCAGGGAACGATCAAAGCGTAGACTGTTTGAGACATTACTCCCATGGAGGAAAGTGTGCATGGTGACTGTTGTATTCAATCCCGATGCAATTTCTGTGTTTCATCAATACTCTGATAGTCCAGAGATTACAGAATGGCTCCAGATGTGCATCGGAAACTACTACTGGTCTTCCAGGGAACGATCAAAGCGTAGGCTGATCGAGATATTACTCGCATTGAGGAAAGTGCACATGGTGACTGTTGTATTCAATCCCGATGCAATTTTGGTTTCATCAACACTCTGGTAGTCCACAGATTACAGAATGCCTCCAGATGTGCATCGGCAACTACTACTGGTCTTCCAGGGAACGATCAATTCGTAAACTGTTTGAGACAATACTCCCATGGAGGAAAGTGCGCATGGTGACTGTTGTATTCAATCCTGAAGCAATTACTGTGTTCCTAAACACTCTGATAGTCCACAGATTACAGAATGCCTCCAGATGTGTATCGGAAACTACTACTGGTCGTCCTGGGAACGATCAAAGCGTAGACTGTTTGAGACATTACTCCCATGGAGGAAACTGCGCATGGTGACTGTTGTATTCAATCCCGATGCTATTTCTTTGTTTTATTAACACTCCGATGGTCCACAGATTACAGAATGCCTACAGATGTGCATCGGAAACTACTACTGGTTTTCCAGGGAACGATCAAATCGTAGACTGTTTGAGACATTACACCCATGGAGGAAAGTGCGCATGGTAACTGTTGTATTCCATCCTGATGCAATTTCTGTGTTTCATTAACACTCTTATAGTCCACAGATTACAGAATGTCTCCAGATTTGCATCGGAAACTACTACTGGTCTTCCAGGGAAAGACCAAAGCGTAGACTGTTTGAGACATTACTCCCATGGGGGAAAGTGTGCATGATGACTGTTGTATTCAATCCCGATGCTATTTTGGTATCATCAACACTCTGATAGTCCACAGAATACAGAAAGCCTCCAGATGTGTATCGGAAACTACTACTGGTCTTCCTGACAACGATCAAAGCGTAGACTGTTTGAGACATTACTCCCATGGAGGAAAGTGCGCATGGTGACTGTTGCATTCAATCCCGCAGAAATTTATGTGTTCCTAAACACTCTTATAGTCCACAGATAACAGAACGCCTCCAGATGTGCATCGGAAACTACTACTGGTCTTCCAGGGAACGATCAAAACGTAGACTGTTTGAGACATTACTCCTATGGAGGAAAGTGCGCATGCTGACTGTTGTATTCAATCCCGATGCGATAACTGTATTTCATCGACACTATGATAGTCCACAGATTAAAAAATGTTTCCAGATGTGCATCGGAAACTACTACTGGTCTTCCAGGGAACGATCAAAGCGTAGACTGTTTGAGACATTACTCCTATGGAGTGAAGTGCGCATGGTGACTCTTGTATTCAATCCCGATGCGATAACTGTGTTTCATCAACACTCTGATAGTCCACAGATTAAAAAATGCTTCCAGATGTGCATCGGAAAGTACTACTGGTCTTCCAGGGAACGATCAAAGCGTACACTGTTTGAGAAATAACTACTATAGAGGAATGTGCGCATGGTGACTGTTGCATTCAATCCCGATGCAATTTTTGTGTTTCATCAACACTCTGATTGTCCACAGATTACAGAATGCCTCCAGATGTGTATCGGAAACTACTATTGGTCTTCAAGGGAACGATCAAAGCGTAAACTGTTTGAGACATTACTCCCATGGAGGAAAGTGCGCATGGTGACTGTTGTTTTAAATCCCGATGCAATGTCTGTGTTTCATCAACTCTCTGATCATCCACAGATTACAGAATGCCTCCAGATGTGCATCGGAAACTACTACTGGTCTTCCAGGGAACATGAAAGCGTAGACTGTTTGAGACATTACTCCCATGGAGGAAAGTGTGCATGGCGACTGTTGTATTCAATCCCGATGCAATTTCTGTGTTTCATCAATACTCTGATAGTCCACAGATTACAGAATGGCTCCAGATGTGCATCGGAAACTACTACTGGTCTTCCAGGGAACGATCAAAGCGTAGGCTGTTCGAGATATTACTCGCATTGAGGAAAGTGCGCATGGTGACTGTTGTATTCAATCCCCATGCGATAACTGTGTTTCATCGACACTCTGATAGACCACAGATTAAAAAATGCTTCCAAATGTGCATCGGAAACTACTACTGGTCTTCCAGGGAACGATCAAAGCGTAAACTGTTTGAGACATTACACCCATGGAGGAAAGTGCGCATGGTGACTGTTGTATTCAATCTCGATGCAATTTCTGTGTTTCATCAACACCCTGATAGTCCACAGATTACAAAATGACTCAAGATGTGCAACGGATATTACTACTGGTCTTCCTGGGAACGATCAAAGCGTAGACTGTTTGAGACATTACTCCCCTTGGAGGAAAGTGTGCATGGTGACTGTTGTATTCAAGCCCGATGCAATTTTTTTTTATCAACACTCTGGTAGTCCACAGATTACAGAATGCCTCCAGATGTGCATCGGCAACTACTACTGGTCTTCCAGGGAACGATCAAAACGTAGACTGTTTGAGACATTACTCCTATGGAGGAAAGTGCGCATGCTGACTGTTGTATTCAATCCCGATGCGGTAACTGTATTTCATCGACACTATGATAGTCCACAGATTAAAAAATGCTTCCAGATGAGCATCGGAAACTACTACTGGTCTTCCAGGGAACGATCAAAGCGTACACTGTTTGAGACATTACTACAATAGAGGAATGTGCGCATGGTGACTGTTCCATTCAATCCCGATGCAATTTCTGCGTTTCATCAACACTCTGATTGTCCACAGATTACAGAATGCCTCCAGATGTGTATCGGAAACTACTATTGGTCTTCCTGGGAACGATCAAAGCGTAAACTGTTTGAGACACTACTCCCATGGAGGAAAGTGCGCATGGTGACTGTTGTATTCAATCCCGATGCAATTTCTGTGTTTCATCAACTCTCTGATCATGCACAGATTACAGAATGCCTCCAGATGTGCATCGGAAACTACTACTGGTTCTCCAGGGAAAGACCAAATCGTAGACTGTTTGAGACATCACTCCCATAGAGGAAAGTGCACATCGTGACTGTTGTATTCACTCCTGATCCAATATCTGTGTTTCATCAACACTCTGATTGTCCACAGATTAAAAAATGCTTCCAGATGTGCATCGGAAACTACTACTGGTCTTCCAGGGAACGATCAAAGCGTAGACTGTTTGAGACATTACTCCCATGGAGGAAAGTGTGCATGGTGACTGTTGTATTCAATCCCGATGCAATTTCTGTGTTTCATCAATACACTGATAGTCCAGAGATTACAGAATGGCTCCAGATGTGCATCGGAAACTACTACTGGTCTTCCAGGGAACGATCAAAGCGTAGGCTGATCGAGATATTACTCGCATTGAGGAAAGTGCGCATGGTGACTGTTGTATTCAATCCCGATGCAATTTTGGTTTCATCAACACTCTGGTAGTCCAGAGATTACAGAATGCCTCCAGATGTGCATCGGCAACTACTACTGGGCTTCCAGGGAACGATCAATTCGTAAACTGTTTGAGACAATACTCCCATGGAGGAAAGTGCGCATGGTGACTGTTGTATTCAATCCTGAAGGAATTTCTGTGTTCCTAAACACTCTGATAGTCCACAGATTACAGAATGCCTCCAGATGTGTATCGGAAACTACTACTGGTCGTCCTGGGAACGATCAAAGCGTAGACTGTTTGAGACATTACTCCCATGGATTAAACTGCGCATGGTGACTGTTGTATTCAATCCCGATGTTATTTCTTTGTTTTATTAACACTCTGATGGTCCACAGATTACAGAATGCCTACAGATGTGCATCGGAAACTACTACTGGTTTTCCAGGGAACGATCAAATCGTAGACTGTTTGAGACATTACACCCATGGAGGAAAGTGCGCATGGTAACTGTTGTATTCCATCCTGATGCAATTTCTGTGTTTCATTAACACTCTTATAGTCCACAGATTACAGAATGCCTCCAGATTTGCATCGGTAACTACTACTGGTCTTCCAGGGAAAGACCAAAGCGTAGACTGTTTGAGACATTACTCCCATGGGGGAAAGTGTGCATGATGACTGTTGTATTCAATCCCGATGCTATTTTGGTATCATCAACACTCTGATAGTCCACAGAATACAGAACGCCTCCAGATGTGTATCGGAAACTACTACTGGTCTTCCTGACAACGATCAAAGCGTAGACTGTTTGAGACATCACTCCCATGGAGGAAAGTGCACATGGTGACTGTTGTATTCACTCCCGATGCAATATCTGTGTTTCATCAACACTCAGATTGTCCACAGATTACAGAATGGCTCCAGATGTGCATCGGAAGGTACTACTGGTCTTCCTGGGAACGATCAAAGCGTAGACTGTTTGAGACATTACTCCCATGGAGGAAAGTGCGCATGGTGACTGTTGCATTCAATCCCGCAGAAATTTCTGTGTTCCTAAACACTCTTATAGTCCACAGATTACAGAATGCCTCCAGATGTGTATCGGAAACTACTAGTGGTCTTCCTGAGAACGATCAAAGCGTAGACTGTTTGAGACATTACTCCTATGGAGGAAACTGCGCATGGTGACTGTTGTATTCAATCCCGATGTAATTTCTGTGTTTCATCAGCTCTCTGATCATCCACAGATTACAGAATGCCTCCAGATGTGCATCGGAAACTACTACTGGCATTCCAGGGAACGATGAAAGCGTAGACTGTTTGAGACATTACTCCCATGAAGGAAAGTGCGCATGGTGACTGTTGTATTCAATCTCGATGCAATTTCTGTGTTTCATCAACACTCTGATAGTCCACAGATTACAGAATGCCTCCAGATGTGCATCGGAAATTACTACTGGTTTTCCAGGGAACGATCAAAACGTAGACTGTTTGAGACATTACTCCTATGGAGGAAAGTGCGCATGCTGACTGTTGTATTCAATCCCGATGCGATAACTGTATTTCATCGACACTATGATAGTCCACAGATTAAAAAATGCTTCCAGATGTGCATCGGAAACTACTACTGGTCTTCCAGGGAACGATCAAAGCGTAGACTGCTTGAGACATTACTCCTATGGAGTGAAGTGCGCAAGGTGACTCTTGTATTCAATCCCGATGCGATAACTGTGTTTCATCAACACTCTGATAGTCCACAGATTAAAAAATGCTTCCAGATGTGCATCGGAAAGTACTACTGGTCTTCCAGGAAACGATCAAAGCGTACACTGTTTGAGACATAACTACACTCCTGGAAATGGAAAAAAGAACACATTGACACCGGTGTGTCAGACCCACCATACTTGCTCCGGACACTGCGAGAGGGCTGTACAAGCAATGATCACACCCACGGCACAGCGGACACACCAGGAACCTCGGTGTTGGCCGTCGAATGGCGCTAGCTGCGCAGCATTTGTGCACCGCCGCCGTCAGTGTCAGCCAGTTTGCCGTGGCATACGGAGCTCCATCGCAGTCTTTACCACTGGTAGCATGCTGCGACAGCGTGGACGTCAACCGTATGTGCAGTTGACGGACTTTGAGCGAGGGCGTATAGTGGGCATGCGGGAGGCCGGGTGGACGTACCGCCGAATTGCTCAACACGTGGGGCGTGAGGTCTCCACAGTACATCGATGTTGTCGCCAGTGGTCGGCGGAAGGTGCACGTGCCCGTCGACCTGGGACCGGACCGCAGCGACGCACGGATGCACGCCAAGACCGTAGGATCCTACGCAGTGCCGTAGGGGACCGCACCGCCACTTCCCAGCAAATTAGGGACACTGTTGCTCCTGGGGTATCGGCGACGACCATTCGCAACCGTCTCCGTGAAGCTGGGCCACGGTCCCACTCACCGTTAGGCCGTCTTCCGCTCACGCCCCAACATCGTGCACCCCGCCTCCAGTGGTGTCGCGACAGGCGTGAATGGAGGGACGAATGGAGACGTGTCGTCTTCAGCGATGAGAGTCGCTTCTGCCTTGGTGCCAATGATGGTCGTACGCGTGCTTGGTGCCGTGCAGGTGAGCGCCACAATCAGGACTGCATACGACCGAGGCACACAGGGCCAACACCCGGCATCATGGTGTGGGGAGCGATCTCCTACACTGGCCGTACACCTCTGG